>NW_022681469.1:120536674-121239174 GCF_009764315.1 Trachypithecus francoisi | reverse complement strand
GTTCGAGACCAGTCTAGCCAACATGATGAAAATCCGTCTCTACTAAAAATGCAAAAAAATTGGCCAGATTTGGTGTCAGGCACCTGTAATCCTGGCTACTCAGGAGACTGAGGTAGGAGAATTGCTTGAACCCAGGAAGTGGAGGTTGCAATGAGCTGAGATCCTGCCATTGCACTCCAGCCTGGGCAACAGAGCAAAAACTTCATCTCAAAAAAAATAAATGCAGAAGACAACCTTCCAGTGGCAGAAGGGAGTGCAATGTTGAGAAGGAACAATTAAAGACAGCCAAGGCTGGGTTCCAGCCCCAAGGTTCAGCTGTGATGCCAATTTCATGATGCAAAGTTTGCTGAGGCACTTGATGGGGTGGAGTAAGAAGGTAAAACCCAGGACCAGAACAAGGAGGTGGTGAGCCAGGTCAGATTTAGGAGATCAACAGGAAACAGCAAAAGATGGTGCACACGGGTGAATATTTAATATTTTCATTTTATTTTATTTTATATTATATTTTATTTTTTGAGACAAGGTCTCACTCTGTTGCCCAGGCTGGTGGACAATAGCACAAGTGCTATTTGGGAGGCTGAGGCTAGAGGATGGCTTGAGCCCACGAGTTCCAGGTTGCACGGCTCACTGCTGGCTCACTGCAGTCTCCAATTCCTGGGCTCAAACCATCCTCCAGCCTCAGCCTCTCAAGTAGCTGGGAATACAGGCATGCACCACCACACTCAGCTAGTATTTTTATTTTTTGTAGACCTGGGGATCTTACTATGTTGCCCCAGCTGGTCTCAAACTCCTGGCCTCAAGTAATCCTCCTGCCTTGGCCTCCCAAAATGTTGGGATTATAGGTGTGAGCCACTGTGCCCAGCCGAATATTTAATTAAAAAGCCCAAGTCTGAATATACATTGCTAAGGCAGGAATGGGTGGACATTAAACGTCCCAGTTAGAGACAGGAACATAATCCAATGTGGGACTTACTGAGGCCTAACTCAAAGTGTGAACGCAGGCATAGGATGACACTCTACTAAACAATTAGGTCAACAGGAGTAGGTTGTGGAAAGACAGTTTGGTCTGGGAATGGTTGCTCAGCTCAGGACCCAGGCAGGGCTCCTCAGCATGTGCTGGGTTGGTCATATCTTCTCTTTATACCTGAGCCAGCCTGCAGAACCATGAGATCTTTTTTTTTTCGCTGAGTCTCCCTCTGTCTCCCAGACTGGAGTGCAGTGGTACACTCTCAACTCACTGCAACTTTTGCCTCCCAGATTCAAAGATTCTCCTGCCTCAGCTGCTAGTTTATTCCTCTGTTCCTGGTTCCTCTAAGTCTTTCTCTGGTATTGCATCCCTAGCCTTTGCTACCTAATAGGCCACCCCAAACATTAAGGCCTTAAAATAATTATAAAGGCTGGGCTCAGTGGCTCACACGGATAATCCCAACACTTTGGGAGACTGAGGCAGGCAGATCACAAGGTCAAGAGATCGAGACCATCCTGGCCAACATGGTGAAACCCTGTCTCTATTAAAAAGACAAAAATTAGCTGGGCGTGGTGGTGGTGTGCCCCTGTAGTCCCAGCTACTCGGGAGGCAGAGGCAGGAGAATCGCTTGAATCTGGGCCGTGGAGGTTGCTGTGAGCCCAGATCACACCACTACACTCCAGCCTGACCACACAGCGAGACTCTGTCTCAAAAACCAAAAGGAAAACAAAAATTACAATTCTGTGCATTGGGTACAGGTTTATTTTGGTGATTTCCTGGGCTCTTTCATCTGGCTATATTTTTTTCTCTTTTTAAATTGTGCTAAAATACACACAGCTTAAAATTTACCATCTGATAGGGTTTGGATGTGTGCGTCCTTCAAATCTCATGGTGAAATGTGATCCCCAATGTTGGGGGAGGAGTGGGATCTGGCAGGAGGTATTGGGTCGTGGGGCGGATCCCTCGTGAATGGCTTGGTGCCCTCCCCATGGTGATGAAAGAGCTCTCATTCCATTAGTTCACCCAAAGAGTTTGTTGTTCGCAGAGCTGGCACCTCTTCTCACTCTCTCTTTCTTGCTCCCTCTCTCCCTCTCTTGCTCTCTCTCTCTCTCCATGTGTGTTCCTGTCTGTTGTCTTTTCACCTTCTATCATGAGTAAGTTTCCTGAGGCCTCACAAGAAGCCTAGCAGATGCTAGTGTCATGCATGTACAGCCTGCAGAACCATGAGCCATATAAACCTCTTTTTTTTTTTTTTTGAGACAAGGCCTGGCTCTATCACCCAGGGTGGAGTGCTGCAGTGATGGAATCATAGCTCACTGCAGCCTCAAACTCCCAGGCTCAAGCCGTCCTCCCACCTCAGCTTCCCAAGTAGCTGAGACTACAAGTGTGCACCACACCTGGCTAATTGTTGTATGTTTTGTAAAGATAGGGTTTCACCATGTTGCCCAGGCTGGTCTCAAACTCACGAACTCAAGCAATCCACCAGCTTCAGCCTCCCGAAGAACGGGGATTGCAGGTGTAAGCCTCTTTTCTTTATAAGTTATCCAGCCTCAGGTATTTCTTTACAGCATGGCAAAACAGACTAACTCTCCAGTTCTTTAGTGTACATTTTGGTAGTATTAAATACATTTGTAATGTACAATCTTTATCACTATCCACTTCCATAATTCTTTTCATTTTAAAAACTAAACTTAGGCCGCATGGTGCCTCACGCCTGTAATCCCAGCACTTTGAGAGGCCGAGGCAGGCAGATCACGAGGTCAGGAGTTCGAGACCAGCCTGGCCAACATAATAAAACCCCATCTCTACCAAAAGTACAAAAATTAGCTGGGTGTGCTGGTGGGTGCCTGTAATCCCAGCCACTCAGGAGGCTGAGGCAGGAGAATTGCTTGAAATTGGAAGGTGGAGGTTGCAGTGAGCCAAGATTGCACCACTGCACTCCAGCCTGGGCAACAAGAGTGAAACTCCATCTAAAAAATAATAAATTCATAAAATGAAATAAATTAAACTTTGTATACATTGAACAATAACTCCTCATTTTCCTGTCTCCCCTGTCCCTGGAAACTGCCAATCAACTTTCTGTCTGTATGACTGTGACTGCTCTACATACCTCATATAAATGGAATTATATAGTACTGCCTTTTTGGACTGGCTTATTTCACTAGCATGACGTCCTTAAGTTTCATCCATGTTGTCTATGTGTTGGAATTTCCATTATTATTAAAGCTGAATGATATTCCATTGTATGTATATACTATATTCTATTTATTCATTCATGTGCAATGGACAGTGGGGCCATTGTAAATAATTCTGCTATGAACGTGGCTACAGAAGGATCTCTGTGAGTCCCTGCTTCCAGTTCTTTTGGGTATATAACCAGAAGTAGAATTGCTGCATCATATAGTAATTCTATTATTTATTATTTATTGAGGTGGAGTCTCTCTCTGTTGCCCAGGCTGGAGTGCAGTGGCACGATCTCAGCTCACTGCAATTTCCATCTCCCAGGTTCAAGCAATTCTTCTGCCTCAGCCTCCCGAGTAGCTGGGGTTACAGGCACCCACCACCATGCCCGGCTAATTTTCGTATTTTTTAGTAGAGGTGGGGTTTCACCAGGTTGGCCAGACTGGTCTTGAACTCCTGACCTCAGGTGATCCGCCCACCTCTGCCTCCCAAAGTGCTGGGATTACAGGCGTGAGCCACCATGCCCAGCCAATATTATTTGTAATGTTTCCAGGAACCAGTACATTGCTTTTCAAAATGGCTGTAGTATGTTACATTCCTACCAATAGTTCACAAGGATTTCAATATCTCACACGGCTGTAATGTATGGGGGTATCAATTGCATAAGAAGGTCCAAGCTGGCCTCACTCACAGGTCCAACAGTTAGTACTGGCTGTTAGCCGGGCACCTAACATTCCTCAATGGTGCCTGTGTCAGTCTTGGTATTCCAAGCAGATGCCAAGTCTGGATTTATTAGAGAAAACTCTAATAGGAGTGTATGAGATTTATTGGAAGAAACTCCTGCGAGGGAAAATGGGAAGGAAGCCAGAGGAGTCCAGGAGAGTCATCAGACCACAGTGCAAGTCTAGCACCAGGGGAGAAGGGAAAGACGGAACACAGGGCAGGGCAAGACTTCGCACGAGGTTCTGCAAAAGTTTCTGCAAAGCTAATGGGGAACCCATGACAAGAGTGGTGCATTTCCCAGGAGTGGGCTTGCCTGAGAATCCTGCCACGCTCAGTCACTGTCTGGGAGCAGTGAGGAAAGAGTGGCCTCGTTGGAAACACGGTGATTGGTAGATTTCTGAGAGCAGCAGCTGGGTCACTGGTCAACTCATTCCCTTGTGCTCCAACATCTGAGGAAGAAAAGTAGGAAAGGGATGGGTATAAAGAACTGTGCTTGCTTTGTAACTTCATCCCATTCACAAGAGGGCAGAACAGCTTCTCTTTACACATAAATTATCACTGTGTATTGCAGTAGGCCCCTGCCAGGGATCCTTCCTCCCTGGCTATCTGCTGCACCCTCCAGTACCACTCAAGGCCACTATTCAAATGCCATCCTCTGCATAAGTCCTTCCCTGATGGCTCATTTAAAATTTGAAACACGTCTTCCCCAGCCACACTTCTTGCGCTACTTCCCTGACTTGTTTATTTCTATGACGGGTGTTGCATTCTATATATTATGATTCATGTTTGGCTCCTTCACTAGAATATCAGTTCTACAACTGCAGAGGTTTGTCAGTTTTATTCAATGTTATATCCCTAGCATTTACAAATGGGATGGCCAAAGAATGTGCTCAATGAAACTGATTTTTATTGAATAAAGAATAGTAGCTCATATCTGTAATCCAATACTTTGAGAAACCAAGATGAGAGGATCGCTGGAGGCCAGAAGTTTGAGACCAGCCTGGCCAGCATAGGAAGACCCTAACTCTAAAAAAAAAGATGTTTTTAAATCGCTAAGCATGATGACAAATACTTGCTTTAGCCCAAGAGTTTCGGGCTGCAATGAGCTATAATCACACCAGGGCACTTCAGCTTGGGTGACAGATGAGACTTCATCACTAAAAAAGAATAAACAAAAAAAGAATGAAAAGAGTCTATGATCTATTATGCACTGTCCTGTGGACTCTATTCATGAATCTATCATCTATCTATCTATCTATCTATCCATCCATCCATCCATCTATCCATTCATCCGTCTGTCCATTTATCCATCTACATATCTATCATCTATCCATTCATCCATCCATTTATCCATTCATCCATCCAACTATCCATCTAGCTATCTATCCATTCATCCATGCATCCATCCATCCACCCATCTATCCATCCATTTATCCATCAATCCATCCATCCATCCATGCAGTCATCCATCCATCCACCCACCCACCCATTCATCTATCTATCTGTCTATCTATCCATTTATCCATCCATCCATCCATCTGTCCATCTATCTGTTTATATATAGTCTTATGCAATTTATATATAATCTTATCCATTTATATATAATCTTATACAATTTTTTCTCTATTGTTATCCTTCAATGACTAAGAACAGTCACATAATGTGTATGGGATCACTCAATTGTGAGTGATGATGGACCTTGGATGGGAACCCAAGCCTGTCTCCAAATTTACTCTATTTCCCAGTAACATGCATGGCCTCATTACAAAGATAAAGATAGAAAAAATGAGGAAGGGAGTGAGGGAGGAGGAAGGAAGCAACACAAACACATACACCTAATCCCTGCTAAATTCAAGTGGAGTATTAAGAGTCTCATAACTAGAAAACCATCTTGACTGTTTTTATTGTTTTGTTTACCCACTGAAATGTCCAACACTTTAGCATAGTTTCAACAAAGCGCATTTAACGATGTGCCTACATTATAAATGCACAGGGAGAATCTTCATGCATTTGAGTGATTTCTCCTTAGGAATCGTACATCACCATCATCCCCATCTGGGTGGCTTCTCTGAGCTGTAAATAGATGAAAGAACTGCAAGACTCTGCACTTGCTAGTCTGCCTGAGGGGAGAAGGCGAATGCTCCCCAGCAAATCGGAGCTCCTTACAATCCTTCCTAAGGAAATGCATGATTAATGAGCCATTTAGAACACATGCCGCAATCCACATGCTTTCTAAGTGCGTTCTGCATAGAAGCAGGGATTGTTGGTAGCCAAGATATAAGGGCCTCTCTACACAGGATTCCTCTTCTTTTTCCAAAAAAGGGAGGAGGTGAGAAATTCATCTTAGGGCTAAAGAGACCTGGGAAACAGAGGTTGCTTTGAGAGAAGTATGAGTAACTGTGGAAGGTAAATAAATCTTGGGGTCCCTAAATCACTAAGCTAAAAGGAAAAGCCAAACTTGGAACTGCTTAGGGCAAACCTGCCTCCCATTCTATTCACATTGAGATCAGTGCATATCTGATCGCCTCCTATGGAAAGGCTAACCAGAAACAAAAAAAAATTCAACCATTTGTCTCTTATTGACCTATGACCGGAAAGCCCCCTCCCCACTTGGAGTTGCCTGGTCTTTGCCTCGAGTTGTCCCACCTTTCTGGACTGAACCAATGTCCATCTTACACCTATTGATTGGTGTCTCATGTCTCCCTAAAATGTATAAAACCAAGCTGTGTCCCGGCCACCTTGGGCATATGTCATCAGGACTGGCTGAGGCTGTGTCACAGGTGTGCGCCCTCAACCCTGGCAAAGTAAACTTTCTAAATTAACTGAGACCTGTCTCAGATTTTCAGGTTCACATAATCTTCCTGCGAAAGTATTTGAATGCCTCTAATTCAACAGTTTAGATGTTTAGCAGCATAACCAACACTTCTCTTAGCACTATAAACAAGGAACTCCTTATCGAAAATAGAAAGTTAGCTGAGATTCTGAAGTGCTTGTTTAGTTTGCAGACAAAATCAAATAACCTATCAACATAACATTGACAGCACCTGAAGGCCCACTGTGTGCTGCTTTGGAATCTGCCTCATCGCTGGGTGATAAAGCATGCTCTGAAGAGACTCTGCAAGAGCGGCTTTTCTGTAAGTGGCCTGTGGCTTATTCTGCACGTGTGCTAATGAGCCATGCCCGCCTGGCAGACATAATTTAACTTTCTATGGCTCTTGGTTTTCTCATCTGTAAAATTACAAGGTTGGACAAGTTAAATTCTAAAAACTGTTAGCCTAAAACATTCTCTGCTCTCATGACACTCTGGTTAAAATAGTATGTTATTTTGACTTCTCAGTAATCCTGACTGTCCTTCTTCTCCACTGATTCTGGATGAGAATTTTCTGCCTGCTCTAACTTACCCAAAGCATTAGCACAGCTGATGATGTGCCACGCTGAACAATGACTAAACTGTGACTGAGATAAGGCCACTTGCTGAATGTATGTAGGTAAGTGTTCTCACCTCTCTAGGCCTCAATGCTAGTGTATGGAAGACACATTTGACAGCAACGACTTAAGCACACTCGCGAATAACACTATGGTCTAAGGAAAGGTGTGTTCAAAGTTCCGGCCAGGCGCGGTGGCTCACGCCTATAATCCCAGCACTTTGGGAGGCCGAGGTGGGCAGATCACAAGGTCGAGAGATCGAGACCATCCTGGCCAACGTGGGGAAACCCCGTTTCTACTAAAAATATGTAAATTATCCAGGCATGGTGGCGGGTACCTGTAGTCCAAGCTACTTGGAGGCTGAAAGCAGGAGAATCACTTGAACCCAGGAGGCAGAGGTTGCAGTGAGCCGAGATTGTGCCACTGCACTCCAGCCTGGTGACAAAGTGAGATTTCATCTCAAACAAACAAAAAAAGGTCTAAGCTAAGGAATCCAGAAGAGGCCAACCTGAAGATTCACCGTTTATCTGTGAAGGACACCAGAATCCCCGGACCATCCCTTGAAATGCAGGCTCGGGGCCCTTCGTTTTGGGATACATGGAGGTTGCTAGGTGGCGGCTGCTAAGTAACAAAGTATTATAACCTGTGTGCATTTTTTTTTTTTTTTTTTTTGAGATGGAGTTTCACTCTTGTCACCCGGGCTGGAGTACAATGGTGCATCTAGGCTCACCACAACCTCCGGCCCCTAGGTTCAAGTGATTCTCCTGCCTCAGCCTCCCAAGTAGCTGGGATTACAGGCATGCACCACCACGCCCAGCTAATTTTGTATTTTTAGTAGAGACAGGGTTTCACCATGTTGGTCATGCTGGTCTTGAACTCCCGACCTCAGGTGATCCACCTGCCTCGGCCTCCCAAAGTGTTGGGATTACAGGCATGAGCCACTGCACCCGGCCCCTGTGTGCATTTTTTTAAAAAGTAGGGAGTCCTCCTGTCCAGCCTGCCACTCCTGGACTGCCCCATTTATAAGTCCTCAATAAACCTTATTGACACAAGATTATTTGGATGCCGCTTTGCCAGCTGGAAATCTCTGTGGTTGGCAGCACCTCTGCCCAAGTTTCGCCCATGACTGCTGGGCTGACTCTGCCCACTCAGCCCACAGGCTGTGCTGGGCTTGCTGTGCTGGGCTCTTGCTACCGACCCAGATCCCACAACTGCTGTGAGTGAGCCAAGTGCGGAGTGGTGAGGGGTGTGTGAGTGAGCAAGCATGGGACACAGCCAAGTGTGCCAGCTGCCATAGCAGGGCAGGCAGCTCCAGGTGCCAGCACAGGCGTGAGCTTTGTACAAGGCTGTGGCTGGACCAGATGTGCCTCAAGTGGCTTCTGCCTTGGGTTCCCCTCATCTGGATGAGGGGAACATGTTGGTGCCTCAAAATTCAGAGACACCAGCAACCATAGAGGCCTAAGTGAGTGTTACGGCATATCACAGCTCTGGCTCAGGGAGTCCCAAGACCTGGGCCCCCAGAAGGGTTACTGCTCTTCCCTCGCAGTGCAGCAAATGAGAGCGTGTCACCACCCACAGCTTGGTGAGCCAGCCAGGAGCATGTTACAGCCCTTTTCACTCCTGCTGCTCAGCAGGCTCTGGGTTCTTGTCCCGTGACATAAGGTTTTGTGGACAACCAGAGCGTGAGCAAGGTGGAGAAGAGTTTTATTGAGCAACATAACAACTCTCAACATGCGAGGGCAACTCAAAGTAAGCAGTCCCTTCCCCAAGTCAGGTAGTTCCAGTGTGTGGCTGAGTCTGGGGTTTTTATGGGCTCAGAATGGGGGAGTGTGTGCTGATTGGTCCATGGGTGGGCCTGGAAAAAGCATCATTTGATTGGCTAAAAAGCCATCGAGGAAGTTCTCACTCCAGTCCTGGGCTGTAGTAGCTAGGTTTTCAGGCTTTGGGCTGTCTTTGGCTTGAAGGTTGGATTTCACATGGGACCTGGCCCTGTCTGCCTAGGAATTTGTCTGCCTCCTGCCACTGACATTATGTCACCTTCACTGGCTCTGGGTCTCCTCTTTGGCTTCTGGGACATGGTGCCATCTCTATAGGAGTCCACAAGGCTCCAGCACAATAGCTGGAAATTTGCAGAAGAAAAGAAAGGTTGCTCAAGGATGGGTGATGAAACAAATAATGAGGATGAAGCTACCAAAGAGCATTCTATTTCTCAAGATTTAAATATATCAAAACTAGCAGCCCCAAATTATTGAAAGCAAACCACATTTGGTATGAAGCTGTCTCTCTGGGCTAGTTTGCCAGCGGGTCTGCGTGGTGGACCACATTGTCATCTGTCTTCCGTGTCCTTCTTCAGCACGATGAACTCTGCTGTGTGTGTCCTGGTGCTGGAACTGCTATTACCAACGAGCTAATTGAGTTTGCTGGCCTTGAAAATGCATCCCTGTAGGTAATGTGATGATGTAATGCTGTGTTCCTGCCATCTGGATTTCCTCCCTGCCATTACGGAGGCCTTATTTATGGGACTGGAAACAAAAACAAGAAAAAAAACAGGATGGCCTTTTGATGTGACTTAAACAAGGCTGGAACAGAGCCCCAGGCTTAACTTTCCTTTGTCCTCACATGCCCCTGAGATGCCAGGACTCAAGTGAAACAAGGAAATCCCAGAAAGCAGGTGGGGGTCCATGAGAGTCTGCTGGACACAGGTCTAAGGAAAATAGGAGCATAGGTGCAGGGAGGATTCCTGGAAGAAGGGTGAGCAAATGGCAAATGCCAGATACACAAGTTCCACTTATGAACAGAATGAGGACAGGGCTAGGCAAGGTCAAACTAATCCAGCAGACACTGAGATGAGTTTGGAGAGAGGGAAGGCAGGACCCCTCTGACATCTAAGGAAGAAGAGCATGACAGACTGCCCTGGACAGGTGGTATGCCCAACACAGGACAAGCTGGAGGCAGGCAGGGAAGTCCATCTGGGCCGTGCAAGGGAAAGCTAGAAACTATCACAGCCTGATACCACAGGGTGATACTACACCCCTGATCTGTGTGGGGTGCAGCTGTGGAAAGCCAGGCAGGGCACCTGCCCTCATGGAACTGACCTTCTAGTGCTGAAAATGAACTGATAGGGCATGAAGACAGACCCCACAGATCAATGGAATAGAATAAGTCCAGAAATAAACCCTTGTATATGTGGTCAAATGACTTAGAACCAAAACGATTCAATGCTGAAAGGATTTGTTTTTTCTTTTCTTTTCTTTTCTTTTTTTTTTTTTTTTGAGATGGAGTCTTGTTCTGTCTGCCATGCTGAAGTGCAATGGCATGATCTCTGCTCACTGCAACCTCTGCCTCCTGGGTTCAAGTGATTCTCCTCCCTCAGTCTCTCAAGTATCTGGGATTACAGGCGCCCACCACAATGCCCAGCTAACTTTTGTATTTTTTTTGCGGCAGGGGGACGGAGTCTTGCTCTGTCGCCCAGACTGGAGTGCAGTGGCCGGATCTCACTCACTGCAAGTTTCGCCTCCCGGGTTTATGTCATTCTCCTGCCTCAGCCTCCCAAATAGCTGGGACTACAGGCGCCCGCCACCTCACCTGGCTAGTTTTTTGTATTTTTTAGTAGAGACGGGGTTTCACTGTGTTAGCCAGGATGGTCTCGATCTCCTGACCTCGTGATCCACCCGTCTCGGCCTCCCAAAGTGCTGGGATTACAGGCTTGAGCCACCGCGCCGGGCCAACTTTTGTATTTTTAGTGGAGACAGGGTTTCACAATGTTGGCCAGGCTGGTCTCTGACTCCTGACCTCAGATGATCAGCCCAACTCGGCCCCCCAAAGTGCTGGGATTACAGGCATGAGTCACTGTACCCGTCCTTGAGCTATAGAGTTTTCTGTTGCTCAATTGCTGTAAATCTAGGTGCTCAATTGCTGTAAACTTAGGTTCCTTAATCAGTCTGCTGCTTTTTTTATTTTATTTTATTTTATTTGAGACAGGGTCTCACTCTGTAACACAGGCTGAAGTATAGTAGTGCAATCATGGCTTACTGCACCCTGAAACTCCTGGGCTCCAGGGATCCTCCTGCCTTAGCCTCCTGAATAGCTGGGACTACAAGCATGCACCACCACACCTGGCTAATTTTTTTTTTTTAATCTTTTGCAGAGATGGGATCTTGCTATGTTGCCCAGGCTGGTCTCAAACTGCTGGCCTCAAGCGATCCTCCCAACTCAGCCTCCCAAAGTGCTGGGATTACTGGTATGAGCCACTGCACGTCGCTACTAAGGCTGCTTGAAGCTGAACGGAGACAATGAAATAAAGTGGTTAATACCTGGCAGACACAGGCCTCCAAGAATATATTCATGTTACTTCAGTCTCTGTCTTTTGTCAAAAAGCCTTCTGATACAAGTCAAAATGAATTATGAATTTTCATTATGAATCCTCTCCTTCCTTCTCCTGATGCAGTGAACAGAGCCTCAAAGTTGCCCTTGGGGTATCTCTTATCCTGCCGTTTTGCTCTTCAATATCTGCAACGTAATTAACTACTTTTTGTGTTGCCTTTCATTTAGAGCTATGCCTGGTGCAATGACTGCCCCCTAGCAAATACTGCAGCGCAATGAAATTAGAAAAAAACGCAAAAATGCTTCCTGACTGAATAAACGATGATGATATTTGTAATGCCATGCACACACAGACACACACCATTTCCAAGGAACGGGATCATTAAAATATTTTTTAACCCATTTCACATCAATATTATCCATGTTATGTGAATCACTACTTGGCAAAATGAAAAAAATACATATATCGTTCAAATGGACTGTGAGAGCTGAGCATAAACAGGTTGCAGATGAAAGTCCTGGTTTGTGAAGACAGGTGAAAGGAAAAAGTGCCTGCCTCCTCATGGAAAAGAAATTTCCCAGGAAGGGAAAAAATAAAAGGTGACCGGAAACAAAAGCAAGATGAATCACTTTCATTCTGAAAGGAACACAGTGAAACAATGTTGCTAAATGAGACACAATTTCTGACAAAGATCTTCTTTGTTCTCCAAGGACTTTTATTGTGCAGCCTGTACCAAGAGTTATGTGTTATCTTCCCAAAAAGAGTCAGTGTACTTTATTTCATGCGTGGTATCTCTCTTTGCCTCGTCTCCCCACTTGCTGTGATTTAAGCCTCTATTGTAGTGCCCTATCTCTGATCAGCACTAAAGATCTGAAAAGCCCTGAGTTTACAAGAATAAAAAAAAAAAAAAAAAAAGCCTCAGGTTTGACAGTGACAGATCCTACAGTCCCCCAGGGATGACATTCCTGCACTATGAAGACCGCAGATCCTCCGATAACAAGCAGTAGCTCCTGTTTGCCTCATGCCTTTGTGTAGAGGTCAGGATACCTGCAAGGGAAAGGGCATTGCTGGGAGAGCCTGGGCTACTTTTGCCAAGCACAGCAGAAGCGACTTCATATTAGAGGCAACAAGTTTGGGTGAAAGGGAAGGCAGGGATATAGTCCTTGAACTCAAGGATGTCATAATGGAAAGCAAGGTTTAAGATGCAAAAAATGACCCTTTAGGCTGGGCGTGGTAGCTCATGCCTGTAATCCCAGCACTTTGGGAGGCTGAGGTGGGTGGATCACGAGGTCAGGAGATCGAGACCACGGTGAAACCCCGTCTCTACTAAAAATACAAAAAATTAGCCGGGCGTGGTGGGGGGCACCTGTAGTCCCAGCTACTTGGGAGGCTGAGGCAGGAGAATGGCGTGAACCCGGCAGGCAGAGCTTGCAGTGAGCCGAGATCACGCCACTGTACTCCAGCCTGGGGCGACAGAGTGAGACTCTGTCTCAAAAAAAAAAAAAAAAAAACCCTTTAAACTTAAACCAAAATCCCTATAAGCTACTTTCTTGATTTTATTTTATTTTTGGAGACAAGATCTCACTCTGCTGCTGAAGTGTATGCAGTGGCATGATCATAGCTCACAGCAGCCTCAAACTCCTGGGCTCAAGCGATCCTCCTGCCTCAGCCTTCTGCGTAGCTGGTACACAACACAGGTGCGCGCCACCAGGCCCAGCTACTTTTGTAAATATTTATTTTTTGTAGAGATGTTTCCCAGGCTGTTCTGGAACTCCTGGTCCCAAGTGATCCTCCCTCCTCGGTCTCTCGAAGTGCTGGGATTATAAGCATGAGCCACCGTGCCCACCTGGTATTCAGCTATTCTCAAGCACTGTGTCCTTGCCTCCCTAAACCTCAGTTTCCTCCTCTCTAAAATGGGATAACAGTAGCATCTGCTGCAAACGATTGCTGTAGGGAATAAATCATATCGTACATACAAGGCTAGTATCACTGTAGTGAGAGCTGGAGAAATACCACTTCTTCTTGTTGTTATTATTTGTATAGTGATTTATACCTTAGCATTCCTTGGTGTAGTGAGTGATTAACACCTTCTTACAGTTAATGAATGAACAATTAGAACACAATTAAGCAAAGAGAATTGCATTACTCTTCTGATTAAAAGCCTGGTACCCAAAGGATGAAATTTAAACTATTTTGTGTGGCTTTCCATCTGGCCCCAGGCTCACCTACCGGCCTCCTCCCTGTCAGTACAAGCTCTGCTGAGCCACCCGAAATTATAGACGCTCACTGAACATTCGCCACATTTGAGCTTGACTTGTGTACCTGTAAATCTGAACATAGCACGCGCTGAACATAGAAACATGGTCCTTTTCTCTATGACCAACAAATGTAGACGGGAGAGTGAGTTAGCATTCCTGTGTGAGCTTCAGTGCCCAACCTAGATGCCCCTTTCCCTACGAAGCCATCCTTTGGCCTCTCTGAAGCACTGGTCATTTATCTCTCCTCTGGGCTCACACCATATTTTATGCCACTGCTTCTCAAAGTGTGGTCCCTGGACCAGAAGCAATAGCACCATGTGGACACATATTAGGCCAATATCACTTTAGTAAGGGCTGGAGAAATACCACTTGTTGTTGTTAATATTATTATAGTGAGCTTTTTGTACCTTAGCATTTGTTAGAAATGCAAATTACTTGGCTCTGTCGTGGATCCACTGAACCAGAAACTCTGGGGCTGGGACTCAGCAACCTGTGCTTGAAGGAGCCTTTCGCGTGATTCTGATGCACACTCACATTGGAGAACCATAGCTCGATGCAAACTTTCACTTTCCCCTGCCTCCTACACTTTCAAAACCACTTGCTTAAACATACGATTCTGTCCTGTAACAGTTAGCTTTTAGCCAACTTCTTTTACCTTCCTGTGTCCTAATTTTCCTCATCTGTTAAAAATAGGAATGATTGGCTGGGTGCGGTGGCTCACACCTGTAATCTCAGCACTTTGGGAGGCCGATGTAGGCGGATCACCTGAGGTTGGGAGTTCGAGACCAGCCTGACCAACGTGGAGAAACCCTGTCTCTATTAAAAACGCAAAGTTGGCCGGGCGTGGTGGCACATGCGTGTAGTCCCAGCTACTCGGGAGGCTGAGGCAGGAGAATTGCTTGAACCCGGGAGGTAGAGGTTGTGGTGAGCCGAGATCGCACCACTGCACTTCAGCCTGGGCAACAAGAGCGAAAATCCGTTTCAAAAAAAAAAAGGAATTATCCTATTACCTTACAGAAATGCTTAAAATTAGAATTAATAAATAGAAAATGTGATCTATGATATCTCAAACACTAGTGTCCTCTAGACCCCTCCAGCCTCATCTCCCAACTGTTTATTCATGATTGCCTAGTGTAATGGTCTTCATACAAAACTGCCCATTGCCTTGCCAAAGAGACCCATCCAAGAGGTATACTTCCAGGAAAAGAGTCTGTTGGGCTTTTGGGAACTGAGCTATCTATCCCAAGCATCCACAAGAAATGACTGAGCTATTACAAATGAGTTAATCACAAGTAAACTCCAGCATGAGGTAGAGATGGCGGGAAAGGGAAGAAAGATTATTTGAGGATGAGTCAAGCTAGGGTCAAGAAAGGGTAAGTTAGAGGGATGGATATAGAACTTTGCAATCAACTTGCTGCGATCGTGCTTTGGGGTGGCTGCTTTGGATGGGACTTTTCTCTCTGTCACTAAACGAGTACGCAAAAAAATCCCAGAAATTGCACTGTTTTGCCCATGAACCTGGTTCTATTCACAGGGAAGGGCCTACATGATGGATGACTGAAGGGAGGCCTGGTGGCCATAGTGATCGCCTCTGTAGCTGATGTACCAGATAAGCGTGTGTCACAGGCTCCATGCAGCTTTCCTGGTTGGAAGAGTTATGCCTATTTGGTGGTGCACATAATAAATGTTTTAGGAGTCAGGCAGGGATTGCAGTCATCAGGGAAGATTTCCCAGAATTCAGCCATGGGTTTAAGTAGAGATCTGGGGTTCAGATAGGCAGAGAGAGGTCAATGAACATTCCAGCCAGGGGAATAGCTGAGCGCCCCGCTCTAAGCTCTCTCATAAGACACCATTTGTTTCTCTCATAGAGCTTTTCACAATTTGTAATTATTGTTCATTTATTTAGGGTTGGTATCCTCCTTCTCCTGTACATGCTAGAAGGGCAAGGGTCACATCCAATCTTTCTTTTTCATTATTTCATCCTGAGCATCTTAGAACCGTGCCTAGCATGGGGTAGGTTCTGAATATATGTCTTTAGTATTCATCTCAATGAGCATTGTTTAAATGAATGAATGAGTCAGGCCAGCTGACCAGGTAAGACAGTGCCTCATTCCAGAGGGCTCTGACATCTTGGCTGAAAAATTTTCTCTTAATATCATAGTCAGTAGACAATTGTGAGCTCCTAGCAAACAAAAAGTATTGGCCGGCCGCAGTGGCTCGTGCCTGTAATCCCAGCACTTTGGGAGGCTGAGGCAGGTGGATCACTTGAGGTCAGGAGTTCAAGACCAGCCTGGCCAACATAGAGAAATGCTGTCTCTACTAAAATTACAAAAATTAGCCACTCATAGTGGTGGGCACCTGGAATCCCAGCTACTTGGGAGGCTGAGGCAGGAGAATCGCTTGAACCCAGGAGGCAGAGGTTGCAGTGAGCTGAGATCGTGTCACTACACTCCAGCCTGGGCAACAGAGTGAGACTGTCTCAAGAAAAAGAAAAGAAAGAAAAGAAAAAAGGAAAACAAGAATTATTTCCCATTAAGTCAGTGAATTTATTCAGTAGTAGACTGTGACACTACACAAAGTTAAATCAGAGAGCACCCCTACATTGAAGGAGATCAGAATCTGAACGTGATCAGGGATTGGCTGTGTACATAAGCAGGAATAACATAGAATAGGAAGGAATCGTGCTGCATGGGAGAGGCAGGAGTTCAGTGTGGAGCGATGGAAGGACAGAGAGCTTGCAAGTCTGTCTAGAGACAACTTGTTGGTGTGGAGTTGGGGAGATCAGGAGAGAGCAGGTGGTTCAGTTTGGCTAAATTCTCTCTGCCTTCCCCACAACGTTTAGCATAGTGCATTGTACACTGCTGGCATTTCATGACCATAATGTCTGTTGCATTATTATTTACCTCCATGATCAAAGAAGTGACAGGAGGCAACTGGAAATATTTTAAATACAACTTCATCTGAATTGGAACTTTTTTTTTCACCAACCCAAAGTAACATTCAATATAAAGCAGTTTGTAAAGGTTGGACCATCAAAGGGGGATAGAAAGGATGGTTTGTGTGTGTGTGTGGAATATTATGAGTAGTCTATCATTGCCTAAGAATTTGTAAAAGAGTTATACAAAGGGCAGGCACGGACGCTCATGCCTATAATCTGAGCGCATTGGGAGGCCAAGGTGGGCAAATCACCTGAGGTCGGAAGTTCCAGACCAGCCTGACCAACACGGAGAAACCCTGTCTCTACCAAAAATACAAAATTATCCGGGCGTGGTGGTGCATGCCTGTAATCCTAGCTACTCGGGAGGCTGAGGCAGGAGAATCGCTTGAATCTGGGAAGCAGAGGTTGCGGTGAGCCAAGATCGTGCCATTGCACTCCATCCAGCCTGGGCAACAAGAGCGAAACTCTGCCTAAAACAACAAAAAAAAGTCATACAAGTAGGCAAAGATGACCCATGCATGGGCTTACATTGTGACAAGGGGTTCGTCCTAAAAGCAGCCTTCGGAAAGTTTAAAAGACTGGGGCATTTGGTGGGACCTGCGTTTTAGGAAGGGCACATGCATGGTTTTTGAGAGATGGGTGGGTGGTAAGATTGGCCAGTCTTCCTCGCTGATCCTGTAGTTACTACACTTCTCCCCTCCCTCATTGCAAGCCTCTCCTGGGATGGGATTGTAATTATCTGCTCATGTGTCCTTCCCTCCCACCAGAGAGAAGGGCAAGTGTTTTGAGGTCATGGAGTGGGCCTTGTTCTTAGAAATCTGTCAGTATTATATTAGCTCGCAAGATGGTAGGGAAGGAAAACAAATGACAAACCGTTTCAGTAGTTCAGGCAAGAAATGAGAGTGGCCTGAGCTAGGGTCACATTTGTGAAGTATGGAGGCCGGCCATGGTGGCTCACGCCTGTAATCCCAGCACTTTGGGAGGCTGAGGTGGACAGATCATGAGGTCAGGAGATCAAGACCATCCTGGTCAACATGTTGAAACCCCATCTCTACTAAAAATACAAAAATTAGCTGGGCGTAGTGGTGTGTGCCTGTAATCCCAGCTACTCGGGAGGCTGAGGCAGGAGAATCTCTTGAACCAGGGAGTCGGAGGTGGCAGTGAGCCGAGATCACACCACAGCACTCCAGTAGGGCAACAGAGTGAGACTCCATCTCAAAAAAAAAAAAAAGAATGGAACATAGGGAACAGAGATCTGCTACACTTTAGCTGTAAAATATACAGGACTTTGTCACAGACGGTGGGGGTGAAGGAGAAGGAGGAGCCAGGGATGTGAATGACTTAGGTAGAGTAGAGAATGATGGGTGACTCTTTGGGACAGGACACAGAGGAGAAGAAACACATTTAGAGAAGCATAGCACAGTTTCAGTATGGGACATGTTGTATTTAACAAACCGATGGAACTTTGAAGCGGAGATATCTAAAATGGGTTGGATTTGCATGTGTAGGGTTCAGAGACAAAGCTGAGCTAAGGAATTCAATACAATGGATAGAGTGATAGGTAAAGACAGAGAAAGACATGAAGTCAGCCACCTCCTGTACAATATTTGGTATTACCTGTCTTTCTAATTTTTGTCATCTGAGCCATTATAAGACAGCATCTCAATGCTGTTCTACTTTTCATTTATTGAAGTATTTATCTATATTCTTTTCACCTACCAGAGCTCGTTCTTCTGTGAATTGCCTTGAAATATATTAGGCAATAGAAAATTTTTCTTTTTTTTTTTTTGTCCTTTTTGTTGTTGTTGTTGTTGGTTTGCAGGATTTCTTTGTATATTCTAGAAATTATTCCCTTGACTGTTTTAGGCATTGGGAATACCTTCTCACACTCTGCCATCTATTTAATTTGTATTTGCAATTTCTAGCTTATGCCAGGAGAAGGAATACATTAACTGAGCCCCAGAAATACAGTGGAAGAAGCACATGTCAGAGTAACATAAGGTTGGAGAGTGGACATATTGACTGAAGAGTGTAGGATTTTGACAGGCAAAGCCAGAAGAAGATGTGCCAACTGATGGGAGTGGCATGTTTTTAGGGACCATAATACGATCTGGAGGTGTGCCAACACCCAAATCTCATTTTCAATTGTAATTCCCAAAGTTGGAGGTGGGGCGCGGTGGTAGGTGAATGAGTCGTGGCGGTGGATTTCTCATGAATGGTTTAACATCATCTGCTTGGCGCTGTTCTCATGATAGTGAGTGAGTTATCGCGAGATCTGGTGGTTTGAAAGTGTGTAGCACCGTCCCCGCTCCTCTTCCAGCTCTTGCTCCTTCTCCACCCCCGTGAAGGCCTGCGTCCCCCTTTGCCTCCCGCCATTATTGAAAGCTCCCTCAGACCTTCCCAAAAGCAGATCCTGCCATGCTTCCTATACTGCCTGCAGAACCAGGAGCCAATTAAACCTCTCTTCTTATAAATTACCCAGTCTCAGGTATTTCTTTATAGCAAAGCAAGTATGGCCTAATACAGGGCGCAGTAACAGAAAAACCCAGGCATGGGGATGCGATGGGATGGAGAGCAGCAGGGAGCAAGAGGGAGCATGAATGAGATGTTCATGCTGACAGAAAGCCAGGGGAGAGGGGTAAGGGAAGCTTGGACCAGAGTCGAAAGAGCAGCAGGTGCCAGTCTTGGTCTTCATCTAGGGTTGGTGGAAGTTAAGCAGAGGAGAGACCTGGCCAGAGATTTCCTTTAGTAAGCTGAGCCTGGAAATAGCATGGAAGGCGCTCAGAACGGGGGCAGATTAGAGTTGGGATGCCAATTTAGTGAACCTGGCAATAGGGTAGGGTGACGGTGAGTTTTATGTGTCAACCTGCTTAGGCTGTGGTACCCACTTATGGAATCAAACACTGATGTAGGTGTTTCTGTGAAGGTGTCTTGTGGATGTGATTAACAACTACAATCATCGACTTTACTTTTTATTTATTTCATTTTTTTTTTTTAGACAGCCTTGCTCTGTTGCCCAGACTGGAGTGCAGTGATGCAATCTCAGCTCACTGCAACCTCCGCCTCCCGGGTTTAAGCGATTCTCCTGCCTCAGCCTCCTGAGTAGCTGAGATTGCAGGCACACGCCACTGTGCTGGCTAATTTTTGCATTTCTAGTAGAGGCAGGGTCTCAACATGTTTACCAGGCTGTTCTCGAACTCCTGGCCTCAGGTGATCCGCCCACTTCAGTCTCCCAAAGTGCTGGGATTACCGGCGTGAGCCACCACACCTGACCAATCCGTCAACTTTAAAGTAGACTTAAGCGAAGTGGACTTAAATAAAGTCTGTGATATGGGAGAGCCTTTTTCAATCAGTTGAAGGCCTTAAGAATAAAACTGAGGGCCGGGCACCGTGGCTAACGCTTCTGTTTGCAGAACTTTGAGAGGCTGAGGCAGGCACATGACCTGAGGTCAGGAGTTCGAGACCAGCCTGGCAAACATGGCAAAATCACCGTCTCTACTAAAAATACAGAAATTAGCTGGGCGTGGTGGCAGGCGCCTGTAATCCCAGCTACTTGAGAGGCTGAGGCAGGAGAATCGCTTGAACCCAGGAGGCAGAGGTTGCGGTGAGCCAAGATCGCGCCACTGCACTCCAGTGTGGGCGACAAGAGGGGAACTCCAACAACAACAACAACAACAAAAATAAATAAAAAATAAAACTAAGGTTTTCTGGAGAAGAAAAAACTCTACCTCCAGACTGTAACAGAGAAATTCTGTCCCAGTTAGTTTCCAGCCTGCCCTTATAGATTTTGAACTTGCCAGTCCCCATAATCATATAAGCCAATTTCTTATTTTATTTTTATTTTTATTTTTTTGAGATGGAGTCTTGCTCTCATTGCCCAGACTGGAGGGCAGTGGTATGATCTCAGCTCACTGTAACCTCCACCTCCTGAGTTCAAGCAATTCTCCAGCCTCAGCCTCTCCTGTAGCTGGAATTACAGGTGCCCGCCACCATGCCCGGCTAATTTTTGTATGTTTAGTAGAGACAGGATTTCACCATGTTGGCCAGGCTGGTCTTGAACTCCTGACCTCAGGTAATCCACCTGCCTTGGTCTCCCAAAGTGCTGGGATTACAGGCATAAGCCACTGTGCCCGGCCCATATAAGCCAGTTTCTTAAACTCTCTCTTTCTCTCTCTCTCATAACACTCATCCCTAGGAGAGAGAAAGAGATAAATAAATCCTGTCAGTTCTCTTTCTCTGAAGAACTGAATGACACAGGAAGTAGGTTATTGGCCTTTGAAGCTTTTTGTTTTTGCATGCCATAAATTAAAAATAAAATAAAATTTTAAAGGACACATTACACTTCAATATATGTATATTTTTATTTAGAAACTATTTACATGTACCCAAGTACTAATATGTTGTATACATTACAAAACACAAAAATAGAAGAATTATAAAGGATGAACTATGGGCCCGATGTAGTGGCTCACGCCTGTAATCCCAGCACTTTGGGAGGCCAAGGCAGACAGACCACCTGCAGTCAGGAGTTCGAGACCAGCCTGGCCAAGATGTTGAAATCCCATTTCTACTGCAAATACAAAAATTAGCCAGGTGTGGTGGCAGGCACCTGTAATCCCAGCTACTCGGGAGGCTGAGGCAGAAGAATCGCTTGAACCCAGGAGGTGGAGGTTGCAGTGAGCTGAGATTGAGCCACTGCACTCCAGCCTCGCGACAGAGTGAGACTCCATCTAAATAAATAAATAAATAAATAACTGGAACTCAAAGTTGAAGCATTTCCTTCCTGCGTTCACTTTGACAGGTGACAAAGGTCAAACTACAATGATTACAGTATAATAAGGACGGAACCAGGATAAACAAAGATGAAAGTCTAAGTCAATTTTCTTTCTTTTCTTTTTTTTGAGACAGAATCTTGCTCTATCCCCCAGGCTGGAGTGCAGTGGGCAATTGTGGCTCACTGCAGCCTCCGCCTCCCAGTTCCAGCAATTCTCACACCTTAGCCTCCCAAGTAGCTGGGTCTACAGGAAGGCGCCACCATGCCCGGCTAATTTTTGTACTTTTAGTAGAGATGGGGTTTCACCATGTTGGCCAGGTTGGTCTCGAACTCCTGGCCTCAAGTGATCTGCCCACTTCGGCCTCTCAAACTGCTGCAGTACAGTGGCAAGATCTTGGCTCACTGCAACCTCTGCCTCTCAGATTCGAGCGATTCTCCTGCCTCAGTTTCCCGAGTACCTGGGACTACAGGCCCCTGCCACCACCCCCGGATAAATTTGGTATTTTTAGCAGGGACATGGTTTCGCCATGTTGGCCAACCTGGTCTTAATCTCCTGACCTCAGGCCATCTGCCCGCCTCTGCCTCCCAAAGTGCTTGGATTATAGGCATGAGCCACTGCGCCCGGCCCTAGCCAGAATAATTTTCAGCTTAACGTTTACTTATCTATGTTTGAAATAAGAGGTTTCCCTGAAACAGAAACTTTCAATCTATTTTTCCAGTTTTCCTCAAAATTGTGAGGGTACAAACACAATCAGAAATTCTGCACATCCCCAAATAACCAGACTGTTAGACTTTTTAAGCCTAATGCCAGGTTTACATCAAGATCCTCCTTACCTATCTTGGTGAGACAGGCTCATGTTTTAAGTAACTCCTGGCACTTGAAGAGTGATTTTGCTTCCAGAGCAATTTCAATAACCTTGACTCAGCATTGCCTCACAACAAAGTCTGGAGGCAGGAAAGTTTGGAATGGCATCTCTTGTTTTGTAGATGGGTCTTATTAACAATAACAAAAAAAAAGTCCAGCTTTTTGGAAATGAAAAGTAGAATGACGGTTGCCAGGGGTAGAGAGGAGGAGGGAGAAAAAGTTGTTCAATGGGTTTAGTGTTCCAGTGTTGCAGAACAAAAAAATTCCAGGGATTTTTGCATAATACCATGCTTATAGTTAATGCTACTGTACACTTAAAAATGGTTAAGATGCTCAGGAGGCTGAGGCAGGAGAATCACTTGAACCCGGGAAGCGGAGGTTGCAGTGTACTCCAGCCTGAGCAACAGAGTGAGACTCCATCTCAAAAAAAAAAAAAAAAAAGTTAAGATAAGTTTTATGTTATGTGTTTTTTTCTTTTTATTATTTTATTTTACATTCTGGGATACATGTGCAGAACGTGCAGATTTGTTACATAGGTATACATGTGCCATGGTGGTTTGCTGCACCTATCAACCCGTCATCTAGGTTTTAAGACCTGCATGCATTAGGTATTTGTCCTAAGGCTCTCCCTCCCCTTTCCTCCTACCCCGACAGGCCCCAGTGTGTGATGTTCCCTCCCTGTGTCCATGTGTTCTCATTGTTCAACTCCCACTTGTAAGTGAGAACATGCAGTGTTTGGTTTTCTGTTCCTGTGTTAGTTTGCTGAGGATGATGGCTTCCAGCTTCATCCATGTCCCTGCAAAGGACATAAACTCATTCTCTTTTATGGCTGTATATTATTCCATGGTGTGCATGTGCCCATTTTCTTAATCCAGTCTATCATTGATGGGCATTTGGGTTGATTCCAAGCCTTTGCTATTATGAATAGTGCTGCATTAAACATACTTGTGCATGTGTCTTTAGAGTAGAATGATTTATAATCCTTTGGGTCTATACCCAGTAATGGGGATTTCTGGGTTACACGGTATTTCTGGTTCTAGATCCCTGAGGAATCGTGAAGCCATATGCATTTCTTTAGTATAACAAAAAATAACTAAACTGGGATTTGGGGAGGTTAAACAAATTGATCAAGGTCACACCATTGACCAACAGATAGAAACAGGGTAGGATTAATGTCATTTGGGGGCCAGTTCATGTTCTTTCCGTTATATAGACTATGCAATGTATAAAAAGAAATTTTCCTTCCCTTCCTGTCTGTGGCATATAAATTTGGAGCAGTCTAGACTATCTTTGCGATAACAGACACTTAAGTAGATTCCAAATATTTCTTTTTTTAATCCTTCGTGTACAACATTGACTTTTCTAATCAATAGTTAAAATAAATCTCAAGGATTTGCCGGATTATTTGTGAAATGCAGCAGGGAGCACTGCAACTTATCAGTAAATACACAGGTGCATAAAACGAAAGGAGGAAGAGGGAAGAGCCAGCCCCAACTCCTGGCCACCATCCAGGTCTGTGATTTAACTTTCAAACGACAAATCAATGACACACGGTCGTTCCGTAGCTCCCAAATCACTCCATCACAGCAGAAGACACAAACGCTGCAACCCATCGGCACGA
This sequence comes from Trachypithecus francoisi, assembly GCF_009764315.1. Lineage (NCBI taxonomy): Eukaryota > Metazoa > Chordata > Mammalia > Primates > Cercopithecidae > Trachypithecus > Trachypithecus francoisi. The sequence goes on along the minus strand of NW_022681469.1, from coordinate 121,215,097 downwards.
AGAACACTCACCCAGCAGATCCAGACATGCAGGTGAGATCTCTGGGTTAGAAGACCCCAGCGAGCTGTGCAGCTACTAGGGAGAAAAGAGTTTAGAGGAGGCTGCTTTTGAGCTGTTCAGCTGGTCCTGATCATTCTTGGAAATATGTCTCTTAGTGGGACCCTTGATTCATTGATCGATTGATTGATTGATGGAGACAGAGCCTTACTCTGTTGCCCAGGCTGGAGTGCAATGGCACACCACCACACCTCACTGCCTCCTGGGTTCAAGTGATCCTCCCACGTCAGCCTCCTGAGTAACTGGGACTACAGGCACCTGCCAGCCATCACACCTGGCTAATTTGATTATGTTTTTGTAGAGATGGGGTCTCACTATGTTGTCCAGGCTTGTCTCAAACTCCCAGCTGGGCTCAAGCAATCCTGCCGCCTCAGACTTCCAAAGTGCTGGGTTTACAGATGTGAGCCACCTCGAGGCCCTTATTTTTATTTTTATTTAACTATTTCAGTGAATTTCTCTCAGCATTACATAAGATGTGTATTGAATACGTACTACCACAGAGAGAGATTACAAATCTTAAAATACTCATTGTATTACTCTGCTAGGACAGCTGTAACACAATACCACAGACTGGGTAGTTTAAACAATAGAAATGTATTTCTCCCAGTTTTGAAGGCTGGAAGTCTTAAATCAAGGTGAAAGTAGGGTTGCTTTTTCCCAAGGCCTATGTCTTCGGCTTGCAGACTGTCCTCAGATGGACTTTGCTCTGTGTGCATACCCCTGCTGTCTCTTCTTCTTTGTTTTGTTTTTTGTTTGTTTGTTTGTTTTTTGTTTTGACAAAGAATCTCGCTCTTGTTGCCCAGGCTGGAGTGCAATGGCACCATCTTGGCTCACCGCAACCTCTGCCTCCCGGGTTCAAGCGATTCTCCTGCCTCAGCCTCTTGAGTAGCTGGGATTATAGGCACCCACCCCCACACCTGGATCATTTTGTATTTTTAGTAGAGATGGGGTTTCTCCATGTTGGTCAGTCTGGTCTTGAACTCCCGACCTCAGGTGATCCACCTGCCTCAGCCTCCCAAAGTGCCTGTAAAGGCATGAGCCACTGCGACCGGCCTCTTCTTCTTCTTATAAGGACACTAAGTCCTGATACCCTCAGAGCTCCAACCTTATGACCTCATGTAAACTTAATTACCTCCTGGAAGACTTTATTTTGGCCAGGAGCCTGTGGCTCACGCCTGTAATCCCAGCACTTTGGAAGGCTGAGGCCAGCGGATCACTTGAGATCAGGAGTTTAGGACCAGACTGGCCAACATGGAAAAACTCCATCTCTACAAAAAAACCACAAAAATTAGCCTGGCACAGTGATGTGTGCCTGTAGTCTCAGCTACTTGGGAGGCTGAGGCAGGAGGATCGCTTGAGCCTGGGAGACAGAGATTGAAGTGAGCCGAGATGGCACCACTGCACTCCAGCTTGGGTGACTGGAGTGAAATACTGTCTCAAAAAAACAAAACAAAAAAACAAAAAACAAAACCTTATCTCCAAATACAATCACACTGCAGGTTAAGCCTTCAACATCTGAATCTTGGGCAGGGGACACACATCACTCTGTAACACTTATTTGTGTACTTTCTCTCAAGGCCTCTTTCCTTGGCTTGCAGACTGTGTTCTCAGATGGTCTTTTCTCTTTATGCACGTCCCTGGTACTTGGTGTCTTTCTTCTTTCTTCCTCCTCCTCCTCCTCCTCCTCCTCTTCTTCTTCTTCTTCTTCTTCCTCTTCCTCTTCTCCTTCTGCTTCTTCTCCTTTTTCTTCTTTCTTCTTTTCTTCCTCTTCCTGTTCTTCCTCTTCCTCTTCCTCTTCTTCTTCCTCTTTCTCCTTCTCCTTCTCCTCCTCCTCGTCCTCCTTCTCCTCTTCCTCCTCCTCTTCCTCTTCTTTTTCTTCCCCTTCCCCTTCCTCCTCCTTCTCTTCCTCTTCTTCTCCTTCTTCCCCTTCCCCTTCTTCTCCTTCTCCTTCTTCTTCTTCTCCTTCTTCTCCTCCTTCTCCTCTTCCTCCTCCTCCTCTTCCTCTTCTTTTTCTTCCCCTTCCCCTTCTTCCTCCTCCTTCTCTTCCTCTTCTTCTCCTTCTTCCCCTTCCCCTTCCTCTTTCTCTTCCTCTTCCTCTCCTTCTTCTTCTTCTCCTTCTTCTCCTCCTCCTCCTTCTCCTCTTCCTCCTCCTCCTCTTCCTCTTCTTTTTCTTCCCCTTCCTCCTCCTCCTCTTCCTCTTCTTCTCCTTCTTCCTCTTCTTCCCCTTCCTCTTCCTCTTCCTCTTCTTCTTCTCCTTCTCCTTCTTCTCCTTCTTCTTCTCCTCCTCCTCCTCCTCTTCCTCTTCTTCTTCCTCTTCTCCTTCCTCCTCCTCCTCTTCCTCTTCCCCTTCCCCTTCCTCCTCCTCCTCTTCTTCTTCTCCTTCTTCCTCTTCTTCCCCTTCCCTTTCTTATTCTTCCTTCCTCTTCCACTTCCTCCCCTCCTCCTCCTCCTCCATCGTCGTCGTCGTCATCATTATCTTCCTCCTCCTCCTCCTCTTCTTCTTCTTCTTCTTCTTCTTCTTCTCCTCCTTCTCCTCTTCCTCCTCCTCCTCTTCCTCTTCTTTTTCTTCCCCTTCCCCTTCCTCCTCCTCCTCTTCTCTTCCTCTTCTTCTCTTCTCCTTCCTCCTCCTCTTCCTCTTCTCTCTTTTCTTCTCCTTCTCCTTCTTCTCCTCCTCCTCCTTCTCCTCTTCCTCCTCCTCCTCTTCCTCTTCTTTTTCTTCCCCTTCCCCTTCCTCCTCCTCCTCTTCCTCTTCTTCTCCTTCTTCCTCTTCTTCCCCTTCCCCTTCCTCTTCCTCTTCTTCTTCTTCTCCTTCTCCTCTTCTTCTCCTTCTCCTTCTCCTTCTTCTCCTTCTTCTTCCTCCTCCTCCTCTTCCTCTTCTTCTTCTCTTCTCCTTCCTCCTCCTCTTCCTCTTCCCCTTCCCCTTCCTCCTCCTCCTCCTCTTCTTCTTCTCCGTCTTCCTCTTCTTCCCCTTCCCTTTCTTCTTCTTCCTTCCTCTTCCTCTTCCACTTCCTCCCCTCCTCCTCCTCCATCGTCATCGTCGTCATCATCTTCCTCCTCCTCCTCCTCTTCTTCTTCTTCTTCTTCTTCTTCTTCTTCTTCTTCTTCTTCTTCTTCTCCTCCTCCTCCTCCTCCTCCTCCTCCTCCTCCTCATCTTCTTTGAGATGGACTCTTGCTCTGTCTCCCAATCTGGAGTACAGTGGTGCAATCTCAGTTCACTGAAACCTCTTTCTCCCAGGTTCAAGCAATTCTCATGTCTCAGCCTCCAGAGTAGCTGGGATTACAGGCATATGCCACCAAGCCCAGCTAATTTTTGTATTTTTAGTAGAGACAGGGTTTCATCATGTTAGTCAGGCTGGTCTCAAATTCCTGACCACACGTGATCCTCCTGCCTTGGCCTCCCAAAGTGCTGGGATTACAGGTGTGAGCCACCATGCCTGGCCTTTTTTCTTCTTATAAGGACCCTAAGCCTATTGGATTAGAGCTCTACCCTTATGACCTCGTGTAAATGTTATTACCTCCTTGGAGACTTTATCTCCAACTACAATCGCATTGCAGGTTAAGGCTTCAACATCTGAATGTGCAGGGTATACAATTCACTCTATAACAGTTATTTTTCTGCTTTACTTCCCATACCTTTACTTGTATACGCCTTACAACCGTCAATGTCATCTACATTGCCTTGAGGCAAATTAGATTGTTTCAAGAAAAATGTAAATAGAATCCAAGATCAAAACTGTCATTTTATAAAACAAAACTCTTTAGGTGGGGATTATTTTTAAATTTATTTTGTTTTGTTCTTTTGGAGATGGAGTCTCACTTTGTTGCCCAGGCTGGAATGCAGTGGTGCCATCTCGGCTCACTGCAACCTCTACCTACGGGATTCAAGTGATCCTCCTGCCTCAGCCTCCTGAGTAGCTGAGATTACAGTCGGGAGCCACCACACCTGGCTAATTTTTATATTTTTAGTAAAGACGGGGTTTCACCATGTTGGTCAGGCTGGTCTTGAACTCCTGACCTCAGGCGATCCAACTGCCTTGGCCTCCCAAAGTGCTGGGATTGCAGACGTAAGCCACCTCACCTGGCCTATATGGTTTTCTTTTTAATTGAAAAATAATAATTGTACATATTCATGGGGCACATAGTAATTTTAAAAAATGTTTATATATTTAAGGGTCATAAATGTAGGTTTCTTACATGCATATATTATATAGTGATGAAGTCTGGACTTTTAGTTCAGCCATTGCTAGAAGAGTGATTTGGGTACCGTTAGTAATAGTACTCAGGCCAGGCTCAGTGGCTTATGCCTGTAATCCCAGCACTTTGGGAGGACAAGACGGGTGGATCATGAGGTCAGGAGATCAAGACCATCCTGACCAACAGGTGAAACCCTGTCTCTACTAAAAATACAAAAATTAGCTGGGCATAGCGGTGCATGCCTGTAATGCCAGCTACTTGGAAGGCTGAGGCAGGAGAATCACTTGAACCCGGGAGGTGGAGGTTGCGGTGAGCTGAGATTGTGCCATTGCACTCCAGCTTGGTGACAGAGTAAGACTCTATCTCAAAAAAAAAAAAAAAAAGAAAAGGTACCCAAATAGTAATAGTAATAAGTAATTTTTCAATGCTTACTCCCCCCTATATACCCACTCATCTTTTTTAAGTCTTCAGTGTCTATTATTCCACATTTATAAAACAAACCTCTTAATTTGTGTGTTGGGAAGGGAGAGGGTGAAGACATATTTATGTCCATGTGTGTAAGGACACAAATATATCCTTACACACATGGACACACATACATCTTATGGAGATTATTGAGAACAAAAAAAGACACCTAAAAGTAAAAGGAAAAGCCTTCCCACACTTTCAAGCACTTTTCTCAAGACTTCCCTGTATGACCAAGGCGGGTAGATCGCTTGAGTCCAGGAGTTTGAGACCAGCCTGGGCAACATAGCAAGATCCCATCTCTAAAACACAGAAGAGAGAGAGAGAGAGACAGAGACAAAGAGAGAATTCCCCTATATGATGTTGTTTCGCTAAAATGAGGGAGTGCGTTAAGAAAGTGGGAGGTCTGGGATTCCCAAAACAAAGAATCTAACATCAGAGAAAGATGAATGCTTTCACCAGGGTGATGAGGAAAGAGGAGCTCAGGAGACAGCCGTGCCATAGGCCCCGCGATCTGCTGATGCAGATGGGAGCAGCTCAGGAGGGAGACTCTAGCCTCAGGCACACAGACGTAAGAAGGAGGAAAGTCCCCGAGGAGGAGCGAAGGCACTTGTGCAGACATCCTGAGCTATTGAGTTAAGCATATGGAAGAGCACACGGAGGCTAATGTTGAGAAATATTTCACCAGAATGCTTTGGCAGAAAACAAAGAACCCCATAGAGCCTCAAAGCCGCACCTGAGACAGTTTCCCAAATGCTCCCAAAATGTGAGAAGAACACTACAAAGCCAAACATTAATATGCATGTCTAATTAAATGTTTACAGATCTTTTGTTGTTGTTGTTGTTGAGATGGAATTTCACTCTTGTGGCCCAGTCTGGAGGCTGGAGTGCAGTGGCTCTACCTTGGCTCACCGCAACCTCCACCTCCATCTATCGATTCTCCTGCCTCAGCCTCCCAAGTTGGGATTACAGGCGTGCGACACCACGCCTGGCTAATTTTGCATTTTTAGTAGAGACGGAGTTTCTCCATGTTGGTCAGGCTGGTCTCGAACTCCCAACCTCAGGTGATCCACCCGCCATGGCCTCCCAAAGTGCTGGGATTACAGGTATGAGCCACCACACTGGCCCTTGTTTACAGCCTTGTTTACAGATCTTAAGGTGACAACCCGACTGCAACCCACTGACCTATATACATACACGTGTGTGTGTGTGTGTGTGTGTGTGTGTGTGTATGAGTGTTTATTGCAAGATATGGTACATTTTTATGTATTGTAGGACGAAGCTTCCAAAAATAAGTTGGGTTGGGGGCAAGAGGAAATAGTTAATGGTTACAAAAATATGTAGAACAAACAAGACCTAGTATTTCATAGCACAAGAGGGTGACTATAGTCAATAATAACTTAAGTGTATATTTTATAATAGCTTAAAAAATGTGGCCTGGTGCAGGGGCTCATTCCTGTAATCCCAGCACTTTGGTAGGCTGAGGTGGGAGGTTCACCTGAGGTCAGGAGTTCAAGACCAGCCTGGTCAACATGCAAAACCCCATCTCTACTAAAAATACAAAAAATTTAGCTGTGCATGGTGGCTCGTGCCTGTAATCCCAGCTACTCGAAAGGCTGAGGCACAAGAATCACTTGAACCCAGGAGGCAGAGGTTGCAGTGAGCTGAGATCGCACTGCTGCATTCCAGCCTGGGCAACAAAGCAAGACTCTGCCTCAAAAAATAAAGGGGGGTTGGGAGAAAAAAAATCACCTGATGTGGTGGTGCATGCCTATAGTCTCAGCTATTTGGGAGGCTGAGGCAGAAGGAGTACTTGAGCCAGGAAAGGTCAAGGCTGCAATGAGCCGTGATCATGCCATTGCACCCGGTCTAGGTGACAGAGTGAGGCCCTGTCTCAAAAAAAAAAAGAAAAAGAAAGAAAAGAAAACAAAACAAAACAAAAAAAAGTCCATTAGTTTAGGAAAGGAGTAGTAGCAGGGGTGGATTTTATATGTCTAGGAATCAGCACACGGTGTTAGGGGAACCTGCATCTGAGTCCAGGCCAGGATGTAGTCATTGACTCTATGGGATCTTCATCTTCCCCAGCAAGTGCTCTTTCTGTTTCCTGGTTTCTTCTTCTGAGCATTACCGCAGTTTCCATCTCCTGAGGGTGTGAGGGAGGTCCAGTGAGATAATGGGAGGAGAAGTGCTTTGAAAAAGATAATGTGCTGTCCAAGGACATGGCCAACATCTCCATACTCAATCACCTCACACCGGTTGCTGGAAGGGTTGGGCGGGGTAATGGACGTGGAAGGCCCTTGTAAATTACAAAACAGGAAAGAGATGGAGAATGATTAGTAGCAAGGCGTGATTATCTATGTGGTTCCGATAACAACACCATTTTGCCACCTGCTGCCCAGACATTTCTATAACGGCACGACTTTTCAAAGACACGAACTGTGCATGCTGGGGTTTGCCCAGCTGTAAAATGAGGTATATCCAGGGATGGCAAACACAGCCAGTTCTCATGGATCCATGGAAATGTTTATCCCCGGAAATGAGATGCGGAGGGGCAGGATCTCAGGCTTTAGAGAGGATATGAAGCCCTGCCAAGTAGAAGAGGGTTGGCTCAGAGGATGGAAACAGCAGCCGGATTCAGTGGATGTTTTATAGAGGCAGATCGGGCTCAGGACATAGTCTTAATTACTTAATCACTTAAAACACCTCATTAGCTCCCTAAACCTCTTCTGCCTTTAAACGTGTTTCCTAGACCGGGTGCAGTGACTCACGCCTGTAATCCCAGCACTTCAGGAGGCTGACGGGCGCGGTGGGGGGGTGGCGGTGGGTGGATCACCTGGGGTCAGGAGTTCAAGAATAGCCGGACCAACATGGTGAAACCCCGCCTCTACTAAAAATATAAAAATTAGCCGGGTATGGTGGCAGGCGCTTGTAGTCCCAGCTACTCAGGAGGCTGAGGCAGGAGAATTGCTGAAACCTGGGAGGCAGAGGTTACAGGGAGCTGAGATTGGGCTATTGCACTCCAGCCTGGGCGACAGAGAGAGACTATGTCTCAAAAACAAAAACAAAAAAAAATGTGTTTCCTCTTTTTCTTTTTTTTTTTTGAGACGGAGCCTCACTCTGTCGCGCAGGCTGGAGTGCAATAGCCCAATCTCGGCTCACTGCAAGCTCCGCCTCCCAGGTTCCCGCCATTCTCCTGCCTCAGCCTCCGGAGCAGCTGGGACTCCAGGCGCCCGCCACCATGCCCGGCTACTTTTTTGTATTTTTTAGTAGAGACCGGGTTTCACCGTGTTAGCCAGGGTGGTCTCGATCTCCTGACCTCCTGATCCGCCTGCCTTGGCCTCCCAAAGTGCTGGGATTACAGGCATGAGCCACTGCACCCAGCCGTGTTTCTCTTTTAACCCTCTTAGTTGCTCTGGGAGATCATGTCTTTTTTAATCTTTCCCATTTTACAGTTAAAGATACCGAGACTTGAGGAATTAAGTCGAAGTTTCCAGCATTGAACGTGAAGCAAGCAGGATTTGTTGGCACCTCATGAAAACTGCAAAGCCCACGCTTCTACTGCAGTGTTGCGTTTGTATGGTAAGCACCACAGTTGTGCAGGCGTTGTTTTCTGTGTGGCTTTATGAATGGGTGTTTTCCATCATGCCAAGCGTATAAATCCAGGTAATATGGTTTGGATCTGTGTCCCTACCCAAATCTCACGTGGAATTGTAGTCCCCATTGTTGGAGAGGGGCCTGGTGGTAGGTGATTGGATCATGGGAGTGGATCCTTCATGAATGCTTTAACACCATCCCTTTGGTGCAGTTCTTATGACAGAGTTCTGAAGAGATCTGGTTGTTTAAAAAGTGTATAACATCTCCGCCGTCTCTCTCTTGCTCCTACTTCAGCCACGTGAAGTATCTACTTATCCTTTGCCTTCCACCATGATTGTAAGTTTCCTGAGGCCCTCCCAGAAGCTGAGCAGATGCCAGCGCCATGCCTCCTGTACAGCCTGCAAAACCATACGCCAGTGAGACCTCTTTTATTGCAGAAGTGTGAGGGAGAGGCCACATTGAAAATACTAGTGGATCCCAGCACTTTGGGAGGCCAAGGCAGGAGAATGGCTTCAGGCTACAAGCTCAAGACCAGCCTGGGCAACATAGCAAAATCCTGTCTCTATAATTTTTTTTTTTTAATTAGATAGTCGTGGTGTACACTGTAATCCTAGCTACTGGGGATGCCAAGGCAGGAGGATTGCTTGAGGCCAGAAGTTCAAGACCATCCTGGGAAACATAAGAAGACCTTGTCTCTAGAAAAATATACAAAAGTTAGCCAGGCATGGTGGTGTGCACCTGTAGTTCCTGCTACTCGGGAGGCTGAGGTGGGAGGATTGCGTGAGACCCGGACGTTGAGGTTGCAGTGAGCTATGATTGCACCACTGCACTCCAGCCTGGGTGACAGAGTGAGATCCTGTCTCAAAAAAAGAAAACAGGTTCCCAGATCCCAGCTCAGACCTGCTGCATGAGAATTCCAGAAGCAGGAGCCCATGAATATATTTCTAAAAAATTCCCTGGGTGATACTGCTGAATAATCATAACAAGAAACTGCTGCCCTCCAGCATCTATTTAGCAAAATGCAGAACACCTGGACCATTCTTTGACTATTTGTTTCTTAATGATTGATGTATCAATCTAGCAGCAACTCACATTTCCCCAGGCCAGTCACACCTGCCTTGAAGTTGGAATGGTGGCGATACCACCTCAGGCTCTGGAAACCCAAGAGAGCCCTCCCATCCTGCCACCTCCCCTAAGCAGTGCGATCAGTGCACAAGTGGCTGTCTCAAATGAGCTGGTGGGTGACCATCCTCTTGGTGACTACAGAGTGTTCTTTCCCAGACTAATCTCAGCACTAGCTGGGTTGCAGCCTGTTCGCCATGGGGCTCCCACTGCCATTCCAGAGTCAGCTGCGTGACTCAGCACCAGGCTCGCCATTGGACGAACATGCCACTCACTCTCAGAAGCCATCACAGCAAGGGCTGCTTCGGCTTTCTCTGCCTTGCATGCGAAGTCAAGGGTATCTGCTCCATATGGCACTGCATAATTTACAGCACAATTTAACTCGTGCTTATATAGCCTAGTCTATGCAAAGCTGCCATTTGCATATTTATTAATTTGCAAAATTAATGCCATTTTCTTAGTCCCTTACAGGATGTGTTGCTCGTCCCTGTCTTTGAATTAATTTTAATCTAAGGTGGAAACATTTGTTAAGGGAGTTGGCTTGGGCCAAAGTAATCAAATGCTTGGTGATCAAATGCAGGTAGGGGGTGAGGAAGAGGGAGCTAACATTTATTGAGTGCCTAACTCTGCCAGGCTCCAAGAAAATTAATGGTGCACAATGCATGTCTCCAGAAACATCCTCGTAATGTGATATTATTGCTGTTTTATGAATAAGAGTACTGAGACTCAGAGAGAGTAAGTAGCTAGCCCATTGTCACATGATTAGTAAGAGGCAGCGCCTTTGATGACCACAAAAGTCAAGAAGCAGAGTTTGGGCCAAATGTGGTGGCTTACACCTGTAGTCTCAGCACTTGGAGAGGCAGAGGCAAGAGGATTATTTGAGCCCAGGATTTCTAGACCAGCCTGAGCAACAAAGCAAGACCTCGTCGCTACAAAAAATAAAATAAAATGAGTTAGGCATCATGGCATGCGTTTGTAGTTCTAGCTACTCAGGAGGCTCAGGCAGGAGGATCGCTTAAGCCCAGGGGTTCAAGGCTGCAGTGAACTGTGATCATGTCACTGTACCGTAGCCTAAAAATAAAAAAAGGAGAAGCAGGGTTTTCACCTGCACTGATTTTCTTAATTGAGAAAGGCCATTTCTCTGCATAATTAATTTTTTTCAGAGAGTACTCAACACTCCAGGTATTCCACTGCTCATAGATATTACATATAATATCACATAACACAAGACTTTAGGCCGACAGGAATGGGAGATGTATTTTGAGAAGCTTACTCCACTTATTACCAGCATTTGAGCAGATTTACCCAAGAAAAACAATGATTTTGTCAAAATTCCCACCTGATGGCACTGGGAACGTTTCAACAGTAAGGCCAGTCACTTTTTTTTTTTTTTTTCTTGAGACAGGGTCTCACTCTGTTGCCTGGGCTGGAGTGCAGTGGCACAATTTCAGCTCACTGCAACCTCCATCTCCCAAGTTCAAGTGATCCTCCTACCTCAGCCTCCTGAGTAGCTGGGACCACAGGTGTGCGCCACCATGCCCAGCTAGTTTTTGTATGTTTTGTAGAGACAGAGTTTCACCATGTTGCCCAGACTGGTCTGAAACTCCTGGGCTCAAACGATCCATCTGCCTTGGCCTCCTCTGGTATTAGGATTACAGGTGTGAGCCACCGCACCCAGCTACTTTTCATTTTTAAGAATTCCTATTCTCAACCCTTCCTGTCTTTCAAGCCATTAGCCTAAAGGTTAGTTATCACCATTAGCTAGCTTCTTAATATCATTTTCTGAATTACTGTTATCTATCCCTCAGCCTGTGACCATGGTCTTTATCCTAACAGTGACATGGCCTGCCTTAGCCACCAATATCCTTTCTCACTGTCTGTAGATTAGATCTCTCCAAGGATTTTATTACCTTTCACCACTCCTTCTTTTTTTTCTTCCTTCCTTTCTTCCTCCCTCCCTCCCTCCCTTCCTTCTTTCCTTCCCTTTCCTTTCCCTTTTTCTTTCTTTCTTTCTCTTCCTTCCTTCCCTTTCTTCCCTCCCTCCGTCCTTCCTTCCTTCCCTCCTTCCTTCTTTCCCTCCTTCCTTCCTTCCCTCTTCCCTTTCTTCCTTCCCTCCTTCCCTTTCTTCCTTCCTTCCTTCCCTCCCTCCTTCCTTCCTTCCCTTTCTTCCCTCCCTCCGTCCTTCCTTCCTTCCCTCCTTCCTTCTTTCCCTCCTTCCTTCCTTCCCTCCTTCCCTTTCTTCCTTCCCTCCTTCCCTTTCTTCCTTCCTTCCCTCCCTCCTTCCTTCCTTCCCTTTCTTCCCTCCCTCCCTCCTTCCTTCCTTCCCTCCTTCCCTCTTCCCTCCCTCCCTCCCTCTCTCTCTCCCTCCCTCCTTCTTTGCCTTGCCTTCCCTTTCCTTCCTTCCCTTTCCTTCCTTCCTTCACTTTCCTTCCTTCCTTCCTTCCTTCCTTCCTTCCTTCCTTCCTTCCTTCCCTCCTTCCTTATTTTTCTTTTGAGGCAGGATCTTGCTGTGTCACCAAGGCTGCAGTGCAGTGATACAATCATCGTTCACTGCAGCCTTGAACTCCTGGACTCAACTGATTCTCCCGACATAGCCTCCCGGGTAGCTGGGACCACAGGTGCACATCACCACACAAGATACTTTTTTGTGTTTTTTGTAGAGACGGGATCTTGCTATGTTGCCCAGACTGGTCTCAAACTTAGTGGCTCCAGTGATCCTCCCACCTCAGCCTTCCTAAGTGCTGGGATTATAGGTGGGAGCAACTGTGCCCGGCCTCACCAGTTTCTCATTCAAGTTTGTCTACTCCCATTTTTCCCCACCACTTACTCTCCGTCTTGTTCCTTCCTTTCTGAGTGCTGTTTACTATGTTGTCATTTCAAGCTCCTCCTCCTCACCCTGCTTGGAGAAATTCCCCTGTGACTTATAAATCTGTACCTTGAACCCTGCCTGAGAGGATCTTGAACATCTGACAACATCCAGCTGTCTACCAGACATATTTCTGTAAGAACACCAGGCACAGCTAATTCAACATTTCCAAACCCTCCTTCTTCTTTCTGCTGAAAACTTATTTTCCCTTCTGTATCACCTATCTTGGTATATTGTGTCATATATCTCTTCCTTACAACTCAAGACCTTTCTCACTTTGATGATCCCTTTATCCCTAACCTCCAGTGACCAACTGATTATAAAATATTATCAAGTTCTTCCCAATTACTTCTGAAATCTAGCTCTGAACAACTTCCATTCTATCCCCTGGTTTTGTTCCTCCCAATCTGCCTCAAGTATTATTATTATTATTATTATTATTTTATTGAGATGGAGGCTCGCACTGTCACCCAGGCTAGAGTGCAGGGGCATGATCTCGGCTCACTGCAACCTCCGCCTCCTGAGTTCAAGCGATTCTCCTGCCTCAGCCTCCCAAATAGCTGGGATTACAAGCGTGGTTAATTTTTTGTATTTTTAGTAGAGATGTATTTTTAGTCTCGAACTCCCGACCTCAAATGATCTGCCTGCCTCGGCCTCCCAAAGTGCTGGGATTACAGGCATGAGCCACGGCACCCAGCCTATTATTTTTTTAATAGAGACAAAGTTTCACTATGTTGCCCAGATTGGTCTTGAACTTCTAGGCTCAAGTGATCCTCCTGCCTAGGCCTCCCAAAGTGCTGGGATTACAGTCATGAGCCACCATGCCCAGTCAAATATTCTCTTCATTGTGTCGTTGCAATGGGCTCTCCAATTCTAGGGTCTCCTGCCTCCAGTCCATCCTCCACACCAGCATCACTGACATTTCTAAAACACAGCTCTGGGCCGGGAGGGGTGGCTCATGCCTGTAATCCCAGCACTTTGGGAGGCCAAGGTGGGCCTCACTTGAGGTCAGAAGTTTGAGACCAGCCTGGCCAACATGGTGAAACCCCGTCTCTACTGAAAATACAAAAATTATCTGGGTGTGGCAGCAGGCGCCTGTAATCCCAGCTACTCGGGAAGCTGAGGCAGGAGAATCACTTGAACCTGGGGGAGAAGGTTGCAGTGAGCCAAGATCACGCCGCTGCACTCCAGCCTCGATGATGGAACAAGACTCTGTCTCAAAAACAAAAACAAAAAAAAACATCAACAACAACAAAAAACACAGCAGTGATCGTGTGACCATTTTGCAGGACATTTTCTCTATTAACTCTCTGATACCATTGGAGGGATGCGAGCCCCTCTGGGTTTTGTAGGAGGAATTTACACTCTTTGAAGCAAAAACAACAAAAAACAAGTCTTCTTATTTACACACCCACAGCTCTTGGGACGGAAGACAGAATAGAGGCTGGAAAAATTGCTTGTTGGAAGAATGAATCATGGGTCTGCTATTATAAGAAACTTCTCGACTTCTAGCCTTATCTCTCACCACTCCTTCCTTAGATCCTAAGATTCAGCCATCCCTGACATCAACACACCATGTCCTGTGCTTTGTACCACTTGTTTAGCTTTGTACATGGCATTTCCACGTGGTGGGACCTTGCTCCCATACAATCTATTATACTTGGAACACCCTTCCTTTATTCTCAAAACTTAATTCCCTTTGAGAAAGTTTCTCTGATGTTTTCGTGACAGTGAGCCAATCCTTTCTCCCCGCAACCATTCTTTTGTCTCCAGGTTAGAGAGAAATATATATATATATGTATCTATATGAGTAAGCTAAGATTCAGTTTCCAGAATCCTCGACCAAGCACACACAAGACTTAAGTCATTTTCATGAAACAGAGAAAAAGTCCAGGCTAAGTAACATTTTATTGCTCTTTGAAACTTTTGTTCTCAAGCAGAAGCATAGCCACCAAATAAGTTGAGTCAGAGATTTTATGTGTCGCCAGGATGTGAACAAAGAACCAAGGCTTGGCCAGGTGTGGTGGCTCACGCCTGTAATCCTAGCACTTTGGGAAGCTAAGGTGGGTGGATCACGAAGTCAGGCATTTGAGACCAGCCTGACCAACATAGTGAAAACTCATCTCTATTAAAAATGCAAAAATTAGCCAGGGATGGTGGTGTGCGCCTGTCCCAGCTACTCAGGAGGCTGAGGCAGGAAAATCACTTAAACCCAGGAGGTGGAGCTTGCAGTGAGCCGAGATCATGCCACTGCACTCCAGCCTGGGTGACAGAGCAAGACTCTGTCTCAAAAAGAAAAACCAAGGCTCAGTAGCCACTGTTGCCTCTTTCCCAGAGGACTCCAATTCTGGAGTCAGAAGACCTCATCACTCTGGGATGAGCCAAGCCAATGACCGATGAATCAGCTGGGCGTGGTGGCTCAAGCCTGTAATCCCAGAACTGAGGGAGGCCAAGGCTGGAGGATCACTTGAGGCCAGGAGTTTGAGGCCAGGAGTTCAAGTCCAGCCTGGGTGACACAGCAAGACCCCATGTCTAAAAACAAACAAACAAACAAACAAAAAAAAAAATTTCTTTTTCTTGCCACGGGAAAAAAGTTTTTTTTTTTTTTGAGACGGAGTCTCGCTGTGTTGCCCAGGCTGGAGTGCAGTGGTAGGATCTCAGCACTTCAGTCTCCGCCTCCTGGGCTCAAGCGATTCTCCTACCTCAGTCTCCTGAGTAGCTGGGATTACAGACACACACCACTACACCCAGCTAATTTTTTTGTATTTTTAGAAGAGACAGGGTTTCACCATATTGGCCAGGCTGGTCTTGAACTCCTGACCTCAAGTGATCTACCTGCCTTGGCCTCTCAGAGTGCTGGTATTATAGGCATAAGCCACTATGCCTGGACATCTACAATAAATTTAAAAATTAGCTCCATGTGGTGGCCTGCACCTGTAGTTCCAGCTACTTGAGAGGCTAATGGGAAGGATCCGTTGAGCCCAGGAGTCCAAGGCTGCAGTGAGCTATGATTGCACCACTGCACAAGCCTGGGCAACAAAGCCTGTCTAAAAAAATTAAAATATAATTTTTAAAGACATAAAGGAGTGAAAATATTTCTCTAGAAGACCTGGAATAGCTGGCCTAAGTGCCCACACCAAGCTGTTCTTTGCCCCTGGTTCTCACTTTACTGGGCAACTAGCCTTCCTTTTTTTTTTTTTTTTGAGATGGAGTCTCGCTCTGTTACCTAGGCTGGAGTACAGTGGCACAATCTTGGCTCACTGCAACCTCCGTCTCTCAGGTTCAAGCGAGTCTCCTGTCTCAGCCTCCTGAGTAGCTGGGACTACAGGTGCACGCCCCCACGCCCGGATAATATTTTGTACTTTTTAGTAGACACGGGGTTTTGCCCTGTTGGTCAGGCTGGTCTCGAACTCCTGACCTCAGGCGATCTGCTCGTCTTGGCCTCTCAAACTGTTGGGATTACAGGCATAAGCCACCGTGCACGGCTGGGCACCTGGCTTTCTAAAGAGAAATGGTGGGGGTGATGACAAGTCTGTTTCGGCCCAAATAGAAGATGAAGTTCGTGCCCCAGAACCAAACACGAAGCAAAGAGGAGAGAATCCAAAAGCATAAAGTGTTAATGGAGAAAAGGCTTCAGAAGCCAAGGTTTATCCTGATGCTTGACATTGATGCCTTCAGTCATCTGTCCCTTCATTCCACAAATGTTTACTGAGTATCTGTGAGTTGACTCCTGCCTTGGACCTGGGCCTACAAGATGATGAGGTCTTGAGCTCCCCCTAGAGGTCAATAGTAATTCCGAGAGGGGAAAGCAGAGAGGAGGCAGCAGGCCAATATAGAAGACAGTCATTGCTACATCATTGCCCTGGAGAGGGAGGGCGAGGCTGCGCGAGGACCCGGAGAAAGGAGAGGGGGCTCTCTCAGGCGCATCACTCCAGGAGGCCCCTTCACGATGATCTTGTAGGAAGAACGGTGTTGTAAAGTTACTAGAGCAAAGCAAACCGTGAGGGCTGTGAATTGCATATTTCATCATTAGAAGATAGACCGGAGGAAAGGAGAGAGGAAACTGCCCTTTCCTGAGTGTCTGTTTTCTGCTGCTGTGTGTAGCATGTTTTAAACCCATAAATCATCATTAAAATGCTTACTGCTGGCTCAGCACAGTGGCTCATCCCTGTAATCCCAGTACTCTGGGAGGCTGAGGTTGGCAGATCACTTGAGGTCAGGAGTTCAAGACCAGCCTGGCAAACATGGCAGAACCCCATCTCTACTAAAAATACAAAAGTTAGCCGGGCGTGGTGGTGGGCATCTGCAATCCCAGCTACTTGGGAGGCTGAGGCAGGAGAATCGCTTGATCCCCGGAGGTGGAGGTTGCAGTGAGCTGAGATTGCGCCACCGCACTGCAACCTGGGCGACAGAGTAAGACTCTGTCTCAAAAAATAAAATAAAATAAAATTGGCCGGGTGCGGTGGCTCACGCCTATAATCCCAGCACTTTGGGAGGCCGAGGCGGGCGG
Source organism: Trachypithecus francoisi (assembly GCF_009764315.1). Lineage (NCBI taxonomy): Eukaryota > Metazoa > Chordata > Mammalia > Primates > Cercopithecidae > Trachypithecus > Trachypithecus francoisi. The sequence goes on along the minus strand of NW_022681469.1, from coordinate 121,198,289 downwards.
ATCACGAGTTCAGGAGATCGAGACCATCCTGGCTAACATGGTGAAACTCCGTCTCTGTTAAAAATACAAAAAAAATTTAGCTGGGCATGATGGCTGGCGCCTGTAGTCCCAGCTACTCAGGAGGCTGAGGCAGGAGAATGACCTGAACCCGGGAGGCGGATGAGCCGAGATAGCCCCGCTGCACTCCAGCCTGGGCAACAGAGCAAGACTCTGTCTCAAAATAAATAAATAAATAAATAAAATAAAATAAAATAATGGTCCAGACTTTGGCCTGTAATCTCAGCACCTGGGGAGACCTAAGCAAGAGGATTGCTTGAGACCCGAAGTTCGAGACCAGCTTGAGAAACATAAGGAGATCCCATCTCTACAAAAAATATTAATAAAAAAAATCAACTGGGCATGATGATGCACATCTGTAGTCCCAGTTGCTTGGGAGGCTGAGGCTGGCGAATCGCTTGAGTCTAAAAGTCTGAGGCTGCAGAGAGCTATTATCGTGCCACTTCACTCCAGCCTGGGTGGCAGAGCCAAACTCCATCCCCCTCAAAAAAGTTAAAGAAAAGATCGCCTAGAGAAAGGTAGATCCAGAAAGGCCACACACACAGTGAACTCAGACTTTCCAGGCACAGAAACCAGCTGAGCACAGGCTTGAAGGTGCAAGTGTATTTGGAAGTGGTGGGTGTTGGATGCAGGTGGCAGAGCCTGGAATAGATGAAGCAGAGGCAGAATTGCACCACAAAGTATTCGATCAGTGCAAAAGTAATTTCGATTTTTGCCATTACTTTTTCTGGGGGAGTCGAGGTGGGGGAAACAGAGTCTCCCTCTGTCACCCAGGCTGGAGTCCATTGGTGTGATCTCAACTCACTGCAACCTCCGCCTTCAAGGTTCAAGAGATTCTCCTGCCTCAGCCTCCCAAGTAGTTAGGATTACAGGCATGCACCACCATGCCCAGCTAATTTTTGTATTTTTAGTAATTTTTGTATATTTTATTGTTGACTAGGCTGGTCTTGAACTCCTGACCTAGTGATCCATCTGCCTCAGCCTCCCGAAGTGCTGGGATTATATGCGTGAGCCACTGCGCCTGGCTCATGCACCAAAATATTCAGCCTTAAGAGGGAAGGGAATCTTCTGGGCATGGTGCCTCATGCGTGTAATCCTAGCACTTTGGGAGGTCAAGACAGGATAATTGCTTGAGTCCAGGAGTTCTAGATCAGTCTCTACAGATTTTTTTTTTTTAATTAACTAGGTGTGGTGATGCACACCTGTAGTCCCAACTACTCAAAAGCCTGAGATGGGAGGATTGCTTGAGCTTGGGAGGTTGAGGCAGCAGTGAGCCATGTACCCCTGCACTGCAGTCTGGGCACAGAGCAAGACTCTGTCTTGGGGAACAAAAAAATGAGTAGCTGGGCATGGTGGCATGCACCTGTGGTCCCAGCTGCTTGGGAGGCTGAGGATTGAGGATTGCTTGAGCCCAGGAGTTCAAGGCTGCAGTGAGCTATGATCATGCCACTGCACTCCAGCCTGGGCAAAACTGTGAGACCCTGACCTTAAAAAAAAAAAAAAAAAAAAGGCAGGGGAGGGAATTTTGTCACATGCCACAACATAGGTGAACCTCTTGGACATTATACTAAATGAAATAAGCTCATCACAAAAAGACATAGACTGTATGATTCCACCTAGATGAGGTACTCAGAGTACTCAAATGTAGAGAGCCAGAAAGTAGAATGATACTTGCCAAGGGCTGGGGCAAGGAGAAAAAAAGAGAATTTGCTGTTTAATGGGTAGAGTTTTAGAGTTGCAATATGAAAAATTCCTGGAGATCCGTTTCACAACAATGTGAATATATTTAACACTAGAAATGGTTAAGATGGTGTCTTTTATGTTATGGGTTTTTTTTTTTTTTCCACAATTAAAAATAAAGAGTTCACTTTGGGAGACAGAGGCGGGCAGATCACCTGAGGTCAGGAGTTCAAGACCAGCCTGGCCAACATGATGAAACCCCATCTCTACTAAAAATACAAAAATTTGCCAGGCGTGGTCGTGCATGCCTGTAGTCCCAGCTACTCGAGAGACTGAAACAGGAGAATCACTTGAACCTAGGAAGCGGAGGTTACAGTAAGCTGAGATTGCACCAATGCACTCCAGCCTGGGTGACAGAGTGAGACTCCATCTCAAAATTTAAAAAAAACAAAAACAACAACAAAAAAAAGAGTTAATGGGCTTGGAAACTAAGGCAGCAGCAGTGGGGAAGGTGATGGGGGGCAGACTGGGGGAGGCTGAAGAAGCAGAAAGCAAGGATCTTTTGTGGCACACAGGCATGTACACTCATTCAGACATGGCACTTGGCCTCTCACTGTCCTGACTTGCTCCCCATTGCTTCTGTTCCTGCCATGTTGCTGCCACGCAGCATCACGAGGCTCCGATCACCCATTCTCGTGAATAGTGTCATAAACGCTCAGTCCTGGGCTGTCAGCCGGGGGGCTGGAGTCCTCTCACCCGAGTCCACTCAGTGTGGCGTCTGTTGCCATATGTTGGGCCACCCTGTTCATTAATCACATCTCCTGAAAAGTCTCTTAATTACATTATGTTCACAATCCATAAAACATAATTAAAATATGTAAATCCATTATATTCTTTAATGAGCACATGGAGACCTCAAAATTTTAAATTAGATATAAAATTGATGTGGACCTATTACTATTGATTACTCAGGGTAATAAATCACCTTCAATTTGGATCGAGACAGCATCCCTCCTCCCCGCTGGCTAAAGGTGTTTTATGCATGCTTTTTTTGTTTTTGTTTTTGTTTTGTTTTGCATTTCCTACAACGGTTTGAAATTACATCCAATCTTTCAAGGATAGCATTCTCTAGCTTTCTGTCACTTGACAACATGGGCAGCAGCTGCAATAACTGATGTTTGCCTGGTGCTCTAAAGCCGGCACAGGTTTTGCGGGAAACATTTTCTCATTTACGCTCCAGCAGTATTTTCGTTTTCATTTCAATATAAATATACCTATTTTTCATTCTCATGGAAAATGTCGGAAGCATCACTGCAACCTGTCTCTTTCTATCCCCCGCTTCTCATTCCGTAGTCACATTTCACCCTTCCAGTCACACAAGTCAATTACGATCAGCCACACACACATCATGTTGTTACCTGCCTCCGCGTCTCTGTGGGGTTGTACCTCTCTTTGCTTTGGGTGTCTTTCTCTTACCTGTCCGCAGAATTTCCAGGAATTTGTCTTGACCAGCTCAAGGATCTCCTTACTTAACCCACCCTGGCAATGTTAGATACTTCGTCTTAAGGCCTGCAGCACCACTCCGCTTTTTTTTTATTTTATTTTTTGAGATGGAGTCTCACTCTGTCACCCAAGCTGGAGTGCAGTGGCGGGGTGTCGACTCGCTGCAACCTCGCCTCCCGGGTTCAAGCAATTCTCCCCCCTCAGCCTCCCGAGTAGCTGGGATTACAGGCGCCCACCACCATGCCTGGCTAATTTTTGTATTTTTAGTAGAGACGGGGTTTTACCATATTGGTCAGGCTTGTCTCAGACTCTTGACCTCAGGTGATCCACCCACCTCAGTCTCCCAAAATGCTGGGATACAGGTGTGAGCTAAAGTGCCGGACTACTCAGCTTTCTAAGAACGGCTTCTGTGGGTACCATTTTTATGTGAGCTATAATTTTTTTTCATTGGACTCTTAAAATGGCCATGTAAGACAGTCATTAAAGGTATCGCCCTCATTTTACAGGCCATATGCTCGTAAAGCTCATAAAGGTTAATTGATTTGTCCAAGGCCCTGCAGCCTGTAGGTGGGAACTCTGCTAGGACCCAGGGCCACAAAGGCTTGAACCTTCAGCTCTCTGTTCTAGAGGCTTCCTTCCTTTTGTGTGTCTCTCCCAAAGGGCCTCTCTCACTGCCCCGGCACATCTGCTATCAATATGCAACAGAAGCTTTCATCAAGAGCTTTCTTCCTCTTCTGATTCACTTCCATCCCACTGTGGCATAAGGGTTTTCTTCTATTTTCATAAGCTTAAGGTTGGTTCCATAGTTGAAGCTACAGGTTACACACACTGGCTTTAGAATCACACACAGCCTGAACTTGAATCCCAATTGCCCAATTACTAAATATGTGGCTTTGGCCAGTTTTCTGAATCTCTGTCTTGATACCTTCATCTCTGATGTGCAAGAAACGAAAGTGACTTCCCTCCAAAGATTGTGAAGATTCCGTAAAATAGCACAAGTCAAGTGCCTGGCACTCAGCCTGTGATCACTAATTGTTCACTTTATTATTACCATTGTCATCTTTTTCTTTTCTATTTACTTATTTATTTCTGAGATGGAGTCTAGCTGTGTTGCCCAGGCTGGAACGCAGTGCCACAACCTCGGCTCACTGCAAACTCTGCCTCCCAGATTCAAGCGATTCTCCTGCCTCTGCCTCCTGAGTAGCTGGAATTACAGGCCTGTGCTACCACGCCCAGCTAATATTTGTATTTTTAGTAGAGATTTGTATTTTTAGGAGTTTCACCGTGGTGGGCAGGCTGCTCTCAAACTCCGGGCCTCAAGTGATCCACTTGAGGATTTTATATGGATATATTGGGTAGTGGTGAAGTCTGAGCTTTTATTGTAACCATCATCACCAGTATAGTGTACCTTGTACTCATTAGATAATATCTCAAACCTCACCTCCCTCCCTCCCACTAGACCAGCATCTTGATTACTGACGCATTTCCAGTGCCTGCTACAGGGCCTGGCACACAGCAGGCGCTCAGTAAGTGCTTATCGAATAATAGTACAATTACCATTTCTACTACATCTAATTTCTCAAAACAAAATTAGGTCTTTGGAACAAATTCCAACTCGAGTCACTGAAATGCCACCTTCCTCTTAGAAAGGTGGTTCTAAATTGTCACGTTTATCAGAATTGCCTGAAGGGCTTGTTCAAACACAGATGACTGGGCACACCCCATGGAGTTTCTGATTCAGTAGGTCTGCAGTGGGGCCCGGGAATTTGCTTTGTTTTGTTTTTTTATTATGTTTTTCAGAAACAGAGTCTCTCTCTCTCTCTCTCTCTCTCTCCCCCGCTCTCTGTCTTTCTGTCTCCCTTGCCCAAGCTGGAGTGCTGTGGTACAATCCTAGCTCACTGCAGCCCACAGCTCCTGGGTTCAAGTGATCCTCCTGCCACCTCACCCTCCCCAGTAGCTGAGACCACAGGCATGCATCACCACACCCGGCTAATTTTTAAAATCTGTAGAGATGGGATCTTGCTCCGTTGCCCAGGCTAATCTCGAGCTCCTGGCCTCAAGTGATCCGCCAGTCTCAACCTCCCAAAGAGTTGAGATTAGAGGTATGAGCCACCAAGCACAGAGGGATTTGCATTTCTTCCAAATTCCCAAGTGGTCTCAATGCAACTGGACTCAGGACCACAATTAGAGAAACTGCTCTCAAGGGTGGTAGAGAAGTAGATTCAAGTAGCTTCAGTTCTTGAATCACCACACAAGAAAGGCCAATCAGCAAACACCAACCTTGGGCTCTGAGTGAGAGACCAGCCAGCGTGTTTAACCTCTGAGATTTGGGAATTAACTATCACAGAGGCTCGAATTACCCAACTAAGGCAGAAGAAACGACAGTTGTCTCAGTTCAGAAGAGGAAGACCTCACTGAGGCCTCTGATTATTATTCCTTGGCTTAAAATACAAGACTCTTTAGGGCCCATTGTGGTGGCTCACGCCTGCAATCCCAGCTACTCAGGAGGATGAGGCAGGAGAATTGCTTGAACCTGGGAAGTGGAGGTTGCTGTGAGCCGAGATCGCGCCATTGCACTTCGGCCTGGGCAACAAGAGTGAAACTCTGTCTCAAAAAACAAAACAAAACAAAATACAAAAAAACAAGACTCTTTAGACCCTAAGCTTCTCCCCCAAGTCTCCCACCAGCCCGCACACTCTCCAAATTCTAATTTCACAAGGCTGCAGCGGGAACACTGAGAAAAGGGAGCAGAATTGAAGTCACCTGAGTAAGCCAAAAGACAGCCTTCTGAAAGCTAGCTATAAAATCCGAATATTGCAAACCCAATAATTTATGTATTCTTTAATTATTGAGATAACTGTAGATTTGTATGCAGTTATAGAGAATAAATCAGAGATTCCATGTAACTTTTACCCAGTTATTCCGATAGAAATTTCTTGCAAAACTACCGTACAATAACAAAATCAGAATATTGATATTGATACAACCAAGATACAAAACATTTCCATCACCACAAGGATCCTTCATGTTCCTTTTTTTATAGCCACGCCCACTTCCCTCCAACCCTCTTTTCTATTGGCTTGTTTTAGCAAACTACCAAACTGTTTTTCCAACTTACATTCTTATCAGCAGTGTGTAAATGATCTAGTTTCCTCACATTATCGATAGTATTTGTTATTACTTTTTTTTTTTTAGTTTTAATCATCCTTATAGGTGTGGGATTATATTTCATTGCCTTTCTAATTTACATCTCCCTAATGGCTAATGATGTCAAATATCTTTTCCTGTGCTTATATGCCCTCTGTATATCTTCTTCAGTTAAATGTCTCATTCATTTATTCTCTCTCTGTCTATTTATTTATTTATTTTATTTATTTATTTTTATGAGACAAGGTCTTGCTCTGTTGCCCAGGCTGGAACACAGTGGCATGATCGTGGCTCACTGCAGCCTCTAACTCCTGGACTCAAGCAATCCTCTCACCTCAGCCTCCTGAGTAGTTGGGACTACAGGCATGAGCCACCATGCCTGGCTCATTCTTTAAACATTTTTTTGTATGGTGTGTGCCTGTAATCCCAGCTACTCAGGAGGCTGAGACAGGGCAATTGTTTGAATCCAGGAGGCGGAGGTTGCAGTGAGCCAAGATCATGCCAATGCACTCCAGTCTGGGTGACACAGCAAGACTCTGTCTCAAAAAAAATTTTTTTTTTTTGTAGAGACAGGATCTCATTACATTGCCCAGGCTGGTCTCAAACTCCTGGGCTTAAACAATTCTCCCACCTCAGCCTCCCAAAATGCCAGATTACAGTGGGGAGTCACTCATTCATTCTTTAAGCGATATTTGCTGTGTGCTGACGGTGGAGAGACACTATTCTAGGAAGTATAGATGCAGTGAGAGGCAAGTTACCTAAAGGATCAGAGCAAAAACACACACGGTCATTGCTGGGGTACTGACTGCCTCCCAGACAGGAGCAAGACTAACCGTGATCCAAGTGAATGAGTTAACAATCTCAAAAATAACAATTCTCTTTTTAACTAGAAGGGGCAGTTGTTGGTCAGTGTGACAAAGATTCAGAGAGGCATCTTTTGTCTTGGTGATATCCCTCACCAGAAGAGAGAGAGAGAGCACCACAGCCCTTTCACTCTTCTTATTAGGCAAAAACGTACCTCAAGCTGTCTGATCTGAGAAGCCATCTTCCGTGCACCTATGTAGAGAGGGAAAAGGTGCTGATATGATACTATAAACACCCTATATTTATAGGGATCTCAATAGGAAGTAACATAGGCTTTCTTGTTATACATCAGTCTATTGAGAGTTGGGTTAGTGTTAGTCTTTCTGAAGATCAATTCCTCTGAGAGTGCATTGACAATATCAAGTTTCTAGGCTTGCCCAGCAGAGGGACATTTCACTGACCATGACTCCATGCAAAGCCTCATGACAGCAAATGTGTCAAACTTCCTTGGTGACCTTCCACCTTTACCACAGGGCTTTCTTAAAGTATCAACCCAAATTGTTGGCAGTTTCATTCTTCTCAGGCTTTGTGTATGTTCATCTGTCTGCCTGGAATTATCTCTCTGATTTGTTTACCTGGAGAACGCCTACATTTCCCCCAAAACCCAAATATCCCCTCTATTGTGATGACTCTTTTTTAAGTGTTTTTGTTTTTAATTTTGTTTGCAATTACCATTGTACTTTGGATGTGCCTTTGTTTTTAATCACCTATTAAATACCTGTTGAATATAGACTCTGAGTTTGCTATTTTGTGTATTTGATCTTCACACAAACACCTTCTAGAGATTTTTTTTTTTTTTTTTTTTTGAGACAGGGTCTTACTCTATCGCCCAGGCTGGAGTGCAGTGGCATGATCATAGCTCAATGCAGCCTCAAACTCCTGGACTCAAGCAACCCTCCTGCCTTGACCTCCTGAGTAGCTGGGACTATGGGCTTGTACCGCCATGCCTGGTTAATTTTTTAAAAAGCTTTTTGTAGCGATGGGGTCTCCCTACGTCACCCGGGCTGGTATTGAACTCCCAGTCTCAAGAGATCCTCCTGCCTCAGCCTCCAAACTGAGGAAAAAGAAACTACTCAAACTAGGGGGGCATCCCAAGTGCTGAGATTACAGGTGTGAGCCACCACACCTGGCCAGAGAAAGATGTTTTTATGCATATATCATAAATGACAGATTTAAGCCTCAGAAAGTTTAAGTCCAAAGCCATACAGTCAGTAAGTTTCCTAGGCTCGAATTCTGATTGAGATGGGTCAGCTGCAAAGGGCGGCCCTTTTAAGAACCTCATTCTGATCATACCACTTGGTTATTTATTTGCTTGTCTACGTCTTCACTAGCCTGTGATGTTTATAGGAACCATGACTATGTACCACATACAATCATCGCCTTGCACTGAGCGTGCCATGCATGTGTGTTGAGTGAATAAGTGGGTGAGTGAATGAAGAAGGAATGAATGAATGAATTTTTCACATGGCAGAGATATGGTCATGTGTAACAGATTTTGAAAAAATATTTTATTTTGCTGTCTTTAGCTTTCTGCCTTAACTGCTGTTATCTTCTCTTGCTCTCCATCATATACATATATATATATATACACACATATATATATTATATATATATTTTTTTTTTTTTTTTGAGACAGAGTCCAGCTCTGTTGCCAGGCTGGAGTGCTGTGGTGTGATCTCAGCTCACTGGAACCTTCACCTCCCAGGTTCAAGCAATTCTCCTGCCTCAGCCTCCCAAGTAGCTGGGATTACAGGCACACGCTGCCACGCCCAGCTAATTTTTGTATTTTTAGTAGAGATGGGGTTTCACCATATTGGCCAGGATGGTCTCGATTTCCTGACCTCATGATCCACCCACCTCAGCCTCCCAAAGTGCTGGGATTACAGGCATGAGCCACCACGCCCAGCCCTCCATCCTATATTTTAAAAAATTCCACTGAGATATTCATGGGATGATGTTTCTCCCAGTCCCTTCTGGGGAATTGTCCAACCACACAGTACTAATTTCATGCAACTTAAACGGCCCAGACATTTAGCTTACCTCTCTCATTTATATTACAGTACAAATATGGGATGTGCTTGTTTAAGTGACAGAAGGAGACAGCCTCTAATCTACACATGATTTCTTCTCAACTGCTCTCTCTGTGTAATGGCAGATGGTTCGCAGGCCCATCCTGTGAATGTTATGGTACTTAATGCATAAGTAGAGTCTGGGAGGGGAGGAGAGAGAGATGGAGATGAAAGACAATTACCATTTGTTCATATTTCAAATCCCACTTAGAGGAGGAGTTGCAGCTCAAAAAAGGAAGGTGGAGATGGGGTGGGGAGGAAGCCAGTTACATACAAGGTAAAATCCGGGGGATTAGGTGGATGTAGTTAACTGACAGCAGAGATGTTTATTTCACGCAAGCATAGCCTTGATTTCTTCTAAACTGCTTGCTTAAATATCAGGTCTTTGGGAAGGCAACCTCCATATTTTACACGAAAAAAAATTTGCAGTTAAAATGATTATTAACATTTTACAACAAATATAACAAATGATTAATGTATTTAATATTTAATTATCTTCTACAGAGCAAATGAATAATTTAAATAAACACTTAGAGGTCCACTCATAAAACAAAAAAACACAAAGAAATTTCTAACAAACTTTTAAAACAATATGTAGCCACAGCAGAAATGGGAAAAAAAAATACAGTAAAGTAGGAGGTCCTTTTCTGTCTATGAAATTAACAAAGATACAAAAATGATGATCCGGGCCGGGCGCAGTGGCTCACGCCTGTAATCCCAGCACTTTGGGAGGCCGAGACGGGCGGATCACGAGGTCAGGAGATCGAGACCATCCTGGCTAACACGGTGAAACCCCGTCTCTACTAAAAAATACAAAAAATTAGCTGGGCGTGGTGGTGGGCGCCTGTAGTCCCAGCTACTCAGGAGGCTGAGGCAGGAGAATGGCGTGAACCTGGGAGGCGGAGCTTGCAGTGAGCCGAGATAGCGCCACTGCACTCCAGCCTGGGCCACTGAGTGAGATTCTGTCTCAAAAAAAAAAAAAAAAAAAAAAAAATGATGATCCGAATTGACAATTGTCATTGCATGACAAATACATAATGCAATGTGCAGCCTCACATACTTTTGGCCAGAATATGAATTAGTTCCCTCTTTTCAGAATTATCTGTAAAGAATAGTAAAAGTACACAGAAACATTATCTCTAAATTCTGGTTCTGAAAACTTAGCTTGAAGCAATAATTCAAGATTGGTGAGGGAAGGAAAGTTTTATACAAAAAGACATTCGTTACACTCTTGTTATTACTGGGGTAAAGTGGGTAAAAAAATTAACTAACAATCTAGAAATCTGGTTTGGTCACAGTATAGTCCTACAACAAAATATGTTGCTTCTTTCACCCATTGGTTTTGTTTACATCTGTATATAAGCTAAACAGTCAGTTGTATTTTTTTCTAGATTTTTATTTTTATTACTTTTTAAGATAAAAGTCTTGCTCTGTCACCCAGGCTGGAGTGCAGTGGTGCAATCTCGGTTCACTGCAACCTCCCCCTCCCAGGTTCAAGTGATTCTCTTGCCTCAGCCTCCCAGGTAGCTGGGATTACAGGCATGTGCCACCACACTCAGCTAATATTTTGTATTTTTAGTAGAGAAGGAATTTCGCCATGTTGGCCAGGCTGGTCTCAAACTCCTGGCCTCAAGTGATCCGCCTGTCTTGACCTCCAAAGTGGTGAGATTACAGGCATGAGCCACCACGGCTGGCCTGATGTTCTTTTTTCTTTTCTTTTTCTTTTAAGAATCAGGATCTCAGTCTGTCACTCAGGCTAGAGGGCAATGGTGCAATCATAGCTCACTACAGCCTCCAACTCCTGAGCTCAAGCAATTCTCCTGCCTCAGTCCCCCAAGTAGCTGGGGCTACAGGTGTACACCACTATGCCTGACTAATTTTGTGGTTTTTGTTTTGTTTTGTTTTTGTTGTTGTTGTTTTTTAGGGTTGGGGTCTTGCTATGTTGCCCAGGTTGATCTCAAACTCCTGGCCTCAAGCAAATCTCCTGCCTCAGCCTCCAAAAGTGCTGGGTTTACAGGCATGAACCACTGTGCCTGGCCCTCATTTCTTCCTTCTAACCCTTTGTTCTATATAGATGTTATTTTAACATCTGATATGAAGACTCAGAGGATATGGATCCACATCCTGTCTTTGCCATCAGCTATGTTACTTTTGATTCTTAGAAGCAAAAATGACCTCACCTACCATACAGATTGCTTGTGAATCTGCTGTGAGTTGCTGCACACAGAATTAGTGAGATTTGTTTTAATCGGCTTCCTAGCACAGGGACAAGCGGCTGCTGCATGTCACCCCATCTATCAGGAGACTGATAGAGAGTAAGAACTGGGGCCGGGTGCGGTGGCTCACACCTGAAATTCCACACTTTGGGAGGCAAAGGAAGGCAGATCTCTCGAGGCCAGGAGTTCAAGACCAGCCTGGCCAACATGGCAAAACCCCATCTCTACTAAAAATACAAAAATTAGCAGAGCATGGTGGCGGGTGCCTGTAATCCCAGCTACTTGAGAGGCTGAGGCATGAGAATTCCTTGAACCTGGGAGGCAGAGGTTGCAGTGAGCTGAGATTGTGCCACTGTACTTCACTCTGGGCAACAGAGTGAGACCCTATCCCTGCACAAAAGAGAGAGAGAGAGAATAAGAACTGGAATAGTTGGAGAAATCTATGTGGAAAAGGCAATCCTGAATCACGCATTAAAAACAAGGAGAGGCCAGGTGCAGTGGCTCACACCTGTAATCCCAGCACTTTGGGAGGCCGAGGCAGGCAGATCTCAAGGTTAGGAGTTTGAGACCAGCCTGGCCAACATGGTGAAACCCCATCTCTACTAAAAATACAAAAATTAGCCAGGCGTGGCAGCGTGTGCCTATAATCCCAGCTACTCGGGAGGCTGATGCAGGAGAATTGCTTGAACCCAGGAGGCAGAGGTTACAGTGAGCTGAGACAGTGCCACTACTTCAGCCTGGGTGACAGAGCAAGACCCTGTCCCCCCAAATAAAGAGAGAGAGAGAATAAGAACTGAAAGAGTTGGAGAAATCTATGTGGAAAAGGCAATCCTGAATCACATATTAAAAATAAGGGCCAGGCTCAGTGGCTCACACCTGTAATCCCAACACTATGGGAGGCGGAAGTGGGCAGATCACGAGGTCAAGAGATCGAGAGCATCCTGACCAACATGGTGAAACCCCGTCTCTACTAAAAATACAGGTGGCAGGCGCCTGTAGTCCCAGCTACTCGGGAGGCTGAGGCAGGAGAATGGCTTGTACCTGGGAGGCGGAGGTTGCAGTGAGCCAAGATCATGCCACTGCATTCCAGCCTGGGTGACAGAGCGAGACTCCATCTCAAAAAAAATAAAAAAAAAAATAAAATAAAATAAATAAAGTGAAAGATTTCCACTTCTAGCCAGGAAAAAAAAGCAGGGATCAGAGTTCACTCCAGCCTTAAATGACTAGAATATCAGATAAAAGGAAATTGTTCAGAGATTGAACACTAGACAACACAGGACATTGATCCCTGCAAGAAGACCAGCAAGTGAGGTGAGCTGCAGGAGTGCCCCAACTCACCACTTGCAGAGAGGTACCATGGCTAATCCCGACGGCCAGGGAGCACAGCAAAGCCTTGCAGAATGAGGGGACAGAGTGTGGTTCTAGGGCAGGAGGGCAGGAGGCTGGAGTTTTGCATGGATGTTTCCTGGAGATAAGGAAGTTGAGCCACAGAGAGATCCAGAGATTCGTAGACCAGCCTCGGCAACATGGCAAAACCTCGTCTCTGCTAAAAATACAATAATTATCCAGGCATGGTGGTGCACACCTCTAATTCCTGCTACTGGGGAGGCCAAGGCAGGAGAATTGCTTGAACCCTGGTGGGTTCAAGGTTCAAGGGGTGGAGGTTGCAGTGAGCTGAGATCGCGCCACTGCACTTCAACCTGGGCGACAGAAGGAGTGTCTCTGAATCTTTGAATACTGCTCTGTGCATGTGTATGAGGAAACTACCCAAACTGGGAGGCAGGGGGCAGGGGGGCATCCCTATGCTTCCCAAGCTGGGTCACTATTCTAATGGTAGAGGTGGAGGATAATTCTAGCTAACATTGAAGTGGTGATCAAAATCCTCCCTAAAGTGTCCCCCTTTAGTGATATGCATCTACTCCCCTACTCACCAGCAAACTTTTATTTACTTGAAACACCAACCCCAGATCTTTTTATTTTTTTCTTTTCAAACTGGGTCTCCCTCTGTCACCCAGGCTGGAGTACAGTGGCATGATCAGAACTCACTGCAGCCTCGACCTCCTGGACTCAAGCGATCCTCCTGCCTCAGCCTCCTGAATAGCTGGGACCATAGGCATGCCTTGCCATGTCCAGCTCATTTTTAAAAATTAGTTTTTGTAGAGATGGAGTCTCCCTATATTGAGAAAGCAACTCAAGGTCTTGCTCTCTCACCCAAGCTGGAGTGCAATTGTGCAATCATAGCTCCCTACAGCCTCCAGCTCCTGAGCTCAAGCAATTCTCCTGCCTCAGCCTTTCAAGTAGCTAGGATGACAGGTGTGCACACTATGCCTGGCTAATTTTGTTTTTTGTATTTGTATGTGTAGAGATGGGGTCTTGCTGTGTTGTCCAGGTTGATCTCAAATTCCTGACCTCAAGCAATCCTCTCACCTAGGCCTCCCAAATTGCTGAGATTACAGGTGTGAGCCACCACACCTGGTCTGAGCCCAAATCTTCCTGTATCTATACTGCTTTCCCTACAAATGCAAGAACCTGAAAATACTTTAAACTCAAGGCTACATCCTAGTCACAAATACATAAAAACCACCTCAAACACAACTATGGCCTTCTTCATTCACTACCAGGGATTGAAATATTTGTCATTGTTGTACATATATATTTTATTTGTTCCTAATAATGCTGTGAATGAAGGATGGTAAATGTGCTTTGCCTGCTTTAAAAAACCCAATACCCAGAGAGGTTTATTAACTTTTCCAAAACCACACAGAAAGATAATGGAAGAAGTGGAACCAGGGTTGAGGTTATCTAGTACTTAAGCTGATTCTTCTCATGAAATAAAAAATAAATGTGTAGGCCCTTGTACAGTGGCTCACACCTGTAATCCCAGCACTTTGGACGGCCTAGGCGGGTGGATCACCTGAGGTCAGGAGTTCGAGACTAGCCTGGCCAACATGGTGAAACCCCCGTCCCTACTAAAAATACAAAAATTAGCCAGGTGTAGTTGCACGCTCCCAGCTACTTGGGAGGCTGAAGGCATGAGAATTGCTTAAACCTGGGAAGCAGAGGTTGCAGTGAGCCAAGGTTATACCACTGACCTCCAGTTTGGGCAACAGAGCAAGACTCCATCACAAAAACAAATAAATAAATAAAATAAATAAGCACATCCATTAAGATCCTCTTAGTGTTCATCATCATTTCCTAGATACCTGGAAGGTAAGGAACTCTACCTTTTCTGTGCATGAAACCAAACTCTGCAATAAGAACCTCCCTTCTTGAGTCTAAATTTATTAGAAAAATCTGCATTTATAACACTCTGGTTGTCTGGAGAATGTAACTTTGAGTCCAGATAAAAATGTGGTTTGACAGCAAAATCATGCTATGAAAGCAAGATCATATTTCAGACTGCATGTAACACAACCAAATATTGAAAATAAATGGTTAAGAACAAAACTGTATGCTGGATTTGAGGACTGAATCTGCTACTATCTTGTTCAGAGACTTGAGAGAGTTATTAAATCTCTTAAAGTTTCTATTTACCCGTCTACAAAATGAGGCCAATAACACTCAACTCAATGGGGTTACTGTGAGGGTTAAATGAAGTAATTCAAGTAAATGTGTTTTGCCTTGAATACAGTAAGAGCTCAAAACAGCATTCAATGCACACTTATACCTGTCTGGTGATTCACTACCTTTGGCCTCCAATATATTCTCAACGACCTCTCTGTAACTTGTTGGAGTTCTGAGCTATCATTTCTCAAATGACACGATCTACTTATGTGACTTAATTGCATAGGAGGAATTTGCTCCAACAGTCCTAAACAGTCTTCCTCATCATTTAGTTCATAAAACTCAAGATATGTGAATTCAGTCAAGAAAAATTGCCATGTCTTCTCTCCAAAGGAAATTCATAAAGGAAATTCACCATTTGAAGGTAGAGGTAGAATTATTTTAGAATTTTCTTTAGAATTTCTAGTACTTAAGTCAATTCTTTTCATGAAATCAAAGATAAACTTGTAGGAAATATCGAAGTTCAATCATTTTTACAGCGTAGACATAGAGCAAAGAAATTTTGCTCCCCCTCACCCCAATCTGACCTTTAAGAATCAAGCTCCAACACCTTTATTCCTGGCAGTTTATTCCTTTCAATGCTTTAGCTCAAGTAGACATTTAACAGATGTGAAGGGGTGTTTCTGAAGACAAGAGTTTGATTCATCAGATGGTCTGTTTCCTGTAATCTTGGTGCATAGGATGAAGTTATAGGAATAGAGAGTTTTTTTTTTTTTTTTTTTTTTTTTTTACTGTTGCCTGGGCTGGAGTGCAGTGGCATAATCTTGGCTCACTGCAACCTCCACCTTCTGGGTTCAAGTGAGTCTCCTGCCTCAGCCTCCCAAGTAGCTGGGATTACAGGTGCCTGCCACCACGCCCAGCTAATTTTTTGTATTTTTAGTAGAGAGGGGGTTTCACTATGTTGGCCAGACTGGTCTCAAACTCCTGACCTCGTGATCTGCTCGCCTCGGCCTCCCAAAGTGTTGGGATAACAGGCATGAACCACTGCACCCGGCCAGAGTAGATACATTCTAAGTGAAATTCTAGAGGAATTCTACCTCTACCTTTATACGGTGGCATGTAACTGCCTGTTCTTTCTCTGCTTTTTCACACAGATATTTTCCCCTAATGGATTTATATGGTTTGGCTCTGTGTCCCCACCCAACTCTCATCTCAAATTTTAATTCCCTTAATCTCCATGTGTCCAGAGAGGCAGCTGGTGGGCAGTGATGGATCAAGGGGGTGGTTTTCCCCATGCTGTTCTTGTGATAGGGAGGGAGTTCTCACGAGAGCTGATGGTTTTATAAGGGCTGCTTCCCCTTCACATGCTCTTTCTCTCCTGCCGCCATGTAAGACATGCCTGCTTCCCCTTTAGTCATGATTGCAAGTTTCCTGAGCTCCTCCGCCCCGAGCCATGCAGAACTGTGAGTCAATTAAATCTCTTTTCTTTATAAATTACCCAGTCTCAGCAATTCTTTACAGCAGTGTGAGAATGGACTACATGGATCTCCTCATAAAAATATATGGTTCTCCTAAAAAAAAAAATACCTTTTGATTCTCTTGGTCCCTAACAATGAAGGAAACCTTAATTGTACACACAGACTCCGTATGGCAGTGAAAGTCATCATATTCTAGGTGACCTAGCCCATACCTTCTCTAGAAAACTCCTGGAATAAGCGGGAACCAACAACTAAAATTATAGAAAAATCAAGAGGAATGACAAAGTGCATTTTCTGTGGGAAATATGTATTATTTTTATAATAAGAAAATTACAATAATCGTCAGCCTGTGCGAGGAATCTCATCTCAGCCGTGGCTAAACACAGAGCTAGTTTTAATCTCACAGCTGCACTCTGTTCTGAAACTTGAACCACTAGAATAAACATCATATGTTTTTGCTCCTTTCGCACTTAAATCTTAGTCCAGTCCAATGATTTCTGCAATTCAATCTGGTTATAAAAATCTGAGGTTCTCTCAGAAAAACAGTCAGTGAAATTCAAGTTCTGTTCATGACTTCAGTCATTTATTTCATTCTAAATTCTCTGTCTGGACCTTCTCCCACTACTATGCCTACCTTATTGTACAAATTCTGAACCATCCATACCACTGCTGCTTAGAGGCTGGTGTAGGGGCAAAAGGGAATTTTCCTTCACCCTCAAAAGGTTCACTGAAAAATCAGCTTGCAGAGGCAGATTAATTGGAAAAAAGGCAAACAAATTTATTGAATGTGTTTACACGGGAGCCTTCAGAATGAAGATTCAATCCCCCAGCGGGGTGCAGAAACTTGTAAACCATCTTGAGGTTACAGAAACAATGGGGCTTGGATCTTGGCAAAACAGGGTATAGGAGGGGAAAAAGAGGAGTTTTGTTGAGGGGAAATAAATGATTATTAGAGAGATTTCAACGGGCTTGAAGAACATACAATGGTCTGTGACAAAGTCTGCTGGGTCTGCAGAACAGACAATGGTTTGTGACAAAAATCTGTCCAGGTTTGTTGACCTTAGCCATTCCTCCTGGATATAAGTTTAGTTCATGAAAATCAGGGAAGGAACCATATTGGAGGTAATTGTTTTCTCCTTTGGTAAGGCTGAACTTTAAGCAGATAAAGGAATTTCAGAAAATAACTTCGCCCTATGCTTTGGGAGACAAGGTGGTGGGGTGTGGAAGGTGGACAGAATGTCAGAGACACCTTCAGCCTCCTTTTTCAGTTCAGCATGTACAAAGTGACATTTTTTGGAATATCCATTTCTGAGCCCTGAATTGGTATGCTGGCATAAGGAGAGAAACACAAAGCAGCTCCTAGACAATCAGAACACTCTGAATGTGTCTCTTTCCAAGTCATCTTCTCATGGCTCCCAGAGAGGCAGACAATCAAATAACTTTGCTCCTGAATCTGGAAACAGACTGACATCTCACACTATGAACCAGGGCCCTGTCGAATGTGGCATTTGGGAATATAGAAAGACATTCTCAAAATCATGCTATCTCCACTGGTTCTTTCAATATCCCAAGATTGAGGGACACACAAAAAAGCTATGATACCTTCATGGGGTTAGTATTTAAATTTTTTTTTTTTCTTTTTTTGAGATGGAGTCTCGCTCTGTTACCCAAGCTGGAATGCAGTGGCGTGATCTCGGCTCTCTGCAACCTCCGCCTCCCGGGTTCAATCGATTCTCCTGCCTCAGCCTCTCCAGTAGCTGGGATTACAGGCGCCCACCACTATGCTTGCCTAATTTTTGTATTTTTAGTAGAGACAGGGTTTCACCATGTTGGCCAGGCTGGTCTCAAACTCCTGACCTTGTGATCCACTCACCTCTGCCTCCCAAAGTGCTGGGATTACAGGCACAAGCCACCACACCCAACCCCTATTTTAATATTTTTATGAGCTTTAACCTATTAGTTGCAGGGTATCTTCTCATTCTCTAAAAGCATTCTAGCCTCTTCATTCTCTGCTTCCTACATGTTTTTTCCTAAGACATCTCATCAAGGTCTCCAAAGGTTAAGGATCCAGTTTTCAAGGGATCTGTCATTGAAGAAGTTCTTTAAAGGACTTTACATACATATGTCCATATGTCCATGTACATACAAAAAAGAAATTCTTTAGCCATCTATCTATTCTGGTAACATACGACCTGCATATTCTAATCACCCACTTAGAGGATAACTCTTTTCCATTGATCTAGTAACATAAAGTCATTTTCTAAATCACTATTACATTTATCACTGCAGTTAACATTGATCTAAACCTCACCAACTTTTATTTATTATCATGTCTTATTAACTTCATAGTAAGCTATAATAAATACCATCATGGACAACTGTAGACTTGGTGTCTTCAAACAAGCCGGAATCTAAACAAAACACACCAGAAAATAATTTCTCCTTCTCAAGATTGGTTCAAATTGTTTATGTGCTGAGTGCACAGAATATTAAGGCAAGGGCTTGCTTAATAAACTTACTCTTGAAACAGACTGAGCACATACATGCAGCACCAGCAAAAGGACACCAGCCAACACCAGAGATTAACAACAGCTCACAGCCAGGCGCAGTGGATCACACCTATGATCCCAGCACTTTGGGCAGCTGAGGTAGGCGGATCTCTTGAGTTCAGGAGTTCAACACCAGCCTGGACAACATGGTGAAACCCTGTCTCCACCAAAGATACAAAAAATGGCCAGGCATGGTGGTGGCTGCCTGTAATACCTGCTACTCGGGAGGCTGAGGCAGGAGAAATCCCTTGAACCTGGGAGGTAGAGGTGGCAGTGAGCTGAGATCACACCACCACACTCCAGTCTGGATGACAGAGTGAGACTCCATCTCAAAAAAAAAAAGTTCATTCATTATTTTCTTTTAGAGATGGAGTCTCACTCGGTCACCCAGACTGGAGTGCAGTGGTGCAATCATAGCTTGATGCAACCTCAAACTCCTGGGCTCAAGTGATCCTCCCAACTCATCCTCCCGAGTATTTGGGACAATGGGTGTGCACCACCATCTCCAGCAACTTTTTTTTTCCTTTTAGGTATGGAGTCTTGCTATGTTTCATGTTTTCCTGGCTGCTCTCTAACACCTGGGCCTTCTAAAGTGTTGGGATTACAGGCATGAGACACCATACCTGACCAACAGTTCATTTCTGATGAATTTCATGCAAAGCATTTACTCAAAATATCTAAAATGAAAAAGTCTGTCAATATCAAGAGTAAGCATATGTATACAGCAAGAAGAACTGCTATACACTGCTAATGGGAGTGTAATTGATGTAACCACTTTAGAAAACAAATTGGTAATAGTTAGGAAATGTGAAGATGCACATATCCTAGAACTCAGTGATTTTTCTCTTAGGAGTTTACCCTACAGAGTTCTTGCACAGGTGCACAGTTTTACACATATGCAAGAAGGAATGCTCATACCAACATTGCTCATAATAGCAAACATTTGGAAATAAACTCCATCCCTCAGTAAGAGAATGGATAAATCAGTTGTGGTATATTAACGTGAGTGAGCACCATACAGAATTAGCCAAGTGACCTCAGAGGTCATCGATGTGAGACACTCTCAAACCTGCCTCTACATCAGAATAACCTGGGGAGCTGAGATAAAACAGATTCTGAGTCAATATCTCTGAATATGGAGCCTGATGCACCTGCTGCTACATGAGTCAATATTTGGAAAACACTGATGTAGCTTATTTAAAAATTGTTAAAATTATGGCCTGGGGGTGTCTGTGGTAACCCAGCTGGTTAAAGGGTGAGTGGGGAACTGAAACAGGTTCTGCTGTCTCCTGGTTTAGAGATCTCTCCGGTATATCACATTACCTTTCTACAGGCCAACAACAAGAACAGGTACTTAAACTAACCAGTTAGTCCATCAAGATTATTAAACTGCGTATATTGGTTATACTAAGAGCCCAGACTTCACCACTAGGCCATATATTCATGTAGCAAAACTGTACTTGTACCACCTAAATTTATACAAATAAAATAATAATAATAAAGAGCTTGATTTCACAGAGCATATCATCCTTCTGGTCTACTCTTTGGGACCTCTTGATCCTGCTAAATACTCTGAATTTGTGGTTTCTCTCCTAAATAGAAAGCTTGAATGTGAGGGGATCTAGAGAGAGAGAGATAGACACAGACCTACACATAGCAACAGAGATAAACATAGAAATAATAGATCTAGATATAGGAAATATGGAGAGTAATGTTTTCTTTCTCCCCAGCCAACAGGAAAGAATTCTGCATGGGAGTCAGAACACTTGTGTTAAAGACCTGACTTTACTGGGCAACATAGCGAGACCTCATCTCTACAAAAAATAAAACTAACCATGCTCAGTGGTGTGCACCTGTAGTCCCAGCTACTTGGGAGGCTGAGGTGGGAGGATCACCTGAGCCCTGGAAGTCAAATGTTATTCTTTCCTTCAGCATGACAAGTTACCAATTACACAGGACCAAGGAAAATAAAGCCATATATGTAGGGTAATGTATTATTTTTTTGAACTTTAGCCAAATGGAACATTTTTGTTTTGGGGTAGGAAACACATCTTTTGCTTTAGAGCATAGATACAAGGTCTTTGGGTTATGGTAGATAAGGCCTGGGCTAACATGGCTGCTTCAAGTAAAAATAAGGGTGTGCTTCAACATAAATGGATTTCCACTTTCCCCACTGAGAGCTTGAGATAGAAAGCCTTTGGGCCCATTTTGCTCAGAGAAAGAAGGAGATGAGAAAGTTTGAAAGAGAGGACCAGCCCGGCTACTGGGCAGGAGATCAGGAGCCTTAGGACAGACAGTTTTGTACGGAAAAGATGACACAATGGTAGAAATGACTGTAGAATTTTAAGAACAGTGATGCATTAAATACAATTTTGAGTATTTCTTGCTTGGTGCCATTGACCTCCAACACCACTGTCAAAGCCTCAAAAAAGATGTCATTGACAATAGCATTTATCCATTCATTCACGCAACATTACTCTAAGCCCCGTGGATACCATGATGTATGGAACAGACAAAATCCCTAGTTTCATAAGATTTATATTTTAGTACCATCTTTGTGGTTGCTTAAGGAATGGACATGGTGGGTTATATTCACACACACACACACACAAACAAGGACAGGTAGACCCTGGTCATGCTTTGGGTTTGTGGGATGAGCCTCTGGCTACTGTATTTGGATACTAAAGGAAAGCATGCTGGAGGATTTGGGGGTACCCATGTTACATCTGCAACAATCTGTATTTCATTATTGCTCAGTATCTTTAATCATCCATATAATAACTCTCTACCTCAATGACCATTTTCTGTTCTTTAAAAATTGTCATCTCTGCGCCGTGCAAAACACTTTCCCGTTTTTACTATTATCATATTTTTTGAAAAGGCACATTGAACAGCAGATAGCCTGAGACCCTGAAGAGCTGAGAGTGTCTATATGGGCCTTGACAAGTGCTATACAACTAGATGTTTAAATATTAATAGTGCCAGAAAGAAAATCTGAAGCTAATCTGGTTTTAACTCCTCTGAAAGTAAATGCTTGCTTGTTTGAAGCTTACAGGATTGTATTTCTATCCGTTACATTTCCAATCTTTGCAAGAGATTTGTCTGGTTTATTTGAACTAATTTTGTCCACCTAATTTCTCATCTTTGGATTTTTTTTATAAGTTCTGGATTTTTTTTTCTTCCATATCAGTTTTAAAGATAAAATTTTAAACTAGTTATTTTATTTCAGGGGGAAAAGGAATCTTTTCTTATTAACAGATTGGATCTTTTTATTCTAACTTCTATATCCACCATCTTCCTTTCCAAAGTAAAAATAAAAGGATTGAATTCTTACAACATCTCCATTTAACTTTCTGCACATTCTTTTCAATTATTTTTAAAGTTGTCTTCTATAGTCTGGAGATATTTCTTCGATATAAATCTGAGCATGTTTTGTAGTTTATTCTGCATACTATTTACTTTCTCTTTATCTGCTTCATTTCTTTATCTTTTAAAGCCTAGGCTCCGCTTATTTAAGAGATAATGGTGCCTTTTTTTCCAAACAGAATAGAAAACTTCCACTTTCAAATTTTGTTCTGTTTCATGAAATAAGTTTTTATTTTTTGAGGAGAATGTTCTATCTGTGGTGTGTGTGTGTCTCTGTGTGTGTGTGTCTGTCTGTGTGTGTGTGTGTGTGTATAGATTTTTCTAGTTATCCCAGTTTGTTTATGTATTCTCTGCCATTTCCCATGGTTGACCCAAAGGATGCAACTGAAAAATTTTATGAATATTAAACTTCGTTTAATCTGTTTTCCTATTACAATAAAGCAGGTGGTAGTCATATACCAGGAATAGATATTGCAAGTATTACTGGCACAGAATTATATTGTTTCATTAGCAAATACAAAATTTAAGATTATTTCAGTAGCTATGGAGGGAAGGGGAAAAACTTATTCTCCTCCCCATCACCATGTCCTTGGCCCTGCTCATTGATGCCACACTTGAGATAGTTTACTGCAATGGAAGCCCTTTCATTTTGGCTTATAAACTGCTCTGCCAGACTCTCTTGTGCTTCTGGAGTGATTTGCTCCATGCCCATATCTAATTCACAGCCATTACAATAAATGCCTATATACCTTCAAAACCCTGGATACCCTCATACCCTATATACTATGCCTATGTACCTTCAAAACCCCACAGATCCCACATTAAGAATTCTGTTAAACTTCATAAGGGTGTGAAGCATTAATTTTAGGAAGGATGGTACATTGTCTTCTTCCCTCTATTGTCATCAAATATTCTTGTCTTCTTGTCATCAGCTTTCTTTTTTGTTCCTATTGTGTTAGTTACCTGTGGCTGCTATAATAAGTTACAAATTGTTGGCTTAAAACAACAGATATTTATTCTCTCTAGAGACCAAAAATCCAAAATCAGCATTGCTACACCAAAATCAAGGTGTTGGCAGGGCCGCTCTTCCTGCAAAAGCTCTTGAGGGGGATCCATTCCTTGCTACTTCCTGTCCCCTGTGGCTGCTGGCATTCATTGGCTTGTGGTCACATCACTTCAATCTCCAAGGCCAGCATCTTCAAGTCTCTCTCTGCTCTGTCTTTACATTGCCTTCTCTCTTTATATGTTAATTTCTCTCTGCTCCTCTCTTAAAAGAATGCTCTTGAGCATTTACGACCCAAAGAATTATCCAGAATAATCTCCCCATTTCAAGATCCTCAACTTATTAACATCTGCAAAATCCCTTTCTCCAAATCACATAACATTTAGAGGTTCCAAGGATTAAAACCTGATACCCTATATCTGTAGGTGACCACTGCTCAGCTTAAAACACCTTTCAGAAACGACTCCACCAAGACCCACGACCCTGAGAAATGATTTCTCTGAAGACCTCTTTCTGAAACATCTGCATCTGTTGTTGTGTTAGCTTTGTTTGAAAAGCAATGATCTGTGAGTTGTGTGGAGGAATTTGGTGTTGAGCTGAGGCTGGAGAGCATCCCAAGTGTAGGTGTAGGTCTCTGAGCCCATGAGCAGAGCATAGTTACACATAAAGAGAAACACCCACGTCTAGAGCCATGCCACGGGGCATGCATCCACCCTCTGTGGCTTGTCCTATTTGAGCTCTGGCTGGAGAACAAGTCACAGAGAGGCACCTTATTTCTTATTTTTTGGAGTCTGCATCTGTTTTTGTTTTAACTTTGGGTTCAGAGGTCCAAATATGCGGGCTTGTTATATAGGTTAACTGCATATCATGGAGATCTGGTGTTCAGATTATTTTGTCACCCAAGTAATAAGCATGGTATCCAATAGGTAGCTTTTCTTTTTCCCTTTTTTCTTTCTTTCTTTTTGAGACAGAGTCTCCCTCTGTCGCCCAGGACGGAGTGCAGTGGTGTGATCTCCACTCACTGCAAACTCCGCCTCCCAGGTTGGTGACATTCTCCTGCCTCAGCCTCCCAAGTAGCTGGGACTACAGGTGCCCGCCACCATGCCCGGCTAATTTTTTGTACTTTTTTAGCAGAGACGGGGTTTCACCGTGTTAGCCAGGATGTTCTCGATCTCCTGACCTCATGATCCGCCCGTCTCGGCCTCCCAAAGTGCTGGGATTACAGGTGTGAGTCACCGCACCCGGCTGCCAATAGACAGTTTTTCAATTCTCTCCCACCTCTCATTCTCCACCCTCAAGGAGGCCCCAGTGTCTGTTATTCCCTTCTCTGTGTCCATGTGTACTCAATGTTTAACGCCTACTTTTAAGTGAGAACATGAGGTATTTGGTTTTCTGTTCCTGCGTTAGTTTGCTTGGGATAATGGCCTCCAGCTCCATCCATGTGGCTGCAGAGGACACAATCTCATTCTTTTTTATGAGAGCCTGTATCTTGTTATTGGCACCTCCTGGTGGAAATCACCAACTGGTTTTAGAAATACTATTTATTCAAGAGAACTACTGCAACCAAGATCTGAAGCCTAATGAATAGGCTTCCACCTTTTTTTTTTTTTTTTGAGACAGACTCTTGCTCTGTCACCCAGGCTGGAGTGCAGTGGCGCCATCTCAGCTCACTGCAGTCTCTGCCTCCCAGGTTCAAGTGATCCTCGTGCCTCAGCCTCTGGAGTAGTTGGGGTTACAGCACACAGCATCACGCCCAGCTAATTTTTGCATTTTTGGTAGAGATGGGGGTTTCATCATGTTGGCTAGGATGGTCTCGATCTCTTGACCTCGTGATCCATCAGCCTCAGCCCCCCAAAGTGCTGGGATTACAGGCATGAGCCACCATGCCCAGCTGGAACTTTGAACACACATTTCCTTAGACCTTAGTGTTATTCTCAGGGTGTGCTTAAGTTATTGCCATCAAGTGTATCTTCCACTATGGCACTATTTCAGGGACAGCCCCGGTTCTGCATTTATTGTGGCCATTGCTAATAAGAGTGGACTCTGACTCTGTCTCATCTAGAAGAATGGGACTGAGTCGAAGACGTTTGTGGGATTGCTCCTCATGCCGCTGCCTTCCCTGAGATCTACTAGGTGTATTTTTAAATTAGTAAACTGAGAAAAAAAATATGTGCCTGGACATTTTATGCATCTATGAAAACAATAATATTTAGGCTAGGCGTGCTGGCTCACGCCTATCATCACGGCACTTTGGGAGGCTGAGGCAGGAGACCAATTGAGGCCAAGAGTTCCAGGCCAGCCTGGGCAACATGGCAAGATCTCAGCAAAAACTTAAAAATTAAAAAATTAGCATGGCATGGTGGTGCGCATCTGTCGTCCCAGCTACTGAGGAGGCTGAGGTGGGAGGATTGCTTAAGGCTGGGAGGTTGAGGCTGCAGTGAGCTGTGACCACATCACTGCACTCCAGCCTGGGCAACAGAGTGAGACCCTGTCTCAGAGGAAACAAAACAAACAAAACTAAAACAATGGTGTTTAAAAATGTTTTAAAGGCAAGCAATTACTATTTGTTTGCTAAGCTTTTTCATTTGTATTGTTCTGTGATTCTAAGGCTAGAGGCCATTATAAGTTATACATTTTCGTGAAAATCAAGGCTGCCCTGGGGTATAAATTCTCTTATCTCTATAGTACTTCAGCTGCTTCTCGTATCTCTAATAATTCCAGGACTTATTATATTTTTAGTCCTCATACTTTCAGTAGCCACTTAAATCAACAAGGTAAAAAAATCTTGGTAACATTAAAAGACTAAAATGCACCCACACTCATTACTATTATAGTAACTGTTGCTCTCCCTTTTTGTCCACTCGTGAGTTTCACCATGGAAAAATCCTGGGTCTGAAAGAAACGTCTAAAAATCTCGATTATTCCCAAACAAAAGAAGTCATCATGTTTAAGGTTGCTAAAGTGCATTTGGCGTTTCCAAATAAGCCTACTTTATCTCAATAAGCAACAATTACTCCAAGTTCTTATTTTAATTCTAAAGTACTGAACGACTGCCTCTAAGCCTGAAAGCAAGTTTGCAATGTGGAAGTCTCTATGAAATATTTCCTCCGTAGTTTCAATAACCTATTTTCTGAGACAGAGATTGAGTGACAGTTTAAAAGAGTACAGATTACAAACCCATTTAAGAGTGTTGCATTTTTTGAATTTGTCACAAATGGGAAGGAAAAGCCAGGGTGACACAGGCAAGGCTCAAGTGCCAACATGTGTCTTTCTGTTTATTCATTATTCAGGGCTCAGACCCTCAACCAGGGCCAGAGAGAAATGACAAAAATAAATACATATCAGTGCAACAATCTGCAATTTAAAATAATGAAAAGCAAGATTCCTATTCATTTTTATGGCACAAACCTGACATCATTTCACTCTAATTTTCTATAATGGAAGCAGCTGGGTTCTGGGAGGAAACTAGTAATAGGTTTTAATGGACAAAATCTGCCATTGAAACTGGCCATTTTCTCACACGGTCTCAGGGCTTGGCACCCAGCCCATCATGAGGTATCATGCTCTCTGCAGTGCTTCCCCTGCAGGAAACCAGAGGGACGTGTGAGTGGGAGGACCGCTGAGCCCTTGGGAGAGAGGGATGAGAAGTGACAGTCTCTCCTCCCTCCACCAGAAAAGAGTTCTAAGCACCACATCAGGGTTCCATAACCCCAACTGGACACATCCCTGGAGAAGACCCAGGGGAATGTCAACGTCTTTACTAAAAGTTTGCAAAAGTCATCGAAGCCAGGTTGAACAGACAGGCAAGAGGGTCGAGATGAGTCAAGAAAATACCATCGTTTCAGTGCAAGCCCGTGAAACAATTTCCAGTTACATTTGGTTGCAATAGACACAACCAGGTTTTACCAGGTCTGGATTAATGGTCGACAAATGTTTCTCTCTCTCTCTCTCTCTCTCTCTTCCCCTCTCTCTCTTCCCCTCTCATTTCATTAAACTATTCTTCCTCCCTTCCTATTCAGCTCTCAAACTGCTGTTAACATATGAAAATAGCATGCAAGAATGGAATGGGCTGACTGCCATGGAGATAAAAATGGGATGTTCATTCTAATTTATTTCATGGCACCATGCCCTCTTGCTGCCTCTGTTGTCTTTGCTAGGCGGCTTGATTGCCTCTTTGAGAATATGACTGGTCTGGCCCCAGCCTTGTTTTGAGCCACGGTTGAGGTTAAACAGGCAGCCAGCCTTCGGAGGTTGAACACAAATCTGATCAAAGTCACCCTGCCCAGGTTTATCTGGGCACAGAACAATGAGGCCTTTTTGTTTTTTGTTTTTTATCTTGCAGCAGATTTTTCAGCTAAACAATCCCTAATGTTCATTTTGGTGAAATGCTGCAGGTTCTAAAAATGAATGATGTTTTCAAATAATGTATACTCACTTTGCTGAAAGCATGTTCTACAACTTCTGTTCCAACTGTCTCATGGCAGTAGTCCTGAGGCAGGGATAAATGATTTAAAAGGAAATTCTAACTGCTCTTTTCTGGGGGTGGGGTGGGGGCAGGGGGAGCAGGGAGGTAAAAGGCATGACCCAAATGGAAAATGTAGGTGCATGCAGAACGGTCTCTTTCTTAGCACTCATGTGTCTTTGCTAAGACTAGCTCATATGATGACCATGTGTGTTTCTGCCAGCTGCCTTCCTCAAATATCTCTGGCCATGGTTCCCGTGATGAGGTTGTGTTATCATAGGGAATATCAGTGACCAAACAAACAAACAAAAAAAGACAAAAGAAGCCGGGTGCGAGGGTTCACACCTGTAATCCCAGGACTTTGGGAGGCCGAGATGGGCGGATCACCTGAGGTCAGGAGTTCGAGCCTGACCAACATGGTGAACGTCTGTCTCTACTAAAAATACAAAAATTAGCCCGGCATGCTGGTGTGTGCCTGTAATCGCAGCCACTCGGCTGTTGAGGCAGGAGAATCGCTTGACCTGGGAGGCAGAAGTTGCAGTGAGCTGAGATCGCACCACTGCACTCCAGCCTGGGGGACAGAGCAAGACTCCGTCTAAAAAAAAAAAAAAAAAAAAAAAAGGAAGACAACAGGAAACTTGGTTGAGTAGACATTATGTTGCCCAATAAATTAGCAATTCTAAATTCTAATCCAGGTGAAAGAAACTCTAATTTGAGATTGGCACAGAAACTGCTATGTTGCCTTCTTTCCACTCTTGCTTATGAAGCTACTGACTCTGTAGCTTCCTCGTCCAACTCAAAGTGCTGCTTGATGTTTCCAACCTCCCCAGCATCTCCCTTCCCACCCTTGCCCACCATTCGCACTCCATTCTAATCTCATCCAACTGCAGGCAGCCTGATCTCCCAGGTCTCCCTGTTGAATTTCTGCTCCTTCTGCAAGACATTGTTCAGCGGCTCCAGGTAAAGTTGCTTGCTCTCTTCTCACTATATATTTATATTTCCAGCTATCAACTGCCTGCACCCCTTTAAGAGTCTATCAAAGGCCCAATATCCCATGTGAAGAATATAGTCTGACTCATAGAAGGTGTTTAAAAGTGTGTGTGATATGAACGGATGAAGAATGAATGAAAAATAGCATCCTTATAACCTCCCAGTGACTGACATTTTCTTTTTCCTCCACACGCACTAAAAATACAAGAATTGGGACATTGGTTTCCCACTTCGTGTTGCTTGCGGTTCTCTGGTTTTATATCTTTCTGATACAGTCAACTCTATTCTGCATATTAAAGGACAATGGCAATATTATGAATTTTTTAAAAAGATACATCAAAGATGGTTTATCTTTGATATGCCTAATAAGGAGTTTTAAAGCAGTTTTTCTTTTCAACTAAGCATGAAGGGAAATATGGTAGAAAGCACTCCGAACCTACATACAAGACAAGATTTATCTTTCTTGCTTTGTTACTGTAGTCAACTCCTTTCTCCTCTTTAAGCCTTGAGTTTTTAATCTCTAAAATGGGCTCAGGCCGGGTGCGGTGGCCCATGCCTGTAATCCCAGCACTTTGGGAGGCTGAGGGAGGTGGATCACTTGAGGCCAGCAGTTCAAGACTAGCCTGGCCAACATGGCGAAAACCAATCTGTACTAAAAATGCAAAAATTGGCCAGGTGTGGTGGTGCACACCTGTAATCCCAGCTCCGGAGGCTGAGATACAAGAATCATTTGAACCCAAGAAGTGGAGGTCGCAGTGAACCACTGCACTCCAGCCTGGGTGACAGAGCAGGAGTTCATCTCAAAAATAAATAAATAAATAAATAAGGCTAATTTTGGTCCAAAATGAGTACAATCATATGATTTTTAAGGTCCCTTTCAGCTCTGTGGTGCATTGTTCCCAAACATAGCCACCAGTAATGCCTCTCACCCATGAGCATCATAGCACCTGTATTAGTCAGCGTTCTTCAGAGGGACAGAACTAATAGGCTATATGTATAAATGAAAGGGAGTTTATTAAGGAGCATTCACTCACCCAATCACAAGGTAAAGCCCTGCAATAGGCTGTCTGGAAGCTGAGGAGGTAGGAAGGCTGTAGAGGCTCAGTCCGAGTCCAAAAGCCTCAAAAGTAGGGAAGCCGACAGTGCAGCTTTCAGTCTGTGGCCAAAGGCCCAAGAGCCCCTGGCAATCCACTGGTATAAGTCCAAAAGTCCAAAGACTGAAAAACCTGGAGGCTGATGTCCAAGGGCAGGAATCTTCCAGCATGAGAGAAAGATGGAAGTCAGAAGACTCAGCAAGCCAGATTATCCCACCTTCTTCTACCTGTTTTGTTCTAGCCATGCTGGCAGCCATTGGATGGCATCCACCCACATTGAGGGTGGGTCTTCCTCTCCAAGTCCACTGACTCAAATGTTAATCTCCTTTTGCAGCACCTTCACAGACATGCCCAGGAACAATCCTGTACCACCTGTCTAGGCATCCTTCAGTCTAATCAAGTTGACACCCAATATTAACCATCACAACACCCACCCCCCACAAGTGTCAGTATGTTCCTCTTGAATCTGGGTTGCAAGATCTCTTTTTAAGATCTTTGAAAGATTTAAGTGGTGGTGGTAGACTCTCCAAGCTAGATGACAGACCGTCCAAGAATCTTAAAGATGTGTCCCACATCAGCCTGACAGATCTCAAGTAGAGAGAAGCATGTTTTAGAGGGAATTATGGATGTGGCTTTGGGGGTAACAATTGAACTCCTTAAGATTCATAGGAAACATACAAAGTTTTAAAACAATTGTACCAGCAAAACAACCCCTGCTTGTGAAACCACCTTTGCAAAAATTATGACAGACAGAGAAGTCTACCATGGCTGATTCCATCTCACTTCTAGCCTCATGGGCTAGCTGTCCTCACTCATTCCTGGGTGTAGGCCAAGCTAACCATGGAGGGAATTTAATTTATAGTTTAACTTTGAAGCAAGGATGATAGTAGTCCCTCCCTAAAACTAAAACTAACCTCTTTTTTTGCTTGGGACCAAAACTGACTTTGTACAACTAATAAAAGACCACAAAGGTAGGATTATGGAAGGGGCCTGAATTCTGAAAATGTAGGCAAAGCTTACCTTTCTAGAATCATTTACTGTACCAGAAGTCACAAGATTTGTAACTTTCTCATTGTTACTGTAGATAGCATCACTATCATAGAACCCAAGATTGGTCTTTTGAGATGTTTTTCAAAATTCTGCATTGTGGTGACCAACTAACTCCACCCAGATCTGTGACTCATGACTCAGTGGGTTCTGTGGGCCCCACTCAGAAGCTGACTCGGTGCATAAGGACTGTTTTCCACAACCTTATGATATCATCCCCAACCAATCAGTAGCACCCATTCCTTAGCCCCTGCCTGCCAAATTATCCACAAAAACTCTAGCCTCTGAGTTCTTGGGGAGGTTTATTTGAGCAATAATCTCCCATCCTTTAGCTTGGCTAGCTCTGTATTTATGAAACTCTTTCTCTACTGCATTACCACTGTTTAAATAAATTGGCTCTATCTGTGCAGCAGGCAGGAAGAACCAGTTGGGCAATTACCTTTGAACTGAAATGAGAGATTCAGAATAACAACATATTGGCAGGAAGCAGGCTGAGGAAGCTACTCAGCTGTAAGCACGGGCTCTTTCTTGTGCAAGAAGAAGAATGATTCCTAGGGCAGAGCCAAGGGCTCTGAGAGCAAAACCCACAGCAGGGAATCATGGATTAGGGAACCACTCCCATAGTGCAGAACTAAGCCCTAATAAAGAAACATTTCCTGCCCCACAGTTAGGGAAACTGATGACAGACACTTTTTCAACAGAGGTATCTTATTTCACCATGTATGTTGAATGGATTTGTAGGTTAGGGGGAGTTGATAGCTTGGAGAGCAGTTATTGTTTTGATTTCCAAGTGTCCAGATCAAGAGGAACCATATCTGAGTAGCTCCATCCGTATCCAGCCACATCCAAACTTGGATTAAATCCTGGCTTTTGGGCCTGAGCTTGAGGCACTGTTTGGTTGAAACTGAGTGTCTTTGGGGTGGATGGGTAAAATTTGCATATGGAGTCACATAAATTGTTGTGGCTGTAGGGAAGACCAGTAGGTTATCTCCAAAGGTGACCACAAATAATTCTCTCCATGTCCGATTCTTACATCCCTGCATGCATATGCAACTCTTCCCATTAAGAGGTAGACTCTCCCTCTCCTTCCCTTGAATCTTCCCTGGACTTTAACTCTCTTTGATCAACAGAAGGCAGTACAGGCTGAGTGTGGTGACTCATGCCTGTGATCCAACACTTTGGGAGACCAAGGCGGGAGGACAACTTGAGCCCAGGCATTTGAGACAAGCCTGGGCAACATAGGGTGTCCCTGTCTCTACAAAAAATCAAAATGTTAGCTGGGTATGGTAGCATGCACCTAGAGTCCCAGCTATTCAGGAAGCTGAAGGAGGAGGATCACTTGAGCCTGGGAATTTAAGACTGCAGTGAGCCGTGATTGCACCACTGCACTCCAGCCTGGGTGACAGAGCCAGACCCTGTCTCAAAAAATAATAAAATAAAAGAATTCAATGGAAATAACATTGTACCAATTCTAGGCCTAGTCCTTAAAAGTTCTAGCATCTTCAGCTTTTATTCTCTTGAACCCCTGTTTAAGAATCTAGGTATCTTGGTGGAGAGAGGGGAACCACCAACCACCAGCCATTCAGGCTACACCGTATGTGCTCCCAGGCATGTGAGTGACATACATCAGCATGAATGTTCTAACCCCAGTCAAACTCCTGATGAATGCAGCTGAATACATGACTCTAGCCAGTAGGGCATGGAGTGGAGGAAATGTCCAGCTGAACACAAAACCACGAGAAATTATAAATTTTAGGCAATTAGGCTTGGGGTATTTGTTACACAGCAATAAATAACTGATACAAGCTCTCATGATTTTTTTTTTTTTGTAATTGAAATTATATCATTTGCTTAGACTCACAACAACTCATGGTTTAAGTGAGCAATTCAGAAGCAGAAAAAAGAGAGGTTATCTGCTTGGTACTAAACACAAGTTGTAGATAACTCTCCTATGAATAACTAAGAGTTTGTTCTATTTTATGTTTTACCCTTACTTATTGTATTAGTCCATTTTCGTACTGCTATGAGGAAATACTTGAGACTGGTAATTTATAAAGAAAAAGAGGTTTAATGGAATCTCAGTTCCACATGGTTGGGGAGGCCTCACAATCGTGGCAGAAGATGAAGGAGGAGCAAAGGCATGTCTTACATGGCAGCAGGCAGGAGAGCATGTGCAGGAGAACTGCTCTTTACAAAACCATCAGATATCATGAGACTTATCCACTATCATGAGAACAGCATAGGCAAAACCTAACCCCATGATTCAATTATCTCACACTGGGTCCCTCGCACCACACATGGGTTTTATGGAAGCTACAGTTCAAGATGAGATTTGGGTGGGGACACAGTCAAACCATATCATTTATCTCTGTGTTATTCCATATTTGCATTCTGCCAAGGCATCTGAATTCAAGTGGAAACATTTAGCCAATGGTCTACTACTTATTTTGTGTGACACAAAATACAAATTAAAAGAGACTTTGATCTTGAGGACAGTCTATAGTAGGCCCCTCCTAAGGAACATGAGGTCCCCAGAGATGTAGTGGGAAGTTCATATTTGTAGGACAAGCTATTGGTATTTGGGGAAGGACTGAATACGTGATTGATCAGATGTTTCACTTTTCATTCCAGGTCCTTAGTGGAAAATAGAGATACCTTAATTTTCTTGCTTATGAAATGCATCTGGCAAAAAAAGTACAGTACTTTACTGGAGTGTTTTGTAAGACTCACTTATCCATTGATGCAAAACACCAGAGAATCTTATATGAACATTTGAGACAAAGCCACATTTATTATTAAGTAGCCCCCATTTGGACTCCATACAAGGTTTGGTTAAAGAATGTTTGTAATATCCTCATGATAACATACCTTCACCTTTAAGGTGTTACCAAAATCCTAAATTCAGGAATAATGAAGTAGAGGTATTATTGTATCAAATTGGATTAAAAGGATATACAATATGATGTATACACACACACACACATCAGTGACCCAAAGACAAATTTTAGAAATATACCTTTTGATTATTTGGACTCCTTTTCCCCTATTCAGAGGTATGACTCCTGTCTGATTCAACCTTTAGCACATTCAAACTCTTCAAGAATTTTATAATTGAGCTCTTGCTGCTGGAAAGTATTTGAGAAATAGCTCTGCTTCTGGGTTTCCATGGAGACCACTTCCCACCTAGTGGCTGAAGGTAACCTCTGTCAACCATGGCTGGGGGTACTTATCAAGCTGTCACTGGCAATTTCCCCCTCATTTACTAGAAGCAACATTCCAGAAAGAAGATAACGGAATGGCATGGTGAGAAGACACTTTTACTTTGAGACTGCAATTTTGGGAAGACTTGGACGGTTGGCTGCAAGATCCTGGTCCCAGAGGGGATATGGCCAACCCATAATCTGAGCAGCGGAGTGAGTAGGGAAAATAGCTCTAGCCCGGGTGAAGAAGATTTCTATTCCTGCCGTAATATCTGTAAGAACTTGGACATGTTAGATCAGTCACAGAGCCATCAGTTCCTTCACTCCTTTGTTCCTTCCTTCCTTCCTTCCTTCCTTCCTTCCTTCCTTCCTTCCTCCCTCTCTCCCTCCCTCCCTCCTTCCCTCCCTCTCTCTTTCTCTCTCTGTTCTTTCTTTCTTTCCTTCTTCTCTTTCTTTTCTTTCTCTCCTTCCTTCCTTCTCTTTCTTTTCTTTCTTTCTTTCTTTCTTTCTCTTTCTTTCTTCTTTCTTTCTTTCTTTCTTTCTCCCTCCTTCCTTCCTTCCTTCCTTCCTTCCTTCCTTTCTCTCTCTCTCTCTCCCTTTCTTTCTTTCTTGCTTGCTTGCTTGCTTTCCTTGTTTTCTTTCCTTTCTTTCTTTCTCTCTCTCTTATTAATGCAGATAATGGCTTTTGCTCTGTTTATTTCACAAGTTTCTTGTAACCGTCTGATGAGATAATAGGGTTAAATATGCTTGGGAAATTGCGAAATGCTGTACAGATGTGAGGCTTCAGTCTCAAGTCGGACTTTTGAGTTCTGCCTTTCAGAGTCCATTAGATCCTTGGATTTGAGAACCCAATATTATTTTAGTTCCCTACAAATAAAGCCTAGGTGTGCATCTAAACTCTGCTGGCTAGTATTATGTGTTAGATTTAAGAGCAGCCGGGGAAAAATGAGAGAGCAATTCATGGTGTTTTCCAGGTCAGATTCATAGATACCCACATGGAGTCTATTAATTGTATGGACATCTGTGAAAGGAATGAACTCACTAAAAGAAAAATTGATTCCCTCCACCTGGAGAAATAACTGTACTATTTTAAACCGTGCAAAGGACAGATCTAATTTATGTATGTTTCCTGAAAACACTGGCACTTTATATATTTTAAATGCAACCAAAATTTGGCAAGAGGTTGTAGGAGAAACAATTTTACAATAAAAAAAATTTTTTGAAAAGAGGCTTTGTACTTTTAATGTGTTTTGATTCTCAAACTGTCTGGGCTGAATGAACAGGTGAAAACAGATATTTGACATTTGCAGCCTATTTTCTACTCAGTAATCTCACCCTACCCCCAACTCTTTTTCTATTGCTAAGGAAATGAGATTTCTTGGTGCTTTACTTAAAACTGAGTCTAAAGGATATTCACTGAACTAGAAAAAAAATCAGTTAAATAATAATTTTTTCTTCTGTTTCAGGTCAATGAAATAATTCAGCGACATCTAATTGAACATACATTTATTAAGTGACCACTCTATCCTGGGTAATGTGGCAGATGCTAGAAAAACAAACAACTGAAGTCATTAAGAAAATGACAGTTTGGTAAGTAACTATAATTTAATGTTTTCAGTGCAATGGTAAAATCACCTGCGGAGGAAAAAATAATCAAACTAAGAAAGAAATTGATTTTCTGGGTTAAATAAGAAAGATTCTCCGGAGGGATAAGTCTCAGATCTATTTTATTTATTTATTTATTTGTTGGTTTGTTTTTTAATCTATATATTTAGGGAGTACAAGTGCAGGGTT
This sequence comes from Trachypithecus francoisi, assembly GCF_009764315.1. Classification (NCBI taxonomy): domain Eukaryota; kingdom Metazoa; phylum Chordata; class Mammalia; order Primates; family Cercopithecidae; genus Trachypithecus; species Trachypithecus francoisi. The sequence goes on along the minus strand of NW_022681469.1, from coordinate 121,162,266 downwards.
CTTCTATGCAAATATCATGTAGTGGTAAAGTCTGGGCATTTAGTGTGCCTGTCATCCAAATATTGAACATTGTACCCAATAGATAATTTTTCAACACTCACCCTCCTCCCAGCCTCCCACCTCCATTGTTCAGCTCTCATTTATAAGTGGGAATATGTTGGATTTGACTTTCCATTTCTGAGTTATTTCACTTAAGATAATGGCCTCCAGTTCCATCCATGTTGCTCCAAAAGACATAATTTCATTCTTTTTTATGGCTAAGTAGTATTCCATAGTAGATATATACCACATTTTCTTTATCCAGTCCTCCCTTGAGGGACATGTAAGTTGAATCCTTATCTTTGCTGTTTTGAATAGTGCCATGATAAATATAGAAGTGCGGGTCTTCTTGATAGAGTGATTTCTTTCCCACATCTATTTTAAAGGATCCTACAGGATATGTCAGTTTTACAAAGTCAGGAGAGGTGGATATTCAAGGCCAAAGGAATGGCTTGTACAAAGACATCATAGCATTGCCTGGAAAAGTATGTTGGAAGAGCTACATGGTATTTGTATTGCTGTCAAAAAAACAAGGCAGAAAAGAGTGGTAGCTGGGACTACAAAGGAGTCAGCTAAATCTCGGAGGCTCTCCATCATTTGCCATTAGCATGGTGTCCCCATACTGTACTTAACTTGGTCTTTATCCCACAGATCTGCAGCATCCAATATGGACCACTTTAGCCACATATGGCTATTTACATTAAAATTAATTAAAAATGTTTAAAATTCCATTTCTAATTCTAGCCAACCAGTCTTGACATCCTCAATAGCCACGTGTGGCTGGTGGCTACCATATTGAATAACTCGGATACAGAGCATTCCCATCATCATTGTCTATTGGCAGCACTACCATGGATGTTTGGGAGCCTTAGAATTCGCATACATGGGAAAATGCTATGTGACTATTTGCACTTTAGAAAAATAGCTTTGGCAAGAGGATAATTTGGGGGAAAATGAGAAAAAATAGCATGCAAAACTACACAAGATTTCACAAAACTACAAGAGCAATGAGGATGGGACGGAAGAGGCAGATGTGAGAGAGTTGGAGGTAGAGGAAACCGAGCTTTATCACCGTGTTGACCAGTTAGTTGTATGACTAAGCTGATTGAGGGTGACAATCCAGATGGTCATCGAATAAATAAATGTGTGTGTGTAAAGAAGGGTTCAGCTATTTTGTTTGTATATGGGAAGTGAAGTAGGGAACTTATGGAAATGATAGGATGGCAAGAATTAACCAGTTTCTATGACTCCATTTAGACCATGAAGTTGGCAGCCTGAAATTTTCATTTTCCAGCAATATTTTTGACATTTTTGAAGCCACAGGTATATTCAGCTTCACATCAAAGGATTAAATCAGCGGTATAAATCTTTGGGATACGGAGAGGCAGGTTTAGAAAATGAAGTTCTCACAAAAATCTTACCAGGAGATACGGTTCAACTTTTCCAATCTCTGACCCCTTAGTAATGTCTTTGCCCATTGTAACGACTCTGAGTCTGACGTCTTCCGACTCAATAGATAAGCTAAAGCCCAATTGATGAGTGGCCTAATTAGTCGAGGGAATATTCAAGGTTTCTGTCCATTGCACCGTTTGTTCAAAAACGGAAGCCACATCATTTGGTTGTCAATTATAACCAGAAGAAGGAGGACATGGCTAAGAGCCTAAATGACTAAAATTGGAGATGGGGGGATTTTGCTTCCTGGAAAAATTGTAAAGTTGGGACATTATTTCTCCTAAGGAACTACTCTCTCTTTCCTTTCCTCTCAACATTTCTCTTCTCTATTTCTTCTCATATATCCCTAACATAAATCTCCTAAATCTAATAATAATAATGATCATAGCTAGAATTGGTTGAGCACATATTATGTGCCAGCCCTGTGCTAAATTCTTCTGATATCTAATATCTCCTTACATTACTCCAGTTATGAGTGGTTGAGTCAGGATTCAAACTGAGGGTTGGCTGGTTCCAAAACTATGGTCATAACTGCTCTATGCTGCCTCTTCTCTGGAGAATGCTGTGAGTCTCATTGGCTCCTTCATGAAAGAAATGCTAGTAGAACCTGGCACTTGGGTGTCATTTCCAAAGCCAGAGGAATGGCTTTCTTCTCCTCCTCCTTCTCTTTTTCTCCTCCTCCTCCTCCCATCCTCCTCCTCCCTGATCCTCCTCCTCCCTCCTCCTCCTTCTTGTCCTCCTCCCATCTTCCTCCTCCTCCTTCCTCCTCCTCCTCCTTCTTCTCCTTCTCCTCCCTTCCTCCTCCTCCTTCTTCTCATTCCTTCTTCTCCTTCTCCTTCTCCTCTTCAACTTTTCTTCTTTCTCTTCTCCTCCTCCTTCTCTTCTTCTTCCCTCTTCTTTCTCTTCTTCTTCCCTCCTCCTTTTTCTTCTTCTTCCCTTCCTCTTCCTCTTCTTCATCTCTTTCTCCTCCTGCTGTCTTCTCCTCCTCCTCCTCTTCTCTTTCTCCTCCTCCTCCTCCTCTACTTCTTCTTCTCCTCCTTCTCCTTCTTTTCTTCTTTTAGTGAGTCACACAAGAAAGGAACAGCAACAACAACCAACAGCCTACAGAGATGGAGGGAAAATGGCAGTTTGGTTCCTGTGACCCCAAGAAAGATTTTTTCTTTTCTTCCTTCAGGATCAAATACATTCACTATGACAAGACCAATCTGGGAAAATGGTAATGAATGAACTCAATGTGGATCTAGAATGAGGCATGGGTGTTTTGTCAGGGACATTTGGAGTCAACAAGGAAGGTGGAAGCATCCGGAGTCAACAGGACCAGATGAGGGAGATGCCACAGCTTTCAACCACTCCACTCCTCAGGATGATCAAATGATCACTCAAGACAATTGTCCTAAGGCAGGAGAACTATATTCTAGGGAGGGATTATAAATATCTACTAAAATACGTGACAAACTTGCAAAGTCACTAAACATTAACAATATAACATGCTGTACCTTCCAAAGTGGCTAAGATGTTTGGGTGGTTTTTCTTTTTCAGGAAAACAAATGTTTAATAGGAGGGTGCTGAAATGAGCAATCATGTACCTTGCTGGTAGGTGAGGAAATATCAATAATCTCCTAAAAAAGCAACTTGGCAATGTTCATAAAAGGTTAAAGGTGTTTTCCTTTCACCCTTAAATTCTACTTCAAGAAATAGATCCCCAGCCTAGCCAAGATGGTGAAACCCCATCTCTACTAAAAACACAAAAATTAGCTGGGCACGGTGGCAGGCACCTGTAATTCCAGCTACTCAGGAGGCTGAGACAGGAGAATTGCTTGAAGCCAGGGGCAGAGGTTGCAGTGAGCTGAGATTGCACCCCTGCACTCCAGCCTGGGCGACAGAGTGAGACTCCACCTCAAAAAAGAAATAAAAGAAATAGATCCTAAAGATATAATAGAAAGATCTCTAGTCTTTATAGTTAAATGTCCTAGGTCTAAATACCATTTCCACTCTTCTTAAATACGTGACTTCCAGCAATTTGCGTAACCTCTCTGTGTCTCAGTTTTCTTACCTATAAAATGCGGAGGTGATAAGACCTATCTCATGGAGGTAAAATGAATATATATATATATATATATATATATATATATATCACTTGAAACAGTGCCTGGAACACAGTGAGATTATCATTGTTATTAATATTAACACTGAGATTGAGGAAGAATGATAGTCGTGTCAATCAAAGTTGGGTAACGTATCAGCTGCATGACATTTAACAAGCTAACAATCCTTGCTGAATTTCAATTTTTTACTTTACAAAAATGAGTACGGTAATGCACATTTTGTGGTTCTTGTGAAGACTAAGGATTATAAACAATATATATATATATAATATACATGGTATACATATATGATTTAATATATAGTTGGGAATTTTCAAATATATAATTGGGTATTATATATGGCTTATTACATATCATATAAAAATTTAATAATTAAAATACTATAATATAAGCCATATGTAATATACATATATAGTGTCTATGTTTGTCTATAAATAACATATACATTATAAACAAAATATATAACTTATAGACACATAGTATAAGCAAAATACATACATTATATATTTACATAGCATAAGCTAAATAAACAATATCTGTTATTAAATTTGAAATCAGAAGAAAGCATCATAAACCTGAGAAGGTCACACGGAGAGAACATTTGGGGGTCACTAGGCTGTTGTGACATCTCATTTGCGTTCTATAGTGTTTTCCAATGAACAGACTGTTTTTTGTTTTTTTTTTGAGACGGAATCTCAATCTGTCGCCCAGGCTGGAGTACAGTGTTGTGAACACAGCTCATTGCAACCTCCACCTCCCGGCTTCAAGCGATTCTCCTGCCTCAGTGTCCCGAGTAGCTGGGATTACAGGCGTCTCGCACCATGCCCGGGTAATTTTTGTATTTTTCGTAGAGATGGGGTTTCGCCATGTTAGCCAGCCTGGTTTCGAACTCCTGACCTCAGGTGATCCGCCTGCCTCGTTAACGTAATTCTGGGCTAAGAATGCTTCCTTACGACACTGTGAGAAAAGCAAACACTGTTGGTTTCAACATCATATTCCATATCCCCAAATGTCCAATATACAAATCACATGCACTTGTCATAAAAGTCTCAGTTTGGCCCTTTGAGGCAGCAAGAGTCAGGTGGAGATTATGCCTTTTAAGATGTTACCTTATAATAAACAAACAGCTAAAGGATCACTTCTCTAAGGATATTTTCTGGTTAAAGAAGGCTATTTCAAAGGTGATTCAGAGTGTGTGTGTGTGTGTGTGTGTGTGTGTGTGTGTGTATGTGTGCTGTGGAAAGTTTCCCTTTGCTTAAATTAATTAATTTGTTTATTATTATACATATTTTTAAAGACGGGGTCTTGCTCTGTTGCTCAGGCTGGAGTGCAGTGGTGCAATCATAGCTCATTGCAGCCTCAAACTCCTGGGCTCAAGGGATCCTCCCACCTCAGCCTCCCAAGTAGCTGGGATTACAGGCATGCACCACTATACCTGACTAATTTTTTTTGTAGAGATGGGGTCTCTCTATGTTGCCCAGGCTGGTCTCAAACTCCTGGCCTTAAGGATGTTCCTGCCTCCACCTCCCAAAGTGCTGTGATTACAGGTGTGAGCCTTGAGAGCTTTCCTTAATATCCTTTCCTTCCAGGTCATATAGACCATGTTCTGTTTTTCTCTCAGAGAACATAGCTTTTCAGATCATGATCTGATTTCTCATGGTGAATGCGGTTGCCTTGTGAGAAAACACCTGACAGAAAAGACGGAAGAAGTGTTTTCAGCTGTCTCCAGGACAGCAGCTTAATTTCACCTTTTCAGGCAAACTGTGAGGAACTGTCCTAGTCAGTAGAAATGGTGCCCATCCCAGTCTCCTCTGACGCAAATGGTAATGAAACGTTGCTGTCATTTATCAACATCAGGTATCAGCGCCCTGCATGTTCAGTGCTAAGTCATTGGCACAGATTAGATACAAATTGTCCCCTTGAATAAAAGCACTCTATACTCAGATGAAAACTATTGATTTCCAATCTGCTCCCCAAAGGACTCTATCATCAGGCCACACTGAGTAAGTCGCTTCAGTTTTGACTTTTGGATTTGGGCCTGAGATTTCATTATCAGGCCATAACACTCAGTGTTGTTTAATTAGTATAGAAGAAAAAGAAAGAATTGCTGTAAATCAGGGCATTCCAGATTGGGATATGACCTTGACGCTGCTGTTCCTACCCTGTTTCAGCTGTGATCAAGGATGCCCTCAGGGCCTCAGCATCTGATTCTTCGTGGTAAATCAAGAACATCATTAATACTCAATCGTGATTTCATTTCCAGTTTGGAAAAGCCACCTCTGCTCCTAGTGAGAATTAAGATTTTGTCACACTTATCGCAGCTATTTATTTATGTTGTAAAGATGGGGGCTGGGCGCGGTGGCTCACGCCTGTAATCCCAGCGCTTTGGGAGGCTGAGGTGGGGGGAACACGAGGTCAGGAGATCGAGACCTGGCTAACATGGTGAAACCCCGTCTCTACTAAAAATACAAAAAAAAACTAGCGGGGCGTGATGGCGGGCGCCTATAGTCCCAGCTACAGGCTCCTTCTCAGCTCAGGAGGCTGAGGCAGGGGAATGGTGTGAATCCGGGAGGCGGAGCTTGCAGTGAGCCGAGATGGGGCCACGGCACTCCAGCCTGGGCGACAGAGCGAGACTCCGTCAAAAAAACAGCAAAGTGGGGGGTTGTACTGTAAGATGTACCGTATCTGTCTCTGCCTTTCCTCCCCTTCCACAAATTGTAGCACATCATAGACAAAGGATGAATTTCCAAAATTGACAGTACTCCTTTACAAAACGATAAGCAAAAATGTCAGTACCCAAGCTCAGACCGGCAAGACCAGAAATCTTGTCTATTTGGTTAGTGCCCAGAAACCATGCTGGCATATAACAGGTGCTGAAAACAGGTGCTCCTAAAAAAAAAAAAAAAAAAATCTGAAAAATATTAAGTTTGGCCGGGCACAGTGGCCCATGCCTGTAATCCCAGCACTTTGGGAGGCTGAGGTACAAGGATTGCTTAAGCCCAGGAGTTCGAGGCAGGTGGATCACTTGAGATCAGGAGTTAGAAGCCAGTCTGGACAATATGGTAAAACCTGCCTCTATTAAACATACAAAATTAGCTGGATGTGGTGACGCATGCCTGTAATCCCAGCTACTCGGAGGCTGAGGCAGGAGAATCACTTGAACTCCAGAGGCAGAGGTTGCAGTGAGCTGAGATTGTGTAACTGCACTCCAGCCTGGGCAACAGAGCAAGACTTGGTCTCAAAATAATAATAATAATAAATCAGTTTAAGAAATGAATATTAAATTTTTTTAATGGATACAAACATGAATAAGTCAAAGGATATATAAGCATGCTTAATCTCACTAAGAAATAAATGTAAGTTATAATGAAATAAAGAAAATACAACTTTTCCGCTTTTATACTGATGAAAATGGAAAACAGTTGGTAATATCCTAAACTGAGAGCAGGTGAGGTGGCTCATGCCTGCAATCCCAGTACTTTGGGGGGCCAAAGCAGGAAGATTGCTTGAGACCAGGAGTTTGGAACCAGCCTGGGCAACATAGAGAAACCCTTGTCTTTACAAAAGAATAATAATAATAATGATTAGCCAGGCACAGAAGTGCACACCTGTATCCCCAGCTACTCAAGAAGCTGAGGTGGGAGGATCACCTGAGCTCACAATTATAGTAGTGAGCTATAATTGTGCCACTGCACTCCAGTCCGGGTGACAGAGTAAGACCCCTAGTGTAAAACAACAGGAACAACAACAAAAAAAATTGGTGGAGTTGTGATGAAAACATTGTGAGGGATTTAGAGTAGTCAATTCTTAAAGGAAAATCGTGTGATAGCTATTGAAATTTACAACATCCATATCCCGGACCCAGCAATCCCACTTCTCAGATTTCAGTCTGCAGAAAAATCAATCTCATGCAAAAATATGTGTGCAAGAATGTTCATTTTAGGGATATCTGCAATAGTGAAATATGGGAGAACACCCAAGTTAGTAAATATTTTAATAACTACAGACAATATTTGTTGAGTACTTACCTGGTGCTTGTCTCCTTAGTCTGTATTTCACAGACAATAAACTCAGGAAATTGATTCTATTAATATCTTTCACTCTCAGATAAAGACAAGTTCAGAGGCAGATGCTGAAATAGGAAAAACTTCGGGCTTTTTTTTTTTTTTTGGTTTCTTTTCCTTTTTTTTATAGTAGTGCAACATACTCTTCTAGGTACTTAAAATTTTTGACACATTTAATTTAATTTAATTTAACAAGATGGGCCTGTTATCATCATCCCCATTTTACATTTGAGGAAACTGGTACTTAAAAGAGTTTAAACAACTTGCTCAGTCTCTCACAGATAGCAAGTGACAAAAACAGGTACACTATACTATGTGCTTGCCTACTTAAAGATAGAATACTTAGGTTTTTATCCTTTTTTTTTTTTAAGATCGAGTCTCGCTCTGTTACCCAGGCTGGAGTGCAGTGGCACGATCTCCGCTTGCTGCAACCTCCGCCTCCCGAGTTCACGCCATTCTCCTGCCTCAGCCTCCCGAGTAGCTGGGACTACAGGTACTCGCCACCACGCCCAGCTAACTTTTTGTATTTTTAGTAGAGATGGGGTTTCACCGTGTTAGCCAGGATGGTCTAGATCTCCTCACCTCATGATCTGCCCGCCTCGGCCTCCCAAAGTGCTGGGATTACAGGCGTGAGCCACCGCGCCTGGCCTATCCTTTTTCTGACTTAATTAAATGTCTTTTTTTTTTTTTTTTTTGAGATAGAGTCTTACTCTGTTGCCTAGACTGGAGTACAGTGATACAATATCGGCTCACTGCAACCTCCACCTCCCTGGTTCAAGCGGTTCTCCTGCCTCAGCCTCCTGAGTAGCTGGGATTACAGGCACCTGCCACCACGTCTAGCTAATTTTTGTATATTTAGTAGAGATGGGGTTTCACCATGTTTGCCAGGCTGGTCTTGAGCTCCTGACCTCACGTGATCCATCTGCCTCGGCCTCCCAAAGTGCTGGAATTACAGGCATGAGCCACCATGCCCAATCAATTAAATGTCTTAAATCTCAAGTTCTTTATCTGTAAAATGGGAAAAATGCCATTATCTTACAGAATTTTGTAAGTTAACGTATCTGTATCAAGTTGCATCAACCGACATTTACTGGAAGTTCTAGTTGGTGCCATCAGACAAGAACAGATTAGAAAGAAGGAAATAAAACTACCTTTCTCCACAGACGATATGATTGTTTATGTAGAAAATATAAAAGAATCCACGTAAATCTCCTGGAACTAGTAACTGAGTATAGAAAGATTGCAGTATCCAAAGTTAATATATAAATATCAATTTCTTCTTTGTTTTTCAGCATGAGCAACTGGAATTTGTAATTTAAAAAATGTCATTTATAGCTGAACCCCAAAAGTGAAATATTTACGTAAAATAATAGATATAAATCCAACAAAATATTTATAAGATAGATGGACATGTCCTTCAATAAGCAAATGGATAAACAAACTGAAGTTCGGCCATAGAATGCAATATTTTTCACTGATTAAAGAAATGAGCTATCAAGCCACGAAGAGACATAATGAATATTAAATTCATATTGCCACGTAAAAGAAACTAGCCTGTTCAAGCTACATAATGTACAATTCCAGTTACCTGACATCTTAAAGAAGACAAACTATAGAGATGTTACACAGATCATTGGTCCCCAGGAATTCTGGGGGAGAGAGGAGGGTTGAATCAGTAATGCACAGAGGTTTTTTTTTTTTTTTTGAGATAGAGTCTCGCTCTATTGCCAGGCTGGAGTGCAGTGGTGTGACCTCAGCTCACCACAACCTCCGACTCACTGGCTCAAATGATCCTCCTGCCTCGGCCTCCCGAGTAGCTGGGATTACAGGCACGTGCCACCAAGCCCAGATAATTTTTGTATTTTTAGTACAGATGGGGTTTCAACATGTTGGCCAGGATGGTCTCAATCTCCTGACCTTGTGATCCACCCGCCTCCGCCTCCCAAAGTGCTGGGATTACAGGCGTGAACCACAGTGCCCGGCCTTGATGAGGATTTTTGAAAAGAAACTAGAATCCAACTGTAAGAGCTCCCAATGGCTGAAGCTGGAACAATTTGAACAAAATATAATAATTCAATCATGATTCAAAGTATAAAATACTTCGTATATGTGTATAAAGATTTTATATATAATACTTATTTTATATATTTATATATTAAAGTATTTTATATATTTATATATTAAAGTATTTTATATATACAATACTTATATATATACTTATTTCCATAAAAATATATACTTATCTATAAATATACATACACTTTTATATAAAATATATATTATATAAATATACATACACTTATTTATATGTAAATATGTCATAAATATTTTATAATACATAAAATTGTAATAAATATATGTTAATAAATATATGAATACATATCTATAAATAACAAATAAATGGGGAAAGTAGTCAACTCTCTGATACAACATTCCAAGTGATTCTATGTAGCTACTCCAGCCTCAAGGAGGTAAAACGTAAAAGAATAAAGCTTTTCTTAAGCATGGGCTGCCCATAGTGACTTCCTTCCAAAGGCTACAGTATGTAAAGCGGGTAAAAAAGTAACTTTCCAGAGGAGAAACTTGGGAAACTCTACGCAGCCACGTGATCAAGATCACCATCAACAGTCGTAAATTATGTTGAAAGTATAGGCCGGGCACGGTGGCTCACGCTTGTAATCCCAGCACTTTGGGAGACTGAGGTGGGCAGATCATGAGATCAGGAGTTCAAGACAAGCCTGGCCAACACGGTGAAACCCTGTCTCTACTAAGAATACAAAAATTAGCTGCGCATGGTGGCACATGCCTGTAATCCCAGCTACTTGGGAGGCTGAGGTAGGAGAATTGCTTGAACCGGGACCGGGAGGCGGAGATCGCGCCACTGTACTCCAGCTTGGGCGACAGAGCAAGACTCCATCTCAAAAAAAAAAAAAAAAAAGGAAGTATGAACCCTTGATATCATGTAATAGCAATAGCACTTTACCTCTGTAATCTTCCTCTCAAAAACCCATAACCTCAGTCTAATCATGAAAAGAATATCAGACGAATTCCAAGAGAGAGGCATTCTACTATATATTTGACCGGTACTCAAAATGGTCAAGGTCATCAAAGACAGGGAAAGTCTAAGAAGCCATCACAGTCAAAAGGAGTCTAAAAAGACATGTCAAATAAATGCGGCGTCGTGGATGGCATCTTGGACATTAGGTAAAGATGAAGGAAATCTAGACAAATATGGACGTTAGTTAATAATATGTCAATATTGGTTCATTAATTATAATAAACTCACTACATCTTGGACATTGGGTAAAAATTATGGAAATCGGCCAGGTACAGTGGCTCACCCCTGTAATTCCAGCACTCTGGGAGGCCGAGGAGGGTGGATCACCTGCAGTCGAAGTTCGAGAACAGCCTGGGCAACATGGTGAAACACCGTCTCTACTAAACATATAAAAATTACCTGGGCATGGTGGTGCGTGCCTGTAATTCCAGGTACTTGGGAGGCTAAGGCAGGAGAATCGCTTGAACCTTGGAGGAGGAGGTTGCAGTGAGGGAAGACTGTGCCATTGCACTCCAGCCTGGGTGACAAGAGCGAAATTCCATCTCAAAAAAAATTTATGGAACTCTAAACAAAGTATGGACTTCAGTTAATAAATGAATCAGTGTTAGTTCATTAATTATAATAAATTAACCAGTAATGTAAATTATTAATATTAGGGAAAAATGGGAATGAGCTATATGGGAAATTTCACTATCTTCTCACTTTTTGTGTGAATACAAAACTCTCATAAAATAATTTTTTAAAGACAGCATTCTTACAAAAAATATTGTTCTGGATCAACTCCCACATGATCTGCAAGAATGTAGCCCCCTAGAGCAGCCCACAAAATGTCCTGGGAATTTCCAAGAGGCACTTGTAATGTCCCTCTTTCCCTTCTCTTCTCAAAGCTTCCTCCCAGAGTTGCCTACAGCAATGTTTTTCTGCTGAAATATTCTTCTCAAATAGCAACGCTTCCATCAACATTTGCAAAGGCACGGCCACTGCAGCCCACCAGAGGAGCCACGTCTGCAGTGGTACCCACTGATCTTCCCACCAAAGGTACTACAGCAGGTATTGATACAGTTCTTTGCTGCAACCCCTTGCCCTCTGTCTTGAGTAGGAATCATGGAGACTGCGCTGGGCTCCAGGAGCAGAGACTTTTCTAAGCTCGATCCCCAGCCTTCCTCTCCAGCATAGACAATTTGCCCTTGAACCCAAACTGCAGTTTCTTATGCCTACACCAGAAACATCTGGATTTATCTGTGGACATATCCACTGCTAGTTTTACTCAAATAGTTCTGCAAGAAATTGAGTCAGATTCACATTAGATCTCCTCTTCCTCCTTCTCCTCTTGTTCATGCTTCTGTGAAATCAGGATATTTTCACTACAGTTAATCCTATGGGAACAAATTCCAAACTCCAAACCACTCTATATGAGGTGACTTTAGAATGAGTCAAGTTGATGGATTCCTTGGGTTGAACTCAGTGTAGGATGTCGACTCGTGGTTTAGGAGCTTTGAAGGCAATGTGCAAGTTGACATGTGAAAATTCTTAGCACAATTCCTAGGGCATTATAAATCCTGAGCATGATGAATGCTCAGAAGTCCCTGTGAATTTTGCCAGTAGTTATGCCTATAATATGTCAATATTGGTTCATTAATTATAATAAACTCACTACGTCTGGGACATTGAGTAAAAATTATGGAAATCAGCCAGGCGTGGTGGCTCACACTTGTAATCCCAGCTTACTGTAAGTTCTTTAAATAAAGTACAGATGAAAACAGTTAATGTCTAAAGACAAGAGTCAGAAGATCATAGCTCGCTGCAGTCTTGAATTCTTGGACTCAAGGAGTCTTCCCGCCTCAGCCTCCCAAAGTGCTGGGAATACAAGTTGCACCACTATACCCAGCCCAGAAGTCTCTTTAGAGAGGAGGGTATCTCTGCTTAGGAAACTACATTGATGAGCCCCTCAGTGTAGAATGCAAGTCGAAGTTGGAAGGAGACGGTGCTAAAAAGAAATGAGGAAGCTATTCTACAACAGAATGAATACAAATTCAGAGGAGAATAGAGAAGAGAAGAGAAGAGAAAGAGGATCTGGCTCAATAATGAGCTTGGAGAAGAAGGAAGCTAAATATCCCATTTTAAATTGTTTGTATTTGAATATCCAGAAGTCTGCTACAAATACAAAGGTCTTGTGTAAGTGAGTTTGAGGGAAATCAAGGGGAAGAGATGGTTTCCGTGTCTGGATAATGGGAAGCAACACCATTTTCTAGTGATACTATATCACGGCAAGAGTAAGTGCCAAAGCTTTAAGCCAAACGTGGCAAGGAAATGGAAGCCCGCCCAGAATCTTCAGAAGTCTTTGGGAGAGACAATGGGCTACCCACAATTTAGGGAATGAGATTGGAAAACAATGTTAAAATCTAGGGCTTAAGGGGAAGGATCATTGATGTCCCTGATGTCTGAGTTACAACAGCATGCCTTTGAGATTGAGCGAATTACGGAGAATTGAAGTAAGTTGCGTATGCTGACCTGGCTGGATGGTTTTAAAAGTGGGACTAGAATTTGTTCCTCTGACTCACCTCCACATAGGGAAGTAAAAACCTCCTCTCCTCTTGGCCTTGCAGTGAACCAGTCTATCGCTTTTTCTGCTTAATCTAACTAAGGTCAGCTCTGGTCAAGCTCATTCTCAGAGAGAGCCATTTGCAAAGTTCAACTTAAAGTGCTCACATATGCGTCCCAGGAGACAGGAACAGGCATTGTCATAATCAATAGCCAATGTTTGGTGTTATTTTATGTGTGGTGAGGTGATGATACCTACAGAGCTCTAACGTGACCAGATAAGGCTATTTTGTGGGAGGAACTTTCTCTTCATTTTTCAATAAGCAAAGTGTCTATGAAAGTAGCCTCCTCGGCTGGATGCAGTGGCTCACGCCTGTAATCCCAGCACTTTCGGAGGCTGAGGTAGGTGGATCACCCGAGGTCAGGAGTTCAAGACCAGCCTGGCCAACATGGTGAGACCCCATCTCTACTAAAAATATAAAAATTAGCCAGGTGTGGCAGCTCATGCCTGTAATCCTAGCTACTTGGGAGGCTGAGGCAGGAGAATCGCTTGAACCCGGGAGGTGAAGGTTGCAGTGAGCTGAGATTACGCCATTGTACTCCAGCCTGTGCAATAGAGTGATACTCCATCTCAACAGCAACAACAACAACAGTAAAAAAGAAAGAAAGAGAGAAAGAGAAAGAGAGAAAGAAAGGAGAAAGAAAAAAGAAAGTGCCTCTTGGAAACCTCCAAGATGTGTTTTTGTCTTGACTAAATGTCCAATAAGCCTGCTCCGACTTGTGCCCTTTTAATGAATCCTTTCTGCCTGTCACATGCCAGATGTTCTTTTAGGATATCAGGAAATAGGAGCTGACATGGAGAACTTCTTGAAAGCAGTCCAGACCAAAGCAGGTGTCTTAGCTGTTATCTCCATGTCACCCCCACTTTCCTCCTTCTACCACCTTCCCTGGGTTTCTTTGTTCCTGCCCTGTAGTTCACCTTCAGGACTATTTCTTCCAGAACTTGCCCTTGCTTGGACAACTATATCGTGGTTTCTGTTGTTCTCGACATGCTTGCAGATTTTTTGTTTTAACCTCTAATCAACACCTTGCAATGTTTGCAGGCTTTTAATATTTGGGATGTGGTTTTTTGCCTGACTGTGCCTCTGGAGTGATGACTACACCTCGCTTCCGCTAAATGATTTTTGGGACAAATATCTAAAATGTTTGATTTTTATCTGGTTTCCAGCCTCATATCATACCAGTACTCAAACAAGAATACTTACAATATCAAACATTTGTTGGCCATATGATATGGTTTGGCTGTGTCCCCACCCAAATCTCATCTTGAATTGCAGCTCCCATAATTCCCACATGTTGTGGGAGGGATGCAGGGGGAGGTAACTGAATCATGGGGTAGTTTCTTCCATACTGTTCTTGTGGTAGTAAGTCTCACGAGATCTGATGGTTTTATAAGGGGTTTCTCCTTTCACTTGGTTCTCATTTTATCTTGTCTGCCACCATGTAAGATGTGCCTTTCACCTTCCACCATGATTGTGAGGCCTCCCAGCCACATGGAACTGTGACTCCAACAAACCTCTTTTTCTTTTTTTTCTGTTTTGAGACAGTGTCTTGCCCTGTTGCCAGGCTGGAGTGCAGTGGCATGATCTCAGCTCACTGCAACCTCCACCTCCCGGGTTCAAGTGATTCCCCTGCCTCGGCCTCCCGAATAGCTGGGACTACAGGTGCATGCCACCACACGAGGCTAATTTTATTGGATTTTAGTTGAGACAGGGTTTCACCATGTTGGCCAGGATGGTCTTGATTTCCTGAACTCATGATCTGCCCACCTTGGCCTCCCAAAGTGCTGAGATTACAGGCATGAACCACCTTGCCTAACCAATAAACCTTTTTCTTTATGAATTACCCAGTCTCGGGTATGTCTTTACAAGCAGTGTGAAAACAGACTAATACACTGTGCACTCTATACCATCAGAAGCACAAAATTCAACCGTCTGATCAATTCCATGAGGGGAGCTTGGATACGTTTAACATATAGAGTTGGTTGGAATGAGGAATGTATTTCCAGAGGATTAACTATAGTAAAACTCCCTGATTTCATACAAGAAAGAAGAGGAGAGGCAGAGAGAGAGAGAGAGAGAGAGAGAGAGAGAGAGAGAGAGGACGATAAGGAGATCTAGTGTGAATCTGACCCAATTTCTCACAGAGCTGTTTGAGTAAAGTCAGGGATATGAAACACTAAAGACTAATTTAGGTTTAAGGGACAGGAAGAAAAGTATACACAAGAGAAGATGCCAAGCATGAGGCGTGAGAACAGGAACACGTTAGGCATAAGAGGGTAAGAGGATCTGTTAGGAAGAAGCCTGTGGAAACTTGGCTCACTTTTATTGGTAACTGGCTGGTAAAAGAGTCTCAAGGTCATAGAATAAGAGGTGGCTGGAACTCTATCTCTTTGTGCATGTAACCTCACAATTGATGCAATCTAGTGACTTTTAAAGAGATGTTTCCCAATGGGCTACCTACACATTGAAATAGACCCTGAGATTGTACTGCGGTTCTCGTCAGTGAAATGATTTTTCCCTCCTGTGGAGGGGAAAAGGTCTTAAAAACTTCCCATGTGTTTGGTTGTCAGAAAGCAGATAATCTTTCCAGACTGAGTATAATGGGATGGCTTCTCTTTCCATTTCTGTCCTCAGCCCTCTTAATAGCTGACTCTTACTTCCTTCAGCTATTGCTTTGTTAGAAATGAAACATGACCCTCTTCCCCAGGGTTTTCCCATTTACCTGTTCTATGATGGTTAACTTTAAGTGTCAACTTATCTAGGTTATCATGCCCAGCTTCAACACTAGCCTAGATGTTGCTGTGAAAGTATTTGAGGTATTTGGTAGATGTGATAAATGTTTGCAACCAATTGACTTTAAGCAAAGAAGACAATCTGGGAAGGGCTCCTCCAATTAATTGAAGGCCTTAAGAACAAAAACTAAGGCTTCTAGAGAAGAAAGAATCCTACCTCAAGTCTATAACTGTCTGAATTTCCAGTCTGCCCTAAAGATTTACTTATGAATTTGACAGTTCCCTAAGTCATCATGTGAGCGGATTCCTTAAAATAAATCTTAATCTCTCTCTCTTTCTGTCTCTCTCTCCCTCTTTCTCTGTCTCTCTCTCTATATATATGTATATATATATACACACACACACACATTATATATATGTGCATATATATATATATGGAGTAGATCTAGTTTGAGCCTGTGAATTCTAGTGTGACTCTAGTGTGAATGTGTATATACATCCTATGGATCCTGTTTCTCTGCAAAACTCTGAATGATACATGTTCCCTGGGAACATCTATCTACTTGGAGAGGAGAAAACCTAGAGTGCCAGAGAGGGGTCTTTAAATACTGGAAGATCTGTCACGTGGAGAAAAGGTACAAGATATTTTTTCTTTTACCTCAGAGGGTAGTACCAGTGACTGAAAGTGACAGGACAGATTCTTCTAATAATTTTAGTTGGCTAACACATTGCCAGACTGCCTTCTCTCCATCCTTGGGAGCATTGGAGCATCTGGAAAGATCTGGTGGTTGGTCCTGTAATGTAGCACACACACGCGAATGTGAGTTTAAGGGAAAGATTAGTATTAACATTCTGGCTCCATCACTCAGCTGCTGTGCAGCTGTGGGCAAGTTGTATCACTTTTCTTCCTCAGATTTTTTACCTGTGAAACTCAAATAACAGTATTTACCCTGCAGGCATGAGGATGAGAGATAAATGGAAGTATTTGACCCTGTCTGATATTGTTTGACTGTGTCCCCACCCAAGTCTCACCTCGAATTGTAGCTCCCATAATTCCCATGTGTCATGGGAAGGACCTGGTGGGATGTGATCAAATCATGAGGATGGATTTTTCCCATGCTGTTCTCATCGTAGTGAATAAGTTTCATGAGATCTGGTGGTTTTATAAGAGGGAGTTTTCCTGCACAAATTCTCTCTTGCCTGCTGCCAAGTAAGACGTGCTTTTGCTCCTCCCTTGCCTTCTACCATGATTGTGAGGCCTCCCTAGCCACATGGAACTGTAAGTCCATTAAACCTCTTTCCTTTATAAATTACCCAGTCTCAGGTATGGGTATGTCTTTATTAGCAGCGTGAGAACAGACTAATACACTGTCCAACAGAGGTTGTTGTGATTGCAATTATTATTTTATTGCTTAGTAGTTTAGAAGACATGGGGGCGTCCACATTTTCTTACCGATGTAACTGTAACCTATAAATTTCTGATTATGTGCTGTGACTGGAGAAGGCATAGATTTGAAGGCTGAGAATGAAGTTCCCTTAAACATAAATGGACTTGATCTTTGGCACTAATTGCGCATGAGTGGGTTCCTTTAATGTCTGCATTACGTGTAGTCCATCATAAAAGAAATCCCTGTTTTATCATAAACATGGTTGAATGCTTGGCTTTTACTCCTAGAGATTTGGGCAGATGTCCTGGGTTTGGGGCAAAAGATCACAGATTAGAAAATTTTACAAGATTTCTTTTCAATTGCTGAGTGCCCAACAGATAATCTATCTTTTTATTTACTTATTTATTTATTCATGTTGAATTCACATGAAAGTAAATTCTGCAGCTTCTCAAATTAACTGGCCCTCTGTGATGAAAACTGATCAACTCTCTATGAAATAATTAAATAAACCTTAAAGAATGGGCCTTGTGGTTTACATTTACTTTGGAGACTATCTTTCCATGTAGAGATGTTTCTCTAAAATAATTTTAAAAGTAAAAAGGAGAATATATTTTTGGTTACATAACAATCACTTCAGAAAACTTTTTTTTTCACTTTGGATTTCAATTGATTCAACTATTTCATTTGCTATTATTTTCACTTGTTTTGAATTCCAAAATTTTATTTTGTTTTATTATTTTTACATAAATGTATTCTCTGTTCAATTTAGTGGTAAGCAAATTGTTTATATTTAAATGTGGTTTTCTATATTTCATTATCAGTTCAGTTCAGATCTGTACTTTTAAAACGTCGAAACTTTGCAATCAAGTAGTGAGATAATCGTTTACGTGTTTTTTATATTTACATTTTGTCCTGCCTTCTGATATAATTTCCTTTGATTAAAGTCTGACAGATGTGCCATTTAAGAACCTTTAAGCACTATTTATTATTTGTTTAATATTTTTGAGTATCTGCTATTAAAATGCATATGTGCATTTAAAAGGTTCATTTCAGTATTAACCCAAAAAGAGGGTTTCCGAAGTTTTAATGCAAGCCATGCCACCCTGGTCATGTAGAAATCACTGTAAAGAACAGAAACGTCAAAGCATTTATATTTTTTGCCCAAGACTGATCCATTTATAGTTTCGACTACTAGGAGGACGTTATTCTTTCTGCCAAAAGGGATTTGAAATGTCTATTCCTTGTTTTCACATAAAAGGGAAAAAATGTAGAATCTGTCCAAGATACAGATCCAGCGATGAAGTTAAAAAGACACCTGCAAAACCATGTAGCTCTTTTTGCTAAGATGCAAAATTCTGCCAGTAATTTTCAGAGCACATTGAAGAAGAGAAAGTTTTCACAGGATCCAAGTGTAATGGGTTCACGAATGCTGATTGCATTATTAAGATACACTAATTGACAAATAAATAAATGACAAAAGACCATGCACGGACCAAGAATGAGTGCGCCATGAACCAAGGCTTACAATGCATCCATGCTGTGCACCTGAGCTCTCTTTGACACAAAACAAAAAAAGTCAAAAGCCTCAGTGTTTAGAGACTGCAAGCTAAGCTTCAACTAACACCAGATCCTTTCTGAGATATGTAATGCAGGTTCTGAAGCCGACGCATAGTCTGGATGAGTAAACTGCGGGACACATGAGATCTTCCTGAACCAGAAAAAGCAAAAGTGTACTCTGAAGAAGAATTAGAGCTTTAACCCTATAGCTTAAGTTTTATTGTTACTTCCCATTGAGCATAAACTGGAATAAATATTTCTTGTGATTCATTGAATGTACATACTCAGAGAAAAGTACATAGGGTTCCTCCCATGAAGTATGTGTTTGGTAATTCTCAAAACATTCTTTTGCTGCCATTTTCTTATAGACCTGCATCAATATCCCCTCCACATTTTGCTCTTTGTTTAAATATGCACTGGATGAAAACTCTAACTCATGATTATTGTCTTGCAATCAAGATTCCATCAAGAAACAGAAGCCACCCTAGGGATTCCAAGCAGAAAAGACTTTAACAGAGGGCATGAAGGGCTTACATAATTATTGGAAGGGCTGCAAGAATGACTGTTTGGGAAGCTTTGAGAATGAAGTAATTAACAAGAGCTCACCTGGAACCCACAGCAAATCTCAAAGAATTTGAGAAGCTCAAAGAATGCCGACATCACCAATGTCAGCTGCCCACAATTGCAAGCCAGGTAAATTCCAGGAGCTTTCTCAAGAGGCACTACAAACTTCATATTGGCTGTCTGTCCATGTGACTATGTGCATCTGCCATCAACACTACTACTACTACTACTACTACTACTACTACTACTACTAAAAGTTCTTCTTTCTTTTTTGCCTTTTGTTAGCTTGTTTTAATTTTTTTTTTATTTGCTTGCCCTGTCTTTGGAGAGTTCTAACTTGGAACCACATGGAGATGGAGATTCCAAGAAATATATCTCCCGACTTCTCTCCTGCAGTGTAGGAAATACTCTAGAAGGGTTTGTGATGATGCAAAGTTATTTTTGAAATCCAGCACAACGAGGAATCAAATGGAAAATACAGGGAAAGCAAGAGGCATTACCATAGTCTGGTTTGTAACATGGCAAAAGTTGAATTCTTGGCCAGAATATCTTCATTCTCCGTTTCCTCCAGCCCTGTGTAAGAAGTTTACTTTTTCTTTTTCTAGGTCTTGGGCAGATGTGCAGGATTTGGGGGAAAGACCACAGATTAGAAAAATTTACAAGATTTCTTTCTAATTGCTCAGCACTCAACAGAGAATCCATCTTTTTATTTATTTATGTATTCATATTGAAATGATGTGAAGGTAAATTCTGCAGCTTCTTACATTCACTGGCCCTCTGTGATGGAAAATGGTCAACTCTCTACACAAAGATTAAATAAATCTTAAAGAATGAGCCTTGCACTGTGGGGAAGATGCAGAAAGAAGCGAGAATGATGCCAAATACCAAGAGACAAAAACCTGGCACAGACAACGCTCTGACTTCTCCTTATCTGTGCATATATTCTTCATATTTAACTTCAACATATGAAGAAAGCAGCAATATCATGCTTCCTCTTAACATAATACAGTTCTACAGTGTATAAACAAAGATACACTTACTCTCTGCCCAAAAAGAAAAAGGTTCTAGTCCTATCAGATACTGTATCCATCTCTGGCTGATGCTGGTTCTTCTACTCAATTCCAATCTCTCTTAAATATTCTTGCCTTAGTCCATTTTCATGCTGCTGATAAAGACATACACAAGACTTGGCAATTTACAAAAGAAAGAGGTTTAATTGGACTCACAGTTCCACGTGGCTGGGGAGGCCTCACAATCATAGTGGAAGGCAAGGAGGAGCAAGTCACGTCTCACATAAATGGTGGCAGGCAAAGAGAGAGAGGTTGTGCAGGGAGACTCCCATTTTTAAAACCATCAGATCTCGTGAGATTTATTCACAATCAAGAACAGCATGAAAAAACCCCGTGATTCAATTATCTCCCACCGGGCCCCTCCCACAACAGGTGGGAATTATGGGAGTTACAAGATGAGTTTTAGGTGGGAAACACAGAACCAAACCATATCAATTCTTTAGCCTAAAAAATAAACGCTTGGTTTAACCACCACCAATATTCCTTATGTAAGAGAAGAGGAGAAGAATCTTAAAAGGTAGTTGATTATTGTAAGCAAGTATTTACGTAAAGCAAAGAAGAAGAGGCGCATATATTTTACAGTGCTCCATTTTGCTTATTTGCTTGTAATTGTTTATGAGACTACAATTGTTGTTTAAAACTCCCTTTTTCCACTATCCATGCCATGTTCCCTTTGTACTCAGCCTGCATCTCAGCTATGGTTTCTTTCTGGTTGGGTAACAAACTTTACATCATGAAATATCATATCCCTCATGAAACGTGGCTGTGCCTATATTTGCTACACTCTTCAATTAACTTAAACTATATAGAATGTAATTACTAGGAGCCTCTCCCCAAAGAAAAATATTCCCAGATTTCAAATCTGCACCTCTCGGAATTTATTCCCATCCATATTCCTTGAGATTCTACCAACACTATTTACAAATGATTGCTATTATTTTGATGACAATAGGTCAGACCTTGCACACATCTCTCTAGGAAAAGCTGAGGTTTCACCCAGAGACAATGAGAGGTGGCAGTGGTGGCTCTTGAGAGACTTCTTGAGGCTGGTTCTTTGCCAGATGACTCTCAGGTAACATCATTGCAGACTTTAAGCAAAGAGAGATGGGATTCCTCAGGGGTGGGGGAGCTACTTCTGCCTTTAAGGTGACTCAGTAGAATTGGGCAGATGATTGGAGGGGAAGACAAGCCACTCATATTCATTAGAATTGCTATCTATCTGTCTGTCTATCTGTCTATGTATCTATCTATCTATCTATCTATCTATCTATCTACCTATCTATCTACCTGCCTATCTAAGAGCCCCAGTCTTCTCCGAGCAATGCTATCAAGGGAAGAGCAGCAAAAGTCAGGAAAGGCTTCCTATCTCTAAGGTACAGCACTACCCTTCAAGGAAACAAGAAATCACCAGTGTCACTCAGGCCAGGAACCCGCAGGGAAGATCACAGCTGCCCGCAGCACCACCAACAGGGGTTGCAGTGCCGAACTGTACATCTGCCCAAACCCTTGATTCTGCCTGTCACTGGCAGAGGAGTGGAAATGGCTTGTGCTTCCCTTCCTCCTTCCAAATCTTGTATGTGTGACTCTCAGAGCAGAATGTAAACCAGAATCCTGATGGCAAGGAAATGAGGGAAACAAGGCCCCAGGTCCTGTTCTACACCTGAAGTCCCAACGGGGGCATATAAGGAGTTGGAAATGGGGCTGTGTGCTGCAGACACTGTCTGGTCCGTCTGGGTTACGTATTCCTCCTACTCATTGACGGATTGATGGTTCTCAGTACTTTCCATACCACTGCATAGCTTTCTTCAAGTTCCCTACCCATTGCTGTAACCTCAGCACCTACTCCATGGTTTAACACACAGTAGGGACTCAGTAAACATTGAACATTAGAAGGTTATTACTTGGGTTCATGACTATGAAAGCCAGACTCTCCACTCTACCCTTCTTTTTTTTTTATTTTTTTAATTTTTATTTTTTTGAGACGGAGTCTCACTCTGTCGCCCAAGCTGGAGTGCAGTGGCACCATCTCAGCTCACTACAACCTCCACCTCCTGGATTCAAGCAATTCTCCTGCCTCAGCCTCTGGAGTAGCTGGGATTACAGGTGCCAGCCACCATGTCCAGCTAATTTTTATATTTTTAGTAGAGACGGGGTTTCACCATTTTGGCCAGGCTGGTCTTGAACCTCACTTCAGGTGATCCACCTGCCTCAGCCTCCGAAAGTGCTGAGATTACAGGCGTGAGCTGCTGGCCTCTACTCTTCTTTTTTTTTTTTTTTTTTTTTTTGGAGACGGAGTCTCGCTCTGTCGCCCAGGCTGGAGTGCAGTCACAGTGTTAGCCAGGATGGTCTCGATCTCCTGACCTCATGATCCGCCCGCCTCGGCCTCCCAAAGTGCTGGGATTACAGGCTTGAGCCACCGCGCCCGGCCTACTCTTCTCTTTACAGCAAAGGAATATTTCCATTTCTGTTACCCACTAGGTCACGGAAGACAGAAACTGCTTTTAATATTCGTTTACTGCTTGAAGAATTAACTCAATCATATGCCCTGACCAATTCACATGGAATTAAACTCCTTGGTCTATCAAATGGTATTTACTTCACTAGGGGGAGGAGAAATCTTTATAAAGTAGGTCTACAGTGGAGCCAACCTTATCTGCTGCTATAATTTTCCCCCAGTTTTTAAAGGCCTCATTAAAGAGATCGAGGCCATGATTCCATGGGGATTTATAAACTCATCAGGGAGATGTCAGGGAATGAGATAATGAAGACAACACACTATTTGCTGAGTTATCACTGGAACCACACTGTATTTGGCTGTGAGCACTGTATATCGTGCTTAATTAGAAACACCGGTTAACCCAGAGCCAGACTGACATTTTTATCTTGCGGCCACACTTCTAAATTATTCCTCAAATGGAATATGTCGTAGCAGCCAAGATATCCACCCCTGACATTACACGCATGGGCCCAATCAGCAATAGGCCTGGAAGAAAATCAGACCATAGCATTCTGAGACATTCTCTTATTTATTAAACTGGTATGTTCATTCGTTTAACAAGCAAGCATGGTGCGAGATGCTCTGGAGAATATATTTATAAGAGATTGGGTCCCAAAGTTCCAATGGGATAAACTCAAAGGAAAAATGGACAAGTTGCTTCATCTCTCTGCATCTCAGTTTCTGCTTCTGAAAATGAGGATTACACTAGTTTATACCCCAGAGTGTTGCTGGAAGCAATAAAAGATAAATGACACAAAGTCATGCTGTGAAGAATAAATTAGATAGCTAGCTAGCTAGCTAGCTACATAGATAGATAGATAGATAGATAGATAGATAGATAGATAGATAGATGATAGGTAGATAGATAGATGGTAGATAGATAATAGATAGATAGATGATAAGTAGATAGATAGATAATAGATAGATGATAGATAGATGTGTATAGATGGAGAGAGAATAGGATAGGAATAGATAGATAGATAGATAGATAGATAGATAGATAGATAACAGATAGATAGATATGTATAGATGGAGAGAGAGAAACAGATGAATAGGAATAGATAGATGATAGATAGATAGATAGATAGATAGATAGACAGACAGATAGATAGATAGAGGACAGATAGATAGATACATAGATACATAGACAGGTATAGAAGAAGAGATGGATAGATATGTATTTATGGAGAGAAAGAAATGGATGGATAGATATATGAATAGATAAATAGGGATAGATACATAGTTAGAGATCAATAGATGGATACATAGATAGATCATAGATAGATATGTATAGATGGAGAGAAATAGATGGATAGAGATAGATAGATAGATAGATAGATAGATAGAAATAGATGTATACAGAGGTAGATAAATAGATATAGATGGATACAGAGGTAGACAGATAAGCAGACAGATATAGACAGATGTGATAAATACATATGTATGTATAGTTGTAGTTATAAATATGTATATATGTAGTTATAAATATGTATATATGTATTTATACGTGTGTGTGTGTGTGTGTGTGTGTGTGTGTGTGATCTCTCCATGCATCCTAGGTTGTCAGAGATAAGAGGGAGCCCAGCAGAAAGAACCTGCTGAGGCAGACATAAAAACTATCTGAATTTTGAATGTGTTCCCCACATTCCATAGCACAGCATAAAACATCTGTCATTTGGAAGCATTTCATGTTTTTCTGTTTGGTTTAGGTTAAATTTTTTTGTAGTTCTATGTATTTAGGGAGTGCTACTGCAGGTTTCTTAGGGAATATATTGTGGAGTGGCGAAGTCTGGGCTTTCCATGTACCCATTGCCCAAATAGTGAACATTGTACCCAGTAGGTACTTTTCAGCCCTCAGCCCCTCCCAGCCTCCCACCTCTCGTAGTTTCCAGTGTCTGTTATTCCTTCTGTATGTCCATGTGTACCCATTGTTTAACTCCTACTTACAAGTGAACCCTCGTGGTATTTGGCTTTCTGTTCCTGAGTCATTTCACCTAGGATTATGACCTCCAGTTCCATCCGTGTTGCTACAAAATACATGACTTCATTTCATTCTTTTTAATGGCTGAGTAGTATTGCATGGTGTATATATAGCACATTTTTAAAATCCAATCTTCCCTTGATGGGCACTTAGGTGGATTCCACATCTTTGCTATTGTGAATAACGTTGTGATAAACATACAAGTGCAGGTATCTTTTTGATATCTTTATTTTCAGAGGCATTTTGAAGCATGAGTGAACTGTGGGAAGGCAGAGATCCATCCGTGAGAAGGGCATCTCTGACAAAAGAAACGGTTTGGACAAAGGGGTGGCAGTGTAGAAATACGTGCTGTGGACGAGGATAAAAATGCAACAAGCCCCGTTTGGTTTGAGCAAAAAATACAGAAGGAGAGAGAACTGGATGCAGTTAGGGCTTGAATCAGAAATCATTTTAACTTCCTAAAGGGAAGCAATGAAACTTGATTTCCATCATATCTGGGAAGTGAACAAAGCCCAGAAAGTTTAAGGTATCAGTTTGAAGAACTTGAGTGTCATAGTTATGCCACTGGGCCTCTGAGGACTGTGTTGAATAAATATTTAGAAATAGTGCTTTATGAGTATTGCTGTTAATTAAGTATTACAGAGTAATCGTGTAATTGCCTAATGGATTCTTCTACCCCACTGCACAGATAGAGTCAATTTACCGAGACAGCAGTTTTGCAATAGAGAAAGAGTTTAATAAACACAGAGCCAGCTGAGCAGGAGATAGAAGTTTATTACTCAGAGAAATCTCCCTGAAAGCTTGGAAGCTAAAGTTTTCATGGATAATTTGTCAGAGAGGGGCTAAGCAATGGGTGCTGGAGATTGGTTGGAGATAAAATCATAGGGGTGTGGAAAACAGTCCTCATGTGCTGAGTCAGCCTTTGGGTGGGGACCGCAGGATGGGTTGAGTCATGAGTCATGGGTCCAAATGGAGTTAGTTGTCACAATCCAAAAGTCTGGAAAACATCTCAAAAGGCCCCGCTTAGGTTCTACAATAGTGGTGTTATCTATATAAGCCATTGAGATAGTCACAAATCTTGTGACCTCTGGCTTCATGAATCCTGAGTGATTAGGGATTATAAGAAAGCAAGCTATGGTACAACGGTGGGTTATTATTTAACTATGCCTACATCTTAGCAGAATTCAGACTCCTCCTATAATCCCAATCTCATGGCCTTTCATGGGTCTTACAAAGGTGGTTTCAGTACCAGGGCAAGGAGGGGGTCAGTTTTAGAAAGGGACACTCATCCTTGATTCAAAGTTAAACTATAAATTAAATTTCTCCCGTGGTTAGGTAGGTCTATGCCCAGGATTGAACAAAGGCAGCTTGGAGGTTAGAAGCAAGATGGAATCAGGTCAGATTTCTTTCCCTGTCGTAATTTTTCTATGTCATATTTCTCTCACTGTCATATTTTTTTGCAAAGATTGTTCCAACCATAATGAAGATACCTGAGCTATCACATTTCCAAGTTTTATCAGCATCTCTATAGAAATAGATTAAACAGGTGCTGCAGAGAGTTGACCTTCAAACCCATAGAAGGAATGAACAGAAGCTTGTGCCTGGCCCACGAAACAAGCCCATGAAAAAAGGTGGCACATCCTGTGGGCTTCCATGACTGCTTCTAGCAGTCACGGTGACAGCATTCCAGCAGGGTGTAGCTGAGGGTTGCAGGATAGAAAATTCCCAAGGCAATGGTTTCTTCCTATTGTGCAATGGAAGCCTTCTCCGGCAAGAAAGAAACCAAAGCAAAGATCAGACAACAAGCAGCAAGGTCAGAGTCCACGGGAAGGTTTACAGGCACCTTCCCGCAGAAAGCCAAACATCAGGAACCGGAAAAGAAAACTTCCTAAAGAAATTCCTGCCAGAAAAGTCAAAAGCAGCCCCACCTGGCTGGAATTTCCAGAGACAAATGTTAAACCACAGCCTGCAAATGTAGTTGCATGTTTCAGCCTGGTCTTATCCTCTAGGTGAGGCTAGACCTTGCCTGCCTGGTCCCATGCTTATTACTCTCCACAAAGTAGGTGGACAAGAAATACCCCTGGAATGATCTGGGAGGGGAAAACAGTGCCATGTTCATTTTCGATTTTCAGAGAGGTGTTCGCAAGGATAGTACACTTGTCCAGGAATCAGGAGGTCTGAGTGCCATAGCCCAGTACACAGGTTATGGAACCAGGAAATTTGAGTTCCAATCCAAAACTCAGTCTCCGAACCAGATTAAGAGACAGGGTCCCAGGACAGGTCAACCTGTCATACTAAATCAGAAATGTGGTCTCTGCTCTGGACTTCTGCTTTGGTGGTTTGCCCTTGACATGGTAGGTGATATGCTGATCCTGACCTCATCGAATAAATAGTGGACAAATGTTTAAAAGTGGTACAAGGCTGGGTATGGTGGCTCACACCTGTAATCCCAACACTTTGGGAGGCTGAGGCAGGAGAATTGCTTCAACCTAGTTCAAGACCAGCCAGGCAACATATCCAGACCACCATCTCTGCAAAATAAAAATAAAAAACAATTAGCCAGGTGTGGTGGTGCGCACCTGTAGTCCCAGCTTCTCATAAGTCTGAGGTGGGAGGATCGCTTGAGCAGGGGAGGTCGAGGCTGCAGTGAGCTATGATTGTGCCACTATACTCCAGCCTGGGTGACAGAGCAAGAGTCTATCTCAGAACAAAAAGAGAGAGAGAGAAAGAGATAAACATTATAACATTATTTTATGATGTGTTATAAAAAATAAAAATTACAAACTCAAACTCATCCTGGGTGCTCTGTCTGCTCTGCTCTGCTTCTTTTTACTGTGTGGTCTTAGGACAGTTGTTGAATGCCTCCAAGTCTCACTCTTCTCACCTGCAAGAATATAGTAGGGCCTGTAACCCCAGCACTTTGGGAGGCCGAGGGGGGTGGATCACTTGAGGTCAGGAGTTCAAGACCAGCCTGACCAATATGGTGAAACTCCATCTCTACTAAAAATATAAAAATCAGCCAGGCGTGGTGGTGGGCACCTATTATCCCAGTTACTCGGGAGACTGAGGCAGGAGAATTGCTTGAAACCAGGAACTGGAGGTTGCAGTGAGCCAAGATCACGCAACTGCACACTCCAGCCTGGGTGACAGAGTGAGACTCCATCTCAAAAAAGAATGTAACAGGAAGTGCATTTTTTTTCCTAAGACTGTTCGAGGAGTGAGTGGCGGGCGTTCTGTAAATGGTGATTATTCATCCCTAGCTCTGCCAGTAGGTGTTTGCTCTTACATAACTCACTTTTCCTTTCTGAAGGTCCGTGTTCTCATGTGCAAAATCAGGGGTTCAGACCAGATCACCCCTAAGAAACCACAATGAGCTTTCTGCTTTTCATTGTGCTGTGTTTCCAAAGCAGCACCTGGTGGGGAAGTAAGCAGTGCCCCACCCGGCAGCAGGAAGAGAGCTAGCACCTCGAGGTTACTGTGTTAGTCCATTTTGCATGGCTATAAAGGAATACCCGAGACTGGGTAATTTAGAGAGAAAAGAGGTTTATTTGGCTCGTGATTCTGTAGGCTGTACAAGAAGCATGGTGCCAGCGTCTGCTTCTGGTGAGAACCTCAGGAAGCTTCCAATCATGGCAGAAGGTGAATGGGGAGCCAGTGTATTACATGGAGAGAGAGGAAGCAAGAGAGAGGAGGAGGTGCCAGGATCCTTTAAACAACCAACTCTTGAGTGAACTAACAGAGCAAGAACTCACTCATTACCTTGGGGCAGGCACCAAGCCCTTCATGAGGGATCCACCCCCATAACCCACACACCTCTAACGTTGGGGATCATATTTTGACATGAGATTTGGAGGGGACAAATTTCCAATTATATCAGATACTTAGAGCTCTTTCAGATAAAAGCTGAGACTCTAACCTCCTTGATAGCCAAGATACACAAAACTGATTCTCATAACTTTCAAAAGTGAATTAACTAAAAATGCAGGCAAGACATTTTTCTTAGGTGCTTTGTTTGAAGAGAAATCCTTAGAGGGCTTACATCTCCTTGGAGCATAATGTCAATTATTATTAATAACTTAGATTGTATTTTTGATAATATGAAGGAAGTGTTCTCTTATTCTTATGTGTCTTTATAAGACTTTAAAATAATAATGGATTGAATTGAGAAAACACTCTTTAACATCTACTCATTTATTGATTTATAGACTCATTTTTCAGGGATGGTAATATAAGTTATAGTAATATATTAACGTTTTTCTTAATATTGATCACTTTTATACTTAAAATAAACCCTTTGTGCTTTTATCTTATAATTTTAATGTACATTTTACTTATTGACATTGTTGTTAATCACATAGTTTTGTATTCACAAGTGAGATTATTCTAAAATACTTTTGGTTATCTTGGTCAGGTATTGGGAACAGGAACATTTACCTTATAGGATAATTTCTTTTAATGGAGTTTTGATCTTGTTGCCCAGGCTGGAGCACAATGACACGATCTCGGCTCACTGCAACCTCCACCTCCTGGGTTCAAGTGATTCTCCTGCCTCAGCCTCCCAAGTAGCTGGGATTACAGGCGCCTGCCACCACACGCAGGTAATTTTTGCATTTTTAATAGAGATGGGGTTTCCCTATGTTGGCCAGGCTGGTCTTGAACTCCTGACCTCAGGTGATCTGCCTGTCTCAGCCTCCCACAGTGTATGCGCCACCGTGCCCGGCCCAAAGGTTAAATTTTATAGCTTTCTGTCTTTTTGTAAAGACAGGGAGCAGAAAACACCTACATTAAATATTTCTCAATTGTTTCATCCCTTAGTATAATTTCAAATTCTTATTTGTTCTAAGATCAATTTGCCATTATCAATTTGTTATGTAAAAATAATATATCTCATTAAGATGTTTCATTATTAATAGAATGTAATTATGTACACCTCATAATTGCATTTATAATCACGCATAAGTGCATTATTATTTTCTATTATTACACCTCCTTTTTTCTAATTTCAAGTATTTATAGTTTCTCTCATTTTTTGAAACTTGCTAGTGTTTTATTTTATTTTATTTTATTTTATTTTATTTTATTTTATTTTTTGAGATAGAGTCTCACTCTTTTGCCCAGGCTCGTAGAGACAATTCATCATTGATTCAAATGTCATGTGGCACATGACTGAATATATGTTTCTACAGTGGTTTTGGTGGTGGAGTTTGTTTTATTTGTTTGTGGGGGAACAGGGGGTGTATGTGTGTGTGTCTGGGTGTGTGTGTTTTCTGAGACAGAGTCATACTCCATTGTCCAGGCTGGAGTGCAGTGGTATAATCTTGGCTCACTGCAACCTCCACCTCCTGGCTTCAAGCAATTCTCCTGCCTCAGCCTCCTGAGTAGCTGGGACTACAGACACATGCCACCATGCCCAGCTAATTTTTGTATTTTTAGTAGAGATGGGGTTTTGCCATGTTGGCCAGGTTGGTCTCAAACTCCTGACCTCAGGTGATCCACCTGCCTCAACCTCCCAAAGTGCTGGGATTACAGGTGTGAGCCATCACACCTGGCCTGTTTCTATAGTGTTTTAAAATAAAAACAATTTTCTTATTTTCTGAATAATCTGTGGTTTTAATCTTGAGTTTTGAGACAATTGTTATTTAATAAAATATTTGTCGAAATTCTATATTCATTGAATGCTTTTTTTGAATCTTTGTGCTTTTTAGTGTGTATCATATAATCAATTTGTATAAATAATCATAAACATAAGAAAAGAAGGTATATTTTCAGTAAAGTAAAAAAACTTGTTCTATTCATTCCATCTAATTTATTTTCATTGTTTATATCATTTATATCCATATTTAATTTTTGGATCCTTAATTTGTCATTAACATATAACAATCAAAATTATTCTCCAGGCTGAGTGAGGTGGCTCCGCCTGTAATCTCAGCATTTTGGAGTCTGGGGTGGGTGGGTAACTTGAGGTCAGGAGTTCAAGACCAGCTTGGCCAAAATGTTGAAGCCCCATTTCTACCAAAAATACAAAAATTAGCCAGGTGTGGAGTCGGGCGCCTGTAATCCCAGCTACTCAGGAGCTGAGGCAGGAGAATCATTTGAACCGGGGAGGCAGAGGTTGCAGTGAGCCAAGTTCATGTCACTGCACTCCAGCCCGGGCGACAGAGCAAGGCTCTGTCTCAAACAAAACAAAACAAAACAAAAAACCTAGAAAAAAATTATTCTCTAGTTATGATTTGTCTTTCCCATGGGTTGTATTTTATTTATTATATTGATTCAAAGAATAAAACTTTGATAATCTCAAAATTGTATTATTGATTATAGATTTTCATCATAAGTAGTTTTCCCGCTTGTCATGGTCAATAATTTTGCCTTAGATGTTATGTTACTATTGTCTACACTAGAAGTCACCTTTTCTGTTTTAATTAATATTGCCTTCCTCAGCTTTGCTTTTAGACTATTGAGGTCATTTAGCTTTAGCGAGATGTTTCACAAGCAGCAATTTGTTAAACAAATACAGTCCTGCAGTGTGAGAGTCTTTGTTTTTTGGCAGTGGAATTTACACCGTTAGGTACAAATCGTTAGTGTAAGTGCCTCCTGGATCCAGCCTCTGTCAGTCCATTTCATGCTGTATTTTAAAATTCTGTTGTTGAATCTTCTATTTGGCCTTCTGGGCAATGCTCTGCCTGTTTTCATCTTTGTCTCTCGTTTGGAAGACAAACGTGCAGTTTTTGATTCTGCTAGGAATTCCCTTAAAACATTAATACCAAAATTATCTCTCCATAACTAAGCTCTCCAATAAAAAATAGATGTTTTTGTTATTTTTATTGGAGAGCTTAGTTATCTTAGCTTTCTGGTCTGTTTTTTTGTTTGTTTGTTTGTTTGTTTAGATGGAGTTTCACTCTTGTTGCCCAGGCTGGAGTGCAATGGCGCTATCTTGGCTCACTGCAGCCTCCGCCTCCCGCATTCACGTGATTCTCCTACCTCAGCCTCCTGAGTAGCTGGGATTACAGGTTCCCATCACCACATCTGGCTAATTTTTTTTTGTATTTTTAGTAAAGATGGGGTTTCACCATGTTGGCCAAGCTGGTCTCGAACTCCTGACCTCAGGTGATCCACCTGCCTCGGTCTCTCAAAGTGCTGGGATTACAGGCGTGAACCACTGTGCCCGGCCTATCTTAGCTTTATTTTATGAAAGACAAGGAAATGTATACTTTTCAGCTTTTTTCTTCTCTTCACCCATTCATTTTCACATTTCACAGTACATCTGGGAGCCTGCAACTCCCCCCATCCTCACACTGCCCCCCGCTGCCCTCCCACACCACTCCCTCTGCCTCTGCCCTCCCCACTCTGCAGTTAATCTGAGTCTGGAAACTGTTTCCCTCAACCCCTTTGATTCTCTTATTCTTTTTCCAGGTTCTTTTTTGATCTTTTGCAAAAACTCTATTCTAAGTGCAACTCAAATATTGGCAGACTTCTTCAATGTTTGAATTAAACATGAGGTCACATGGACACCAACCTCATCGGCAAATTCCCTTCTTTTCCACCCTGCCCAGGAAGAACTACATCTTTCTCCTTTGGCATCATTTCACCCCAAAATATTTCAGCTCATTTCTTTGGTAGGCAGAATAATGGCCCCCTAACGATGTTCCTAAGCCCTAGAATGTGTGAATATGTTATCTTACATGGACAAAATGACTTTGCAGATGTGATTAAGGTTAAGGACTTTGAGATGAGGGTATCAGCTCAGATCACCCAGGTGGGCTCAACCTAATCACATGAGTCCTTAAAAGAAACTTTTCCAGCTGAGGTCAGAGTCAGAGAGGGAGGCTGGGCACAGTGGCTCATGCTCGTAATCCCAGAACTTTGGGAAGCTGAGGCAGGAGGATCACTTCAGCCTAAGAGTTTGAAAGCAGCCTGGGCAATATAGCAAGACTCCATCTCTACAAAAGAAAAATTTAAAAACCAGCCAGGCATCATGGTGCATGCCTGTAGTTCCCAGCTACTTGGGAGGCTGAAAAAGAAAAGGAGGATCACTTCAGCACAGGGGGTTGAGGCTGCAGGGAGCTATGATTGCATCACTGCACTCCAGCTTGGGCAACAGAGCAAGACTCCATCTGAAAAAAAAACAACAATAACAAAAAAAAACAAGAGTCACAGAGGGAGCTGTGATTATGGGAGAATGATCAGAGAGATGCAATATTCCTGGATTTGAAAACAGAGAAAGGGGCGGTGAACTGAGAAAAGTGATGTGAGCAGCCTCTAGAAGCTGAAAAGGGCAAGGAAATAGATGATCCCCTAGGGCAGGGGTCCTCAATCCCAAGGGCACGGCCTGTTAGGAACTGGACGGCACAGCAGGAAGTGAGTGGAGGGTGAGCAAGTGAAGCTTCATCTGTGTTTACGTCTGCACCCCATCACTCACATTCCTTCCAGAGCTCCACCTTCTGTCAGATCAGCAGTGGCATTAGATTCTCACAGGAACGTGAGCCTTATTTTGAACTGTGCAAGTGAGGGATCTAGGTTGCGCACTCCTTATGAGAATCTAATGCCTGATGATCTGTTGCTGTCTCCCATCACCCCCAGATGGAACCATCTAGTTGCAGGAAAACAAGCCCAGGACTCCCCCTGACTCTACATGATGATG
The DNA here is from genome assembly GCF_009764315.1 of Trachypithecus francoisi. Lineage (NCBI taxonomy): Eukaryota > Metazoa > Chordata > Mammalia > Primates > Cercopithecidae > Trachypithecus > Trachypithecus francoisi. The sequence goes on along the minus strand of NW_022681469.1, from coordinate 121,128,518 downwards.
AGTTGTATAATTATTTCACTGTATATTAAGAAATGGAATAATAGAAATAAAGTGTAATAGGCCGGGCGCGGTGGCTCAAGCCTGTAATCCCAGCACTTTGGGAGGCCGAGACGGGCGGATCACGAGGTCAGGAGATCGAGACCATCCTGGCTAACACGGTGGAACCCCGTCTCTACTAAAAAATACAAAAAACTAGCCAGGCGAGGTGGCGGGCGCCTGTAGTCCCAGCTACTCAGGAGGCTGAGGCAGGAGAATGGCGTAAACCCAGGAGGCGGAGCTTGCAGTGAGCTGAGATCTGGCCACTGCACTCCAGCCCCGGCGACAGAGCAAGACTCCGTCTCAAAAAAAAAAAAAAAAAAAAAAAGAAATAAAGTGTAATAATAGAATAAGAGAAATAAAGTGCACAATAATGTGCTTGAATCATCCAGAAACTACCACCCCCACTAATTGCTGGTGGTCCATGAAAAAATTGTCTCCCACAAATTCAGTCCATGGTGCCAAAGCAGTTGGGGACTGCCACCCTACTGCCTCCAGAAAGAGGAATATGTTCCCCTTGACACCTTAAGTCTAGTACAGAGGAACCAATTTCAGTTTTCTGACTGACAGAATTGTCAATAATGCATTCGCATTGATTTAAGCCACTAAATCGGTGGTATATCCGCGGGCAGCACTATGAAATTAATACAGTCCCCAGTGCACGCCTTTAGATGGTTTACCAACCACCTGCAGGACCACTCTCCCACCATTTTCTTCTGCTGCTCTGGTTGGTCAATGTTGGCTGCTCCGGAAGCCACTGGAACAATGTTAACACTGCTAGGATATAGAAGAGAGAGGAAAATGGCCAGGACTGCATCCAAAGGCAAATAGGACCTGGACAGGCTTGGGAATGTTGTCAGGATCAAATGAGTTACTATATGCAAAGTGCTTTCAACAGTGCCTGGCTCGTGGTGTTGTGTTTTAGCTAATATTTTCTCACTTTGAACTCCAGGGGAAGATGATTGAGTCGGCCATACTCCTCACTTCATGATATGCCCTCTGGACTTGGGCATGGCCCACCTTGTTTTTATTCATTCATTCATTCATTCATTCATTTATTCATTCACTCACTCCATTTAATTGCCGTTACTTACTCCAGTTCTTTTTCCTTCCCTAAGTAATCATTTTAACGTATCGTTTGCACATCTCAACCTTTTGAATGTGTTCTTACAAAGTGCACATTTTAGCTTTGTGTGCATGCAATTTTTAATTTCTATAAATGACATTGATATAGAACAATTTACTTGCATAAGAACTAGTTTTTTAAGATATAAGCTTGCATCTACAGCCGTTGCTTCTAACGACTGCCTATAGCCCATGGTATAAATTTATACCATGTGGCTGACCCCTCCACACAGTTAATGTACAAAATATTTAACCCTTGAACAACACAGGCATGTCCTAATGAAGAGGTTGCCTCAATGCTGGACTGGAGCTGGGTCCCAGAGGCTCCTGAAATTCAGAATTTAGTCTTAAATTGCTACATCAGGCAAGGTTAGGGTAGGTTTGCAGAGGAGATGGAGAGGCTGGGAAGCAGCTAGTTATCAACCCACATGGGGACACTGTTTCACTATTTCAACAACTGGTGTGGCTCTATCATGCCTATCAGCTGAATATTATTCCTTGTGTTAATCTGTTCTTGCGTTGTCATGAAGAAATACCTGAAGCTGGATAATTTATAAAGAAAAGAGGTTTATTTGGCTCATGGTTCTGTGGGCTGTACAAGGACCACGGCACTAGCATCTGCTCCTGGTGAGGCATCAAGAAGCTTCCAAACACGGCAGAAGATATAGAGGGAGCTGGCATAACACACGGCAAGAGAGATAGCATGAGAGGGAGAAGGGGGAGGTTCCAGACTCTCTTAAACAACCAGATCTCACATGAACTAACTGAGCAAGAACTCACTTATCACCAAAGGATGGTGCTAAGCCATTCATAAGGGATCCACACTCAGGATCTGATATGGGTAGGTTTTGTGTCCCCACCCAAATCTCATCTTGGATTGTAATCTGCAGGTGTTGAGGAGGATACCTGGTGGGAGGTGATAGGATCATGGGGGTAGTTTTCCCCATGCTACTCTCATGATAGTGAGTTCTCACAACATCTGATGGTTTTACAAGTGTTTGGCAAGTTTCTCCTACGCTCACACTCTTTCCTGCCACCTTGTGAAGAAGGAGCCTGATTCACCTTCTGCCATGATTGTAAGTTTCCTGAGGCCTCCCCAGCCATGCTGAACTGTGAGTCAATTAAGCCTCTTTTATTTATAAATGACCCAATTTTGGGTAGTATCTTTATAGCAGTGTGAGAATGGACTAACGCATAATCCCATCACCTCCCACCAGGCCCCGCCTCTAACACTGGGGATCATATTTTAGCAGGAGATTTGGAGGGGACAAGTATCCAAACTATATGACTCCTGCCTATCCCTACCTCTCCACTTCTAGTAACGAATTCCCAGGTTGCCTCCAACTTCCCCACCATAAACCATAATGCAAAAAACTTCCTTGTACAAGTCACATTATAGACCCTGAGATAGATACCAGGCAAGAAATTGCTGAGTCACTGGTATGCATATATGTAATTTGCATGACTAACACCACAATAGTGGTACCAGTCCACCCTCCCACCAGTGAAGCATGTGGTCTCCCATAGCCCCACGCACGTCCCCACCAGCTCTCTAACTGTCACCTAGTTCACAGTAGGCATGAAGAAGTAGCTCACTGTGGTTTGATTTTGCATTTGTCTTATTTATTTTTTTTTTTTGAGACGGAGTCTCTCTGTGTTGCTGTGTCACTGTGTTGCCCAGGCTGGAGTGCAGTGGCGTGATCTCACTCCAACCCTCGCCTCCCAGGTTCAAGCGATTCTTCTATATCAGCCTCCCAAGTAGGTAGGACTACAGGTGTGCACCACCACACCTGGCTAATTTTTGTATTTTTAGTAGAGATGGGGTTTCACCATGTTGGTCAGGCTGGACTTGAACTCCTGACCTCATGATCTACCCACCTTGGCCTCCCAAAGTGCTAGGATGATAGGCTTGAGCATTTGTCTTATTTCTAATTGCCAATAACCATGGACTCTCCTCTCATGGTCAAAACCTTGGTGGCTTCCCATTCTACAAATATCCTTTTCACAGCAACTCTCCATTTTAAAAAAAATGGGGTCACTCTCTTTTTGTTACTGATAGGCTGGAGTTTCTCATACAAAAATGTCAATATATTTGTCAGAGTGCCATCTCCTAATGCTTCTAAAACTACAAATTCTCAGAGAGCATAGCTCTGCACTAAAGACTGTGTCAAGATGGGGAGATTGACTCTCTTAGTGACTCTGCCTCACACACTTTGGGGTCACCTGAACCCCAAAGTAGCAGTGTTTGTACTTAGAGTCTCTACAAATCTCTCTCTTTTTTGAGACAGGGTCTTGCTATGTTGCCCAGGCTAGAGTGCAGTGGCATGATGATGGCTCACTGCAGCCTCAACCTCCCCAGACTCAAGCTACCCTCCCACCTCAGCCTCCTGAGTAGCAGGGACTACAGGCACACACTACTTTAATTTTTGCTTTTTTTTTTTTTTAAAGAGACAGGGTTTCACCCTGTCGCCCAATCTGGTCTCGAACTTCTGAGATCAAGAAATCCACCTACCTTGGCCTCCCAAAGTACTGGGATTACACTGCGCCAAGACTGAAATCTCTTAATGAAAGCCTTTCCATGACTGCTGTCCTTCGTCCACTGGCTGAAAAATAGGACTGAAACAAATACCACTGAAACAGCCACACGGAAAGAAGGGGACAGGATTTTGTGGTCTAAAGTAAACCATGGCTCACCCAACCAAAACGCCTTTATGTTGTATCAGTCCTACAGAGTTATCAACCCAAACAATTCCCTCGTTAGTGGTTATAGTATTTTAATACTTCCACTATGTCCGTGATTTTTCACTTTAAAAAAAAAAAAAAAAACTCAAATTCGCCACCCATGACCACTTTCTTAGATCCAGCCCTCTGTGGTCTCATAATAGGAATCTGGTGAAGAAAGAGCTTCAAATGCAAATAAGATGGGGAGATCTAGATTCAGTAAACTTTTTTTTTTAATGAGGACTTTCTCTTTGTGCACAGTATGTGGATTTTAGGAACATAATTGAGGAAGCGTTAGTGTGGGAAAATGAGCGCTATTCTTAGAGGAAAGAGTTCTCTCATCTCTTCTCTAGCACCTATCATGCTGCAGTTTGGGCGTCATCATTAATGATTCCGCAGCCTCAGTTGCTGAATCTGCAGAATGGGGCAATAATATAGCTGTCCATAAAGGCAGGGGATTTAACAAGATGTTTGACCGAGTTTCTGCTCAAGCTTAAGATGCATTCATCTCTAAACCTTTCTTCCTCTGATCCTTCAGCTTCCCATTCAGCCCTTGTGGGAAATATTCGATAGGAAAAACTGAGATGCCACAGCAGCTGTGGCTGGCGACGCTTGAAACAAAGCCTTTGTTGATTTAGCCGCGCTTCTGTAAACCCCGGATGGGATGCTGCTGGAAGCCCAGTAGTAATTGTACATCTGGACTTCCCACCTCCTGCTCCAACAGGCTGTCGCTGGCAGAACCATGTGGTCCATTGGCACAGACTGTGTTTCCCATCACAGCTTATCTGAGCAGTGTTGAAAGGTTCAAAGTTATTATTTACAGCTCAGTGAGGAGAGGGCAGAGAATCAGAAGCTGTGGATGAGATCCACACTGCAAACGCTACTCATGGAGAATGAGAGCATCTGAGATGTCTAAGAGGCAGAGAAAGGGATTATTGGCAACTCCTCGTGTCTCAAAGAGCCGCACAAGCTATGTTTCCTGCCTTCCAGAAGCCTCCTCTGCTCAATGCAGCCAACATTGATTCCTTCCCTTCCTCACCGACCCTATTCCATATAAGGGTGACCAACTCATCCCAGATTGCCTGGGACTTCCTTGGTTTTCATACTAAAAGTCCCGTGTCCCAAGAAACTCCTCAGTACCTGGCAAGCAGAGCTAGTGGGTCGCCCAGCCCATATTGTCTAGATGAAGCATTTTTGTCATTGACTATATTTGGTTACGAGTCTAACCACATGAACACCAAACACTTGCTCGGTGTCTAGTGAGTACACTGTGCTAAACTTAGAGGACACGCTACCCTCATCTAATTTTTTTCTCTATTTTTCCAAGTGTTACAAAATGCTTTTTCTATCCTAGCATTCAGATCTTGTTTTCTATGTACCATTGTTAAAAAACAAACAAACAAACAAACAAAAAAAGAACCAGAACTTCCTGGGAAAATGGTTGATTACAGGACTGGGGCAAGAAAAGTAATAATATGAGCTCGGAACATTTTATGATGCCAGAAAGTAAGGAGATGTTCAAGAAAATGTAGAAGAAGAGAGCACATCAAAGAAACACCTAAGTCTGGGCACAGTGGCTCACGCCTGTAATCCCAGCACTTCAGGAGGCAGAGGCAGGAGTATCGCTTGAAGCCAGGAGTTTAAGAGCAGCCTGGGAAACATAGGGAGACTCTGTCTCTTTGAAAATTTTAAAAAATTGGCCAAGCATGATGGCACGCATCTGTAGCCCCAGCTACTCCGGAGGGTGAGGTGGGAGGATCACTTGAGCCTGGGAGTTAGAGGTTGCATGAGCTATGATTGTGCCACTGCACTCAAGCCTGGGCAACAGAATGAGACCCTGTCTCTTAAAAAAAATTAATGTAAAATAAATAAAATTAAAATTGCTGATTAAGGCTGGGCATGGTGGTTCACATCTGTAATCTCAGCACTTTGGGAGGCTGCGGCAGGTGGATCACTTGAGGTCAGGAGTTCGAGACCAGGCTGGCCAACATGGTGAAACCCTGTCTCTACTAAAAAATACAAAAATTTTTCTCCCTTCGCCACGGGATAAAAAAAAAAGCACAGAAGACAACTTGAAGAAGCTTCTAATGAGCAAATTTGGGGCAATTTGAGCAACAAAATGATAATATCAATAATAATGATGATGCATTCTAATGTATAGAATAAAGCAAATACCTGTGGATACATACTGACAGAAATAGATAGATGGGTAGATAAAAAATAAATTATTACAATAAAATTCTAATTCATGAATAAGTCAAGTTGAGCCAAACTCTTCTGGAGCAATCCCCAGACAAAACCCTGAGCATAGCAGAGGTGCTTTGACCTGGCCATTGCTGCCCTGTAGGGATTCCTCTATGGGCAGTGTTGGCTGTGGGGTCCTCCTGGCATTTCTCAATGCTGCATCCTTGGTGTCCTGAGGCTTTCCTCCCTCAATCCTGCCTGATGCTCTCCTGGAGGACACCTGCTGTCCAGATTGAAGAGAAGAGAGAAGCAAGACCAGAGCTTCAATTCTTAGTTTCAGGACACTCTGCACCAGCCTCTAGAGCAGCCCTCATTCCTTCCCCTTCTCAGACACACAGGTGATCTCGGCTGAAAACAGTCCTCTGCTTTCCAGCAATTTCTTATGGCTTTTTTCCCCATCCTGACATTTCCCCACCATAGACTCTCTAGATTGTTCTTGGGAGAGGCAGCTAGGCAGGCTGTGCTGAGTTAGACAGAAGACCACTTAGAAACTCTTATTTAGATAATCAGTTAAAGGGCTGGGTGTGGTGGCTCATCCCTGTAATCTCAGCACTTTGGGAGACCAAGGCAAGTGGATCACTTGAAGTCAAGAGTTCAAGACCAGCCTGTCCAACATGGTGAAACCTCGTCTCTACTAAAAATACAAAAATTAGCCGGGCATGGTGGTGGGCACCTGTAATCCCAGCTACTCAGGAGGCTGAGGCAGAAGAATCGCTTGAACCCTGGAGGTGGAGGTTGCAGTGAGCCGAGATTGTGCCACTGCAATCCAGCCTGGGCGACAGAGCGAGGCTCAGTTTCGGGAAAAAAAACCGGTTATTTTTAATCTTCTTTTCTTTCACAGGTCATCTTTTCCTTCTTTGTATTTCTCTTCTTAAACTTGCTGTTTATTTGTTTTTCATTTGTTTTTTCATTAAACACATTCCTTCCAGCATTCTTTCAAAACTATAGTCTCTGCCCAATCGGCAGGATCCTCTCCCCATGGCAACAGCTACAAAGCATGCTCCCCATGCAGCAGGTAGCTGAGTCAGGTCTATTTCATGTCACAAAATGAGATGAACGCAGAGTGCCCAGCACAGAATTTATAGTGAGAGACTAGATAGATACATTATCGAACAGAATCCTTTCAAATGGGTGGATCTCTTTCCCACGATGTGGTTGAATTCATGCCATTTTATGCCAAGGATAGATAAACTCAGCTGACATTGACTAATTCCTCACCATCTTCTAAAGAATGGATTATCTTGGCAGAGCATGGTGGATCACACTTGTAATCCTAGCACTTTGGAGGGCCAAAGTGGGAGGATCACTTGAGCCCGGGAGTTCCAGGCCAGCCTGGGCAATATAGTGAGACCCTGTGCCTACAAAACATTTTTTTAAAAAAATTAGCTGGGTATGGTGGTGTGCAACTGTAGTCCCAGCTACTCGGGAGGCTGAACTGGGAGGATTAATTGAACCCGAGAGTTTGAGATTGCAGTGAGCTATAATTGTACCACTGCACATCAGCCTGGGCAACAGAGCAAGACCCTGCCTCAAAAAAAATGGATTATCTGAAGGATGCAAATATTAAGTACGTGATCCAAAGTATTGTAAAAAAATCACATAGTCCAAGTGCAGAGCCCAAGCGTATGTATAACTACTATGCAACCTGGGGATCTCAGTTGCAGGATGTTACGTTAAGCCTTGCTCTTTTTCTGCATTAATTAAACCCGTGGTAGGCCTTCCTCGTCTTTCAAGGGAAATGAAATCATCCTCCTCCATCCCGCAGAGGGAAAAAGGTAATGCTCTGTGTCCAATTTTCTTTTCATTGCTATTTTTATTATGGAAACACAAATGTTCAGTGATTCTAAAATGAAAACAGGAAAAGTTAATTTTGTCATTCTTATCTAATAAAATTCTTAATGGGTTCCTCTCCCATTATCATAAATACTTTTATTGTTTCTAAATTTTTTTTTCCTCCATTGCGCAGTAGTATATCTTGCTTTCGGAAAAATAAAAATTTACAAAGAGACAGGTTCCTTTAGTGTTTAGATCTCTTAAGTATCATTTCTCCTTGGAATTTAGTTCTATCTTCTCTATGGCAATCAGAAACGAACGTTCTAAATGTAGATTTGGCACACTTTGTGCCAATTTTGTGTAGTGAAAATTTGACAGACTATCTATTGGCCATGAGCTGTAGACCTTGAACAAGTCTCTTGACTTCCCTGGGCTCTATTACCACGTCTCCAAAATTATGTCCTGGACTCTTTTCTCTTCTTTCCTCTCCCCATCATGCAAGAAGAATAACATGCGATTAATTTAATTGAACTGATACCAGTGATCTTCATTTTCAAATTGCAATAGGTAGGTAGTTCTAGATAAGCTCACTCTGGATGTGGTACTGGGATTATAGGGGTGAGGGTAGAAAGCCATTTATACGAAAGGGCATCCCTTTTCTTTTTTTTTTTCTCAAAGTGCAGCCCCAGAACCAGAAATATCAGCATCAGCATCACTTGGGAACCTGTTAAAATGTAAATTCTATTTATTTATTTTTTGAGACAGTCTCACTCTGTCACTCAGGTTTGAATGCAGTGATGTGATCTTGGCTCACTGCAACCTCCGCTTCGCAGGTTCAAGTAATTCTCATGCCTCAGCCTCCTGAGTAGCTGGGATTACAGGCACGTGCTACCACACCCAGCTACTTTTTTTATTGTATTGTATTGTATTGTATTGTATTTTAAGTAGGACGGGATTTTGCCATATTGGCTAGGCTGGTCTGAAACTCCTGAACTCAAGTAGTCCTCCTGCCTCAGCCTCCCACAGTGCTGGGATTACAGGCATAAGCCACCGTGCCCGGCCCTAGAATGTAAATTTTTATGCCCTGCTCATTCCCTTCTAGATCAGTAATGCTGAGAATAAAATCCTGCAACCTGTAGTTTAACAAGCCTTATAGGTGATAAAGTTTGAGAACTACTGCTACAGGATACTTTAACTCTTTGATGTCTGCTTCCTAGCCATATTGACCCTGAGACTGCTTTCTCTCTCATTCTTTTTTTTTTTTTTTTCCTTTTGAGACGGAGTCTCACTCCGTCTCCCAGGCTGGAGTGCAGTGGTGTGATCTCAGCTCACTGCAACCTCCGCCTCCAGGATTCAAGTGATTCTCCTGCCTCAGTTTCCTGAGTAGCTGGGATTATAGGCACCCACTGTCACGCCCGGCTGATTTTTGTACTTTTAGTAGAGACTGGGTTTAGCCATGTTGGCCAGGCTGGTCTCGAACTCCTGACCTCAGGTGATCCACCCGCCTCGGCCTCCCAAAGTGCTGGGATTACAGGCGTGAGTCACTGTGTCTGGCCTTTCTCTCATTTGTAAATAACAGAGTAATTCATCCCTTCCACAAATAATCATTAAGTGCTTGGTGTGTATCAGGCACAGTTCTAGGGATACAGGGTACAATATTGAAAACACCAGGCAAAAACCTCTGCCATACTGAGCTAGGATTCTAACGGGGAGAGAGAGAATAAACAAGGAAATATACACAGCATATCAGACAGTGATGAATACAATGAAAAAATAATCACTTAGAGAGCTGGGATAGTGGATTCTCAGAAAATATCCATTTGACTCCTTAACCTAATTTGGACACACTGAGAAGAAAACGCTACCGTAAAAACTAAATATGACATGAATTCTCAGCTAAATGCAATAACTCTGTATTTCTTCTCTCAATGATTTGAGGTTTGTGGTTGTTTATTTTTAGTTTTGGTATCAGCACCTACTTTTCACATAACACATCACTGGGAATTATATAGAAACTTATAAAACAGATTCTTATACCTCTGCTACCATGGCAACAAAGAATGTCACCTGACATAAAGGTGAACGTTCTTCTATCCAGAGCATCTTGGGCTGGAGTCAAAGACTTTGAGTTACAAGATATTTAAAGATTACATAGCTCAACTCTGTTTTTTACTTAATTGTTTCTACATTGTATGTGTAATGATTTTACTAATATCTTATCGAGAAGGTGATAGAGGTTACGGGATTGGCTTGAAACCAGTTTCTGGAGGTTCGATTCTTTCCTTTTTCATTTGGGTTTTCATGTCGGTCGGCTCTTTGAATGTGTGGTAAGGTGGTGGACAGCCGTAAAGTCACTCTGAATTAGTAGATGTTTGTTCAATTGTTAGAACTTTTCGTTTTGAAGCAAAGGCTTCTCAGATTATAGAAATTATTACTCACTTTGGGAGGCTGAGGTGGGCGGATCACGAGGTCAGGAGATCGACACCATCCTGGCTAACATGGTGAAGCCCTGTCTCTACTAAAAATACAAAAACCTAATTAGCCGGGTGTGGTGGCGGGCGCCTGTAGTCCCAGCTACTCGGGAGGCTGAGGCAGGAAAATGGCGTGAATCCGGGAGGCGGAGCTTGCAGCAAACCGAGATCACGCCACTGCACTCCAGCCTGGGCAACAGAGTGAGACTCCATCTCAAAAAAAAAAAAAACAAAATTATTAGTATAACTGTTGTTAGTGAGATAAATGAGCCTACAGATGAGATATTTCATGTGGCATATGCATCAGGATAATCGGAGTAAAGTCGAGGCATACTGGATAGGCCGATAAAGTGTTGTGGGGAAAAAAAATAAATGTGGGGAAAAAATAAATTCTGAGTTCATAATGGGATTGTCTATATTTTCATATCCCTATAACAATTATTTGAAATTCAAGGGTAGATACTTCCTTATATAACCTTTGCCTCTCTTAGCACAAGGCTGACACCGGAATCATGTGCTTGACAAATGCTATTGATGGTGATTCGGAGGATACTGTTTACTGGAATATAGGAAAGTGTACTCTATCTCTCTCTTTTTTAAATTATACTTTAAGTTCTAGGGTACATGTGCACAACATGCAGGTTTGTTACATATGTATACATGTGCCATGTGCTATATTGGTGTGCTGCACCCATTAACTCATCATTTACATCAGGTATATCTCCTAATGCTATCCCTCCCCCCTTCCCCCACCCTACAACAGGCCCCAGTGTGTGATGTTCCCCTTCTTGTGTCCAAGTGTTCTCACTGTTCAATTCCCACCTATGAGTGAGTACATGCGGTGTTTGGTTTTCTGTCCTTGCGATAGTTTGCTGAGAGTGATGGTTTCCAGCTTCATCCATGTCCCTACAAAGGACATGAACTCATATTTTGGTATGGCTGCATAGTATTCCATGGTGTATATGTGCCACATTTTCTTAATCCAGTCTATCATTGATGGGCATTTGGGTTGGTTCCAAATCTTTGCTATTGTGAATAGTGCTGCAATAAATATACGTGTGCATGTGTCTTTATAGCAGCATGATTTATAATCCTTTGGATATACACCCAGTAATGGGATGGCTGGGTCAAATGGTATTTCTAGTTCTAGATCCTTGAGGAATTGCCACACTGTCTTCCACAATGATTGAACTGGTTTACAGTCCCACCAACAGTGTAAAAGTGTTCCTATTTCTCCACATCCTCTCCAGCACCTGTTGTTTCCTGATTTTTTTAATGATCGCCATTCTAACTGGTGTGAGATGGTATCTCATTGTGGTTCTGATTTGCATTTCTCTGATAAGCAGTGATGATGAGCATTTTTTTCATGTATCTGTGGCTGCATAAATGTCTTCTTTTGAGAAGTGTCTGTTCATATCCTTTGCCCACTTTTTGATGGGGTTGTTTTTTGTTTTTGTAAATTTGTTTGAGTTCTTTGTAGATTCTGGATATTAGCCCTTTGTCAGATGAGTAGATTGCAAAATTTTTCTCCCATTCTGTAGGTTGCCTGTTCACTCTGATGGTAGTTTCTTTTGCTGTGCAGAAGCTCTTTAGTTTAATTAGGTCCCATTTGTCAATTTTGGCTTTTGTTGCCGGTGCTTTTGGTGTTTTAGACATGAAGTCCTTGTCCATGCCTATGTCCTGAATGGTATTGCCTAGGTTTTCTTCTAGGCTTTTTATGGTTTTAGGTCTAACATTTAAGTCTTTAATCCATCTTGATTTAATTTTTGTGTAAGACGTAAGGAAGGGATCCAGTTTCAGCTTTCTACATATGGCTAGGCAGTTTTCCCAGCACCATTTATTAAATAGGGAACCCTTTCCCCATTTCTTATTTTTGCCAGATTTGTCAAAGGTCAGATGGTTGTAGATGTGTGGTATTATTTCTGAAGGCTCTGTTCTGTTTCATTGGTCTATATCTCTGTTTTGGTACCAGAACCATGCTGTTTTGGTTACTGTAGCCTTATAGTATAGTTTGAAGTCAGGTAGTGTGATGCTTCCAGCTTTGTTCTTTTGGCTTAGGATTGTCTTGGCAATGCAGGCTCTTTTTTGGTTCCATATGAACTTTAAAGTAGTTTTTTCCAATTCTGTGAAGAAACTCATTGGTAGCTTGATGGGGATGGCATTGAATCTATAAATTACCTTGGACAGTATGGCCATTTTCACGATATTGATTCTTCTTACCCATGAGCATGGAATGTTATTTCATTTGTTTGTGTCCTCTTTTATTTCATTGAGCAGTGGTTTGTAGTTTTCCTTGAAGAGGTCCTTCACATCCCTTGTAAGTTGGATTCCTAGGTATTTTATTCTCTTTGAATCAATTGTGAATGGGAGTTCACTCATGTTTTGGCTCTCTGTTTGTCTATTATTGGTGTATAGGAATGTTTGTGATTTTTGCACATTGATTTTGTATCCTGAGACTTTGCTGAAGTTGCTTATCAGCTTAAGAAGATTTTGGCCTGAGACAATGGGGTTTTCTAAATATACAATCATGTCATCTGCAAACAGGGACAATTTGACTTCCTCTTTTCCTAATTGAATACCCTTTATTTCTTTCTCCTGCCTGATTGCCCTGGCCGGAACTTCCAAGACAATGTTGAATAGGAGTAGTGAGAGAGGGCATCCCTGTCTTGTACCAGTTTTCAAAGGGAATGCTTCCAGTTTTTGCCCATTCAGTATGATATTGGCTGTGGGTTTGTCATAAATAGCTCTTACTATTTTGAGATACGTTCCATCAATATCGAATTTATTGAGAGTTTTTAGCATGAAGAGCTGTTGGATTTTGTCAAAGGCCTTTTCTGCATCTATTGAGATAATCATGTGGTTTTTGTCTTTGGTTCTGTTTATATGCTGGAGAGAGAAGAATCAAATAGATGCAATAAAAATGATAAAGGGGATATCACCACCAATCACACAGAAATACAAACTACCATCAGAGAATACTATAACTCCTCTACGCAAATAAACTAGAAAATCTAGAAGAAATGGATAAATTCCTGGAAACATACACTCTCCCAAGACTAAACCAGGAAGAAGTTGAATCCCTGAATAGACCAATAACAGGCTCTGAAATTGAGGCAATAATCAATGGCCTACCAACGAAAAAAAGTCCAGGACCAGACAGATTCACAGCCAAATTCTACCAGAGGTACAAGGAGGAGCTGGTACCATTCCTTCTGAAACTATTCCAATCAATAGAAAAAGAGGGAATCTTCCGTAACTCATTTTATGAGGCCAATGTCATCCTGATACCAAAGCCTGCCAGAGACACAACAAAAAAAGATAATTTTAGACCAATATCCCTGATGAACATCGATGCAAAATTCCTCAATCAAATACTGGCAAACCGAATCCAGCAGCACATCAAAAAGCTTATCCACCATGATCAAGTGGGCTTTTCATCCCTGGGATGCAAGGTTGGTTCAACATATGCAAATCAATAAACGAAAGCATACTCTCTTATATTGCAAGTCTGCACCTGAATTTCAAACAAAAGTGTGTGCCATTTGTCTCTGATACAACCAGCAACTTAATAACCAGCAACTTTTTCATTTCATTACTTAAGTCTTATTGCCATAATATAATCCTACTAAAAATTTCAAAACTGTTTCTTTCATCTGAGCTGGCATTTTTCAACTATTATCTCATTTAAGTTTTGCAAAAATTCTATGAAGTCAGATTTAGTCAAGGTTATATTCAGTACAAGTAAGAAAAGTACATCAGTTACCTTTAACAAAAAATTTAATGTATACTTCTTTGAGATATAATTTATTAGAATTTAATTGTGTATTTAACAGAATTCACTTAAGAATTTTATAATCAGCTGAACAGCTCCCTCCTTTTTGAAGAATTCTCTCATCTCATTCCTTTATTTATTGTTAACTTCCTGTTTTGCTGCCTTTACACCATGTAATTCCTTGCCATAATGTTTCTTTCATAATTTTCTTCTAGTTATAAAAATAACAAATGATCCTCTTTAAATTTCTGAAACTATAAATGAACATAAAGAAAAAATAACTCATTAGTACTTTCAAAATTAAACCACTGCTGATATTTGCTGTGCTTATTAGCATTATTTTATAGTAAATTTAGGAAAAAACTATGGGCAAACTTTTACTTAAAGTTATATATCAGACCAAGTACACACACACTACACACACACACACACACACACACACACACACACACATCTCCTAATACAGAACACCTGAAAACGCTGAACAACATATTTAAAGCATATTTCAAGAATGCTGAGCTTAAATACAAGTTGAAAGTGAAAAACAGTAATAAAGAATGATGGCCAAGTGCAGTAGCTCACCCCTGTAATCCCAGGACTTTGGGAGGCAGAGGTGGGTGGATCACAAGATCTGGAGTTCGAGACCAGCCTGGCCAAAATGGTGAAACCCCATCTCTACTAAAGATACAAAAATTAGCCGGGCGTGGTGGCAGGCACTTGTATTCCCAGCTACTTGGGAGGCTGAGGCAGGAGAATCACTGGAATCTGGGAGGTGGAGGTTTCAGTGAGCCAAGATTATGCTACTGCACTCCAGCCTGGGCGACAGAGCAAGACTCCATCTCAAAAACAAAAAATAAATAAAGAAAAAGAAAGAAAGAAAGAAGGAATGATACAAGAACGATACACAGTTTTTGAGGCTGGCTTTTTCCCTGAGGATGAATGTTTGTCTATCAAGGGTGTTAGTGAAACATACATACAAAAATGTAAACAAAGTCTGGAATACTGACATGACGGAATGACCAGTAATGTATTGAAAATGACCACACATCTCAACTAAATTAGATTGATTTTATAAATCCAAGAATTCTAGAGTGGGTGCAGTGCCTCACGCCTATAATCCCAGCATTTTGGGAGGCCAAGGCAGGAAGACACTTGAGTCTGGGAGTTTCAGACCAGCCTGGGCAATAGAACGAGACCCAATCTCTACAAAAAAAAAAAAAAATTAGGCAGGCATGGTGGCACATGTCTGTAGTCTCAATTACTGGGAAGATTGAGGCAGAAGGATTGCTTGAGCCTAGGGATTTAAGGTGACAGTGAGCCATGATCACACAGCTGCACTCAGCCAACAGAATGAAATCTGCCAAAAAAAACAAAAAACAAAAAACAAAAAAAGCCATAAAATCCAGCAATCCAGATTATGAGTATTTATTCCAAAAAATTGAAATCAGGATCCTGAAAAGGTATTTTTATTCCCATATCCTTTGAAGCATTATTTGCAATAGCTAATATGTGGAAGTAACCTAAATGTCCAATGATGGATAAATGGATAGAGAAAATCTGGCACATACGTAAATGGAATATCACTCAGTCTTATACAAAGAGGGAAATCCTCCTGTCATTTGCAATAACATGCATGAACCTTGAGGACGTTACGCAAAGTGAATGAATGAGCCAATCACAGAAAAACAAATATAGCCTAACTCCACTGATCCAAGGTATCTTAAGTTGCCAAACCCATAGAAGCAGAAAGTAGAATGCTGGTTACCAGGGCCTTGGGGGCAGGTGGAGGAATATGAAGTTGCTGTACAATGAGTATAAAGTTTTAGTTATGCAAGATTGAAAAGCTCCAGAGGTCTGCTGTACAACACTGTGCTTATAGTTAAAAATATTATAATGTGCACTTAAAAATTTAAGAAGATAGCCCTTATGTTGTGTTTTTTAGTCACCGCAATAGAAAATGAATAAAGATAAGCAAGTTAATGCAAATTTCAGTCTAGCACTGACTTCCAAGCGGGTAGGGTGACCTGCAATCATGGAAACCGTAAAGGTCTTGTTTGTGTTCCAGCCTAGCTGAGAAATGGGTACATAGAAGTTCCTTTTAATTTTTCTTGTTCTTCTGTTTGTTTGTTTGTTTTAAGACAGTGTCTTGCTCTGTCACCAAGGCTGGAGCACAGTGGCGCACAATCACAGCTAACAGCAGCCTTAACTTCCCAGGCTCAAGCAGTCCTCTCACCTCAGCCTCCATGGCAGCTAGGACCACAGGCATGTGTCACCACGCCTGGCTAATTTTTTGTTTTTTCACTCTCGTCACCCAGGCTGTAGTACAGTGGCATGATCTTGGCTCACTGCAACCTCTATCTCCCAGCTTCAAGCCATTCTCCTGCCTTGGCCTCCTAAGTAGCTGGGATTACAGGCATGCGCCACCACACCTGGCTAATTTTTGCATTTTTAGTAGAGATGGGGTTTCACCATATTGTCCAGGCTAGTCTCAAACTCCTGACCTCAGGTGATCCACCTGCCTCAGCCTCCCAAAGTGCTGGGATTGCAAGCCTGAGCCATGGCGCCTGCCCTGCTAACTTTTTATTTTATTTTGTTTTATTTTATTTTATTTTATTTTAGGTAAAGACAGTATCTCCCTATGTTGCCCAGGCTAGTCTTGAACTCCTGACCTCAAGTTATCCTCCCGCTTTGGCATCCCAAAGTGCTAGGATTACAGATGTGAGTCACCATGTCTGGCCCTATTTATTTGTGTTGTTTACATTGTACACATGTTAGAGCCACACTTTTGTATATATAATTTTGTGTAAAATAAATTTAGGACTTAAATGGCATATAGAACATAAAAAGAGTAGGAGAGTATCCCAAGTATATTAAGAAATGTATTAAGAGTTCAATAACTACTTGCTATTATGTTTATACTTTTATGTGGATAAATGTTTATCCTTATATGGTAGAATATAATGTTTATCCTGTTATGTGGTTCTCTCTCTATACATATATAATATATATATACACACACATATTTATACACTTATATGTAAATGATAGAGAAGTATATGTTCTATGTGTGTATATGCATACGTATATAGGCATACCTAACGTATTTTACATATTGTAGGATTCATACTGCATAGTTTTTTGTTTTGTTGTTGTTTTTTTTTTTTTTTTGAGATGGAGTCTCACCCTATTGCCCAAGCTGGAGTGCATTGGTGCAATCTTGGCTCACTGCAACCTCCACCTGCCGGGTTCAAGTGATTCTCCTGCCTCAGCCTCCCAAGTAGCTGGGATTACAGGTATACACCGCCATACTTGGCTAAATTTTTGTATTTTAAGTAGAGATGGGGTTTCACCATTTTGGGCAGGCTGACCTTGAACTCCTGACCTCAGATGACCCACTTGCCTCGGCCTCCCAAAGTGCTGGGATTACAGGTGTGAGCCACTGCACCTGGCCATACTGTATTGAACTTCATAGCCTGCCTGTTTCTTTGTCTTTGATGTAACAGCAAAGTCAGTGAAAAGAAAAGCAAGCCCTATTAAATATTCTTCCAAAACACGGTGTTTAATTGATGAATAATCCTCCATTCTATAGGTCAGCTATAACGTACTCAGTCATTCCCTTGTTGTTGAATGTGTATTTTACAGTAACCAGTATACTGCATTGAAATTATTTGCTCACTTGTGTGTCCCCCCCTCCCCCCATTGGACTCTGAGAGCCTCAAGGGGAGGTCTACAGATCCCAGGTGCCATGGCTCAGTGAGGACGTGGTAATGGTGGGCAGACTGAATGAATGAAGAGCTTAATTCTCCTCCCCTGTGCCCACTTGCCACATGCCTGGGGTTTTCTTTTAAGAACTGTTACATGGAGTCTTTCCCACACTGGGACTGGAGCCTTCCTCCTAACAGTGGGACCGCAATAGAAAGAATTCTAAGGTATTTTAAGACCCAGAATAGAAAAAGCACAGTAATTGCCTGCTCTAGCAGCTTACACACAGAATCAAAAGACCCAGTCGAGGAGCTCCCGTGGAACAAATAACGTTCACCTTTGGTAACTGTCTAGTGTTCAATACCTTCCCGTGAAGGTTATTATTATTCTTGTGTATTTACCTAAGGTTCAGAACTGGTAGGAATCTCTTTTCACGTCTACAAATTAATAGAGGGATGATATCATGGGTTTTGTCTACCTTTTAAAAATAACTTAAGCTTAAAGTAAATCTCACATTTGGGAGGAAAATTCTGGTCTGCTTCCCAGAGAGTTGGATAATAAACTCTCACTTAAGGGCACATGATTTACCCACTCAACGATTTTTCTAAAGTGCATCTTCGAGGCTGTCTGTTGGAGGGACTATTTGGGCTTAATTGATCAATTATGATGAAATCACAGGATTTTACGGCTGGGAAGAGCCCTTGGCTTGACAAATGAAGGGACTGGAGCTCAGGGTCACGCGATTAACTCATGGCAGTGGATAGATTGGAAGAGAAATGTAACTGCCTGCTTGGAATTTCTATTACTAGACTTCCTGCTTGGACAATGTATTTGGTCACTAGTAGTGTTGCTACAGTAATCCCGGGTCTGGGAGGTAGGTTGCTGTCATACTTTTGGATTTCTTAATTGTACAGGACACATCATCACTAGTCAACTTAAGAAAGAAAGGAGGTTAGACAGTGTGGTGATGCCTCAAGGATCTAGAATCAGAAATACCATTTGACCCAGCAATCCCATTACTGGATATATACCCATTCTACTATATAGACCCATGCATGCTATATTTATAGCAGCACTATTCACAATAGCAAAGACTTTGAACCAACCCAAATGCCCATCAATGATAGACTGGATAAAGAAAATGTGGCACATACACACCATGGAATACTATGCAGCTATAAAAAAGGATGAGTTCCTGTCCTTTGGAGGGACATGGATGAAGCTGGAAGCCATCATTCTCAGCAAACTAACACAGGAAGAGAAAACCAAACACGGCATGTTCTCACTCGTATGTGGGAGCTGAACAATGAGAACACATGGACACAGGGAGGGGAACATCACACACCGGGGCTTGTCGAGGGGTGGGGGGCAAAGGGAGGGAGAGCATTAGGACAAATACCTAATGCATGCGGGGTTTAAAACCTAGATGACAGGTTGATAGGTGCAGCAAACCACCATGGCACACGTATGCCTATATAACAAATCTACATGTTCTGCACATGTATGCCAGAAACTTAAAGTAAAATTAAATTTAAAAAAGAAAGAAAGAAAGGAAGTTATTATAAGAGTGTTGTAATGGCTCACAGTGGAGCCCCTCCTCTTTCTGTTATACGTAGTTATCCCCTGTTTGATGGCCTTGCTGGGGCCTCTCTCACAGCTATTCTCAAGGCCGTAATCCTGAGGCTGCCATAAGTAGGGAAGTCGGCCAAAAGGTAGGCCCAATACTGAGAACAGGGTGGGGTTCCTCACTGAAATCAGTGGATCCGCGATGACTTTCCTTGGCCCCTCCTGAACTTACTTTATGAGTTTGGTCCAACGGGGGAGGAGATGTTATAAATTGCATTGCCTTCTCCCAAAAATGTATGTTGAATCCCTAACCCCCAGTGCCTCAGAACATGTCCTTATTTGTATTTCTTTTCTTTTATTTCTTTTTAAAGTCAGGGTCTTGCATTGTTGCCTGGGTTGGTATGCAG
The DNA here is from genome assembly GCF_009764315.1 of Trachypithecus francoisi. Taxonomy (NCBI): domain Eukaryota; kingdom Metazoa; phylum Chordata; class Mammalia; order Primates; family Cercopithecidae; genus Trachypithecus; species Trachypithecus francoisi. Next base: position 121,108,701 of record NW_022681469.1, on the reverse strand, counting down.
TGGTGTGATCACAGCTCACTGCAGCCTCAAATTCCTCGGTTCAAGGGATCCTCCCACCTCAGCCTCCTGAGTAGCTGGAACTACAGGCACATGCAGTCATGACTGGATATTTTTTTTTATTTTTTTAGAGATGGGGTCATGCTATGTTGCCCAGGCTGGTCTCAAACTTCTGGGCTCAAGTGATCCTCTTGCCTCAACTTCCCAATGTGCTGGAATGACAGGTGAGGGCCACCATGCCCAGTCCAGAATGTGGCCTTCTTTGGAAATAGAGTCATGACAGACTCAATCAAGTTAAAATGAGGTTGTTAGGGTGGATGGACAAATATGTCTGGTGTCCTTAGAAAAGGCGGAAATTTAAACACAGAAATAGACATACATAGAGGGAGAGTGCTGTGAAGACACAAGGTGAATGGCATCCATAAGCCAGGGAGCACCTAGGGCTGCCAGAAGCCACGAGAGAGGCATGGATCAGATTCAGCCCTCAAAAGAAACCAACCCTGCTGACACCTTGATTTCAGACTTCTAGCTCCAGACCAGAGAGACAATAAGATCCTGCAGTTTAAGCTACTGCATCTGTGGTACGTCGTTGTGGCAATTCTAGGAGACTCACGTAGGGCACATCATTTTACCTCCTGACCTCCCATCATTCAACTTTCCCTACTAATGATGATTCTTCCTCTATTTCTCACATCTAATTCTTTAGAGAAAGAATCTGGTCTACCTCTTCTTTGCATACTCATCATGCAAAGATTGGATAAATTGGCTGGGCACGGTGGCTCATGCCTGTAATCCCAGCACTTTGGAAGGCCGAGTCAGGAAGATCACAAGGTCAGGAGTTCGAGATCAGCGTGACCAACATGCTGAAACCCTGTCTCTACTAAAAACACAAAAATTAGCTGGGTGTGGTGGCACGTGCCTGTAATCCCAGCTACTCAAGAGGCTGAAGCAGGAGAACAGCTCGAACCCGGGAGGTGAAGGTTGCAGTGAGCTGAGATCACGCCACTGCACTCCAGCCTGGATGACAGAGCAAGACTCTGTCTCAACAACAACAAGAAAAGATTGGATAAGCTACAGACCCATGCCTGGTTCAATCAGCTGTGATTTAAAACAGATTGCATCCCATTGTCTGGGAGGGGTGGGGTTCGGGAAATATTCCTAACTCTGGAAAAGGGTGAGGCCTTATAGGAACTAGATTGATGCATCTTGTAGCATTCTAAGGAAAACTGCATGTGAAGTATAACGTTAATAATTTGCAAAGCTGTATTAGAAGACAGAGAGCTTCCAAGCCAAAACAGTAAGAACGCATCCTGAAATTAACATGGTTCCATAGCAAATAAAGTTTTTGCCTAATCAACTGTAACAAAGTATTTGAAGAAAAAACATTTCTGTATAGGAAAAGTATCGGGAAAAGTCTGGTGAAACAAAGCAAGGAGACTTTGATATGACAATACTTTCTCTCTCTCTCTCTCTCTCTCTCTGTGTGTGTGTGTGTGTGTGTGTGTGTGGTGTGTGTGTGTGTTTAAAGAGACATTGAAATTTCCCCATCACATAAGAGAGGACTTCAAGGAAGGGTCATCTGTGAGCTGTAAGATTCTTCAAAGCTGCCTCCCAGATACTTTGGTTTTGATTTTCCACTTGCTAAGCGGCCTTCTGCTTAGTCATTCAACTTATCAGGCTTATGAGAAGAGGCTCATCTGGAGGATAAACATGAACATTTTGCTCACTCCCTTGCAATAGAATAGACTGTCATTTAGGCATATATATCAGTCTCTTGTGAGTTTAATTAGTGTGAATCAGTTCCCCTGAGACTCACATACTTCCTTGTGACTCACAACTGTTAGGCAGCAGAACCAAGACTGAGAAATAGACTCTGAATATCAGTAACTCCAACGTAAACTACTGAATAAAACCCCCTCTGACCAAGCAGGTGGCTTTCTTTCTTAGTTTCCACAGTCAGCCCTCTGTATCTGTGCCTCTTATGTCTAAGGATTGAACCAACTAAGGATCAAAACCTGTAGATACAGCGAGACTGACTGTATTAAGACATTTTATTATTTAATTACTCATTCATTCATTCATTTATGTATATTGAGAGTCTTACTCTGTTCCCCAAGCTGGAGTGCAATGATGTGATCTTGGCTCACTGCAAACTCCACCTCATAGGTTCACCTCTCCTGCCTCAGCCTCCCAAATAGCTGGGATTACAGGCACCCACCACCACGCCAGGCTAATTTTTGTATTTTTAGTAGAGATGGAGTTTCGGCATGTTGGCCAGGCTGGTCTCCAACTTGTGACCTCAGGTAATGGGCCCGCCTCGGCCTCCCAAAATGCTGGGATTATAGTCGTGAGCCACCACACCGGGCCAAATTTATAAAAGAGATATGTGCATCTGCCGATTTTAGTATCTGCAGGGGTTCCTGGAACAAATCCTCCCAGGATAAACGGAGGGCCTACTGTGTTAGAATAAAAAATGATGAAGTCAGGCAGATGTGCCTAAATTGTGTTCTGCCACTTACATCACATATAATTCCGAGCAAGTTACGTCTGTCATCTCCGTTTTCTCAACTTTAAAACGGGAACATTGATTGGGAGGCCAAGGCGGGTGGATCACCTTGAGGTCAGGAGTTCAAGACCAGTCTGGCCAACATGGTGAAACCCCATCTCTACTAGAAATACAAAAATTAACCAGGCGTGGTGGTGGGCACCTGTAATCCCAGTTACTCAAGAGACTGAAGCAGGAGAATTGCTTAAACCCGGGAGGTGGAGGTTGCAGTGAGCCAAGAGGACTCCAGCCTGGACGGCAGAGCCAGACTACATCTCAAAAATAAAATAAGATAAAATAAAAACATTGAAATTGGCTTCACACACTTGGGAGAAAGAAGTTACCTTGCACGGAGCATGGCACAGAATGAACAGATAACAGATGGCAGCTTCTTGCCCTCACTTATAGATAGCACCAGCATCCAATGGGTTTACCGCTCAATCTCCTGAGTGATGTCCTCTTATCAGTAGTTGATGGCTATTCAGGGAATGGAAATTAATTTTTACATTAGCCAAAGAAAAACATAATTAGGAAATCAAATCTGTTGCCGTAGCAGCCACAACAGTAAAAATAGGAATGTACATCATAGATAATGGCGTATTTAGCAGTCTGGAGTGTCCTAGCAAGCCAGTCCTTTGCACAGATGGCTGGATTTATGGGGACTTCATAGCACAAAACAAAGCGTATCAGGCTTGGAATTTTAAAACCTTCACGTTATGCCTGCTTCTGTCATCTTTGGGGGGACCTTGGGTATATCATCTCTCTCTGTGCTTCAGTTTCCTTATCTTAATATGACAGTGTTCTCAGCTCAACCTGAAGATGTGCTTATTCTAGGACTCAGGGAAGCTTGGAAAGTTGGGGCTTGTGGACTGGATATTCTCGGGGTTTACTTATGTAAAGGAATGGGGGCATGCAGAAGCCAGGGAGCTGAGCAGCTCAGATCTTCCTTCAATAGAACCTATTGTGAAGAGGTTCTGCTCACAATAGTTGATGGCCAGCCCCCAGTGGCTGTCCCTTCAGATCCTTCACCAATCTTCTGCAAGACTTACATGGAGGCCATGTTTTCCTCATAGTGGCTAAGCAGAGCAAGACAACCAAGCCAAGCTATTTCTGTTCACAGTGGGGCTCCTCCAGCAGTCCATTTTTGCTTGTGGAGCATGGCAGCCAACCCCCAAGATAACCCTAATGATCCTTACCTCCTGGTATTCACACCCCATGTAGGCCACTCCCATGATGGGTTGACCCATGCAACCATGGGTCCCATGATGGGCAGACCCATGCAATTCTGTGGAATTCAGTAGGATCTACAGAACTTATACTGTCGGTCTTTGGAAGCTAGATGATAATAAACACCATAGCTTCTGTCTTGCACGCTCTTGGATCACTCACTCTGGGGGAAGCCAGCTACCACGCCTTGAGGACACTCAGGTAGCTCTTTGGGGATATCTCTATGGCAAGGAAATGAAGCCTCCTGCCAACAGCCAGTATCAATTTGCCCGTCACATGAGTGAGCCACCTTGAAAGTACCTTCTCCCACCCAAATCATGTCTTCAAATGACTGCAGCCAACATCTTGATTGCAACCTCATGAGAGGACAAGAACTAGAGCCACCAAGCTTAGCTTCTTCTGAACTCTCAATCCACAGAAACTGTAACATAAGAAAAGTTTGCGTTGTTTTAAGTCACTGCATTTCAGGGTGATTTGTAACACAGTGCAAGATAATTAGTTCAGGGACTCTGCAGAGACCTAGTCAAGACTCTTCCAGAGCCGTGCTGTGGCCCAGGGCTTTTTCCATCCAGGCTCTTCTCCTTCCCCATCTCTGCTTACAAGTGTCAAACCTGCACAGCAATCCAGAGGTGCTCCTCACCAGCTCCTGCTCCTTCTTCTCTTTATCCTTCAGAGGCTTTTCCCACAATGAATCCTGTTCGTGTTCAACTCTTATTTATTTATTTATTATTTTTGGAAAAGGTCTAACTCTGTTGCCCAGGCTGGAACAGTGGCGCCATCATAGCTCACTTTCAGCCTTCAACTGCTGTGCTCGAGAGATCCTCCCACCTCAGCCTCCTGAGTAACTGGGACTACAGGTACACATCAACACACCCAGCTAGTTTTTAAAACTTTGTAGAGATGGGGTCTCTATGTTGCCCAGGCTGGTCTTGTATTTGTGAGCTCAAGTGATAGGGCCACCTCAAGCTCCCAAAGTGCTGGGATTACAGGGGTGAGCCACCACACCTGGCCGTGTCTAACCCTTTCTTTTCTTCTGTTTGTCTAGAGATTTGAACTGATACAGACTGTCCTCATCAGCTGGGGCTGCTGTAACAAGGATGTCATAGACTGGGTAGTTTAAACAACAAATAGTTATTTCTCACAGTTCTGGAGGCTGAAAGTCCAAGATCAGCATGCTAGCATTGTCAGCTTCTGGTGAGAGGCGTCTTTCTGACTTGCTCACATGGAGAGAGAGAGGAAAAACAAGCTCTCTCCTATCTTGTCTTAGAAGAGCTTTATTCCCATCATAAGGGGTCCACCCTCATGACCTAATCACCTCTCGAAGGCCCCATCTTCAAATACCATCTTCAAATACCCACTGGAGACTAGAGTTTCAATATATATATGTGGCCGTAGGGAGGGACAAACATACAGTCCATGACACAGGGGGAAATGCAGAGTTTGGAGATGCCCAAGATCGACCCAAGAATGACCATTGTTTATGGATAGAGTAGTTCCAAGGACAGCACAGCGTTTGCTCCTCACTCTGCACCTCAGTGCCTATAATTGGGAACCGGGAATGAAGAGATGATAAAACAAAACAAGCAACAGGCCGGGTGCAGTGGCTCACACCTGTAATTCCAACACTTTGGGAGGTCAAGGAGGGAGGATCACTTGAACCCAGGAGTTCAATAGCAGCCTGAGCAACAGAGCGAGACCTTGTCTCTAAAAAAAATTATTTTTAATTAGCTAGATACGGTAGCATGTGTCTGTAGTCCCAGCTACTTAGGAGGCCAAGGCAGAGGATGACTTGAACCCGGGAGTTGAAGGCTGCAGTGATTCATGATCAGGCCACTGAACTCTAGCCTGGGACACAGAACAAGCCCCTGCCTTAATAAATGTTTTTAATTAAAAAAAATTAAGCAACAGGGCCCGTTTTCTATAACCTTTACAGCCATGAAGATTGTTGGTAGATCAGGAGGTGGAGGTTGTAGGGAGCCAAGATTGTACCACTTCACTTCAGCCTGGGCAACAGAGCAAGATTCAGTCTCAAAAAAAAAAAAAAAAAATGTTGGTAGAAATACATTGGCTGCCACCATGGCAGACTAGAAGCATTGTGTTGGTGCCAATGGTAGCACCAGCAGTATCAAGGGGAGTGGGCTTGGGGCTGGGGACATCAGCAACTATATGCTGGGACAGTGGTGTCAGGGCCAGTGTTAATAACATTGTAACACTGGTCATTGGTGCTTCTGTATAAGCAACCTGCATACGGCCCCAGAGGGAGAAAAAAAAATGCCTTGGCAGGAGGCAAGCTTTGAGCAAGAGCAAGCAAGGAGGAAAACACAAAAAAACGAGAGATCCAAGAGGCTTGTTCTCAATTTTTTTTTTGTTTTCCATTTGGTTGCATATGATAGCAGGTGTGTATAGTCCCAGCTACTGTGCAGGCCAGTGCAGGAGGATAGCTTAAACCCAGGAGTTGGAGGCTACAATGAGTCATGATCAGGCCACTGCACTCCAGCCTGGGCAACAGAATGAGCTCCTGTCGATGGTGATCACCTCTCAAAGGCACCATCTTCAAATACCATCCCATTGGGGATTAGAGTTCCAATATATGAATTTGGCAGTGGCAAGGAACAAACATGAAGTCTATGGCACAGGGGGAAACAGGTAGAGATTGGACATGCCCAAGAAAGAAAGAGTTACACAAATGCTTATTTAGTCTTAAGTATACATGCATCATGAGCCCACGATCCACCCCTCCATGCTTGCCTTCCTCCTCCACCACCTTCTCTCTTCACGGACTTGAGGCTTCTCTTCTAACATAGTTTGAATATCTGTCTTCTCCAAAGCTCCTGTTGAAATTCGGTCCCCAGTGTTGGAGGTAGGGCCTGCTGGGAGGTATTTAGGTCATGGGGGTAGAACTCTCATAAATGATTTGGTGCCGTTCTCGTGAGATTGAGTGACCTCTCACTCTTAGTTCTCATCATGAGATCTGGTTGTTAAAAAGAGTGTGGTGGCTAGACACGGTGGCCTACACCTGTAATCCCAAAACTTTGGGAGGCTGAAGCAAGTGGATCACAAGATCAGGAGTTCAAGACCAGCCTGGCCCACATGGTGAAACCCTGTCTCTACTAAAATACAAAAATTAGCCGGGCATGGTGGTGTGCGCCTGTAGTTCCAGCTACTCAGGAGGCTGAGGCAGGAGAATTGCTTGAACCTGGGAGGCAGAGGTTGCAGTGGGCCAAGATCACACCACTGCACTCCAGGCTGGGTGACAGAGCGAGACTCTGCCTAAAAAAAAAAAAAAAAGAGTGTGGCGCCTCTCTCCTCTCTTGCTCCCTCTCTTGCCATATACTCTTGCTAGCTCCTCTTTACCTTCTACCATGAGTAGAAGCTTCCTGAAGCCCTCACCAGCAGCAGATGTTGGCGCCATGTTTCTTGTGCAGCTTGCAGAGCTGTGAGCCAAAGAAACCTATTTTCTTTGTAAATTACCCAGCCTCAGTATTCTTTACAGCAAAGCAAATAGACTACACTCTTGGAAGCTCCAGGACCAAGCCTGGGAGGGAAAGGAGGAGTTGTCCTGTTCCTGCAAATAAGGTCAGAGAAATGCTCATCAGCAGTTATTACCCTTGTCTCCAAATGCCAGTTCAGTTGGGAAATGACACATTAAATGTATAACTGGGGAGACTTATATATGCCTTCTAAAGCCCCTTCTTTTGAAAATCTGGAGGGAAAAAAACCTGACATAGGATAAACCAAAAACAGCTAGTGTCTCTCTTCTCTCTCCTCCCACTGTCACCTGTTCTCACAGCTGAAGCTACTTCCCTTTAATGACATCCTCAACCCTCCAGAGGCAGGAGTGCCAAAATCTTTCCTTTTAGCTTGTTTTGCATTGTTTTGTTTTTTCTTTCTTTCTTTTCTTTTGAGACAGGGTCTCACTGTCACCCAGGCTGGAGTGCAGTGGTGTGCTCACGGTTCACTGCAGCCTTGGCCTCCCGGGCTGAAGTGATACTCCCACATCAGCCTCCCAAGTGACTGGGACCACAGGCATGTGCCACCATGCCTGGCTAATTTTCGTATTTTTTTGGTAAAGATGGGGTTTGGCCATGTTTCCCAGGCTGGTCTCAAACTCCTGGGCACAAGTAATCCTCTCACCTCAGCCTTCCAGAGTACTGGGATTGTATGCATGAGCCACTGCGCTTGGCCTTCTCTTTCTTGTCAACCTAGAAAGCAGACCTTAATTAGATGCAAAGTCCAGCAGCTGCAGAAACTTCCCCTACCTCCACCCCTGGGCTGGTTCTCTAAGTGTCCAGACAACAACAGTTCTGTTTCCTTCTGGGTGCTACCAGGGAGTCTCATCCTGGTCCTGAGGTGGTTTCCAGGTAAGTCCTCTACTGAGAGAGTCTCCCTGCCTACCAGGCAAAACCCTCTGCTCTCTGATGGGACATGTTAGCCTTCTGTGTGGTTTGAATATGAGCAAGTGGGCCAGGCATGGTGGCTCACGCCTGTAATCCCAACACTTTGGGAGGCCGACGGGGGTGGATCACCTGAGGTCAGGAGTTCGAGACCAGCCTGGCCAACATGGTGAAACCCTGTTTCTACTAAAAATATAAAAATTAGTTGGGCGTGGTGGCAGGTGCCTGTAACCCCAGCTGCTCAGGAGGCTAAGGCAGGGAGAATTGCTTGAACCTGGGGGAGCGGAACTTGCCGTGAGCCAAGATAGCACTATTGCACTCCAGCCTGAGCGACAGAGCAAGACTCTGTCTCAATAAAAAAATAAATAAATAAATAAAAAATAAAAAGAAAAGAATATGAGCAAGTGTGCGCACCACAGGTGGAGCTGGCTCTCTCTCTATCTGTCAAACACACATTGTTAAGTGCAGTGAAAGTACTAGTTGTCACGTGCCTGTGGAGGTGGAAGAACTGTAACCTCTGACCCTGGATGAAGATGACTTTCACTCTGTACTTCCACTGGCACTACCCCCACCCCCACCCAGGGCTAAGCCACCAGTGAATGGCTCTTTCCCGGGCTGCCATATTTATTTCTTGATCACTTTCCGCCCCCACCACCTTCTAGCTACAGCAGCCAGAGTGATCACTTAAAATTGAAGACCCATCCACAACTTTCCACGCATTCAAATCATCCAGGTGTTCTGAGTGTGAAGTCCCAGTGGCCCTCTGTGAAGTGACGAGCATCTTCTTTTGCCTGTTGTGCGTACAGCTCTCTGTGAAGTCCTCAGCCAGGCTCCCCACTCCACCTGGGAAACTCTTCCACATTCTGCCTCTTCTCATTAGTTCCTTCCTCCTCACTTTCAGGTCTCTGCTCAGTGTCGCTGTCCCAGGAAAGCGTCCCGTGACACTCTGATCATGGACTGTGTAGAGCATGATGCATACTTAGGGCTAAATAAGCATTTGTGTAACTCTTTGCTTAACATGTGTCTCCTCCACAAGACAGGCACATGGAAACTCAGAAATCATTTACTAAATGGACAAATACACAAATAAGTAGATGGATAGATACATCACTGTCTGGGTGGTCTTCTCCCTAACTCTGCTTCTCAAGGACAAGCTTGTGCTTTGATTACAACCTTGACATCAAATGAATGGGGGCTGCAGAAACCACGGTACTACCCAGGGGACTGTCCCAGGACCCTTCTTCCTTCCTCACCAACACTCTTCTGTTTTCCTCTTTTTACCACTCAATTCCTCATCACCAGCTTCCTCTCCTTGGCAGATGGGTTTCTACTCCCTCTGCTTGCTTAGAAGACTCAGAAAAGATAGCTTTTAGCTTCAGTGCTTTAGAAGGAATTGGACATGAACTTCCTCACTTAGCTGAGATCCTTATCTGAGCTACTGACCATGTAGGACCCAACTCCCAGCTCCCAGCCACTCGGTTGACACCTGATGGTACCTTCTGGGCTCCAGCACCCTTCTCTGATCATGCACAGCACAAACTCACCACGCTTCTGATTGCCTGTGGGTCTGTCTTCTGCCACACGGAAGTGAGGCAGAGTCTGCACCTGACCTTTTCACAATGACATCTTTGGTAGGAACCCTGTGCCTGTCACATAATAGGCATTTGGTATGCATTTATTAAATAAACAAATGAATAAATGCCTCCAGGTGAAGATGGAGTAAGAAAGGAATGACTGTTTTAGCTGGGGAGACCAGGGCCAGCGCAGTCTGCTGTTCCCAAGTGCTTTCAATATCTAGAGGGCTGAGGATAATTAAATGGAAGCCATCTATTCAACTCTTCACCATGACAACTGCCCTTGATTGATGAGCTCTGAGGAATAGCCTGGAAAGATTTCAATCTATCTGAGAGGATCAGTACCAACCAGGGATTTTTCTGAGCTGATTCTTCTAAGATCTGCAGATAATGTTGTCACTATGTTTGATGAAATGACAATTGTCAATTCATCCTACTAGTACCTCGTAGTTTTATCTGGCAGCCTGCATGCTGGCTAAATGGCATTTTAGTGTTAACCAAGAGTATCGTGATCCTGCATGTCTTTTTTCTTTCATCTATGGTAAGGACATCTCTTTAAAAAAACAAAACAAAATAAGAAAGTGAAGGTGTTGGAGCTGCACATGATAACCTTTGTGACTGAGAATTGCATAATGGCATAATGTTATAAAAAATTAATGCATTCGAAGAATGTGGTCTTATTACATATTTGTTAGATACCATCTGATACAGTTTGGCTCTGTGTCCCCACTCAAATCTCATGTTGAATTGTAATTCCCAGCGTTGGAGGTGGGGCCTGGTGGGAGGTGATTGAATCATGTAAGTGGGTTTTCTCCTTGCTGTCCTTGTGATAGATTTTTATTTTTTATTTATTTTTTTATTTTTTGAGACGGAGTCTCACTCTGTCACCCAGTCTGCAGTGCAGTGGTGCAATCTCGGCTCACTGCAAGCTCCGCCTCCCGGGTTCACACCATTCTACTGCCTCAGTTTCCCGAGTAGCTGGGACTACAGGCGTCCACCACCACGTCCGGCTAATTTTTTGTGTCTTTTAGTAGAGACGGGGTTTCACCTTGTTAGCCAGGATGGTCTCGATCTCCTGACCTCGTGATCCACCCGCCTCGGCCTCCCAACGTGCTGGGATTACAGGTGTGAGCCACTACGCCCGGCCGTTGTGATAGATTTCTCACAAGATCTGGTTGTTTGAAAGTGTTTGACACCTCCCCCTTTGCTCTCTCTTCCTCCTGCTCCAGACACATAGAATGTGCCAGTTTCCCCTTTGCCTTCCACCATGATTGTAAGTTTCCTGAGGCCTCCCAGCCATACTTCCTGTACAGCCTGCAGAATTGTGAGCCAATTAAACCTCTTTTCTTCATAAATTACTCAGTATCTATGGCACTGTGAGAATGGACTAATATGCCATCCACAACACTACATTTTGCTAGGTTGGTCAATGCTTCGTCTCAAGATGAATAGAGCTATTTAGACCTTTTGCTGTAACCCTGAGCACAGTCTTACCCTTGCACTCCAGTGGTCTGTGACCCACAGCTTGGGAATTACTATTCTAGCTCATTTTCCTCAAGTTCGTGCATCAAACTTAAAAGTTTATCTTGGGTGCACTCAACTCAAGAAACTCCTCTGCAAGGAACTCAGGCATGGTGGATATATTAGTGAGGGTTCTCCTGAGAAACAGAACCAATAGAACACACACACACACACCCCATCCCTTACTTATGATAGCTCAATGTACAATTTTTCAGCTTTGCAATGATGCAAAAGCAATATGCATTTCATAGAAACGACACTTCAAATACCCATACATTCCTTCCGATTTTCACGTTCAGTAGAGTGTTCAATAAATGACAAGAAACATTCAACATTTTAATATGAAATAGACTTTGTATTAGATGAGTTTGCCAGGCTGTAGGCAAATGTGAGTGTTCTGAGTACTTTTAAGGGAGGGCAGGCTAAGCTATGATTTAGTGGGTTAGGTGTATTAAATGCCTTTTTGACTTACCATGGTTTCACCTTATGATGGGTTTCTTGGGACATAACCCTATCGTACATTGAGAAGCATCTGTGTCTGTGTGTGTGTGTGTGTGTGTGTATAATATATATATATAATTGGCTCACACAAGCCAAGAAGACCTATGATTTGCTGTCTTCAAGTTGGAGACCCAGAGAAGACAATGTCATCATTCAGTAAGAGTTCAGAGGCCTCCAAGAACCAGGGGAATTGATGGTGTGAATGCCAGTCTGAGAACCAGAGAAGATGAGATGAGACGTTCCCACTTAAGAAGTGAGGCAGAAACAGAAGTGACTGTCTTCTTCCACTGCTGCCTTTTGTTCTGTTCTGGCCCTCCATGGATTGGATGATGCCCACCCACACTGGGGAGTGGGGGTCATCTGTTTTACTCAGTCCATGAATTCAAATGCTAACCACTTCCAGAAACACCCTCAGAGACACACCCAAAATAATGTGTAATCAGATATCTGTGGCCCAGGCAAATTGATGCACAAAAGTAACAACTGCAATGGGCTTGCTGAGTTTGTCTGCCTGCCGGAGAGTCAATGCCTGGGTGCTTGTAACTGAACCTCCTGGGTCATTTTCACTTTCTCTCCTGAGCCCTAGAATACTTGGATTAGACCAGGCTTGATGGCTCATGCCTATAATCCCAGCACTTTGGGAGTTGGAGGTCAAAGTGGGAGGATTGTTTGAGTCTAAGGCTTTAAGACCAGCTTGGGCAACATACTGAAATCCCATCTCTATGTTAAAAATACATATATATTGATACTGGCTGGGCACGGTGGCTCACGTCTGTAATCCCAGCACTTTGGGAGGCTGAGATGGGCAGATCACCTGAGGTCGGGAGTTCAAGACCAGCCTGACCAACATGGAGAAACCCTGTCTCTACTAAAAATACAAAGTTAACTGGGCATGGTGGTGGGTGCCTATAATCGCAGCTACTCGGGAGACTGAGGCACAAGAATCCCTTGGAACTGGGAGGCAGAGGTTGCTGTGAGCCGAGATCACGCCATTGCACTCCCGCCTGGGCAACAAGAGTGAAACTCCATCTCGAAATACACACACACACACACACACACACACATACACAAAAGTTAACCAGGCATGTAGTCCCAACTGCTTGGGAGGCTGAGGCAGGAGAATTACTTGAGCCCAGGTTTTCAAGGCTGCATTGAGCTATGATCACACCACTCCCCTGCAGCCTGGGTGATAGAGCAAGAACCTGCTAAAAAACGTTCAGACTCCTGAGAGACCTAGGGCACCAAGAACCCCACCAGTGAAGGTGTCCATGCTCTGGATGGTGTGGGTAGATACCTCCCACTAAGTGAAGAATGAGAAGCGCAGGGTGATGCAGCCACTCCACCCAGCCCTGTGGGTGATGCCTGTCTGTACCCCAAGCAACTACACAATGGCCACTTTCCTATCCCAAGGCCTCTAACATTACCATGCATCATGACACATGTGCCTGGACATCCCCATTCTCATCCCCAAGCATAGCCCAGGCGTGATGTTCCATTTCCCAGCTTGTAGAGCTAGGGTTTCCCAAATGGCTCAGGTCACCCTTAGAAATTAAAAATCCAGTGGCTGAATTTTAGTCCTGAGAGTAATTTCATTCTCATAGTTAAGATGCCAGAAGAGCCGGGCGCGGTGGCTCAAGCCTGTAATCCCAGCACTTTGGGAGGCCGAGATGGCGGATCACGAGGTCAGGAGATCAAGACCATCCTGGCTAATACGGTGAAACCCCGTCTCTACTAAAAATACAAAAACTAGCCGGGCGAGGTGGCGGGCGCCTGTAGTCCCAGCTACTCGGGAGGCTGAGGCAGGAGAATGGCCTAAACCCGGGAGGCGGAGCTTGCAGTGAGCTGAGATCCAGCCACTGCACTCCAGCCCTGGTGACAGAGCCAGACTCCGCCTCAAAAAAAAAAAAAAAAAGATGCCAGAAGAGGCTGGGCGGGGTGGCTCACGCCTGTAATCCCAGCACTTTGGGAGACCGAGGTGGGTAGATCACGAGGTCAGGAGATGGAGACCATCCTGGCTAACACGGTGAAACCCGTCTCCAATAAAAATACAAAAAAATTAGCCAGATGTGGTGGCGGGTGCCTGTAGTCCCAGCTGCCCAGGAGGCTGAGGCAGAAGAATGGCGTGAACCCGGGAGGCGGAGCTTGCAGTGAGCCGAGATCGTGCCACTGCACTCCAGCCTGGGCGATAGACTCTGTCAAAAAAAAAAAAAAAAAAAGCCAGAAAAATGTCATATTAAACTCCAAACTGCATATAAAATTAAACTCTTTTTGCCTCCAGCTGTACTTGCTTCAGGATGGAAAGATGGGAGAGGCTAGGACGGGTTGGCAATGGATGAATTATTCTCTGTCTCCGCTAAGCAGTGCTATCCTCCTTTCATTCGTAGGCTGCCTTTAGCTCCTCCTGCTTGGGAAAAGGTGCCAGACACCAGGACAGACAAGGGGCAGGACTGGTCAGGGCTCCTGTGTTACTTGCCGTCTCCTCTGCCCATAGCAGAGATGTACAGCTACGGCTTGCTCATGGATCATTTTTTAAATGCTTCTAAGCTTCTCCTTATGACCCACCAAACTCCTGCTCCCTTAACTGGGCAGGACCTCCCTTCCTCAGGCTGTTTACAACCCCTGTCTCCTCCAGCTTCTTTCTGCTGAAATTGCCTCTCTCTCTCTCTTAGAAGGTTGTGTGTCTTGAGGCGGGAGAATAGGGTCTGCAGGCCGGGAACCTAAGGCCATTTCACATTGACTTACTAGAACTAAATCGAAAGGAAAGCCCCAACTTTCCACACCTAAGTAACAAAAGTACTGGAGGCTACTCCCTTTGTACCACCCCCCCACCCCCCCACCTTTTCTGCATGGCAGATAGAACATTGAAAGTATCTCTGATTGGTTGCAGAAAGCAACCAATTTGCATAGGAGTGTAACTTTGTAACTTCACTTCAGCCTCTCATTGAGGAAAGCGACTAACTGGACTGATTGCAGGGCAGGTCTTTATATGCATAGAAGTGTAACTTTGTAACTTCACTTTAGCCTTTGATTGGTTGCTTTCTGCAACCAATCACATGCTTGCATAGGGTGCACCCTTGGTAACTGCACTTCAGCCTCTGATTTGTTGCTTTAGAAACCAATCAGACTGATTAGGGGCCACCACTTCATTTACACCAAGTAACCAATGGGAAACTCTAGAGGGTATTTAAACCCCAGAAAATTCTGTAACCAGGTTCTTGAGCCCTTATGCAAGGACCCACTCCCACCCTGTGGAGTGTACTTTCGTTTTCAATAAATCTCTGCTGTTGTTGCTTCATTATTTCGTTGCTTTGTTTGTGTGTTTTGTCCAATTCTTTGTTCAAGACGCCAAGAACCTGGACACCCTCCACTGGTAACAGCCTCACAGAGCCCACACACGCTGCAGGGAAACTATTCGTCCATTCTCACACTGCTATAAAGAACTACCTGAGACAGGGTAATTTATTTTAAAAAGAGGTTTAATTTACTCACACTTCTGCAGACTATACAGAAGCAGGACTGGGAGACCTCAGGAAATTTACAATCATGGCAGAAGGTGAAGGGAGAGCAAGCACGGCTTTACCATGGTGGAACAGGAGAGCGAGATAGAGAAGGGGAGAGAGCTACACACATATCTCATGAGAAGTCTATCACGAGAACAGCAAGGGGGACGTCTGCCCCCATAATTCATTCACCTCCTACCAAGCCCCTCCTCTGACACATGCAGATTACAATTCAAGATGAGATTTGGATGGGGACATACCACCCAAACCATATCAGAAACCTACATCTTTGCCTTGCTCTCAGAGCAGGTGCACCAGCAGCCCAGGTGGCCTCCTATTTTTATTCTCAGCCATTTGAGAAACTGCACTCCAGGAGACCCATGAGGACCTATCTTGACCTCCCTGAATCTCCTCTCCCTAAGCACCCCACCCACTCCCCATGGAACTAGGAGGCTGAAGTCTTGTCCAGGCAGATGTGCCATGATGCACGGTAACGTTAGAGGCTTTCAGATGGGGAAATGGTGAAGCCACCAACCCTATTCTGGACTCTCCCACTTGTACTTGTGGAGCCTCCCATGAGGATGTTGGGCTAAGAGCATGAAACCCATTGTCTGCCATCTTTGAAATTCGAGACCACTTCCAAATAATCTACAAACTCACCTTACAATGGAAAGCACTAACCACTAATAGTTTTGTTTGGTTCTCTGCTTTTGGGGCTTCGGCTGAAACTGAGGCACAAACAGCTTCACTTTAATATCATGTGACACACAAAAGTACAGACTAATTTACAAAAATACCTACAAAAACACTTACAAATGCATACTCAGTTACACAACTATAGAGCAAAACCAAAAAGTACTTTACTGTGAATCTACTAACACTGAGCATAAGCTTTTTCATGATCCAGCAGTTCCACTCCGAGGTTTATACTCAAAAGAAATATAAACATAAAAACATACAGAAGAGGCTGGGCATGGCAGTTCCTGCCTGTAATCCCAGTGCTTTGGGAAGCTGCAGCGGGAGCCCAGGAGTTTGAGTCCAACCTGGGTATCATAGCAAGACTCCATATCTTAAAAAATAAATAAATATATATATATAGCCAGACATGGTGGCAAGTGCCTGTGGTCCCAGCTCTTTAGGAGGCTGGAGGGGGAAGGATCCCTTGAGTCCAGGAGATCAAGGCTACAGTGAGCTGTGATGGTCCCACTGCACTCCAGCCTAACTGACAGAGCAAGATCCTGTCTAAAAAAAAAAAAAAAACCAAAAAATACAAGAATGCAAGCATTGGCATGAATGATTCATAACAGTCAACTAGAAACTACCCAAATGAATGCCAACAGTAGTAGAAAAAAGTACATTGGGGTTTATGCATCCATGGGAATTTTATGCAGTGAAGACAATGGATAAACTACAGTTACACACAGATGGATGGATCTGACAAGCATAATGCTAACAACCAAGAAAACTGAAAAGAGGACATCATGGAAGATTCCATTTATACAAAGCTCAAAAGCAGGCAAAACTGATAAATGACATATTAGCAACCAGGGCAGTGGCAGTGACTGAGAAAAGATATCACAGGAGGCTCTAGGATGATAAGATTCTATTTTGATCAGGGAGCATGGTGTGTTCACTTTGTAAGACCCCGTCATGCTCTATATACATGATACATGCAGTTGTCTATACGTCTGTTAGAGTTTAATTTAAAAATCACTGGCTGGGCATGGTGGCTCACATCTATAACCCCAGCATTTTGGGAGGCCGAGGTGGGCGGATCACAAGGTCATGGGCTCGAGACCAGCCTGACCAACATGGTGAAACCCCATCTCTACTAAAAATACAAAAATTAGCCTAGTATGGTGGCTCACACTTGTAATCCCAGCTGCTCAGGAGTCTGAGGCAGAAGAATCGCTTGAACCAGGGAGGCAGAGGCCGCAGTGAGCCAAGATCGCGCCATTGTACTTCAGCCTGAGTGACAGAGTGAGACTCCATCTCAAAAAAGACAAAAAAAAAGAAATTACTTAGAATTGTTGATAATTGAACACCATTACTCCGCAGAGTTACAACCTCACTTTCATGCCTCAGATGCATCAAAAGAAGCTTGAATTCTGAGATAAGAGGCTGGATTGCATCACCTTTAGAGAGAACAGACAGACACAATGGTCCCTGTGCCTTCGGTATAAGTTGCCAGAATTCACGGAGTTTCCTGTGCTGCCTGCATTCCAGCATCAGACTGGGCCTAGCTCTCTGGCACGTTATTTTGGAGAGATGGGATAGGAGTTAAAAATACGAAACCTAGACTGACAGCAACTTTCTGGCAGTGAGGAACCTTCTCCCTTAGAAAAATGAGGGAATCCTAATAGGCAAAATGGAGCCGAGCTTTCAACCAGCCCAGAAGGAGGATTTGATCAGGCCTCTGGATTCCAGCAGATCTGAGTTTTATTTCTGCTCCCCTACTTCCTGGTGCTGTGATCCGGAGCCAATTCTCTTCCACTGAGTCTCTGAACTCTCAGGCAATAACATGTTCCCCTCAACCTACTCTCTTTTCTTTTTTTTCTATACCAATTATCAATCTCCAACCTAATTTATGACTTACTTAGCTACTATATTTATGGCTTACCATCTGTCTTCCTAAAGAATGTACACTTCAAAACTGCAGATTTTATTTGTTTATTTATTTATTTATTTATTTTTTGAGACAGAGTCTCGTTCTGTCACCCAGGCTGGAGTGCAGCAGTGCGATCTCGGCTCACTACCACCTCCGCCTCCTGGGTTCAAGCAATTCTCTTGCTTCAGCCTCCTAAGTACTTGGGACTACAGTCATGAGCCACCACCCCCGGCTAATTTTTGTATTTTTAGTAGAGACGGGGTTTCACCGTGCTGGCCAAACTGGTCTCAAAATCCTAATCTCAGGTGATCCACTTGCCTCGGCCTCCCAAAGTGCTGGGATTACAGACATGAGCCACCACGCCTGACTCAAAAATGCAGAAAAATTTTTATCAGTATTGTTCACTGTTGTATCTCCAACACCCAGAACAGCATGTGGGACATAGAAGGTACTCAAATACTTATTGAATAAATAAACAAAAATGATAATTGTAAAACAAACAAACAATTACTTAGGAAAATGAGTCTACTATGAGAAGTGCACGTAGTTATGTGCTGCCAGACTTGAGAAATGAATAACCAGAGCCACGTGGAAAGCAAGGGGTATCAGCCAAGCCAGGGCCTTTGACAAGGAAGTGCTGTGTTCCTGGGGGCCTGTGTCCTGATTCCTGCAGAACCTGACTGATTTCTGACACTTTTATTTCTCCGGCTCCATTTTTTCCCATCACTGTGTCTTTCCACAGTGTCCACCTTGTTAAATGCAGTTGTCTTGGTTTCTCTGCAAAGTGGTAACCAAAAGAGAGCAAGGGCTGGGTGTAATGGCGCACACCTGTACTCCCAGCACTTTGAGAGACCAAGGAGGACAGATTACGAGGTCAAGAGATCGAGACCTTTCTGGCCAACATGGTGAAACCCCGTCTCTACTAAAAATACAAAAGTTAACTGAGTGTGGTGGTGCACGTCTGAAGTCCCAGCTACTCGGGAGGCTGAGGCAGGAGAATCGGGTGAATCCAGGAGGCAGAGGTTGCAGTGAGCCAAGATTGCACCACTGCACTCCAGCATGGCAACATAGCTAGACTCTGTCTCAAAAAAAAAGAGAGAGAGAGAGAGAGAGAGAGAGAGAGAGAGAGAGAGAGAGAAAGCATGGGAATTTTTTTCAAAGCCTTTATAATTTTTTTGAGCAGTTTTAAGTTCATAGTAAAACTGAACTGAGGGCACAGAGATTTCCTGTATGTCCCCCTGCCTCCCCCCCCACCCACAGCCTCCCCCTGTGTCAACCTCCTGCACCACAGCGGTACGGTAGTTACAGCCAATGAGTGTATACGGACACATCATTGTCACTTGAAGTACACAGTTTACAGGAGGGTTCACTCTCGCTGTTGCTCATTCTATGAGCTTGGACAAATGTGTAATGACGTGTATTCACCATTACAGTCTCACACAGTACTTTCACTGCCCTAAACATCCTCTGTGTTCTACCTATTCATCCTTCTCTCCCTGCCACCCCAGCTCCTGGCAGCCACTGATCTTTTCACTGTCTCCATAGTTTTGTCCTTTCCAGAATGCCATTTCTTTGGAATACGGTGTGTACCTCTTCAGATTGTCTTCTTTCACTTAGCAGTATGCATTTAAGTTTCCTCCATGTCTTTTCATAGCTTGAGAGCTCATTTCATGTGAGCATTGAATAACATTCCATTATCTGGAGATAGGACCATCTCTTTATTCATTTACTCACTGAAGGACATCTTGGATACTTCCATGTTTTGCAATTATAATAAAGCTGCTATAAAAATCCATATGAAGAGTTGTTTTTTAATGTAGGGAGAATGAGATTATTCATTTGTTTGTTTATTTATTTATTTTGAAACAGTCTCACTCCCATTGCCCATGCTGGAGTATGATGGTGCCATCAAGACTCACTGCAGCCTCAACTTCCCAGGCTCAGGTGATCCTCCCACCTCAGCCTCCTGATCAGCTGGGACCACAGGTGCATGCCAGCATGCCCAGCTAATTTTTTGTATCTTTTAGTAGAGACAGGGTTTTGTCGTGTTGCCCAAGCTGGTCTCGAACTCCTGAGCTCAAGCGATCCACCCACCCTGGGCTCCGGAACTGCTGGGATTACAGGTGTGAGCCACCGTGCCCAGCCAGAGTATATAAATAATATATAAAGAGTATATAAAACAGAGTATATAAAACAATATATCCCACTTTGAGATCCTGTTTCTCCACCTGCTGGCTTGACTCCTCAAGCAAGCTACAGAATTTCTTTAAGCCTCAGTCTCTTTGTCTGTGCAATGGAGATACCAAATACTTCATAGTAGATTAAAAGAGTGAATGAGTCTGGAAGCATAACTCTTTCTAGTAGCTTAACGAGTATAACGACTTTCACAATATCAAGGTGATATACGTATTGTAGTTTGTTACTCCTAGTCTTTGTGTTTAGATAAGGAGTTGGGGACCAGCGCCCAATCATCTAGTAGGAGAAAAGAGACTTCTGGTCACCAATCTGTATTTCCTGTGCTTGCAGGGCAGAGAGGGTTTGCATGTCACCAACAACTGGTGTTGCTTATCTCTGCATGCCATGTTGGGCTCTTCCAGACTCTCAGTCCTTCCTCTTCTCTACTCTCCAACAGACATGGAACAAAATGGGAAAATGAATTGCTATTGTTTGCTTCTCCCGACAGAAAGGAAGGCACAGCTGCTATCTCTCCTGCAGTCTTTGTACTTACTTCAACTTGTGATTAATAGAGTTCTCTCTAGGCACAGTCAAGCCCACAGAACAGTAGATAAATAACAGGCAGAGTTTAAGAAGATGCATGTTCTTTGAGTTAATAATTGTAACAGCTGGAGAAATGCGGTGGTTCTCATGGTAACAGGAACCCGCAACTCGGTCTCTAATTTGAAAGCATCAGACTAATATGTACAGAGAGCCATCCTACAGTGACTTCCTTCTTTCTCTAATTGAAACATATTTAATGAAGCCACAATATGATGCAATTTGGATACACAATGCGGAAGAGACTAATTTGTTCTAAATATGTCAGTGAAATGCATACTTGCAAACATTTTCTAAGATGATGTGGTGGGTTTATGTCATTTGCTTTAGAGCTTGAGTATGAACCTGTGTTCTTTGCAAAATTTCCTAAAGGTAAGTCTGCTGTTTGCTCTTCATTTCTCAGACATTTCAAGTGACCATGATCCTGTTTTACAATAAGAATTCTGGCCAGGTACAGTGGCTCATGCCTGTAATCCCAGCACTTTGGGAGGCCAAGGCGGGCAGATCACCTGAGATCAGGAGTTCAAGACCAGCCTCAACATGGAGAAATCCTGTCTCTACTAAAAATACAAAATTAGCCGGTGTGGTGGTGCATGCCTGTAATCCCAGCTACTCAGGAGGCTGAGGCAGGAGAATTGCTTGAACCTGGGAGGCAGAGGTTGTGGTGAGCCCAGATCGCGCCATTGCACTCCAGCCTGGGCAACAAGAATGAAACTCTGCCTCAAAAAAAAAAAAAAAAAAAAAGAATTCTGGCCAGGTACGGTGGCTCCTTCCTATAATCCCAGCACTTTGGGAGGCCAAGGTGGGAGGATCACTTGAGGCCAGCAGTTTGAGACCAACTTGGGACATACAGTGAGACCCTGTCTCTACAAAAATTTTTTTTAATTAACCGAGTGTGGTGGTGCATGCCCCTACTCCCAGCTACTTTGAAGGCTAAGGAAGAAAGATCACCTGAGCCCAGGAGTTCAAGGCTTACAGTGAGCGTGATTGCACCACTGCACTCCATCCTGGGCAACAGAGCAAGACTCAGTCTCTAAAAAGTAAAAAAAAAAAGAAAAAAAAAGAAAAAAGTTAAAACACAGTACAATAACAGTTCATGAAGTTTTTTTTGCTGCAGTTGAATTAATGTCCGGGATGGGATTTGTCTTCCAACATATTCAGTGAGGAAAGGAGGACTGAAATATCTTCCTTACTCTAGAAATAGGCATGCTGAAATATGAATGAGTCTTGCTGATTTCCTTGATGTAAACCATGCCAAATAAACAGAACCTTAAAAGTTGGAAATGTACAGAGAGCCACCCTTTGGGGATAGCCAACTGAGCCGCTCATCTCTGACTCTTGGGAGCTGCCTTCTGCTTAATAGGCTTCCTGACTAAGAGTGTACAGAGATTTTTTCCTAACTGGGTGGCTTCCTGCCTTAGCACTTCTCAGTTCCCTCCAAACAGTCACAGCAAGCCACCTACTTGTCTCCCTGAAGTGATCAAACTTGTCCTTTGATCATGATGAAAACATCTTCCACCGTTGTCTCCTGAATCAGTCCTTATCTTAGCTATTTGGAAGACTGACAGTGCCTTTGCGCAGTCTGTTACTTGGCTCACAGCTGTGGATGCTGCCTTCAATTGTGTGCCCATACACATTGCACATCCATGTTGCCTTCATCCCACTAATCACAATATCCTGCTGTGGTTGTCGGGTCTGCAGTGGACAGTCATAGCTAGGTTCTAGACATGAGTTTCATATGATTTAAAAAAAAAAAAAAGGTTGCTGAAAAGGAAGGTTGCAAGTCAAGCCAGGGAAGCATTGTAATTTTTTTTTTTTTTTTTTAAGAGACAGGATCTTGCTCTCCTACCCAGACTGGAGTGCAGTGGCACAATCATGGCTCACTGCAGCTTCCAATTTCTGGGCTCAAGCAATCCTCCTGCGGCAGCCTTCAGAGTAGCTGGGACTACAGGTAAGTGCCAACGCACCCAGCTAATTATTTCGTTTATTTTTAGTATAGATGGCGTCTTTCTATGTTGCCCAGGCTGGTCTCAAACTCCTGGTCTCAAGCAATCCTTCATCCTCAGTCTCTCAAAGCGCTGGGATTGCAGGCAAAAGCCACTGTGCCAGCCTTAGCAACTCTTTTTTATGTTGAAATTCTTGTTTTGCTTGTGAATGTCTTGAATATTACCACTGATCACACCATGCACGGAAAATGGGGGCTGGGAAGACCTCCTTGAAGACACACGCAAACACAAACTCTCTGTTAATAACTCACAGTGCAGCTGAACCAAATCTGAAACATGTGAGCAAGGCTTTCCCAAAGGTGTTAAATTGCAAGCAAGGAAGAGGCGTAGAATCACAGGAAGCTAAAAGCCTAGTTTATGAGGCAATTTATTCCCTGAGCCTCTCAGATCCTACTTCATTCTTGGAAAATCCCAGGAGAGAAGGGATAAAGCCTAGAAGGCTCCAACTCACTCTCCTACCTTCTTCTTTCCTCTTCTCTTTGGCTCTCACTCCCCTGTCTGAAAGTGAAACCAACAGTGTGTCAGTCAATCACTGGGCACAGAGAAAAATATCTTCACAGTCAAAGCCAAAATGGAACCACCCATCTCAGTTGCTATCTAGCTCAGTGTCTTTCTGGGGAGCACACATAACTTTCAAACACAACCATGAAAAATCATTTTTCAAAAGGTAAAAATCCAAGTTAGTAATAATAAAATCACAACCCATCCTAAAGCTAAATCAACATGATCTGATGTCTTCTGCTATATTACTTTATCCATAATAATTTATTATTCTTTAGACAACATGGTGGTATGAATATCCAAGAGTTAACTGGGCTTAAATAGCTAGATGAGAAATGGTTTTCTTCCTGGCATAGTCTTATACTGTATATACTTATGTCAGGCTACCATTCATATTTTTTGGACTGGCAAAACAATAATCTCAGCTATGACCATTGGGAATGCTAATATGCAAATTTCTACTTCTAGTTGATCTTTTAAAATGAATAGTGTAGTGAATTGTCACAGACTCCACAAGCACTCTACAGCCAGGGATAAAGATCTGAAGCTCCGGTTGGGTTCAGTGTTTCATGCCTGTAATCCCAGCGCTTTGGGAGGCTGAGGCAGGAGGATCACCTGAGGCCGGGAGTTCAAGCCCAGCCTGGGCAACATACAAGACCTCGTATCTATGAAAAATTTTTAATTAGCTGGGCATGGTGCACCTGTAGTCCCAGTTACTCAGGAGGCTGAGACAGGAGGATCACTTGAGCCCAGGTGTTCGAGGCTGCAGTGAGCTATAATTGCACCACTACACTTCAGCCTGGGCCACAGAGCAAGACTCTGTCTCGACAAAAAAAAATTTTTTTAATTAAAGAAGACCAGAAGCTGTCCTCCGTGCAGAGGTGTTTTTCTCTCCAGGCTTTGTTCTCTATTTTCTGAGCTAAAACGGCTGGCTCCATGAGATTCTCCAGAATATTTGGCACATCTGGCTGTTGGCCCGTGTCAGGTTCTTGCTCTTTGATGGTTCTGTCAAATCTTTTTGTAGATGTAATTGGTTATAGTTTCCATGTCTTTAGAGCTGTTAAGCTAGCAGTTTAATTTATCCTAATTCAGAACCTAATTGTCTTGCACTGCTGGCTAATTAAATGTTCAAAGAAGTGATAAATTAGGCAGGTTGATCATTACAGCACAAGTAATTAGCCAGTTGATCTGAAGCCAGCCAGGTTTTTAGGACAGGGCTTGGAGGGGGGTGACATGCACAATGATAAGACCCTTGTATCACATTGATTTGGGATAAAGAGGGTCAACTGTAAAGTCTTGGGCCTGCCACCCCAAGCACAGGTGGGAGCCTTGTCTTTCAAGGCTAAGAATTTGCTCAGGTCTTGGATAGGCCTCAGTTCACATTAAGGTACTACATTAGCTGCCCAGGGTCCCCTCTGGACGTATCAGCATCCATTGAGGTGTGACCTAAAGCAGGCCAGGAACCTCTCCGCTGGCAGGAGTAGGGGTTGGTACAGCTGAAGTAGGTGGAAATGTGTCTAAAAATTAGAAGCAGTTTCCTGGACAAGGAATGGGTCTTACACTTGAAGGAAAACCCGACAGGTCCAGCTCAGGGACTTCAGGATCTCAGTAAGTGTAAAAATATGAAAAATAGCATGACTTAGGTTGAAATGGGGGGAGTGAACACCAGTGTGAAACAGGCTGATGTATCCCGGGATAGACTGACTTGAGGCCAGGTGAAACAAATTTGAAGTGGCAGAGATGACCACTTCAAATCCCTCCCAATGGGATCATCCCACTGGGACACGTTATAACAAAGTATTTGTTGCCACGGGCCACTTGTTAAAGGGGGGACCTGATGCCATCTGTAGTGGATGCTTTGCAGGATGGGCTATCTTGGCATTAAAGTAGAGCTTTTGTAGGGGCCTGATAAATAAGCAGAGAATGTTCTAGTTTCTCCCTAAAATCAGCCCGGGAGTTTTCTCCAAGACTAGGGCAAAAATGAAGAAAATTTCTATCACACACCTCATTCACTCACACACACATATACGCACACACATGCACACCTGCACTCACACACGCAGGCACGCAGCCCAGTAGGTTGGAGAACCTACTGCCCATCCTGGCTTTTCTGCCTTTCACAGCGCCCCCTGCTGTAAGCTGAAGATCCTTCACCTTCTGAAATACCATCTGCCCCATGTTTGGATGCCACAGATTATCCTGTAGTTAGCAGCAGCACAGGCTGTCCAATAGAAATCAAGGGTGAGCCACATATGTAATTTAACATTTTCTTTTCTTTTCTTTTCTTTTCTTTTTTTTTTTTTTTTTTTTAGGTGGAGTCTCACACCGTCACCAGGCTGGAGTGCAGTGGCGAGATCTCAGCTCACTGCAACCTCCTCCTCCTAGGTACAAGCCGTTCTCCTGCCTCACCCTCCTAAGAAGCTGGGACTATAGGCGCCTGCCATCATGCCTGGCTAATTTTTGTATTTTTAGTACAAAAATTGGCCTGATGGTCTCAATCTCTTAACCTCATGATCCACCTTCCTTGGCCTCTCAAAGTACTAGGATTATAGGCGTGAGTCACCGCACCCAGTCATAGTTTAACATTTTCTAGTATCCACATCAATAAAAAGTAAAATAAAACAAAAGAAGATAAAAATATATTTTAAAGTATATGTTTTATTTAACCCAATATATCTAATATATCTATATTTCAGCTATATTTCAGCATGTAACCAATATAAAAATTATTAATATACTCATTTCATCTTAAGTATTTGAAAAACAACATATTTTGTGTTGACTTCACATCTCAATTTTGACCAGCCCCATTGCTAGTATGCAATAGCTACATGGGACTTGTGGCCTCCATATTGGACAGCCTGGGTCTAGAAGAATGGAAGAGAGCTGACTTCATTGGACAAGTGGTGGGCAGAATAATGCCCCCCGA
Organism: Trachypithecus francoisi; assembly: GCF_009764315.1. Lineage (NCBI taxonomy): Eukaryota > Metazoa > Chordata > Mammalia > Primates > Cercopithecidae > Trachypithecus > Trachypithecus francoisi. The sequence continues at coordinate 121,082,623 of NW_022681469.1, read as the reverse complement.
CAAAAAAAATAAATAAATAAAGAGATGTTCTTGCCCTAATCCCTGGAGCCTCTGAATATGTTACATTATATGGCAAAGGGGAATTAAGCTAGCAGATAGAATTAAGCTTGCTAATCTGCTGATCTTGAGACAGGGATGGTATTCTGAATGGTCCAATTGGACCTGTTACCAGCAGTGAATCCATACGGGTCTGCAGCAACTTCAATAATTACCTCCTCAGAAGAAAGAGTTTGTCCAAGGGGCATTAGGCAGAGTGAGAGATGGAGGCAAGTTTTAGAGCAGGAGTGAAAGTTTATTTAAAAACGTTAGAGCAGGGATGAAAGAAAGTAAAGTACACTTGGAAGAGGACCCAGAAGGTGACTTGAGAGACCAAGTGCACTGTTTGACCTTGGACGTGGGGTTTTATACAATGGCCTGCTCCTAGGGTCTTGCATTACTTCTCCCCGATTCTTCCCTTGGGGTGGGCTGTCTGCATGTGCAGTGACCTGCTAGCACTTTGGAGGGGATGCATGTGCAGTGTGTTTACTGGAGTTATGTGCATGCTTACCTTGAGGCTCTTCTCTTACCAGTTGAATGTTTCCAAATACCAGTTAACTCTGCCATTTTGCCCCTCAGTGTGCATGCTTGAGCCCATTCACCCAACTAGTATTGCCCCAAACTCTCTTCCCATCTCTACCTCTGACCATCCTTCTAGAATGCCACTTGGCTCTGTCAGTGCCTTTTCCTGTCCTTCATGCCACAACCTAAAAGTCATGTCTCAGAGCACATCTACTGCAAATCATCTTTTCACGTATAAAAATATGAAGACTATTTCACCTGCCAGGTTGTCTCTTTGGAAGAGTCTTATTTCTTTAAGTGAAAGAAATGTTTTAATAATCCCAGTACCATGCTGTTTTGGTGACTATGGCCTTATAGTATAGTTCGAAATCAGGTAATGTGATGCCTCCAGATTTGTTCTTTTTGCTTAATCTTGCTTTGGCTGTGCAAGCTCTTTTTCGATTCCATATGAATTTTAGGTTTTTTTTTTTCTAGTTCTGTGAAGAATGATGGTGGTATTTTGATGGGAATTGTGTTGAATTTCTAGATTGCTTTTGGCAGTATGGTCATTTTCACAATATCGATTCTACCCATCCATGAGCCTGGGATGTATTTCCATTTGTTTGTGTCATCTTTGATTTCTTTCAGCAGTGTTTTGTAGTTTTCCTTGTAGAAATCTTTCACCTTCTTGGTTAGATATGTTAACAATCCCACTTTGGGTAAAAGTTGTGACACCCCCAAAAGTGCAGGGATGCAAACTGGCCATGAAACTTCAGGAAAAGAAGAACTTCACTGTTCCACATGAAAGCAAGAGAGATTTCTCTTCGTTCTTCCTGCAAAGATCCAGGAAGCTGTTAAGAGTCCATAGAATACAGGATGATACCTTTCCTTCCCGGCACAAATATTCAGCAAACCTACTTGTGATATTGTGAAACATATATTTTGTCTTTGTCTTTCATTTCTTAGTATACAGCTCCTGAAATCCATGGGATCCCCAAAGTGCTATCTGCTAATGTTGAGTGATAGCTTCAGGGCGGGGCCAGCCACTGGAAAGAGAAAGGCATAATTAGAGAGTTGTGGGAGGGACTAAAGGTTAAGTGGATCACCAATGTCTAATGGTTTGGTCAATCATACCTACATAATGAAGCCTCCATTGAAACCCAAGAGGACAGGATTTGGAGAGCTTCCAGATAACTGGACACATGGAGGTTCCTGAAGGGTGGTGCCCCAGACAGGGCATGGAAGCTCCACGCCCCTTCCTCCACACCTTGCCCTATGCATCTCTTCAGTTCTCCCTTTTGCAATATCCTTCATTCTAAACTAGTAAACATAAATATTTCCTGAGTTCTGTGAACTGCTCTAGCGAATTAATTGAACTCAAAGAGGGAATCATGGGAACCCCAGCTTAAAGCTGGTTGGTCAAAAACTCTGGAGGCCTGGACTTGTGTCTCATGTCTGAAGGTGAGTGGCAGTCTTGGGGAATGAGCCCTTAGCCTGTGGGCTTTGATTATCTCTGCAGGTAGATAGTGACAGAATTGAATTGGAGGACACCCAGCTGGTGTCCGCTGCTTGGTGTATGGAAAAAACCCCACATTTGGTCACAGAAGTCTTCTTCTCTGTTGATGATTGGTGATGTGAGAGTACAGGAAAAACATGGTTTGAGAGTTTTTCCAAAACACTACTAAAACCACAGAAGATTTGGTGGGAGTGGGTTTGTGAATTAAAAAAAAAAAAAAAAAGAGGCTGGGCGCGGCGGCTCATGCCTGTGATCCCAGCACTTTGGAGGCCAAGGCAGGCGGATCACAAGGTCAGGAGATCGAGACCATCCTGAGTAACACGGTGAAACCCCATTTCTACTAAAAATACGAAATAGTTACCGGACGTGGTGGTGGGCGCCTGTGGTCCTAGCTACTCAGGAGGCTGAGGCAGGAGAATGGCGTGAACCCAGGAGGCGGAGCTTGCAGTGAGCCAAGATGGCAACACTGCACTCCAGCCTGGGTGAGAGAGCGAGACTCTGTCTCAAAGAAGAAGAAGAAGAAGAAGAGAAGAGAGAGAGAGAGAGAGAGAGAGAGAGAGAGGAGAGAGAGAGAGAAAAGGTCAAAGGCTATGAATTAAACATGAAAACGGTGTAACTTGAAGGATGCTCAGCTGTCAATGTTGGAGCAGTTGAGGTGCTTTGCCCTGTGGGGGTCCCAGCTGTAGGTGACTCAGGGATTTGCTTAGGATGGCCCAGAGCATCAGTGGGAGAGGTGACATGGTTTTGCTGCACCAGAAGATACACCACTCAGTATCCTCTGCACCCAGAACCCCCTTCCATGCCCCACCCAAGTTCTCATCCTTCCATCTCCCCGTCTCTGCTCCTGTCTTTCTCTTCTCAGAATACCATTTTTATTCCTTACTATCTTGGTCATTCAGTTTCTTGCAGACCTAACCTACCTCCACCAGAAAGCCACCTCTAAAAAACCTCATTCAATGCACACAGCTTCCTTTATATTCTTGGAGCAGATCATATACAGGAGAAAACATATTCAGGCACATTTTAAAAAATAGATGCTGGCCGGGTTCAGTGGCTCACACCTGTAATCCCAGCACTTTGGTAAGTTGAGGTGGGCAGATCACCTGTGGTCAGGAGTTCGAGACCAGCCTGTCCAATGTGGTGAAACCTCATCTTTACTAAAAATTACAACAATTAGCTGGGCGTAGTGGTGGGTGCCTATAATCCCAGTTACTTGGGAAGCTGAGGTGGGAAGAATTGCTTGAACCCAGGAGGCGGCGGTTGAGATCATGCCACTGAACTCCAGCCTGGGTGACATGGTGAGTCTCTGTCTCAATAACTAACTAACTAAATAAATAAATAAATAAAAATAAATGCAGAGCTGTGCTCAGCTGGCTCCAGATGTATCACTTGGGGGGTTTACTAAATACAAAAATACCAATACCCCACCCCAAGATATTCTACTGAGGTCCAGGAATCGATATTTTTAATAGGTTACCAAGGAGATCCTGAAACTCTGTTAGGTTTGGGAGCCTCTTCTCTGTCTCATGGGGTCTGACATATGGAGAAGAATTTTTCAGTAGCATGACTCTCACCTCTTGTGTCTGTTCTACAGATGCACTGTACGGTGGAGCCCTGGTCAAACGCCTTTCAGATAAACGAAGTTTCTTTCAAACACCTAAGAGATTCCATGGCTGGGGTCTTCGGTCAGACCCCACCAGCAGGCTGTGACTTCATCCTCCACTTACCCTTGGCATGCACCTCCCTTTGACTGGCACAGGAGCTGATAGGTTCAAAGATTACACTCAGAGAATCAGAAGACCTCAAATCCAAGCAGCAATCTCTTTCATTGTCACCTCTTTGGAGATTATTTTATTGACCAATCTGTTCTGTGCCTCAGTCTAAGCCTCCTATGGAAGGATATACATTGGCTGGAAGCAGTGGCTCACACCTGTAATCCCAGCACTTTGGGAGGCCGAGGCGGGTGGATCACTTGAGGTTGGGAGTTTGAGACCAGCCTGACAAACATGGAGAAACTCCATCTCTACTAAAAGTACAAAATTAGCTAGGCTTAATGGTGCATGCCTGTAATCCCAGCTACTCGGGAGGCTGAGGCAGGAGAATCGCTTGAACCTGGGAGGCAGAGGTTGCAGTGAGCTGAGATCGTGTCATTGCACTTCAGCCTGGGCGACAAGAGTGAAACTCTGTCTCAAAAAAGAAAGAAAGAGAGAAAGAGAGGAAGGAAGAAGGAAGGAAGGAAGGAAGAAGGAAGGAAGGAAGGAGGAAGGAAGGAAGGAAGGAAGGAAGAAGGAAGGAAGGAAGGAAGGAAGGAAGGAAGGGAAAGAGAGAGAGACAAGGAAAGAAAGAAGGAAGGAAGGAAGAAAGAGAGAGAGAGAAAGAAAAGAAAGAAAGAGAAGGAAGGAAGGAAGGAAGAAGGAAGGAAGAAAGAAAGAGAGAGAGAGAAAGAAAAGAAAGAAAGAGAAAGGAAGGAAGGAAGGAAGAAGGAAGGAAGGAAGAAAAGAAAGAAAAAAGAAAGAAAGAAAGAAGAAAGAAAGGAAAGAAAAGAAAGAAAGAAAGAAAGAAAAAAGAAAGAAAGAAAGAAAGAGAGAAAAATAAATTGATTTCTGGCTTCTAAAGCTGGGAGGGAATGGGCCATGGAGCAGCTTCCTTGAGCAAAATGGAATCTGCCTTCTGAGCCCTCTAATGAGCCAGACAGCAGAGCAGCTCTCCCAGCCTTGAGCACACAGCACCTGCACAGTCCCCCACTTCTTCCAGCAGGGCTCAGTGCTTCTTCCAGCAGGGCTCAGTGTCTACCAAAGGAAATGAGGTGTGACTTCCGTATTCCCCCGACTCCACAGCACCAGATCTAGCAAGACAGAAAAATCACACATCCTAAAGGCTACTCATCTCTCTCTGTGGCTTTCTCAGAGGCCACTGGAGTGCTCCACCATGCCTCTGCAGACCTGAGCAGGGCTCCCTGGGATGCTGCTCTCCTGACCAGGTTGAGATGGCCACGTGGCTCAGTAGTATATGGATCCCTTTGTTGATCTAAAAGGAAAAAGTTGTTTGGCCATGGTGGCTTGTGCCTGTAATCCCAGCACTTTGGAAGGCAGAGGCAGGTGGATCACTTGAGGCCAGGAGTTCGAGACCGGCCTGGCCAACATGGTGAAACTCCATCTCTACAAAAATGCAAAATTTAGCCAGGCGTGGTGGTGCACACCTGTAATCTCAGCTGCTCAGGAGGCTGAGGCAGGAGAATCACTTGAACGCAGTAGGCGGAGGTTGCAGTGAGCTGAGATCATGCTACTGCACTCCAGCCTGGGTGACAGAGTGAGATTCCAGCTCAAAAAAATAAAATAAATAAAATAAAATAAAAGGAAGAAGTTGAGGCAGAATTAATATATTAGACTGGTGCAGAAGTAATTGCGGTTTTTGCCATCGCTCAAAAACAGCAATTACTTCTGCACTGATCTAAGCAGAGAGATTATTTGGGATAAATTTGAAAATTGCAACTCCAGGACACAGATTCAAGTCACCATGAATATATATTCCAATGAATAATTTTTAAAGACAAAAAAAGAGAGACAAGGAGTGGACTGATATGAAGCTGTTTGCCAGGAATTCTCTTTGGTTTACAGAAATAACACTGTTTAGTGATTGACTACCCATTGTTAAAATTTGGGTGTGGGTTAGGGGGTCCGGTGGAATATATATATATATATATTTGAGGCAGAGTCTAGTCGTGTTGCTCAGGCTGGAGTGCAGTGGCACCATCTCAGCTCAATGCAACCTCCACCTCTCAGGTTCAAGCTATTCTCCTGCCTCAGTCTCCCAAGTAGCTGGGACTACAGGCCCCGGCCACCCCACCCAGCTAACTTTTTTTTTTTTTTTTTGATGGAGTCTCGCTCTCTTGCCCAGGCTGGAGTGCAGTGATGTGATCTTGGCTCACTGCAAGCTCTGCTTCCTGGGTTCACACCATTCTCCTGCCTCAGCCTCCCTAGTAGCTGGGACTACAGGGGCCTGCCACCACATCTGGCTAATATTTTTGTATTTCTTTTTAGTAGAGACGGGGTTTCACCGTGTTATCCAGGATGGTCTCGATCTCCTGGCCTCAAGCCATCTGCTCACCTCGGCCTCCCACCTGGGATTACAGGTGTGAGCCACCATGCCTGGCCCGGTGCAGTATTTACTAGGTTAATGTGTAGCTACTTTTAAAAATAATTTCAGCTTTGATTTTGGACTCAGACAGCCCATATACAGGTTTATCACATGAGTATATCGTGTGATGCTGAGTTTGGCGTATGATTGATTTCGTCACCCATGTAGTGAAGATAGTACCCGGCAGGTAGTTTTTCAATCCTTGCCCCTTTTGCCCCCCTCTAGGAGTCACCAGTGTCTATTGGTCCCGCTTTATGTCCTTGTGTACGCGATGTTTAGCTCCCACTTATAAGTGACAACATGTGATATTTGGTTTTCTGTTTCTGCATTAATTTGCTTAAGATAATGGCCTTCAGCTGCATCCATGTTGCTGCAAAGGACATGATCTAGCTACTTGTGGGAACAACAAGCAGTTTCAAGAGGTGAATATATATAGCTCAAAGAAGAAAGTAGGGCATGATTGCGGTCTCTCTTTTTTTTTTTTTTTTTTTTTTGAGACAAAGTCTTGCTCTGTCGCCCAGGCTGGAGTGCAATAACGCAATCTTGGCTCACTGCAAGCTCAGCCTCCCGGGTTCAAGAATTCTCCTCCCTCAGCCCCCCGAGTAGCTGGGATTACAGGCATGTGCCACCACACCCAGCTAATTTTTGTATTTGTAGTAAAGATAGGGTTTCACCATGTTGGCCAGGCTGGTCTCAAACTCCTGACCTTGTGATCTACCCGCCTCAGCCTCCCAAAGTGCTGGGAGTACAGGCATGAGCCACCATGCCTGAGCTGCTGTCTCATTTTAATGCCTTTCTGGGCCTAATAATTTGAAGGATCTCACATTCCTCAAATGAAAGTTATTTTCTTTCCTCATCTTTCTGCTCGCCCTTTATGCCCCCAAGTCTGGGCTGGGAGACACATCACAGAGAGATGCTGATTAATTTCAGAAAATAATGATTGGAATGAAGAGATGTTCTAGAGATTAAGCCACATGAAAAACATTCGAGGTCCTGACTGTTGTTCTTACATTTTCTGTTTCACTTTATTTTATTTTTTTGTGCAGACAGGGTCTCGCTGTGTGATCCAGGCTGGTCTCCAACTCCTGGCCTCAAGTGATCCTCCCACCTGGACCTCACAAAGTGCTGGGATTACAGGCGTGAGACACTGTGCCAAGCTCCTTAAAAAATGTTTTAAGTTAAAAATAGTTAAAGTACCTGGGGTGAGAAATCTGAGAAATGGTCAAGCAGGCTGAATGTAGAAGTCGTCTCTGGGTACTGTACCAACGCACTGCAAACTAGGGGGGTTAAAGCAACATTAGCTTATCCTCTCACAGTTCTGGAGTCCAGAGACCCAAAATTAAGGGGTTGGTGATATAGGAGTTAAAAAGAACTTATTTAGGCAGATAGTGAAGGTAAAGAAGTCCTTGGTAAGAGTTTCCTTTTAATGAAAAGGAGCCACCAAATAATTTTCTTTTAACAAAGAGCAGCCTGTGAAATCGAGTTGCAGACATAGCTAAGAAAGCTAGAAGCTTGCAGGGGTGAATGCTGGCAGCCTTGCTAATAGGAAAAGGCTACCTGGGACTAGGCATGTTCAACATGGCCACTCCATCTTCCCTTCTCTTTGCCAGCCATGTGTACAGTAAGGAGCAGGCAACATGGTACTGGCCAGGAAAAGACCCCATTTGCGTAATAAGATTAGGGCGGGGCAGCCAACTTCCTCATGCATTATGTAAATGTCACACCTGGTCCAACCAATCTTTGGGCCCTATGTAAATCAGACCTGCCTCCTCAAGCCTGTCTATAAAATCTGGTGCATCCCACCGTGGGCCAGAAGTCCCATTGGGCACCCCTCCCTCTCGCAAAAGAAAAAGCTGTTCTTTTTTCTTTTTCTTTTGCCTGTGAAACCTCCACTCTTAAACCCTCTTCTTGTGTCCACGTCTTTGCTTCCCTTGGCGTGAGATCATGAACCCCAGGTATTTATTCTAGACAACGATGCCAATTCATCAGCAGGGTCCTGTCCCTCCAAAGCTTCCAGAGAGATTGTCCTTCATCTCTCGTAGCTCTGGAAGCCCAGGTCTTCTTTGGTTTTTAGAGATCCCTCCACTCTCTGCCTCCATCCTCACAGGGTGACTCCTCTGTGTCTCTCTTCACTTTTTCTTTCCTCTTCTATGAGGACACAAGTCACAGTGAACTGGGCACCCTCCCTACTCCGAGTATGACCTCATCTTAACTAATGACATCTACAACTCCATTTCCAAGTAAGGTCATATTCTGAGGTCCTGGAGGTTAGGACTTCAATATACCTTGAAGAGCCGTCATTCTGCCTGTAACACCGAGTCATGTTAGGTTTCTTCAGATATCCTAAGGGATTTTTCATGAAAGAGCAGTTAAGACTTCCTCTCTCTCATTCCAGAGAAAGAGCTAGGATCCAGGAGTGAGGAAGAAGGGGTCACTTTTGGCCAAGCCAGAAGGAGAAGCCAAGCATAAGGATAGCTGTGCAGCCACTGAGTGGAATATTTTTTGTGTGTAGAGCCTTTACTTACTGCATTTGTCCAGTTTGCATTGCTACAAAAGATTACCGGAGGCTGAGTAATTTACAGAAAAGAGGTTTATTTGGCTCATGGTTTTGCAGGCTATACTAGAAGTGTGGCTTCAGCATCTGCTTCTGGTAAGAACCTCAGAAAGCTTCCACTCCTGGTGGAAGGTGAAGGCATCCAATGTGTCACATGGCAAGAGAAGGCACGAGAGAGAGATGGGAGGGATGCCATGCACTTAAATAACCAGCTCTGGCACAAACTAATGGAGTGGGAACTCACTCATTACTGCAGAAAGGACACCAAGCCATTCATGAGGGATCTGTCCCCATGACCCAAACATGTCCCACCAGATCCCACCTTTAACATTGAAGGTCATATTTAAACATGAAATTTGGAGGGGATGAACATCCAAACCGTGTCACTTACCGTGGGCCAGCATGGCCTCTTTTTCATGGTTTATATGTTTCGGCCATTTTAATATTCACAACACCCTATGATGTACACATTATTTTCTACTTTTTACTTATAAGTCACAGAGAGGTTAAGCAACTTACCCAAGATCACACAGCCAGTAAGTAATAGAATGGGGTTTTACACTCAGTGTACTTGCCTTCCAAATCTGTCTCCCAACCATCATGCTATACTGCCTCTCCCGAAGGCTTCATGCTATATCAGGGATGTACAGGGTAGTACAGGCTGTTGCAGAAGTGGAAGATTGAAGATCCATTTAGTCATTCAAATAATATGTGGCAGGCACTGTGCTAGATCCCAGGAATACAATATTGATGAAGATATACATAGTTTCTGTACCAAGGCTTTCAACATATTTATTGAACAACTATACCATGTCTGGCACCATCCTAAAGCTAAGCAAAGAAGAACAAGCTTGATTGTTCTAGATGGCCTTTCAATAGGTTTTGTTCAAAATATTTCAGTTTGCCAGGCGTGTTGGCTCATGCCTGTAATCCCAGCACTTTGGGAGGCCGAGGCGGGTGGATCACCTGAAGTCAGGAGTTCGAGACCGGCCTGGCCAACCTGGTGAGACCCTGTCTCTACTAAACACACAAAAATTAGCCAGGCATGGTGGTCCACACCTGTAATCCCAGTTACTTGGGAGGCTGAAGCAGGAGAATTGCTTGAACCCAGGAGGTGGAGGTTGCAGTAAACCGAGATCATGCCACTGTACCCCAGCCTGGGCAACAGAGTGAGATTCTGTCTCAAAACAAAAAAGAAAGAAAAGAGAAAGAAAGAAAAAATTTCAGTTTGTGTCCACGTATATTTATGTGCCTCATGAGACTGTGGGATTGTAGGGCAGGCAGGCAAGGTAGAGGGAGAGAAAGGGAGGGACACAATTAAAGGAATTCACGGTAAAATAGTCACTTTTTTTCAGGGCAAGAATTTAGTTGATTTTCACTTACTACAAACTATGATTAATAATGATGTTACTGCTATTTTGACAATCATAAAACATGAAGAAATTCTGGGTTAAATTTTATGTTGCTCGGGAGAGACAGCTATAGCTATCTTTTGCCACGGGAGAAAACACATCAGCTCTGCTGGAAGCTCACATTCTGTCCCCTCTAGAACTCCACGAGAGTCTAATCCTTATTAGAAGTAGATGAACTTGTTGTACAAAGAAAAAGGGGCGAGGAAGAGGGGTAGGAGAGAGAGAGGAAAAAGTAAGGAAGATACAGAAGGTGGCCAGTGCCTTTCTGAAATCTGGTGAACCTGAATCTAAGGAATAACAATTAGAGAGAAAAAAAAGTCCTCCACAGGGAGGTTGATAGGCAGCTACAACTGTTAGCCTTGTTTTGCAAATAGCATCTGCCAGACACTTGAAATTTATACCACATTCAGGAAGGATGTCAAAAAAAAGTCTCTGCATCTTTTTTTTACCTTTAGCCTAGAGAATTTACATTTCTCTCATACCACCGTTCTAAAGACAGGGACTTGGGTGGGCCAGGGTCCACCCTTTTAAGAGCTGGCATCACCACACCAGGATCCACTCCTTACCAGCCTCTCCAGACTCAGGGAAGACAGCTAGGAGGCAAGGGGTGTTACATTGGGAAGGGTGAGAAAAGCAATACTCTCTTTGTAACTGAAAAGAGGTAAATTAGCATTAAATCCCCAGCAAAAGCCCTGCAAGCTTCCAGCTTCCCTCTGAGCCTGCTGTCCTACCTGAGTTCTCTTTCCCCTTCCTAAGGGAGAGAACACAAAAGCTGAGACGAGGCTCTATCAAAGTTTGTGCTGCGGACAACACACTTGAAAGATGTGGCTACCTGTCATAGCTGTCTCCAGCACACTTCGATTATTCCAGAGCAAACAGCAATCCAGGATGAACAAATAAGCACAGTGCATCCAACGCGAATCTCCAAAATGAATAAATAAGTCAAGAAAAAGAAAGTCACTTAATGAATAAAAGGACAATGAAGACTAGCTATATCAAGAAACAAGACATTTTCAGACACATTTCTCTGGACTCTGTTAGAAATTACAGAGAATGGGCCAGGCACGGTGGCTCACGCCTGTAATCCCAACACTTTGGAAGGCCGAGGTGGGCAGATCACGAGGTCAGGAGATCGAGACCATCCTGGCTAACACGGTGAAACCCCCTCTCTACTAAAAATACAAAAAATTAGCCGGGTTTGGTGGCAGGTGCCTGTAGTTCCAGCTATTCCGGAGGCTGAGGCAGGAGAATAGCATGAACCCGGGAAGCGGAGTTTGCAGTGAGCCGAGATAGTGCCACTGCACTCCAGCCTGGGTGACAGAGGGAGACTCCATCTCAAAAAAAAGAAATTACAGATAATATGTATTTTTTTTTCTTTTTGTTGAGACAGAATTTCGCTCTTGTTGCCCAGGCTGGAGTGCTGTGGCGTGATCTCAGCTCACCGCAACCTCCACCTCCCAGTGATTTTCCTGCCTCAGGCTCCTTAGTAGCTGGGATTACAGGCATGCACCCCATTATGTCCAGTTAATTTTGTATTTTTATTAGAGATGGGATTTTTCCATGTTGGTCAGGGTGGTTTCGAACTCCCGGCCTCAGGTGATCCACCCACCTCGGCCTCCCAAAGTGCTGGGATTACAGGTGTGAACCACCGTGCCTGGCCCAGAAATTACAGAGAATATATATTTCCTAAGAAGAGAAATGGATATTCTTTTAGCACTGAGCTAGTGGGGTAGCTCTGCCATGTGTCAATTGGATAGGTACCAATATAAACTCAGTAGGAGCCTCTTAAACATGCTCCGTGGCCCAGCCAACTCTTATTCCCTGAATTCCATCATTAGGGATATGTTTTCTAAAGAGTAGATGCTATCTCTGATAACGGTCAGCATTAGAAGAGGTTGCAACCATTTACTGACCACTTTTCACATGTCATCTCATATGCAACTCATATTTAACAGGAGACAATATCATCTGCATTTTACAAATGAAGAAGGAGAGTTGGCAGAGAAGCAACATGACTCAGCTATCTATCATCGAGTGTCTGCAGGTGGCAGAATCCAGATGTTTCAGTTATCTCTTGCTGTGTAACAAATAACCCCAAACCTTAGTGGCATAAAACAATGACAATCATTTTATCATGATCTCCTGGGGTTGATGGGTTCAGCGAGGTTCTCACCTAGGTCTCTCCTGAGGCTGTGGTCAGACTGTGGCCAAGGTGGGTTACCTGAAGGCTGGCTTACTAGCATGTCTGTTACCTGAGCTTGGGGAAGACTCAAAGAGTTGGTCTCTCCAGCCCAGCATCTTCCACAGCAGTTCAGGGCTTAGAGCAAACACCCCTAGAAAACAGTGCAGAAGGTAATTGACCCTTCTCTCATTCAGCCTGATGTTGATAAATCAGCATCACTCTGCCACATTCTATTAATTCCTGTGATCACAAATGCCTGCTCAAGTTCAACACAAGGAGGGGAGACGGAAACCCCTCCTCTTGATAAGAAGGAGGGAATAGAATTCGCAGACCTGGTTTCCAAAAAACTACACCAAATGTTTTGATCCCAGATACCAGCATGGTCTACTGGGTCATTTTCTCCAGGAGTTAGAGTTAGCTCTTATGGTCTTATGGAAAGGAAGTTCCTGTTGATGCCATGCCAGGTGTTTTTTTTTGTTTTTTGTTTTTTTTGAGACGGAGTCTCTCTCTGTCACCCAGGCTGGAGTGCAGTGGTGTAATCTCAGCTCACTGCAACCTCCGCCTCCCGAGTTCAAGCGATTCTCCTGCCTCAGCCTCCCGAGTAGCTGGAATTATAGGAGCCCAGCACTGCGGCCAGCTAATTTTTGTGTTTTTAGTAGAGAAGGGTTTTGCCATGTTGGCCAGGCTGGTTTCGAACTCCTGACCTCAGGTGATCCACCTGCCTCAGCCTTTGAAAGCGCTGAAATTACAGGCATGAGTCACTGTGCTGGGATCAGGCTTTTATTTATTCCATTAGCAAAGCCCTTATGAGGGCTTATGTCTCCCTTTTGTGGGGACACAGTGATACAAGTTCAGGACAGAGTTGAATATAGAGAAAATGCAGCTGGAAGGCACCGTGGTTCAGGGTGGAGATAAAAAAGAGAGACAAAGACCAGCCTGGCCAACGTGGTGAAACTCCATCTTTACTGAAAATACAAAAAAATTAGCTGGGCATGGTGTTGCCTGCCTGTAGCCCCCATGATTTGGGAGGCTGAGGTGGGAGAATTGCTGGAACCTGGGAGGCAGAGGATGCTGTGAGCCAAGATGGCCCCACTGCACTCTAGCCTGGGTGACAGAGTGAGGCTCTGTCTCAAAAATAAAAAATAAAAAATAAAAAAAGAGAGAGAGAGGAGAGTGACAAGAGAATAATGACAGGTGGAATGGTTGAGGCACAAGAAGAAATGATAAATGCCTTCTCCATTTCCTCCTTTATTTTTTCCATCGGTTCCAACATTCCCCAACACCCAAAGTGGCAGGAAAACTGGATTTTGCAGGTGTACAGGATTCTATCACACTACTGTGTCTCTGGCCACAGCTGAGCTCCGGCTGCATTTTTACAGTTGAACCAGCAGGAGAGTAAAGGTTTAAATTGATGCCTGCTTTACAAAGCATGAGTGAAATCGATGCTTCCAAGTTCATGTGTGTCTGTGAGACTAGGCTTTAAACACTTTGTTTATGTCCAGTAGTAAAGTTTTCATCAAACCATCTTTTCTTTTTAATTGAGCTAATAATTTCACTCTTATCCACTGGGTTGAGTCATACCAGCTGTAACCTGACCAAGTCTGTCTGAACAAATACCTGAATAGAACGTGGTGCAGTAGTCATGGAAAAGGTCCCAAAATTAGCATGAAAAGGTCTGGTTCCTGCTCTGTCGCCTACCTGCTGGGAGTCTCTGAGCCACTGACTCAACCTCTCTGAACCCATCTTTATTATACATAATATGGGGGAAAAACCTTCCTGGCAGGTCAGCATACGAAATGGGTATGTTAGAATATAGACCCTAGGCCAGGTGCGGTAGATCACACCTGTAATCCCAGCACTTTGGGAGGCCAAGGCAGGCGGATCACAAGGTCAGGAGATCGAGACCATCCTGGCTAACATGGTGAAACCCCGTCTCTACTAAAAATACAAAAAATTACTGGGCGTGGTAGCGGGCGCCTGTAGTCCCAGCTACTCGGGAGGATGAGCAGGAGAATGGCATGAACCTGGGAGGCGGAACTTGCAGTGAGCCGAGATCACGCCACTGCACTCCAGCCTGGGCAACAGAGAGAGAGTCTGTCTTAAAAAAAAATAAAAAAAGAAAAGAAAACAGATCCCAGCCCAGGATCTGGTATTCATGAAATGATCCATAAATGTAGTTTGAATCTATTTTTAATTAATTTTGTTCTAAATCTGACACATCAATCTTGCCATTTTCCTTGGTCACTCTTTATGCACTTGAGTGCTTGCTTCTCTTTCTTATTGGGAAGGTAATTATTCTTGTTGGATGATATTATTAAAATACTTAAAAGGGCAAAGATGAAATTAATAGCCACTGCCTCAGAGGAATAGCCTCACTCTAAATAGTCTGACATCTTTTTATAAAGCTTTATGCATATAATTGTATGTGTGTCGGTACATATGAGTGTATGTGTCTTGGTCCATCTGTGCTGCTAAAATACCTTAGACTGGGTCATTTTCAAACAATAGAAATGTATTGCTCACAGCTGTGGAAGCTGAGAAGTCCTAGACCAAGACACCAGCAGGTTCAGTGTCTAGTGAGAGCCTGCTCTCTGCTTCATAGATGGCACTTTCTCCCTGGATTTTTTTTTTTTTTTTTTTTTGAGACGGATTCTTGCTCCATCTCCCAGGCTGGAGGGCAATGGTGTAATTTTGGCTCACTGCAACCTCTTCCTCCCAGGTTCAAGCGATTCTCCTGCCTCAGCCTCCCAAGTAGCTGGGATTACAGGTGTGTGCCACCACATCCGGCTAATTTTTGTATTTTTAGTAGAGATGGGGTTTTGCCATGTTGGTCAGGCTGGTCTTGAACTGCTGACCTCAGGTGATACGCCCACCTCGGCCTCCCAAAATGCTGGGATTACAGGCATGAGCCACCATGCCTGGCCTCTCCCTGGATTCTTACATAGCAGAAGGAATGAACAAAAAATCCTTTGGGCTTCTTTTATAAGGGCACTAATCCCATTCCTGATAGTGGAGCCCTCATGATCTAATCATTTCCCAAAGACCCCCCCTCTTAATATCATTGCATTGGGAATTCTATTTCATCATATGAATTTAAGGAGACACAGACATTCAGGCCATAGCAGCCTGTATGTATGCATGTGCTGGTACATAGCTTTGCATGTATCTTCGTTTGCCATTTTATATTGTTTCCATCAGGCATATATAATCAGCTTTTTGTAACTTTGCATGGAAAGTATTCCAAAAAATAAAGGGTAACAATACTACCATGAAATGTAGTATTTATTTAAACATTCAGTATAATAACTACTTGCATGATACTTACAATATATTAAGTGTTATAAGTAATCTAGAGTGATTTAAAGCAGGCATCACCAGGCCGGGCGCCACTGCTCATGCCTGTAATCCTAGCACTTTAGGAGATCAAAGTGGGTGGATCACTTCAGGTCAGGAGTTTGAGACCAGCCTGGCCAACATGATGAAACACATCTCCACTAAAAATATAAAAATTAGCCGGTTGTGGTGGTGTGCGCCTGTCATCCCAGTTACTCAGCAGTCTGAGACAGGAGAATCACTTGAACCCGAGAGGCAGAGGTTGCAGCAAGCCAAGATTGCACCAGTGCACTCCAGCCTGGGGGACAAGAGCGAAACAAACAAACAAACAAACAAAAAAACAGGAGAGTCATCAACCTTCATGTTGCCGACTGGTACTAGTCCACAGCCTATTAGGATATTAGGAACAGGGCCACACAGCAAGAAGTGAGCAGCAAGTGAGCGAGCATTACCCTCTGAGCTCTGCCTCCTGTTACATCAGCAGTGGCACTGGATTTTCATGGGAGCGCAAATCCTACTGTGAACTGCGCATGAATGGAATCTGGGTTGTGCACTCCTCATGAGAATTAATACCCGATGATTTGAGGTGGAAGGGTTTCATCCCGAACCCATGTCCCCCACCCACCAATGGAAAAATTGTCTTTTGTGAAATGGGTCCCTGGCGCCAAATATTGGGGGCCACTGATTTAAAGTGTACAGGAGGGCGTATGTACGTTATATGCAAATACTATGTCATTTTATGTAAAGGACCTGAGCATCCACGGATTTTGGTGTCCTCAAGGGATCCTGGAATCAATCCCTTACAGATACCTAGTGATGACTGTATTGTTCACCAGGAACATTTTCCCAAGTCACTCCATGGTCATTAAAAGCTTGATTTTTGGATGGGCGCAGTGGCTCACACCTGTAATCCCAGCACTTTGGGAGTCTGAGGCGGGTGGATCACCTGAGGTCAGGAATTTGAGACCAGCCTGGCCAACATGATGAAACCTCAGCTCTACTAAAAACACAAAAAATTAGCCGGATATGGTGGCAGGTGCCTGTAATCTCAGCTACTTGGGAGGCTGAGGCAGAAGAATCACTTGAACCTGGGAGGTGGAGGTTGCAGTGAACCGAGATCATGCCACTGCATTCCAGCCTGGGCAACAAGAGTGAACCTCTGTCTCAAAACAAACAAACAAAACAAAACAAAAACAAGAGAATTAGATATTTAGGGGCTGGGTGATAATCCATTGTTAGAACATGTTCGATTTAGCCAACCGTTCTTCTACTGTTGAACATTTAGTTTACCTCTAATTTTCTCTACTAGCTTATAAGTAATAGAGAAATATGAATAGTCTTGTTCATACATCTTTGTCCACCTCTCTGATTATTTTCTTGAGACAGACTCCTCAGCATTAAATCACTGTGTAAAGGGCATAAACAATTTAAAAGATCATCATACATATTGCCAGAAAGCTTTTCAGAATTGATATTAATTTATATTCTCATCAGTTGTTTGGAGAACTATACTCTCACCGTAAACTGCCCAACACTATTGTCTTTTATTTCCTCATATATTCGGTAAGGAAAAATCATCTTTTGTGTTTCGTTAATTTTTTATGTCTTTGTTTCCTCATTAGGTTGAACAGTTTTAATGGTTTCTTATTTGTTATTTGTCTATTTATGTTCTTTTTACGTTTCTCCATTGAGATGTTCTGTTTCTTATAAATTTAAATATCATTTTAAATAAAGTAATGATAATAGTCCTTTCCCCTTAATATTTTTATTTTTAATGATTTTTTGCACAGACATAAGTTTGAGATATTTATAGAATACTGTTTTGGCTGGGCACAGTGGCTCACGCCTGTAATCCCAGCACTTTGGGAGGATGAGGTAGGTAGATCTCCTGAGGTCAGGAGTTCGAGACCAGCCTGGCCAACATGGCGAAACCCCATCTCTGCTAAAAATACAAAAATTAGCCAGCGTGGTGTCAGGTGCCTGTAATCCCAGCTATTCAGGAGGCTGAGGCAGGAGAATTGCTTGAACCTGGGAGGCGGAGGTAGCAGTGAGCTGAGATTGCACCACTGCACTCCAGCCTGGGTGATGAGAGTGAAACCCCATTTCAAAAAAAAGAAAAATACTGTTTTGTGTACAGACGCCTACGGTCTGAATGTTTGACCTATAGATTTATATGATTACAATAGTAAGTTTTTTCTCTCTATAGCAATCATTTAACTTATTCAAATTTATTGTGAACTTGCTTTTTTCTTTAACACTTTAATACATCTGGGATTTAGTGGGGAGCATATTATAAGGTAAAAACTTAAGAAAATTTTGTCTCAAAGGAATTTAACAAATTTCTTTTTCTTTCATCATTATCTTATACATAGAAAGAGTTTCCTGGCTGGGCACTCTGGCTCACACCTGGAGTCCCAGTACTTTGGGAGGCCGAGGCAGGCGGATCAACTGAGGCTAGGAGTTGGAGACCAGCCTGGCCAACATGGAGAAGCCTTGTCTCTACTAAAAATACAAAATTAGCCGGGCATGGTGGCGGGTGCCTGTAATCCCAGCTACTCGGAAAGCTGAGGCAGGAGAATCGCTTGAACTGGGGAGGTGGAGATTGCGGTGAGCGAGGATCGCGCCATTGCACTCCAATCTGGTAAACAAAGTGAAACTCTGTCAAAGAAAGAAAGAAAGAAAGAAAGAAAGAAAGAAAAAGAAAGAAAGAAAGAAAGAAAGAAAGGAAGGAAGGAAGGAAGGAAGGAAGGAAGGAAGGAAGGAAAGAAAGAAGAAAGAAAGAAGGGAGGGAGGGAGGGAGGGAGGGAGGGAGGGAGGGAAGGAAGAGAAAGAAAGGAAGGAAGGAAGGAAGGAAGGAAGGAAAGAAAGAAAGAAAGAAAGAAGAGAAAGAAAGAAAGAAGAAAGAAAGAAAGGAAAGAAAGAAAAGAAAGAAAGAAAGAAAGAAAAAGAAAGTTTCCCAAATTTCTATCATCAGTTGTTGAGTCATGACCTCCCTTCACCGTTGATTGCAGTTGTTTCTTTATCATTCGTGCGGGTGCCTGATTCAATTCTATCTGCTCTGTCTCCCTGATTTGTGTGCTGATTCATGACTCCATAATACATTTTCATTATGTGGCTTTATGGTATGCTCTGTATGTGCCAGGGTGCATCAGATCACGCCAATCTTCCTTCTTATTTTAAACTTCATAATTTTTTTGAATCTCATAATTCTTCGTAATTCTTACCCTCATTTTTTTTTTTTTTAGATAATCTTGCTCTGTCTCCCAGGCTGGAGTGCAGTGGCATGATCATAGCTCACTGCAGCCTCGACCTCCTTGGCTCAAGTGATCCTTCCATCTCTGCCTCCCAAGTAGCTAGGACTACAGGGGCATGGCACGACACTCAGCTATTTTTTTGTTTAGTGTTTCTAGAGATGAGGTCTCCCTGTGTTACCCAGGCTAGTCTCAGACTTCTGGGCTCAAGAGATCCTCCTGCCTCAAAGTGCTGAGATTACAACCAGGAGCCATTAGGCCCAACCTAATTCTTACCTTTGTACTTATTTTTACACTTTTTTCTTTTCTTTTCTTTTCTTTTTTTTTTCTTTTCTCCTTAGAGACAGGGTCTTGCTCTGTCACACAGGCTGGAGTGCAGTGGTGTCATCATAGCTTACTGCAGACTGAAACTTCGAACTCCTGGGGTCAAGCAATCCTCCCACTTCAGCCTCCCAAGTAGCTGGGACTATGGGTGTGCACCATCATGCCCACTTAATTTTTTTGGGGGGGGGGCACAGACAGAGTCTTGCTCTGTTGCCCATGCTGGAGTGCAGTGGTGCTATGCTATTATAGCTCACTGTAACCTCAAACTCTTGGAATCAGACAGTCCTCCCATCTTGGCTTCCCAAAGCACTGGGATTACAGGCAAGAGCTAACACAACTGGCCCAAAACTTTTTACTTTATAATAGTTGTATAATAGATACACAGGAAGTTACATATTTAGTAACTTTTATCCATCCAATAGTCACATTTTATATAACGTAGGACAATCTTAAGCCAGAAAATTGGCATTGGGATAATACTGCTACGTAGAGAACCAACGTGATTCTGTTTCACCATTTTTACATGCATTCACAAGTGTGTGCTTGTGTGTTTGTGATGTTCTATGCAGTTCTATCCCAGGCACAGATTCATGAGACATAACCACACTCAAGACACAGAGCTGGCTGGGTGCGGTGGCTCACTCCTGTAATCCCAGCACTTTTGGAGACCGAGGCGGGTGGATCACCTGAGGTCAGGAGTTCAAGACCAACCTGGCCAACATGGCAAAAACCTATCTATTAAAAATATAAAAATTACCCGTGTGTGATGGCAGGTGCCTGTAATCCCAGCTACTTGCAAGGTTGAGGCAGGAGAATGACTTGAATCTGGGTGGTGGACGTTGCAGTGAGCCGAGATCATGCCACTGCACGCTAGCCTGGGAGACAGAAGGTGACTCTGTCTCAAAAAAAAAAAAAGACACAGACCTGCCCCGTCCCACAAAGGAGCTCTCTCTCCTGTCTTACCATTTATGTTTGTACCACCTCCACTAGAGTCCCCGGGCAACCACTAATCTTTTCTATACTTTTGACATTTAAAAAAATTCTATAAATTAAATCATAAATTAAATCATAGGCTATATAACCATTTAAGACTGACTTTTTTTTTTTTCCTAAGCATAATGCCCTTGAGATGCATCCAGGTTTTTGTGTGTATTGGCAGCTGATTCCTTTTTTTAACTGAACGGTATTCCATTGTATCAGTTTGTTTAGCCACTCAATTATGGAAGGACATTGTTTCCACTTTGGGACTGTTACAAACGAAGCTGCTATGAACATTCGTGTTCAAGTTTTTGTGTGAACGTTAAGTTTTTATTTCTCTGGGATAAATGCCCAAGGGTGCAATTGCTGGGTAGTATGGTGAATGTATGTCTAGTTGTATTAAAAAACTGCCTGTAATCCCAGCCACTCTGGGAGGCCAAGGCGAGTAGATCACTTGAGGTCAGGAGTTCAAGGCCAACCTGACCAACATGATGAAATCCTGTCTCTACTAAAAATACAAAAAGTAGCTGGATGTGTGGTGGCGGGCATCTGTAGTTCCAGCTACTCAGGAGGCTGAGGCAGGACAATTGCTTGAACCCGGCAGGTGGAGGTTGCAGTGAGCCGAGATCACGCCACTGCACTCCAGCCTGGGCAACAGAGTGAGACTCCATCTCAAAAAAACAAAAAACAAAAAACAAAAACAAAAACCTGCCAAATAGCTTTTCATAGTGGCTGTACCATTTTTTGTCACCACCAGCAATGTATGACAGATACAGTTTCTTTGCCTCCTCTCAGCATTTGCCATGATTATTTTTTATTTTAACTGTTCTGATAGCTGTGCCATAACATTGTGATTTTTGCTCACACCTGTAATCTCAGCACTTGGGTGGCTGAAGCGGGTGGATAGGTGGAGTCCAGGAGTTTGAGACCAGCCTGGGCAACAGAGTGAGACTCTGTCTCTACGTCATAATTTTTTAAAAATTAGCTAGGCATGGTGGCAGGTGCTGATAGTCCCAGCTACCAGGGAGGTTGATGTGGGAGGATTGCTTGAGCCCAAGAGGTCAAAGTTGTATAAAGGAATGATCACTCCACTACAGTCCAGCCTGGATGACAAAGGGCGTTAGTCCATTTTCATGCTGCTGATAAAGGCATACCTGAGACTGGGCAATTTACAAAAGAAAGAGGTTTATTGGACTTACAGTTCCACATGGCTGGGGAGGCCTCACAGTCATGGCAGAAGGTGAAAGGCACACCTCGCATGGTGGCAGACAAGAGAAGAGGACATGTGCAGGGAAACTCCCATATTTAAAATCAGATCTTGTGAGATCTCAGATCTTGTGAGACTTAGTCACTATCATGAGAACAGCATGGGAAAGACCCACCCCCATGAATCAATCACCCCCGACCAGGTTCTTCCCAGCATGCATGGGTATTACGGGAGTTACAATTCAAGATGAGATTTGGGTAGGAACACAGCCAAACCATATCACAGAGTGAGACCCTAAAAAGTAAAGTAAGTGTCTAAAAAGTAAAAACTGACATTGTAGTTTTAATTTGTATCTTCCTAATTACCAATGATATTGAATAATCTTATCTTTTAATTTTTTCCAGGTGAACGTGATGCAAAGATTTCCCCCAAAAACTTCCATTAATATTTTTATTGGATTATGTTAAAATATACCTTTAGTTGTGAATAATCTACAGTTTTAAGATAGGAAGTCTTCTAACCAAAGAATCTCTCCATTTATTCATTAGTATTTTTCTCCATAAGGTTTTATATTTCCTTTCATATAGGTCATGCATATTATAAATATTATTATATATATTACTCTTTTTTGCTTTTTCTCTATTTTGTTTTGCTTCATTTTTTAAAAACTTTCCTAGGCAGAATTTTCTCACTACGTCTTTGAACATATTGAAAGAACATAGTAAATATATTTATTTTAGTTCATTTGCCTTTTATTCAGACACTTAACTGAGCTCCATTATTAGTTCTAATAGCTTTATAATTTTCCTATGTGCACAAATATATGTAATGAAGTAAAATGATCTAATAGTTAATGTGTATTGAGCTCTTGAAATGTACCAGCTAAGCACTACACTTCACATGCATTAGTTCACTTGAATCCATTTATCATCTTAAAAAAACCTCATTGCCCAGATGTCCCTCTGTGCTTGAATTAATTGTACCGTGAATTGGTATCTGCTACTAATTGTAATTACAGGTTGTTCTATAAACATGGGGCAGTTAGATTTGAAACCCCCTCTGAATAATCATACCTTAGGTTACCCTTGTGAATGGGTGCAGGAAGGGAGGCAAAAAGGTATAAAGTCCCAGTTGAATAAAGAAGTAAAGGGAAAGCCAGGGTTTGGTTGGGCAAACATGAAGAACTGGGGATTTTATAGAAATAGCCTATACTTCCCCACCCCTCCTTCTATCCCCATCTTTGCAGACAGATCAAACTAATTACAGAAGAAGCAGGCAAAGTCCATCCCTGCCCTCCATCCCTTTCCTCCTCCCCTTCTCCAGGCACTGTTTCTGAGAAAAGGAATTTTTTTTTTTTTTTTTTTGAGACAGGGTCTTGCTCTGTCACCCAGGCTTTAGTGCAGTGGCATGATCATAGCTCACTGTAGCCTGGACCTCCAGTGCTCAAGCCATCCTCCCACCTCAGCTTCCCAAATAGCTGGGACTATAGGAGCACACTACCATACCTGGCTAATTTTTAAAAAATTTTTGTGTAGAGACAGAGTCCCACTGTGTTGCCCAGGCTAGTCTCAAACTCCTGGACTCAAGTGATCCTCCTGCCTCGGCCTCCCAAACTGCTGGGATTAGAGTTTCTGATTTCTTGGGTTGAATGTATAGTTTGTTTATTTACCTCCTTACTTATAAGTGCTAGGATTAGAGTTTCTAATTTCTTGGGTTGAATGCGAAGTTTGTTTATTTACTTCCTTTCTTGTAAGTGCTGGGATTGGAGTATCTGATTTCTTGGGTTGAATGTGCAGTCTGTTTATTTACTTTCTCTCTTGTTTAAAAATTTAAGTGTTCACAAGTGCACATTTATCTCTCGCTTCTACTTTAACAGCACTCCGTAAGAGTTGATAGACACTGTTTCATTGTCATTATTTTTTTAAATGGCCTATAATTATGGCTCTGATTTCCTCTTGGACTCAAAAACTTATTATAGTTTTTGTTTTAATTTCTAAGCAAGTGAGTATTTCAAGCATTTATAATGATTATTATTATTTGCTTTGTGATCAGAAAATCTGAAACCTACAATTTCTGCTTTTCGAAACTTATTACGTTTTCCTCAAGGCCTGGTATACAGCCAACCCTTTCATGAACACTTAATCAGAAATTAATTCTCTGTAGATTGGAAAGGTTTATACTACAGTTACTTAGAGAGGTGACAGAAGTAGATAGATAGACAAAGATGTCAATTAATCCAATCTTAATTATTTTAGTATTCAAATACTGTATTTAATCATTAAACCACGGAAATGCTTAAGGAGTTGTATCTTCTCTCACAGTGTTTTTCTGATAATTTTTTTCTATTTCCTTCTTTTTATTTTTTTTGTTTTGGAGAGGGAGTTTCACTCTTGTTGCCCAGGCTGGAGTGCAATACAATGGCATGATCTCAACTCACTACAACCTCTGCCTCCCGGGTTCAAGCAATTCTCTGCCTCAGCCTCCAGAGTAGCTGGGATTACAGGTGCCTGCCACCACATCCGGCTAATTTTTTGTATCTTTTAGTAGAGACAGGGTTTTCCCATGTTAGCCAGGATGGTCTCGATCTCCTGACCTCATGATCAGCCCCCCTCAGCCTCCCAAAGTGCTGGGATTACAGGCGTGAGCCACCGTGCCTGGCCCCACTGACTCTACATTATGGCGAGTTGTATAATTATTTCATTAGATATTACAATATAATAATAATGGAAATAAAGTGCACAATAATTGTAATGTACTTGAATCATTCCAAAACCATTTCCCCACCTGTCCATGGAAAAATCTTCTTCCACGAAACCGGTGCCTGGTACCAAAACGGCTGGGGAGTGCCGCTTTATATTATTTAAGGTATTTGCCTTGAACTTGACTGTTTCTAACGCCTTTTACCTTGAGTTCTGCTTTTTCAAATGAGTTTTCTCATTCTTGCTTTTGTTTGGTTTGCACTTTTCCCATAATGTCCAATGTGTTTTTGCTCATTCTTCAAAAGATAGGATAGGGCTGGGCACGGTGGCTCACACCTGTAATCCCAACACTTTGGAGGCCGAGGCGGGTGGATCATGAGGTCAGAAGTTCGAGACCAGTCTAGCCAACATAGAGAAATCCTGTCTCTACTAATACACAAAAAATTAGCTGGGTGTAGTGGTGGGCGCCTGTAATCCCAGCTACTCAGGAGGCTGAGGCAGGAGAATGGCGTGAACCTGGGAGGCAGAGGTTGCAGTGAGCCCAGATCGTGCCACTGCACCCCAGCGTGGGTGACAGAATGAGACTCCGTCTCAAAACAACAGCGACAACAACAACAACAAGATAGGATAGAAAAAATAGGTAGTGATGAAAATGAGTCTTGCATTCTCAGGCAGATAGTTAGAAAACTCTAACCTCATACCTTCCCTTGTATTCCGGCAAATCTACTTTTTGGCACAGATGTGACTAATACATCCTTTAATATTTTATGGGAAGCAAAAAGAGATATTCACACCGTTCCTTGACACCTAATCCAATGTGGCAGAGTTTATCTTTCTTTAGTTTTTGTGGGAGCAAATGATGCTGGGTTTCCACAATAGCCTCTTGCTTCTGGTTGAATACCAACTCGGTGGCTGTATGAGTCAGGGTTCTCTAGAGGGACAGAACTAATAAGATAGTGTATCTATAAAGGGAGTTTATTAAGGAGAATTGACTCATACAATCACAAGGTAAAGTCCCACAGCAGGCTGTCTGAAAGTTGAGGAGCGAGGAAGTCGTTACTGGATCGGTCTAAGTCCTAAAACCTCAAAAGTGGGGAAGCCCACGGTGCAGCCTTCAGTCTGTGGCCAAAGGCCCGAGAGCCCCTGGCAAACCAGTGGTGTAAGTCCAAGAGTCCAAAAGCTAAACAACTTGGAGTCTGACGTTCAAGGGCAGGAAGCATCCAGCACAGGAGAAAGATAAAGGCTGGAAGATTCAGCAAGTCAAGTCCTTCCACGTTCTCCTGCTGCCTGCTTTATTCTAGCCGTGCTGGCATCTGACTAGATGGTGCCCACCCAGATTGAGGGTGGGTCTGCCTCTCCCAGTCCACTGACTCAAATGTTCATCTCCTTTGGCAACACCCTCATAGACACACCCAGGAACAACACTTTTCATCCTTCAATCCTATCAAGTTGATCTTCAGTATGAACCATCACAGTGGCCCAAAGGAAAGAAGGTAGCATTAAGGTACCACTAGATGGAGACGGGCTGCCTAATTCTGATTTATCTTTCAAGACTTTTCTCACCTTCTGATTGAGGTCACTCAGACCCTTGACCCAGCTGGACATCATACTTGACATAGAAGGAGAAATCAGATCAAGGCTTTGCACACTAGACTTGCAGTCCTTTTACTGGCATACATTTACCATCCCACCGATCAAAGCTAAACAAACAGCAGGGTGGCAGTAATTTATACATGGGAAGAAGAACAATTTAGAATTTCTAGAAATGTAACTATGGCAACAAATTTAAAAAGTTAGCTACAATTTGTCATTCCTTAAAGTCATGCATATTACATTATCCTAATAATTTACGTAGTAATTACTTAATAAGCCCAAATGAGAGAAATGAGTAATTGTGTGAGCCTAAGGCTGGATTAATGTGTGGTTTAAGAGTGGATGGCCTTGTCTTTTCCATTCAACCTTGCTAACTTCTGTGCATTGCATATTCAGCAGAATGGATGACCTCTGCTTCAAAGACAAAAATCGTCTCTACAAAGATGGCCACAGGACTTTAGTGCTATATGCTTGTATTAGTCAGCGTTCTCTAGAGGGACAGAGCTAATAGGATACATGTATATATAAAGGGAAGTTTATTAAGGAGTACTGACTCACACAATCACAAGGTCCCACAGTAGGCTGTCTGCAAACTGAAGATCAAGGAAGCCAATCTGAGTACCGAGGCTGAAGAACTTGAAGCCTGATGTTCGAGGGCAGGAAGCACCCAGCACAGCAGAAAGACATAGGCTGGGAGGCTAAGCCAATCCATTCTTTCCACATTCTTCTGCCTGCTTTTTATTCTGGCCATGCTAGCAGCTGATTAGAAGGTGCCCACCCAGATTTAGGGTGTGTCTGCCTTTCCTGGTCTACTGACTCAATTATTTTTTTGAGACAGAGTCTTGCTCTGTTGCCCAGGCTGGAGTGCAGTGGTGCAATCTCAGTTCACTTCAACCTCCATCTCACCTCCTGGGTTCAAGCAATTCTCCTGCCTCAGCCTCCCGAGTAACTGGGACCACGGGCACGTGCCACCACACCCAGCTAATTTTTTGTATTTTCTTTTTTTAGTAGAGATGGAGTTTCATCACGTTAGCCAGGATGGTCCCGATCTCCTGACCTCGTGATCTACCCACCTCAGCCTCCCAAAGTGCTGGGATTACAGGTGTGAGCCACCATGTCTGGCCAAACTCAAATGTTATTCTTTTTTGGCAAGACCCTCACAGACACACCTAGGAATAATACTCTGCATCCTTCAATCCAGTCAAGCAGACAGACACTCAATATTCACCATTACAATGCTTAACTTTTGCATGTACATAGAGGAATTCATCAGATGACAAGTGGAATATTTTGGTTAAACAGTCGTATTTCAGGATATCTTTGGTTCCAATCTTTAATGGAACTACATACTGGCCACTTTGTGATGACAGAATTATCCACTACCTTAAAACAGTTGTTTGGGTATGGGGGAACCAAGTTTATTGATTAAAAATGAGCATTCGAAAGACCAAATCTAGAGTCAAGTCATCGGTTGCCTGAAGCGGAGGTTCACAGGGGAACCATTGTTAATTAGGACCTGGGGTAGCTAAGGGAATTTGGCCAATTCAAGCAATTTGGCAAAACTCACTTTTCGAACTTTTAAAGTCAGCACATAACATAATCTGGTCCTTCTGGCTTTTGGGAAAAGGGTGTTTCTCTTGGTCCTTCCGGGCTTACTGGTAGAGATGAGCATAAAACAAAAGCAAAGCAGTTAATTCCACACCTTGTTCTACTCACACAGTGATCGGAACATTCCTCCCCAGCGAATTCCTTCGTCTGACGTTTTCTCCCTCTTTTCACATTTGTTCCAAGTTCCCAGATCCCTGGGTGATTTTCTACTTCAATTCACCAATGTTTATTGCACACTTACCATGCGCTGGCACTGTGGTAGGCATTAGGAAGCAATAGTGACCCAGGTCATCTCACCTTCCACCCTCTTGGAGTCTACAGTCTACATAAAGTTAGGGGGGGAGGTTGCTGATTCATGTGGATGCCATTTCCAGAGCATTCTACCCATGTCTGCTTCCCAAGACTTCATTCATTGCTGAAGCCACCACTATCCTGGCAGGTATCATTGTCCCCAGTGATATAGAGATGCTTCTTTCTTGCTCAGAAAAAGTACTGCAGCCATAAAGTCCAGTCCCGTTGTTATTTCCAATTTCTGCTTATCCTTCTGTTCCTTGGGGTACGAGCAAAAAAGTCAGTCACCTGGAGTTTTGTTTACCTGTTAATCCCTGGGCCCATCCCTAAACCAAAGGATCAGAATTCATGGGGCGGTAAAAAAAATGTACCGGGTGATTCTTTTTTTTTTTTTTTTTTGAGACGGAGTCTGGCTCTGTCGCCCAGGCTGGAGTGCAGTGGCATGATCTCAGCTCACTGCAAGCTCCACCTCCCGGGTTTACGCCGTTCTCCTGCCTCAGCCTCTGGAGTAGCTGGGACTACGGGCGCCCGCCACCTTGCCCAGCTAGTTTTTTGTATTTTTTAGTAGAGATGGGGTTTCACCGGGTTAGCCAGGATAGTCTCAATCTCCTGACCTCGTGATCCACCCGCCTCGGCCTCCCAAAGTGCTGGGATTACAGGCTTGGGCCACCGCGCCCGGCCCAGGTAATTCTTAAATACATTATACTAGGGTACTAAAGGCCCTTGGATCTAGTCCCTAGGCAAGGTCAAGACTCCTGCAAGCCAATAGCTTGTTACTGCCACATTGACCAGCTTGTCCTGACAAATACACCATTACCAGGCAGTACACAGCAATGACCATATGCTTATTTAGAGGACCCTTCTCGCCCTCCACCTGCCTCCACTTCTCATTCATTCATCTTCCTCTATTTGAAAGAAGTAAACTCCCTTCTCCTGGCAACCACCTCACCTCTCTTTTCCTAATGGCAGCTTTGATTGCTCCTCTTCCAGACAAATCTCATCACCCTTAATAAACTAAAGTCTAGGGATCCCTTTTCTTCTCCTATATTTTCATTTGTTTGTTTTGCTATAATTATATTTCGTAAAACTGGTTTCAGAGATCAGGAAACTCCTTCTCCAAACAGACTTGCATTTGCAGTCAACACCTTGGCAAAGTAAGCAACAATAAGCGTTTTTTAAAGGAGGATAAATGAAATCTGTGTGTGTGTCTGTGTGTGTGTGTGAGAGAGAGAGAGAGAGAGAGAGAGAGGGAGGGAGAGAGAGAGAGAAGAGAGAGAGAGAGAGAGAGAGAGAGAGAGAGAGAGAGAGAGACTGACTCACTCTGTCACCCAGGCTGGAGTGCAGTGGCATGATCTCAGCTTACTGCAACCTCCACCTCCCGAGTTCAAGCGATTCTCCTGTGTCAGACTCCTGGGACTCCTGTCAGAGTAACTGGGATTATAGGCATGTGCCACCACACCCAGCTAATTTTTGTATTTTTAGTAGAGACAAGGTTTCACCATGTTGACCAGACCGAACTCCTGACCTCAAGTGATGTGCCTGCCTCAGCCTCCCAAATTGCTGGGATTACAGGCATGAGCCACCGTGCCTGGCCTTAACTCTCATTTTTAAAGATACCTAGAAAAGTTTGCTTTTTGAAATAATCACATATTGGCTGGGTGCAGTTTTAGGTGTTCCTGCCTGCAACCCCAGCACTTTGAGAGGCTGAGCCAGGAGGGTTGCTTGAGGCAAAGAGTTCAAGACCAGCCTGGGCAACATAGGAAAATCCCATTTCTACAAAAAAATAAAAATTAGCTTGGTGAAATAGTGCACAACTACAGTCCCAGCTACTTGCGAAGCTCAGGCAGGAGAATTGCTTGAGCCTGGGAGTTCAAGGCTGCAGTCAGCTATGATCACACCACTGTACTCTAGTCTGGGTGAAGGACTGGGATCCTGTCTCTATAAGAAAAAAAGGAAAAGACAAAATAATCACATTAAACCTTTTGTGAAATAAATAATCTCCTCTTTTTCTTGCTTATACAGACTGCTAATCTATCTCACACACACACACACACACACACACACACACACACACATGTCCCTGTGCTGGTGTGTGTTTGTGTGTAAATCTGATTTTGTTTAATATGGAAGCATTTGCAAAGTGTCTAACAGAATGCCATGTGTGATTAGCTTTTATTTAAGGGGCTTTTTTTTTTGTTTTTTTTCTTTTTTTCCTTCTACTGATGACGGTAAGAGGACACAGGAAATGATTAACAGGTTAGAAGCAGACTGTGAGGAAAGACTAAAGGAATTATGGATATTTGCCTGGAGCCAGAGGCTGATATGTAGTTAATTACAGTCTTCAAGTTAATGAAGCAATATTTTATGGGTGATCGTGAGCAACTGTATTTTTTATTCTAAGAACAAGAAGACCTTATGTTAGAACAAGACAGACTGGGTTTAAAGTGGGAGTTTCAAAGGTAGATGCTTGGGAATGAAGAAAATCAGCACCTAGGAAGATCATGGAATTATTGTCTACATTTTTTTTTTTTTTCGAAACTGAGTCTCACTCTATCACCCAGGCTGGAGTGCAGTGATGCCACCAGGACTGGCTAAGTTTTTTAATTTTTTTTTTTTTTTTTTCTGAGAGATGGGGCCTTGCTCTTTCTCAGGCTGGTCTCAAACTCCCGAGCTCCAGCAATCTTCCTGCCCCAGCCTCCAAAATTGCTGGAATGACAGGTATAAGTCACCATACCTGGCCCTCTCTAGATTTTTAATAAGAGATAAACAACTGCATGGGATGGTTTATGATACTTATCTGTAGTGGCAGCCTGGTACCCCACAGGAAACACTGAGTTATGTCACAGCCTCTGTACCTCTTTTCTCATTATCCTTCTAATTGAATCTCCCTCCTTCCTATTTGTATAAACCTTCTCATCGTTTTAATTCTCTAGATCATTATAAAGTTTTCCCTCTCTACTCTTGATTATTCTTCCACCTCTTGGCGTTCATCATCCATTGTATTGTTACAGTGCATTAGTCAATAAAGCTAACCTTTGTTGCAGTAACAAACAAACCTCCAAGTTCCAGTGGTTAAAATATAAGCGTTCATTTTTTTTATTCACACACAGTTTACTGAGGTCTCATCAACTCTCCAAGGCAGCCCAGTGACTAAGCAGTGACTCAGGGTTTTCTTTTTGTGGCTCCACCAACTCAGGGTTCTATGATATGTGAGGTGTCTTCAAAAAGTTCACAGCAAATACAGAAAATATGGAAAAACTACGCACAGATTTTATTTTCGGGGTTTTTTTTGCATCAGAATAAACTCATACTAACTTGCTATATCTAAACAGGATCTAGTTTGAGGCACTAAAGATAAGAAATCAGTTTGAAAAGAGCCTCTATCAGAGCAACATAAGTTCTGTTAAAATCAAGGCAAGAGCAAATACAAAGTTTGTGGTGAAGCTTGGGTGGAAGAATGGTAAAATCACTGATGTTTTACAAAACGTTCATGGGGAAAATGCCCCAAAGAAATCATCAGTCTACAAATAGATACTCATCATAAGAAAAGATGAGATGATGAAAATGAAGCCTGCAACAGCAGATCATCCACACTGATTTTCAAAAAAAGATTAAACTTGTTTGTGCCTTCATTGAAAAGGAGCCACACGTACCAGCAGAAACAATGACTGATACCATGAACATCTCAACTGGTTCAGCTTACACAATTCTGACCGAAAAATTAAAGTTAAGCAAACTTTCCACTGGACGGGTGTCAAAGTAATTGCACCTAGATAAGCTGCAGACAAGGGCAGTGATTTCAATAGAAATTTCAAACAAGTGTGATAAAGATCCTGAAATATTTCTTCAAAGAATTGTAACAAGAGCTGGAACATGGCTTTACCAGTACAATCCTGAAGACAAAGCAAAATCAAAGCAATGGCTACCAAGAGGTGGAAGTGGTGAGAGTTTCTCCACAACAATGCTTCTGCTCACCCCTCTCATCAAACAAGGGCAATTTTGCAAGAGTCTCAGTAGAAAATCATTAGGCATAGGGCTAATATCCAGAATCTACAAAGAACTCAAACAAACTTAAAAAAAAAAAAACCATCAAAAAGTGGGCGAAGGATATGAACAGACACTTCTCAATAGAAGACATTTATGCAACCAACAGACACATGAAAAAATGCTCATCATCACTGGCCATCAGAGAAATGCAAATCAAAACCACAATGAGATATCATCTCACACCAGTTAGAATGGCTATCATTAAACAGTCAGGAAACAACAGGTGCTGGAGATGATGTGGAGAAATAGGAATACTTTTACACTGTTGGTAGGACTGTAAATTAGTTCAACCAATCATTGTGGAAGACAGTGTGACGATTCCTCAAGGATCTAGAACTAGAAATACCTTTTGACCTAGTCATCCCATTACTGGGTATATACCCAAAGGATTATAAATCATGCTGTTATAAAGGCACATGCACACGTATGTTTATTGTGGCACTATTCACAATAGCAAAACTTGGAACCAACCCAAAGGTCCATCAATGATAGACTGGATTAGGAAAATGTGGCACATATACACCATGGAATACTTGCAGCCATAAAAAAAGCATGAGTTCATGTCCTTTGTAGGGACATAGTGGAAGCTGGAAACCATCATTCTTTGCAAACTATCACAAGGACAAAAAAACCAAACACTGTATGTTTTCACTTATAGGTGGGAATTGAACAGTGAGAACACTTGGACACAGGAAGGAGAACATCACACACTGGGGCCTGTCGTGGGGTCAGGGGAGGGAGGAGGGATAGCATTAGGAAATATACCTAATGTAAATGATGAGTTAATGGGTGCAGCACACCAATATGGCATATGGCACATGTATACATATGTAACAAACCTGCACGTTGTGCACATGTACCCTAGAACTTAAAGTATAATTTTAAAAAAAAAAGAAAATCATTAGGCATCATGTAACAGTCCTGACTTGGCCCCTTCTGGCTTCTTTTTGTTTCCCAATCTTAAAAAATTCTATAAAGGGCACCCATTTTTCTTAAGAATGTAAAAAAGATCACGTTGACATGTTTAGTTCTCAAGACTCTTGGTTCTTTAGAGATGAACTAAAGTATCGGTCTCAACACTTACAAAAGTGTCTTGAACTTGATGGAGCTTATATTGAAAAATGAAGTTTATATTTTTACACTTTTAATTCCTTTTAATTTAATTTCCATTTTTCCAGATTTTGAAGTCCTCTCATATGTGGCAGGGGAAGAGGCTCTTGGACAGTTCTGTGCCAACTCTTAAACACATCAGCCTGGAAGTGACGACATAACTCCCCCTCAAAGCCCATTTGCCAAAACCACTCTTATGCCAATCTATCTAACTGCAAGGAAATTAGGAAGATGTAGGGAATGGTGAAGGGTTGCCTAAGGGTATGAAGACAACTATAACTTTCTCTACCAAGTGAAATCTCTCTACTGAAGGATCAGTCTCAAAGGGTGGATAACTGGCCTTATGCTTTGTTTGATCTGGACGCTTGATCTTGGTACATGCCTACTGATCATATGGTGGCATCTCTTGTTCCATTTATGAATGTCATTTAGATTTAAGGCACAGATTACTGGAACTACAAGTGAGTGGAGGAGAGAGAAAAAAGGATACCAAGAGACTTCCAACATGTGTGTCTAATTTGTTAGTATTTACCCTGTATCAGTCCTTGCTAATTATGACCTCAGATTCCCTGGAACTCTGGGTCTTAGTCCGTTTTTGTTGCTTTTCCTCTTCAATTCATTTTAAACATAGGTCTTGTCTATAACCATCCTTGACTTAGAAGATAAGCCTATTTCCAGCCTAGAATCAAACCTAATCCTGTAACTGGTCTGGGGTTTTGCAACCTGATAATGCCAAGTAATGCTGTCCAACATTTGACATGAGTTTTATTGTGTTTATTGAAGGATAACTTGAGAGTCATGCAGACCTGGGTTCAAACAACATCTGCCCAATGGAGATAAGAGACAAATGGAGATCATGTTAGCTTTGTGGATTATTGTGAGAAGGAAATGAGGTAATAAAGTATAAAGTGTCTAGCTCAGTACCTGAAATATAGTAACCGCTCAAGAAAGTTATCAATTCTTATTATTAGGTTATTAAAATCAGAAAGCTTGAAGTATTTAGGCAGACGCATTCTAATATCTGCAATTTATATTGTACAAAAAGATAAGCTAGACTGATGAACAAATAGATGGGTAGAGATGTGAAAATGCAAATACAGTAAAATGTTAACAGTTGAATCCAGATGGTGGGTATATGAATATTCACTGTACAATTATTTCAGCTTCTCTGTATGTCTAAGTATTTTCATAAGAAAAACATTGAAGGATATCAGTAGGTTTATACCTTTCACCTGCCCTCTCCAGACATACATAAGACTAAAGCTTAAAACCGGCCGGGCGCGGTGGCTCAAGCCTGTAATCCCAGCACTTTGGGAGGCCGAGACGGGCGGATCACGAGGTCAGGAGATCGAGACCATCCTGGCTAACACGGTGAAACCCCGTCTCTACTAAAAATACAAAAAAAAACCAGCCGGGCGAGGTGGCGGGCGCCTGTGGTCCCAGCTACTCGGGAGGCTGAGGCAGGAGAATGTCGTGAACCCGGGAGGCGGAGCTTGCAGTGAGCTGAGATCCGGCCACTGCACTCCAGACCAGGCGACAGAGCAAGACTCCGTCTCAAAAAAAAAAAAAAAAAAAAAAAAAAAAAAAACAAAAAAAAAAAAAAAAAGCTTAAAACCTGCCTTGGACTGGATCCTACGAATTTAAAAATCTTATAGAGCACCTCCCCGCCCCCTTAACTTCCAGAATTGGCAAGAGGATACTGTGAAATTATTAGCATACAATACAAACTTCTCTTGTCTTATACATTATTTACCAGGGAAAAATATGGATGAAATATTATCACAACGGGTCATGTACATTCTATGTGGCAACCACTCTTAGTCCATTTTCTGTTGCCTATAAGAGAATATCTGAAACTGAGTAATTTATATGAAACTAAATTTCATTCTTATACTGATGGAGGCTGAGAAGACCAAGATTGAGCGTCTGTATCTGGTGAGTGCCTTGTTGACAGTGGGGACTCTGCAGATGCCCAAGGCATCACAGGGCACATGGAGAGGGGGCTTAGTGTGCAAACATCCTAGCTCAGGTCTCCCTTCCTCCTCTTCTTATAAAGCCATCAGTTCCTCTCCTGTAATAGCTCATTAATCTATTGACCCATTAAACTATTAATCCAATAATTGATTGATCAGTTCATAAGGGCAGAACCCTTGTGAGTTAATCATCTCTTAAAGGCCCCCTTCCCTCAATACTGCCACACTGGGATTAAATGTCTCCATTTCCCATGAGTTTTGGAAAGGAAAAATATTCAAACCATAGCAGATTATAATTTAATTTGGAATATAAAACAGACTATGTATTCCACAGAGACACCAGGAATTTTAGGGAAACAGAAGAAATTCTGGGTAAATAGAGGTTATGGAAGCACAGCCCAGCAAGTTATACTTAGGAAATCTACCTCAAAGAGGTCAGGTGCGGTGGCTCATGCCTGTAATCCCAGCGGGTGGATCACAAGGTCAGGAGATCAAGATCATCCTGGCTAACATGGTGAAACCCCGTCTTTACTAAAAATATAAAAAATTAGCTGGGCTTGGTGGCACGCACCTGTAGTCTCAGCTATTTGGGACACCGAGGCAGGAGAATTGCTTGAACCCGGGAGGCAGAGGTTGCAGCGAGCCAAGATCGCACCACTGCACTCCAACCTGGGCAACAGGGTGAGACTCCATCTGAAAAGAAAAGAAAAGAGGCCAGGCGCAGTGGCTCAAGCCTGTAATCCCAGCACTTTGGGAGACCAAGGCAGGCGGATCACAAGGTCAGGAGATCGAGACCATCCTGGCTAACACGGTGAAACCCCATCTCTACTAAAAATACAAAAAATTAGCCAGGTGTGGTGGTGGTTGCCTGTAGTCCCCAGGTACTTGGGAGGCTGAGGCAGGAGAATGGTGTGATCCTGGGAGGCAGAGCTTGCAGTGAGCCGAGATCACACCACTGCACTCTAGCCTGGGTGACAGAGCAAGACTCCATCTCAAAAAAAGAAAAAAAGAAAAAAGCAAAGAAAAGTGAAGAAAAACCACCTCAAAGCTACAGCAACAACCGTCCCCTGGCTTCCTGAAACCTCTGGTACAACCATACAAACCACAGAAATTGGCAAGATCTATTCTTACCAGTCAAATCACAGAGTTGACAGACTCTCAAGGGGTACAAGTATGAAATTCGTACTTGTAATTTGTTTAAAGTAACATTGTATAAAATATCATAATGTTTAAAGTAACATTGCATAAAATCCATTCAATTCTTCTCATTTTACAAGGGAAGAAAGAGAAGTCCGAAAGCTAGTTAAGACATTGAAGGTGATAATGATTTTGATTTTAAACTCATCTCCACCCTCTTTTCTAGTAAAAGTGCTAAAAGTGTATCTTGGGGATGATTTACTCTACCCTCATTATCTCTCCATGAGCACTCCCCGCCATACACATACACAGCTTCTGTAAATAACCAAGATGTAATCTAAGAGTCCTAATGTGGCTCTGCACACCCATTTCAAGCCAAGTCTTCTAGGCATCCCTCCAAGCCAACTGCCAGCCCCAAGTGCCTCCTACATGCAGGTTCT
Organism: Trachypithecus francoisi; assembly: GCF_009764315.1. Classification (NCBI taxonomy): domain Eukaryota; kingdom Metazoa; phylum Chordata; class Mammalia; order Primates; family Cercopithecidae; genus Trachypithecus; species Trachypithecus francoisi. The sequence goes on along the minus strand of NW_022681469.1, from coordinate 121,046,294 downwards.
ACAGTGACTATTTCACCCCTCCAAGTTCCTTGCCTACAGCCCTAGTAGAAGATGTAATGACTCCTGACCTGGACTTTCTCAATGTCCTCCTTACACATTCCCAACCCTCAGTCTCTTCCTTCAATAGCTCTTATAGATCCTGCAGACCAATGCAGTTGTGATCTCATCATGACTCCAATTGGATGGTTAAGGCTCGCCATGTCTCATTCTTTCACCTCTTAAGATAAAAGGCCACCCAGGAACGCCTCAGTCCTTGGAATGCATTGACTTCCACCTTCCCTGACATACCCAGGCAGTGTAAAATATCAGTTGGCTCTGGTTGAAACCCCTACTTTATGTTTATAGTCTAGAATATCCTACTCACATCCACACATATGGAAATTTTACCTTTTCTTCAACACCTAGAGCAAATATAACCTTGGCCATGAGGAGAATCTCTGATGCACAGATAACCTGTGATATGGTTTGGCTGTGTCCCCACCCAAATCTCATCTTGAATTGTAGCTCCCAAAATTCCCACATGTCGTGGGAGGGACCCAGTGGGACGTAACTGAATCATGGGAGCGGATCGTTCCTGTGCTGTTCTCATGATAGTGAATAAGTCTGATGAAATCTGATGGTTTTATAAAGGGGAGTTCCCCTGCACATGCGCTCTCGCCCGCCACCATGTAAGAAGCACCTTTGCTCTTTGTTCGTTTTCTGCCATGATGGCGAGGCCTTCCCAGACATGTGGAACTATGAGTCCATTAAGCCTCTTTCCTTTATAAATTACCCAGTCTCGGGTGTGTCTTTATTAGCAGTGTGAGAACAGATTAGTACAACCTCCCTTACCTTTGCCCTCCCATAAGGCAAGGTTTGACCTTAGACAAAAGACATATGGTATTTTCAAATCTTTGTTGTCATTTTGCTTTGTTTTGCCACCATGCGAGATTGGAATGTACCTGAAGTTCCAAGTGGGGACAACCTGGACCATTCCTGAGCCCTTATCCTGCACCAGGCACTTCCTCCTTGTCATCTGCTTAAATCTCTCTCCAACCAGGCAAGTGCCATTATGAACCCTCCACTGCTGAGCAAGACAGGAGCAAGACAGACAGGGTCTTATCCTTTGTAGGCTCACAATAAATGTCTAAGGAATTAATTAATGTGTGCTCCTTTCCAAGGGCTTTGGGCTATTTATTCAAATGCATCTTCTCAAAGTTTCCCCAAGAACTCAAAGATAAAAATGTGTGTTAAATTTTTAACTAGCATTCATTAATGATGCTTATTATATATCCCTCCGATGGCCTTTCTTAACCCCATTCTCTAATACATCTCTATGTTTTGGAAGTAGAAAGGTTCTTAAGAGAGGTCAACCTAGTAATGATGAAATGCTGACAGGGAAGCAATTGACACACAGTTGGTTATAAAATACTGACCCCCTCTGACAGAAGGAAGTGAAAAGTCAAGTGGCAAATGATTGCTCTTCTTAAGCAGAAGAGGCTATTCCTGAGGTTGGGTGCTCTTGTGCTGAGAAGAGAACACAATGAGAATTTACCACCCTCTTGCTCTTAAGAAAACAGCTGGTGTAGAGAAAGGGGAAATTATCTCTAATTCACTCAACTGAACCACAAATATAGCTGTCATCTTTTTCAGAGTAAGAAGAGTACATGCTCTTGGGAGATGAGGATGAAGGACCCAGATGGATACAGTCTGGGTGGAAAGCTGATGTGACTTATTATTCTGCCCGTGAGAAGCCCTGCACAATTTTCATTCATGCTTACAGCACCAAATGGTACTGTGAGCTGCCACTGGAATGAAAAACACAGTGCAAATATAAATCCATTTTGGCAACACTTAACTTTTTTTCTGAGGGTATATAATTTTGGGGTCTGAATCGCTTAATGACAAAAGAGATACACAGACGGTTTTTCATTCATTTAACAAATATTAGCTGAGAACCCAGAAACTATGCCCTAGGGATGTTGAAGTGAATGTGTTATATGAGCTGAGACCTGACTTACCAGTTGTGTTGATCTAGAAGGAAGAGAGATCTGAGTTAGGGCCACTGCCTAAGCTTGAGGGGGCTTGCAGTGTCTGTGGGAACCTGCATTCTCTTCCTTTCTGAAAATCATTAAAATTCTATTTCAATCTTAAAATGTTGTTATGATGAGGTACCTATGAAGATGTCAGCAGTGTGGTTATCCTGAGTGGCTTCTACACTGTTTGAGCCAGAATGCACACCCTATTCATAACCAGTCTGAGCAAGTTGTAACCCCACATGGTCCTGCTGTCTCATGTTAGGACCTCTCAGAAGAATATTAAGGATGGGATCCAAGTACAGCCCTTGTGTAGATAGAATTATTTAAAGTGGCCAGGGATACAAACTCCTGGGGCAAAAGAAATCCATTTGTTGGCCGGCGCAGTGGCTCACACCTGTAATCCCAGCACTTTGGGAGGCCGAGGCGGGCAGATCACGAGGTCAAGAGACTGAGACTGTCCTCACCAACATGGTGAAACCTTGTCGTTACCCAAAATACAAAAATTAGCTGGGCATAGTGGTGGGCACCTGTAGTCTCAGCTACTTGGAAGGCTGAGGCAGGAGAATCACTTGAACCCAGGTGGCAGAGGTTGCAGTGAGTGGAGATTGCGTCACTGCACTGCAGCCTGGCGACAGACCAAGACTCCGTCTAAAAAAAAAAAAAAGAAAAGAAAAAGAAAAAGAAAAAGAAATCTATCTCTCAGAGACACAAAATGGAAGAACTAAGTCTGGCCCCAAGTTCAAAGGGTGGAGTAGGGCAGATTACGCATAACAAAATGGAGAGAGTCAGAAGGTGCAATGATGCATGCCTGGAGCCCAGAATAAGCCGGAAATTGAGCAAGAAGGAACCAAGAAAGTTTCTGAAAACAGAGATGGAGCATCATCAGTTTTAAGCCTGAATGCACAGCTGGATGGATGGGCTTTTGGATGATGCCATGGGGTAAAGGTGGACACAAGTACGTTTAGGCATCACCTTGAGTGGAAAAAAGAGCATGATAGCTGGAGAAAGAGCATCCAAGTGTTTCAGTGGGAATGAGCTCTGATATCACCTTGAGATTGGAAAGCTTTTCATGTCCTTCCAAGGGAATTACCGCTCCATTCTGGGGGCGGGGGGGGGGAATCAGTATTTAATATTGCTTTGGAGAATTTCTAGTTCTTCATGTAACAAATCCTTTGAAATTGCACTGAAGTTACACATTCAAGTGTACTGTATTTGCCTGCCATTTACTAATTCACATGGGTTGTTCTGCCTAATCTCTACATCACAGCAAAATCATTTTCATGCTCCATTTCCTGGACACCATAGCCTCTTATTTCGTAGATAATGTTCCTTTTTTCCACTATGATTACAAATGACTGGAAAAAAAATACACAAGTCTCAACCAGCCCCATGTAATAACCTGCCTACTGCCACAATGTGAGTTGCTGAGGGCTTTTTGTTTACTATTTTACTCCATGTAAGATGGTTACATGTCAAAGATTTTTACAACGTTAGAGGCTTTTAGAAGATCAAGAGTGGATAAAGATACGTGATATGACTTCAGACTTTTTGATTTTGGCCTGGTTTGTCATTTGTCTCAACTTGTTTCTTCCAAACAATCTGCTACATTTTTCCACAATTTTATTGTACCTAAAATTTTAAACTTCTTATTAAAGTACAACATTACAGCAGGATGTATTTTTTTTTTCAAAATTTGCCACAGCAATATATCTGGTACCCAGTAATCTTCCAGAATTTTGCCATTCCCTAGCCAGAGATAGAGTAAATTTTTTCCTCACTTTGAAATTGAATGGGTGTTTGTGGCTGCCTTGACGAACAAAATTCGGGTCTAGTGACACTATACACTTCGGAGACAAGGTCATAAAAGAAAATATGGCTTCCACCTGACTCTCCATGCTCATCTTTAAAACCCTGTCACCATGTTGTGGGTAAGCCCAGACCACACGAGGAGGCCCCATGTAGGTGTTCCAGGCAAAAGCCCCAACTAAGGTTTTACCATTTCAATTCCATTTTAGGCAGCATCAGTTGGAAGACGTGGAAGTGAGAAAGCGTCACATAATCCTAGTCCCCAGCCTTCCAGCTGCCCCAGCTGATGATGAAAGTAGTGAACACAAGTTATCCCTGCCAAGCTCTGCCCAAATTGCAGATTCATGAGAACAGTTAATGTTGCTTTAAGCCACCAAGTTTTGCAGTGATTTGTTACCCATTACTGGGTGACTAGAACCAACACTCACACAGAAGACACATGTCATAATTATACAGGTTGATGAATTTTCACAAACTGAACACAGCCATGCAACCAGCACTCAGATCAAAAAATAGCTTCTCAGAAGCCTCATCACTCTTCCGGTTCCTCCCTCCAAAAGACAGCTACCATCCTAACATTTTTTGCCTAATTAATGTTTTTGCCTATCCTAATTAAATTTCTCTTTTGCCTATTTTAGTATTGACCAAAGCTGTCACATGGTTGTTGTGACCCCATTAGCAGCAACTTGCCCAGAACAATGAGGTAAGACCCCAGCGAAGGAACTCCTGCTTTTGGGAGGGTTCCAAGTTAGAAGACGATTGCTGTGTGCTATGAACTGAACCACATCCCCCTAGAATTCATGTTTGGAAGCCCTAACCCCCAGCGTGACTGTATGTGGAAATAGGACTTTACAGGAGGTAATTAAAGATAAATGAGGTCACAAAGGTGTGGCCCTAACTAAGAGGCATAGTGGCCTTCGAAGCAGAGGAGATGCTAGTAGAACAGGCACACAGCGGGAAGGCCACAGTCAGAAGGCAGCTGTTTACAAGCCAGCAAGAGGGACCTCACTAGAAACCAAACCTGCTGGCACCTTGATCTGAGACTTTGCGCCTCCATAACTGATAAAATGAATGTCTGTCATTGAAGCCACCTAGTCTGTAATATTTTGCTAAGGCAGCCTGAGCAGTATTATACTGGATAATCAATGAAGCCTAACATCACTGTGGTGGAGAGCTTAGTTGAAAATGGGAAAACTGTTGGGCACGGTGGCTCATGCTTGTAATCTCCAGCCGAGGTGGGTGGATCACTTGAGGTCAGGAGTTCGAGACCAGTTTGGCCAACATGGCAAAATCCTGTCTCTACTAAAAATACACAAATAAGCCAGGAATAGTGTCAAGCACCTGTAATCCCAGCTACTCAGGATGCCGAGGCACGACAATCGCTTGAACCCGAGAAGCGGAGATTGCAGTGAGCCAAGAGTGAGATTCTGTCCCAAAAAAAATAAAAAATAGAAAAAAGAAAGAAAGAAAAGGAAGGAAAGAAGGAAGGAAGGAAGGAAGGAAGGGAGGAGGGAGGGAGGGAGGGAGGAAGGAATGAGAGAAAGAAGAAGGAAAGAAAGAAAGAGAGAGAGAAAGAAAGAAAGAAGAAGGAAGGAAGAAGGAAGGAAAGAAAGAAAGAAAGAGAAAGAAAGAAAGAAAGAAAGAAAGAAAGAAAGAAAGAAAAGAAAAGAAAGAAAGAGAGAGAGAAAGAAGAAAGAAGAAAGAAAGAAAGAAAGAAAGAAAGAAAGAAAGAAAGAAAGAAACCTGTAATCCCAGCTACTCAGGAGGCTGAGGTACGAGAATTGCTTGAACCCAGGAGGCGGAGGTTGCAGTGAACGGAGATCATTCCACCGACTCCAGCTTGGGTGACAGAGTGAGACTCTGTCTCAAAAAAAATAGAAAAAAGAAAGAAGGAAGGAAGGAAGGAAAGAAAGAAGGAAGGAGGAAGGAAGGAGGAAGGAAGGAAGGAAGGAAGGAAGGAGGAAGGAAGGAAGAAGGAAAGGAAAGGAAGGAAAGGAAAGGAAAGGAAGGAAAGGAAAGGAAAGGAAGGAAAGGAAAGGAAAGGAAGGAAAGGAAAGGAATGGAAGAACTGAGGCTGAATCTCCCCAAACCTAAATGACAGAGAAGAAGGTATGTTCGGGAGTTGATGATCATTAGACACATTAAGGACACCTGCTTAAGCTGTTGACACTCCAGGACTAATGCCTCTCACAGTCATTGATGGCAGAGAAAGCCTATAGACTTTTAAGTATAGTAGTTGACTGCTGCCCTGACCACAGTTGTTGGGAAGAGGGGTGGGAAGCTGATCTAATTTGTGCCAAATGAATTTAACTTCTCTTTCTAAAGAATCAGAGAACCTGTACATAGCCCAAACAGCTGTAGACACCAGAGCTCCATGGTCACATAATCCCAGAAGTTATAGCTGACTTGACCAGAACATATGAATGATCACAAATAAACCACAAAAAAAAAAAATCAAGGCAAAGATAGCAGGCTCGTGAGACAGATACTCTAAGAGATGCCCATATCATATACTGAAACTCAGGGGGAGAGAGAGCAGAAGTATAAAGACAGAGACCTGGGGGTACTTCCTGCAAAGGGTACTATGAGACTCCCCTCTCTTCTTCTAATCCATTTTTAAAATTTTTTTATTTTATTGTGTTTTATTTTGAGACAGGGTCTCACTCTGTCACCCAGAGTGAGTGCAGTGGCACCATAACAGCTCATTGCAGCCTTGACCTCCCAGGCTCAAGCAATCCTCCCACCTCAGCCTCCCAAGTAGCTGTGACAGCCGGCATGCACCACCATGCCCAGCTAAGTTTTGTATTTTTTCTGGAGATGGGGTTTCACTAGGCTGCCCAGGTTGGCCTCAAACTCTTGAGCTCAAGTGAGCCTCCCGCCTCAGAGCCCCGAAGTGCTGGGATTACAAGCATGTGCCACCGCATCTGGCCAAATTTATTTCTGTATACTGAGCTATTTGGCTGTACTGGGTGGCCAGGCATGCAGAGCACTGGACCCAGTGCTGACAGAGGCAATCCAGACCCTAAGTGCTTTGAACCTAAAACAGTTAACACACCCTCTTGCCTATTCAGAACTGATTCTGGACATTGACAGAGTTGAAGCTGAAAATTAAAGATACTAACTCTCTTTCCAGAATGGTCTGATGCAAATCAGGACTATCATACAAGCACAGCATTTCTACCTATTTTCTTTTCTTTGTTTCTTTTTTTTTTAAGACGGAGTCTCGCTCTGTCGCCAAGGCTGGAGTGCAGTGGCACGATCTCAGCTCACTGTAACCTCTGCCTCCTGGGTTCAAACGATTCCCCTGCCTCAGCCTCCCGAGTAGGTGGGCTTACAGGCGCATGCCACCCTGCCTGGCCAATTTTTGTATTTTTAGTAGAAACGGGGTTTCACTGTGTTAGCCAGGATGGTCTCGATCTCCTGACCTCGTGATCTGCCCAAAGTGCTGGGATTAGAGGCTTGAGCCACCATGTCCAGCCACTTCTACCAATTTTCTAAGCACCTCAGGATTAGTCAGAGGCTTTCAGTTCTTTGTATATATCACATCACTTAGCATTGTGAAAACGCTCTCATGGTATACTTTCTAGTCTGTCCTCTTATTATTTATTTATTTATTTATTTGTTTATTATTTGAGATGGAATTTCACTTTGTTGCCCAGGCTGGAGTGCAGTGGCATAGTCTCGGCTCACTGCAACCTCCGCTCCTGGGTTCAAGCGATTCTCCTGCCTTAGCCTCTGGGGTAGCTGGGACTGCAGGCGTGTGCCACCACATCCGGCTGATTTTGTGTTTTTAGTAGAGGCATGGTTTCACCACATTGGCCAGGCTGGCCTCGAACTCCTGACCTCAGGTGATCCACCTGCTGTGGCCTCCCAAAGTGCTGAGATTACAGGCGTGAGCCACCGTGCCTGGCCTGTCCTCTTATTATTTGTTGATGGATCTCTTTGCTCAGTTGATTGAGAACTTACTGAAATCACGCACTGTGGCCCAGTCAACTCCACAGTCTACTGAGTTTAAACCCAGGGACCACCACACGAAATGTTCAATGTCTATAAATGAATAATTTTGTGAAAATTTTTTTTAAAAAAGACCTGATTTCTCTTCTCGTGTTGTTACTAACTTGTTGTGTCACCTTAGGCAAATCAATAAACTATTCTGGGCTTCGGTTTGCTGATAAAGAAAATAAAGACATGGGGCTATACCCTCTTTTAGGTTCCTTCAAGCTTTGCCTCAATGTAGTCTATTTATATTCTGGCAAAGCTGTGAACTACTTATAGAAGAAAAATCAAAACCTCAGTGGCAGTCACCTCAAGGTAGTATCTAAATTAGGCTGTGATCTGTCCATCTGTTTATTTTGGAGATCAGTCATGCTCCTGTTTCAGAGCACTGATCCCACGTATCGCCTCTTCACCCCGGAGGCTGCCTGGCATCCCATTTCAATCTTGTCTTATGTAGCTGGCTGATGTTTGATCTTCAGTTCACATTTGTTCCTGCTCTTATCACTCTTGGGAGGCTGTTATTACCCTCTTCCAATGCCGTCAAAGGTCTTTAATGCCTACCTTTCAACATATTGTGTGTCATCTTGTAGACACTGCTGAATGTTAGCTTAGCATTGCCCGGGGACATCCCAGACCTGGTGAATGACAAATGAGAAATGAACTGAAATTTCTCTCTTTTAACTGGTCTCAAAATAGAATTTCCAAATCATCAGGTTGGCTGCCCTTTTGGTGAAGGGATTCCTGAATATAATTTCTTCACATCTCTCTCTCCGGAACCAAGGGCTTGTAGGTGCAATGGAACAAAACTGATCTGAGAGCCAGGCACCTCTCCAAGTCTCAGTTCTGCCACTAACTACCTTAAGTCTGCATTACACTGTAAGACACTCTACACCATTTGTTTCTAGATACTATATGCAGATGTTCTAAGCTTGCCTTACAGAGATTGTGCCTAAATTGTGCCTAAACTTGCCCAAAGTGCCTAAACTTTTTAGGCTCATGTAGTATCACAGTTTGCTATATTAGACGCTCTGGATGGATAAATACAATAAGACCCATAGCTTCCAATTAGAGATTGCTTATCTCTAAACCACAGTCTTAGAGGCAGCATTCCCAAAGCATGTTCCATAGAGCACAAGAGAAAGAGTGGCTTCTTTAAAGCAGGGCTCCGTGGTGTAGTGGACACTGTCATGTGCTACCCAGATCTTCAGCTCCTGGACAGAGTCACCCATTCCTTCAGTTGCTCCATCTCCAGAACTTGCCCTCAGCTGAAGAGAACTGCCTTATTCAAAGCCACACTCTCTTCCCAAGACAGCCTGCGTACAATGCATCCAATGGTCAACATGGGGTGGCTCTGGGAAGGTGGCAGTGGTCTCCAAAAAGAGAGAAAGAAGGAGAGTGGCTAGGGCTGAAAACCTACCTATTGCGTACTATGTTCACTATTTGGGCGATGGGCTTGATAGAAACCCAAACCTCAGCAGTTTGCAGCATACTCATGTAACAAGCATGCATGTGTTTGAACCTAAAATAAAAAGAAGCAAACAAAAAATTGATTGTGTATTCATAAAGACATTTTTTAGAAAAGGAACACCAACCAGACACAGTGGCTCACACCTTTAATACCAGCATTTTGGGAGGCCAAGGCTGGTGGATCACCTGAGGTCAGGAGTTCGAGACGAGCCTGGCCAACATGGTAAAACACTGTCTTTACTAAAAATACAAAAACTAGCTGAGGAGTGGTAGTGCCCGCCTGTAATCCCAGCTACTAGGGAGGCTGAGGCAGGAGAATCGCTTGAACCTGGGAGATGGAGGTTGCAGTGAGCCGAGACCGTGCCACTGCACTCCAGCCTGGGCAACAGAGTGAGACTCTGTCTCAAAAAATAACAATAATAATAACAAAGAAAAAGAAGACACCATTTTCATCAGATTTTCAGAGTGATTCCCCCAACACTGAGAACAACTGTGTCACATAGAAAGGAAAAATAAATTAGCCTATTAATTAACTGCTAAGGGGATCTTTCTTGCTCACATTCCAGCTCAAACCTTTTTTTTTTTTTAACTTTGAAGAATGCTAGCATCCTAATGCGATTTCTCTTCACCCTCCAATGTTTGGAAATATCTGGCTTATGCTTCCTTTTCTTTATGTATCTCCCTCCCACTCTCAGGCACATCTATTTGCTCAGTGATGTGGGTTGCGCTTGTCAATAATGGCACTTACAGTTCAGAGTAATGATCTCCTCTCGCCTTTCCCATCTGTTATTTCCATACGCCTGATGTCTTCATAGTAGCTTTTCAGGGAATAAGAAGACGCTCCTTTACAAACCATCCTTCTCTCTCGAAATACTTAATGTCGACATTGTTTGGGCTGCTCTTTATGAAACTCCTGAAGCATCATGACTGAAGCCATCATTCTGACTCTTTGTAATAATCACAGCTCAATTTTCCAGCCAAGACTGATTTCTGGCTGGCCTGTGGTCAGGATCATATATTCATAGGACTGCCTGTCATCTCCACCTTTAGACTCCAGCTATGGTTGGAACAGTTAATTTCCCTCATTTGCAATGTCACTTCCACCATCCCACCTAGTATATCATCCTCACATGAGCTCAGGGCTGCCCTGCCGAGAGATCCCAAAGCATCCCTAGCTCCTCTGGACTAGGGAGGAGATAGTGGGTGGTGTCATGGGGACACCGGGCCTCTGTCCATTTGAAATCTTTTGTTGTTGTTGTTGTTGTTGTTGTTGTTGTTGTTGTTGTTGAGATAGAGCCTCATTCTGTCACCCAGACTGGAGTGCAGTGGCACAACCTCAGCTCACTGCAACCTCTGCCTCCCAGGTTCAAGCAACTCTCCTGTCTCAGCTTCCCATGTAGCTGGGATTACAGGCACCGGCCACCATGCCCGGCTAATTTTTATACTTTTAGTAGAGACGGGGTTTCACCATGTTGGTCAGGCTAGTCTCGAATTCCTGACCCCAAGGGATCCGCCCACCTCAGCCTACCAAAGCACTGATACAGGCACGAGCCACTGCGCCCCGGGCCACATTTGAAATCTGAGTCAGCACAGCCTGGAGACCTGCAGGCACCCACCAATGATGCAAACCCAGGGAGGAAAGAAAGGAACTCTAGAGGGAGAGCAGCTGGGAACAAATAGGAAATTCACCTTGACTGTCGTTGGCTTAGATTCGGGAGAGTTGAAAGGGCCGGGCTGGAATCTGGAGAGAGCAGTATCACCAATCATTGTAGTAATCATAATATCTAACATTATCAAGCACTTTCTTTTTTTTTTTAGACGGAGTCTCGCTCTGGTGCACTGTCGTCCAGGCTAGAGTGCAATGGCACCATCTTGGCTCACTGCAACCTCCACCTCCCAGGTTCAAGTGAGTCTCCTGCTTCAGCCTCCCAAGTAGCTGGGACTACAGGTGCCCGCCCATACACTCGGCTAATTTTTGTATTTTTAGTAGAGATGGGGTTTCACCATGTTAGTCAGGCTGGTCTCAAACTCCTGACCTCAGGTGATCTGCCTGCCTCAGCCTCCCAAAGTGCTGGAATTACAGGTGTGAGCCACCATGCCTGGCCATCAAGCATTTTCTATACATCAGATACGGTATTTAGTACCCTGCAGGCTGGGCAAGGTAATCCCAGCACTTTGGGAGGCTGGGGTGGGAGGTTCTCTTGAGGTCAGGAATTTGAGATCAGCCTGGGCAGCAAAGCAAAACCCCATCTCTACAAAATGATTTTTTAAAAATTAGCCAGGTGTGGTGGTGCATGCCTCTGGTCTTAGGTACTCAGGAGTCTGAGCTGGGAGGATGGCTTGAGGCCAGGAGTTCAAGGCTGAAGTGAGCTATGATTACACCACTGCACTCCAGCCTGGGTGACAAAGTGAGACCTTATCTCAGCAACAACAAAATAAGTACTTTGCAAGCATGAAGTCATTTATTCCCCATGACAATCCTATAAGATAGATACTATCATTTCTTCATTTTTCAGATGAGTAAACTGAGACATAGAGATGAATTCAGATATGATTCTGCTTGTATGTATATCCAAGGGGCACTGACCTGGTGAGTGGAGGCTGACAGATGAGTTTTAAGTCATTAACAGTAATAAAAGTTCCTGGCCGGGTACGGTGGCTCATGCCTATAATCCCAGCACTTTGGGAGGCCGAGGAGGGCAGATTACCTGAGGTCAGGAGTTCGAGACCAGCCTGGTCAACATGGTGAAACCTTGTCTCTATTAAAAATATAAAAATCAGCCAGGCGTGGTGATACATGCCTGTAATCCCAGCTACTCAGGAGGCTGAGGCAGGAGAATAACTTGAACCTGTGAGGCGCAGGCTACAGTGAACTGAGATCGTGCCATTGCACTCAAGCCTGGGCAAAAAGAGTGAAACTCCATTTCAAATAATAATAACAATAATAATAATAATAATAATAATAGTTGCAAAGGCTCAGATTAAAGATTGGAAACCAGAAGTCAGTCAGTGGTTGGGGGTAAAGAGTTAAAACTCTGGGCTGAATGGAGAGTCAAGAGGCAAGTCATGACTTTGGCTCCAAGAAGAGATACTGGAGCCAGGACTAAGGTCTGAGAGGGCACTAATGAGGATCCGGCCCAGCCATGGGGATGGGAGTGACATGCTTGGCTAGGCGTGGAGAAAGTGCAGCTCTGTAGGTCTGTAGGTACCCAGGCTCCAGCCCAGGCAGGACGTACATGGGTTTGGGAGCCACGGGAAGTTGAAATCCCACAGAAGAGCTCAAAGCCATCCTGCCTGCCCAAAAATTGCACAAGACAAACCAAGACTTTGGGATAGTGAGCCCTGCAGAACAGGTGAGAGCATGCTCCTTACTCACAGATGAGAACCAAGATATCTCAGGCTTCCCACCTGAGGGGTTAGAGCTGGCGAGAGCTGCAACGTGATCCAACCACCACCTCTGCGTTTGTACTGAGAGTCACAGAGAAGCAGAGAAGGGTGTTATGGACCACCGGTCTCTGGGAGCCCCCAACACCCCGGCAGGTCTCTCTGGCGCTTTGGAGAGAGCTGTGATCGGGCCTGTGATGATGAATATTGAGTGTCAACTTGATTGCATTGAAGGATGCCAAGTATTGTTCCTGGGTGTGTCTGTGAGGGTGTTGCCAAAGGATAGTAACATTTGAGTCGTGGACTGGGAGAGGCAGACCCTCCCTCAGTGTGGGTAGGCACCATCTAAACAACTGCCAGTACAGCTGGAACAAAGCAGACTCGCTGAGTCTTCCGGCCTTCACCTTTCTTCCATGCTGGATGCTTCCTGCCCTTGAACATCAGACTCCAAGTTCTTCAGCTTTGGAGCTCTTGGATTTACACCAGTGATTTCCCAGGGGCTCTTGGGCCTTTCAGCCACAGACTGAAGGCTGTGCTGTCAGCTTCCCTACTTCTAAGGTTTTGGAACTTGGACTGATCCACCACTGTCTTCCTTGCTCCTCGATTTGCAGACAGCCTGTCGTGGGACTTTACCTTGCGATCGTGTGAGTCAATTCTTCTTAGTAAATTCCCTTTCATATATACATGTGTCCTATTAGTTCTCTTCCTTTAGAGAACCCTGACTAATACAGGGCCACTGCACTCCACCCTGGATGACAGAGCAAGATCCTGTCTCTAAAAAAAACAAAAAATGCTTTGCAAAGGTCAGGTCCTCCAACCTGCTCATTGTGCATTTCGTCCCAGGCCTTGCCCTCTTCTGGTTGAACTCCAATTTTTTCAGCTGCTGAAGGTTTAAGATGGGCCCCATTCCAGGCATGTGCCACCATGCTTGGCTCTTCATATATATATATATATATATATATATATTATTCTGTAGAGATGGGATCTTGCTATGCTGCCCAGCCTGGTCTCAAACTCGTGGCCTCAAATGATCCTCCCACCTTGGCCTCCCAAAGAACTGGGATGATAGGTGTGAGCCACTGCACCCAGGCTCCAGGGAATAGGCCCTATTCCGGCACTTCTTTTTGTTGTTGTTTGTTTGGTTTTTTGCTTGTTTTTTGAGATGGAATCTTGCTCTGTTGGCCAGGCTGGAGTGCAATGGTGCAATCTCAGCTCACTGCAACCTCCACTTCCCAGATTCAAGCAATTCTTGTGCCTCAGTCTCCCAAGGAGCTGGGATTACAGGCACATGCCACCGTGTCCGGCTAATTTTTGTATTTTTCATAGAGACAGGATTTCACCATGTTGGCCAGGCTGGTCTTGAACTGCTGACCACAATCAAGTGATCTGCCCACCTCAGCCTCTGAAAGTGCTGTGATTACAGGCATGAGCCATGTCCAGCCTATTCCAGCACTTCTTTAAGAGGAGACCCTTGAATACCGAGAAGTTCTTAAAGGCAAAGGAAATGGAGCTTTAGCAGTGAAATTTCAGGCAAAGAGTAGGGCACCTTTGTGAGAAAATGTACTGAGGGTACGGGCCTGCTTTCCTGGGTGGGGTGTGCTTTGAACGTTCTAAGAAAGATACGGTGTGCACCTACAGTTTTGCCGATATATAGTAGAATATTGGATCACTACAGAGGGAGAAGACTATAGTGGCAGGGCAGCATCGTAACTGCAGAGAGCAGCTGTCACTTTTCACCACCTAGAAGGGAATCAGTAACAACAATTCACTATTCAGTCAGCATGCAAAACCTCTAGAGCCTCTGGATTGTCCGTCCCTATGTGTGTATATTTCTTTCTTCCTTTCTGTCTGTCTTTCTTCCTTCTTTCCTTCCTTCCTTCTTCCTTCCTTCCTTCCTTCCTTCCTTCCTTCCTTCCTTCCTTCTTTCCTTCCCTCCCTCCCTCCCTCCCTCCCTCCCTCCCTGCCTGCCTTCCTTCCTTCCTTCCTTCCTTCCTTCCCTTTCCTGCTTTCTTGCTTTTTTCATTCACTCTTTCTTTTTTTGTGAATGTGTGTGACAGAGTCTTGCTCTGTCGACCAGGCTGGAGTGCAGTGGCATGATCTCAGCTCACTGCAATCCTCGCCTCCTGGGTTCAAGCGATTCTCCTGCCTCAGCCTCCAAAGTAGCTCGACTACAGGCACCCACCATCAAACTCAGCTAATTTTTGTATTTATTTATTTTTTTAGTAGAGACAGGGTTTCTCCATGTTGGCAAGGCTGGTCTCGAACTCCTGACCTCAGGTGATCAGCCCACCTCAGCCTCCCAAAGTGGCTGGGATTATAGGCGTGAGTCACCGCGCCCAGCCTTTTTTTTTTTAATGACAGAGTCTCTGTCACAATGACTCTGTCATCCAGGGTGTAGTGCAGTGGCGTAATCATAGCTCATTGCAGCCTCAAACTCTGGGGTTCAAATAGTCCTCCCATCTCAGCATTCTGAATAGTTGGGACTACAGGTGCATGTCACCATGCCCAGCTAGATTTTTAAAAATGTTTTGTAGAGATGGGATCTTGCTATGTCACCCGAGTTGGTCTCAAACTCCTGGGCTCAAGTGATCTTCCTACCTTGGCCTCTCAAGAGTGCTGGGACTACAGGTGTGTGCCACCACACCTGGCTGACTAAAAAAAAAAAAAAAGAACAGAAAAAAAAAATTGTAGACATGGAGTCTTACTATGTCACCCAGTTTGGTCTCAAACTCCTGGACTCAAGCCATCTGCCTGCCTCCACCTCCCAAAGTGCTGGAATTACAGGCGTGAGCCACCACACTCAGCCCATGCTACTTAGGTCTCTTCTGATTCTCGTAGTGACTGACTGCAAAGCCGTTCAATCAAGAAGAGACTTTGGCTCATTTTCAGGACCAGCAGGGAAGGGGCTGGAAGAGCTGAATTTCCCTCTGTGTCCATGCTTGGCAGTATCAAGAGATAAACACAGAGGTACCAGGGCTGCCCACTTCATGCTTGGAAACTCCCTATCATGCAGGGTCACCCAGTGTAGGCAAAGACCAGTCCAGCTTGCTCTCAGCACTCACTCACGTATCATTCTTTTTTTAAATTACTATTTATTTATTTTAAGATGGAGTCTTGCATTGTCACCCAGGTTGGAGTGCAATGGCATGATCTCAGCTCACTGCAACTACCACCTCCCGGGTTCAAGCAATTCTCCTGCCTCGGTCTCCTAAGTAGCTGGGATTACAGGCACCCGCCACCACGTCCTGCTAATTTTTTGTATTTGTAGTAGACACGGGGGCTTCACTATGTTGGCCAGGCTGGTCTCGAACTCTTAACCTCTTGATCTGCCTACCTTAGCCTCCCAAAGTGCTGGGATTACAGGTGTTAGCCACCATGCCCAGCCTCAGGAATTATTCTTATGACTCTGATGCCTTTTGGAAACCTGGGAATAGAAAATGCATCATCTTCAGCCCAAATCAGAGGAAGAAACATTCACAGATTTCTACAGATCATGCTTGTGGTAGTTTTAAAATATGTCTGCGAAGTGTTTAATAGTCATCTCGGCCGGGCAGAGTGGCTCAAGCCTGTGATCCCAGCACTTTGAGAGGCCAAGGCAGGCGGATCACCTGAGGTCAGGAGTTCAAGATCAGCCTGGTCAACATGGGAAAACCCTGTCTCTACTAAAAATACAAAAATTAGCCAGGTGTGGTGGTGGGTACCTGTAATCCCAGCTACTTGGGAGGCTGAGGCAGGAGAATCGCTTGAACCTGGGAGGCTGAGGTTGCAGTGACCCGAGATCGTGCCATTGAGCTCCAGCCTGGGCAACAAGAGCGAAACTCTGTCTCAAAAAAAGTCATCTCATCAAAAGGGATACTCACAAATGGAATATCCCTCCCCTTGAATACAGGCTGTGTATGCCTAAAAAATAAAATGCAGCAGAGGAGACTCTATGTGGCTTCTTCCCAAGCTGGATTCCAAGAAACAACACAGTTTCCACCTGGCTTTTTCTCTTTTCGGGGTAATGTATCTTTGAATTACCACCATGTTTGGAGGAAGCCTGGGCCATCGGTAGAGGCCAGGGTCTAGGTGTTCAGCCAACAGCCCAGATAAGACCCAGGTAAGTTCTAACAGCCATCATCAGCTATTAGCTGGTAAGAGAGGGAACCTTCGGATGATGCCAGTCCCCAGACTTTCAGCCGCCCTGGAGGATTCCAAGTGGAGAAGGAATAAGCTGTCCCTTCGAAGCCCTGCACACGTAACAGATTTGTAAGCAAAATAAATGTTATTGTTTCAACCGCTAAGTTTTGGGATGGTTGGTTACATAGCAATAGACAACAGGGGAAAAAAAATCTATTCATATTTTGTACCCATGTCACCATACAAGCACCACCCTATAATAAAGACAGCAATTAGCAAGCAAAGCAGAACTTAGAGGCAGGGAAGCTTTGGATGTTTCTCTTCAAGAATCTCATCCTGCATTCTGATCTTGGGTTCCTTTGGCATCATATAATCTACAACATGACTATTCAGCTCTAAACAATCATACCAGTTTAAAAGTACATGTGTTTGCCCCTTAATGAGTGGCATCTGTATTTAGAGTTGGACTCACTCTCTCTTTCCTACTGCAACATTCTCCAATAAAGTCATTCTTGTCTAAGTCTGTCTGATACAATTTTGCTTTGACACCATCCAGAGTTTTCAGCACCACAGTGGTCAGAAAATTGTGTCTTCAATGTCAGTTACAGTTCCTTCAACACTTTGCCAGCACAAGAAAGTGTCTAGCTTTAGGTTTAGAAAGTGCACTGGTGTTCTGGCCTTAGATTCAGTATGGCATCACAGAACAGAGCCCAGAGGCCCGCAGACGGGGGTCTGATGCTCTCCTCTTTCTGTTATTGCCTGTGTGATTTTGAAGGGGTTACTTAACTTCTCTGAGTTTCTATTTTCTTACCTGTAAAATAGGGACAGTGACACCTCCATGGGGCTTTTATGAGGATAACATGAATTCGTATTTGTAAACAGCTTAGAACAATGTCTTAGATATATCAGAGCTGTATCTTTAATTAGTCATTTCTTAGCACTGGTTATCTCCAAAAGTTGGGTGGGAGATTGGGGCAGATTGTACTCCTTTGCGTTGTTTGTTGTTCTATTGAGTACGTATCACTTTAGAATTAGCAGGGAAAGAAGGACAGAAGGAGGGAGGGAGGGAGAGAGGGAGGGAGGGAGGGAGGGAGGAGGGAGGGAGGGAGGGAATAATGAAGGAAGGAAGGAAAAAATGAAGAAAGGAAGGAAAAATTGGAAGGAAGGAAGGAAGGACGAATGGAGGGAGGGAAGGGGGAGAGGAAGAAAGAGGAAAGGAAGAATGGAGGGAGGAAGGAAGGGAGAGAGGGAGGAAGAGGAATAGAAAGGAAGGAAGGAAGGAAAGAAAGAAGGAAGGAAAAAGGAAGGATAGATGGAGGGAGGGAAGAGGGAGGGAAAGAAAGATGAAAGGAAAGATGGAGGGAGGAAAGGAGGAAGAGAGGGAGGAAGGGGAATAGGAAGGAAGGAAGGAAGGGAGGGAGGGAGGGAGGAAGGAAAGAAGGGAAAGGAAAGGAAGGGAATGAAGACAATCTAAACCTCAGTCCTTGTACAGATGTCCTAAGCTTCTCTCCAGAAACACATCACTTACCACTTGCCCTTTTGACCACAGAGGAAGTCAGTTGTATCTGAATGGATGTTCCAGTCCTTAACTGAATTTGGTTAGTGTCTGAATGATGGTCCATGGCCTTACTGCCTCATAAATCAAAGCCAGGGAATAATTTTAACAGTGCATAAACAGGAAATACGAAAATTAATGCTTGCAGGAACCTTATTTAATTTTGCTGTGAACCGATTTCCGTGACATTTATGCTGTTTGTTTTGTGTAGTTGTGTGTGGGTTTTTCTCTCCCCCTTCTTTTTATTTTGTTTTCTGTTTTCTTTTTCCTATTGGCTCAGTTTCAGAGAGGCTAGTTATCTGCACATTCATCTCTAAAATGACCTTCCTTTCTTGAAATGCATGTCCTTCTGTTTGTAACAAAAGGTCACAAACTCGCTGGGCCCATCAAAGCCATTACTATGGCAATACACTACAGGATTCCGATTATTAACCTCTGGATAAACAGGCAGGCAGGGAAGATGGATGGAGAGGAATAAGGCTTGTGTTTATACACATTTATCTTTGGTAATTAGCCATCTGGGGGAAAACCACAAATACAGGCAACAGAAATTGATTTATCTTCAAATAATAAGTTTTGCTTTACAACAAGGTCTGAAAGTGCATCTTCTCAAGTGCTAATTTTGCATGTCACTTGCATGCTTTAAGGATGAAAGTAGTAATTACCAGGCCTTTCATGTGCAAAAGTAAGGTGCTAAGAAGCTGCTAGCTTCATCCACGAGAATTTTAAAAAAAAAAAAAAAGATGCTTTTCCCAGAAGACTTCCCAGGTCCTAAAAGGCTTGTCACTAGAGGTCTGTATCTTCCTGGAGGTCCAGGGCCATTCATAAGAAATTAGCTGCAGACAAGTGTGGTGTGAAGTGGGAAGTCACTGATACCATAAAGTAGGTGCGGTCTGAATTGGAAAGTCACTGATTGCATGAGGGTTCCTGTGGTCTTGGGCTTGACCTTTCGCCACTGATGCTAAGGGTCAAGGCCAGGAAAGAAACCACCTAGACACTTGCATGGCACAGCCACATCAAAACCAAGGGACACAGGCACAGTGGCTCTTGCCTGTAATCCCAGTACTTTGGGAGGCTGAGGTGGGTGGATCACTCGGGGTCCAGAGTTCGAGACCTGCCTGACCAACATGGAGAAACCCCATCTCTACTAAAAACATAAAATTAGTCGGGCGTGGTGGTGCATACCTGTAATCCCAGCTACTACAGAGGCTGAGGCAGGAGAATTGCTTGAACCTGGGAGGTAGATGTTGCAGTCAGCCAAGATCGCGCCATTGCACTCCAGCATGGGCGACAGAGTGAGACTCTGTCTCAATAAAGAAAAACAAAAACAAACAAAGGAAAAAGAAACAAGGGGCAGGGCTCTTAATAACCAACATGGGGACAGTGGGATGAAGGGGCTGTGTGTCTCATTTCCAACACTCCCTCGATACCTAAGGGATTAGTAGCTACATTTGCTTGTTGGCCAAAGGCCTTTCTATTCCAGGAGGAATCAGCCCAAACTAAGAGGGAATTGTCTGGGTAATTCCACTTCCCCTTTATAGTTAAGCCTCAGGGAAGCGCCTGATTTTAATGAGCTGTGGTTCAAAACCATCCATCCAGGCTCACACATGGCACCCTCCGAATTTATTCAAAGACAAAGGAAAACAGAGTGAGACACTCTGAAGAGGCCCCGTCGACATCCATCTGCTGCAGCTGA
The DNA here is from genome assembly GCF_009764315.1 of Trachypithecus francoisi. Taxonomy (NCBI): domain Eukaryota; kingdom Metazoa; phylum Chordata; class Mammalia; order Primates; family Cercopithecidae; genus Trachypithecus; species Trachypithecus francoisi. Next base: position 121,026,253 of record NW_022681469.1, on the reverse strand, counting down.
GTTTCTCCCATTAAAACCTTCTCATAAATAGCACCGGATCCTGCAGTCTCTTGCCAAATGTTTTTTGAACTGTTTTTATTAATAACAAATTGGAATTAGTTGCTGTCTGCAATATGCCCTGCATGTTTCCACCTGTGAACCCTTTAGGCAGAGGGCGGCACTGCCCAACACCTAACACCTGGCCACAAGCTAAATGTGCTGCAAGACCCTGTTTTAAACCTTTCACCCCTTGGAGGCCTTCAGTGACCACAGTGAAGCTGCCCCAGGTGGTAGCACAGCCAATGGGTTGAGGGGATGAGTGCTACACCTGCCTGCCAGGTGCAAATCCCATCACTGCCACTTATTGGGAGTAGGACCTTGAGCAAGTTAATTAGCCACTCCGATCCTTATTTTGCTCATGTAAAATGGAGATGTTAACAATGCCTATCCCGGCCAACCGCGGTGGCTCACGCCTGTAATCCCAGCACTTTGGGAGGCCAAGGCAGGTGGATCACAAGGTCAGGAGATCGAGACCATCCTGACTAACACCGTGAAACCACATCTCTACTAAAAATACAAAAAATTAGCCGGACATGGGGGTTGGCACCTGCAGTCCCAAGCTACTTAGGAGGCTGAGGCAGGAGAATGGCGTGAACCTGGGAGGCGAAGATTGCAGTGAGCCGAGATCATGCCACTACACTCCAGCCTGGGCGACAGAGCAAGACTCTGTCACATACATTCACAAAAAAAGAAAGAGTGAATGAAAAAAAAAAAAAAAGAAGAATTCCTATGCCATAGGGCTATCGTAGGCAGTGCAGCCAGATTATGAACAGGGGTGCTCTATTGAGTCCCAGTGCAGGTCCACTGAGTGCTGCAATGTACTTGCTATGTGATCCCAAGAAGATCCTTTTGCTGAACCTCACTTATGAAAATAATAGTATGTGGCCGGGCGCGGTGGCTCACGCCTGTAATCTCAGCACTTTGGGAGGCCGAGGCGGATGAATCATTTGCGATCAGGGGATTCGAGAACAGCCTGGCCAACATGGTGAAACTCTCTACTAAAAATTCAAAAAAATTAGCCAGATGTGGTGGTGCACGCCTGTAATCCCACTTACTGGGAAGCTGAGGCAGGAGAATCACTTGAACCCAGGAGGCAGAGGTTGCAGTGAGCTGAGATGGTGCTACTGCACTCCAGTCTGGGCAACTGATCAAGACTCCGTCTCAAAAAAAAAAAAAAAAGAAAAAGAATAGTAGTATGATATTAATAAGATGTACACAAAATACTTACCTAAGCTCTCAGCCAGTGCCTTGCACACATGAGGCACTATAGCTAGTCTCATAGCTCCCCATCTATAAAGGAATGCCTTCCCAAGGTCACTCCTGGCCTTATGCGCTATAATCTATCTTGACAAAGATGAGCAGAACTGGTCTGAATCGGAGACTAATTGTCCTCTTCCCTGTTAGTAACACAGCCCCGGGGAAGGCTGGAAAATATGGTCTGACATTGGGCAACCATGATTCCTGCTATAATACAATGTTTTAAAGTTTCTATGAGTCTCCAGGCATGGGTGGCTCATGCCTGTATTCCCAGCATTTTGGGAAGCTGAAGTAGGAGGATCATTTGAACCCAGGAGTATAATACCAGCCTGGGCAATGTAGTTGGATGTCATGCATATTAAAAGAAAAAAAAATAGCTGTGTATAGTGGCAAGTGCCTGTGGTCCCAGCTACTAGGGAGGCTGAGGCAGGAGGATTGCTGGAGCCTGGGAGGTCGAAGCCACAGTGAGCCATGATCACAAATCATTCTTAGTCCATTCTCCCCTTCTTCTTTGAGTAATATAAACTTTCTTTCCTTTTTTTTTTCTTTTTATGATACAGGGTCTCACTCTGTTGCCCAGGCTGGAGTGCAGTGGTATAATCATGGCTTACTGTGGCTTCAACCTCCCAGGCTCCAGCAATCCTCCTGCTTCAGCCTCCCTAGTACCTGGGACCACAGGCACCCCCTAACAGCAGTAGCTGGGACCACAGGCACTCGCCACTATACCCAGCTAATTTTTTTTAAAGTATGCATGACATCTCACTACATTGCCCAGGCTGGTATCATATTCCTGGGCTCAAGTGATCCTCCCACCTCAACCTTTCAATGTGCTGGGATTACAGGCATGAGCCACTCATGCCTGGGGAATGAAAGAAGTTTTAAAATGTTAAATTGTAGCAGGAACCATGGTTGCCCAATGTCAGACCACATTTTCCAGCCTTCCCTGGGGCTGTGTTACTAAATTCTCATCAATGAAATATAAGCAGAGATGCTACATCGCCACCTTAAAAAGGAACTATTGTCCTTCACAGACTCTCCCCTTCCAGAGACTGGACCGTGGTCATCTAGACTTGGTCATTCTGATGAGTATGACATTTTAGGGGACTTTAGAGCCCAGGAGAGAAGGAACCAACGATCCTACAACTTCCTGGAGCAGAGCTCCCCACACACCTCCACCATCTGCTAACTCCTGTCTGTTACTTGAGAGAACAATCAATTCCTCTTCTTCATGTCATGGTAATTCTGGGATTCTTTGTTACAGCAGCTTGGTGCATGTTCTGACTAATACACGAGCAAGGACATTGAGCAGAGGCAATGAACCCTATAACCCAGTGTTTCTCTTCTTCCACCTCCTTTAGTTACTCTCAGATGAAATGTCCCTGCCTTATTCACTTCTCTTTTAATCAACCAGCCATTTTCACCTTCACTACATAGCTTTATTACACCCATCACACTCAGTTGATTTCACTCAAACATAGTTTTCTATTCTTATACAAACATTTCTGATTCTTCCTCTTCCTTTTCTTTTCCTTCCTAGCGCTGCCTAAGCTTGCAAATCAATTTCTCTGACTCACTTGCCATTTCCTTCTTTTTCTTCCTACTCCTACTTCACATTCACACTAATCTTCTTATCTTTTTCTCTATCATTTTGTTCCTTTCTTTGTTGCTTTCTTTCTCTTTCTTTCTTTTTTTAAATCTTAGCCATTGGAGGACCAGGTAATTTTATTTTATTTCTTTTATAAGACAAAATCAGAGCCAGTTGAAGCCAATAAGTGTAAAAAAAAAAACAAAAAAAAAACCACACACAAAACAACAAAAACAAAAACAAAAACAGAACATTGGCAGTACACCTGTAACAGAAAACAGAGAGCTATCTATACTGGATTCATCAATAGTTCATGCATTGACTCAGACCTCCAGATAAGACTTTTCAAATACGACATCAGAGGTCATAGGGAAATGAGAACACCAGGTTACAGAACAGACTAGACAGGTAAGAACCAGAATTAAAAATCCAGGTGTTTGTTTTTTGTTGTTGTTACTGGGGTGTTTGTTTGTTTGAGACAGGGTCTTGCTCTGTCACCCAGGCTGGAGTGCAGTGGTGTGATCCCAGCTCACTGCAGCCTCTACCTTCCAGATTCAAGTGATCCTCCCACCTCAGCCTCCCTAGTAGCTGGGACCACAGGTCCACACACCATCACGCCCGGCTCTTTTCTTTTTTGTATTTTCAGTAGAGATGGGGTCTTGCCATGTTGTCCTAGGCTGGTCTCAAACTCCTGAGCTCAAGCCATCCACTGGCCTCTGCATCCCAAAGGGCTGGGATTAAGGTGTGAGCCACCGCAGCCAGCCTAAATTCCATGTTTTTTGACTTTCTCAGGTTCTGTTTCCATCAGCTTATGTTGTGTCCCCGTTAAGACAGTTCAAAGAAACAGAGATTACATCTTCTAATTCTATATTCTCCACAGTTGAGAATTGCTTCCCCTCAAGACAGAAGGGAAGCAATAATTTGTTCATTATGGCTAGAGCAGGTCTCAAAGTTAAGCTGGCTGGAGTACACAGGGACCTCATTGCCATTCAGAATATCCTCCTGTCGGGCTGGGCGCGGTGGCTCATGCATGTAATCCCAGCACTTTGGGAGGCCGAGGCGAGTGGATCACGAGGTCAGGAGATCGAGATCATCCTAGCTAACACGGTGGAACCCCATCTCTACTTAAAATACAAAAAATTAGCTGGGCATGGTGGCTGGAACCTGTAGTCCCAGCTACTCGGGAGGCTGAGGCATGAGAATGGCGTGAACCCAGGAGGCGGAGGTTGCAGTGAGTCGAGATCCTGCCACTGCCCTGCACTCCAGCCTGGGTGACAGAGTGAGACTCAGTCTCAAAAAAAAAAAAAAAAAAAAAAAAAGAATATCCTCCTACCTCTTTCTTGCCCTAGCCTCCTAGCCTTGACTGTTTCCCCAACCAGGATGTAAATTCCTTGAAAGCTTCTTAACCATCCACAGCCTTTAGCACAGTGTTGAGAACATCATATGAACTCAATAAATATGTAGCAATTGATTTTCAATTCCTAGGGAGGATTTTCCTTGACTTGTTTTTATTACCTCCCCACCACCCTTGAGTTTGCCCTCTCCTCTCCTGCCAAGGCCCTTCTAACTCGCATTTCCTGCTGACCACGAGGTTTAGCAGGTTTTCTTCCTTCCTGACTTGTGTATCACTTGCCATCAATGCTGCATGACACAGCACTTAATCATACAGGGTCAGGAATCACTGGCTGTTGTTTTAAATGTGGGCAGCCATATCTTTCAAAGAGACCATCAGCTGCTTCCTTTGGGGAACTATCTGTTGAGACATGCCCCTGAGTTGGAACATTGTCACTAGAGTCCTTGGGTTTTCAGGTTCGCAATGTCAAAGACTGCCCACTGGCGACTGTGGCATCTTGACTTCTTGTTATTTCAGAAAAGTTCCAGAAAGAAGACCAGCCCTGGCAAAACAAAAACCAGTTTGATCCAGAGATGTGTGAGTTGGGCGTTGACCAATTTCCTTCGTTACTATACTAAAAACTCCACCCAGGGAGGAGCTTAAGCAGCATTTTCTCCATATACAACGTATATAGAAGTACGACCAGCCACTGCACCTGCCCTGCCTTGGCTTCACCTCTACATGCAATGACTCAACCAGCCAACCCAACAAAAGCCACGTTTTCATCTTTGTTTTTTGAGATGGAGTCTCGCACTGTCTCCCAGGCTGGAGTGCAATGGCGCGATCTTGGCTCCCTGCAACCTCTGCCTCCTGGGTTCAAGCAATTCTGCTTCAGCCTCCCGAGTGGCTGGGATTACAGGCCCCCACCACCACACCCAGCTAATTTTTTGTGTTTTTAGTAGAGACAGGGTTTCACTGTGTTGGCCAGGCTGATGTCAAACTCCTGACCTTGTGATCTGCCTGTCTCAGCCTCCCAACGTGTTTTCATCTTTGTTAGGGGAGGCACTGTTTTGGGGACTATTCCCAGTATCCTCCTTACTTGTTGCAAGGAATAAAATCCTCTTGTTAAATCCTCCTTGGTTTTGGTCATTGTACCACAACCTGCAAAGCAATCAAACCCACCTACTATGTAGGTAACAACATGAGTTACCACCTGCCCTTAGATGTGAGATTTTTCCACTGCAGTAAGTCTTCTCTCTTTCTTGTTTGAAGGAGAAGGGAGATGCATGCTGTCTATGCAGGGCACACTCCAAACCCAGCCAACTACAAGGGTTCTTACCCATCATCTCTGCCCCACAGAGCTGAGCTGAGTGCCCTTAATGCTCCAAAAGTCACACGGTCTATTGCATGGGTGTCCTATTTGTAGCCAGAATTTTCCCTCCTTACATTAACGTTGCATTGCATATTCCCAAAGAATGTCTCAAAGGCATGTTTTTATAACTACAGGGATGCTGTTGATGACATTTTGAAGGGTAGCAGAATGTGCCCCCTCAAAATATGCCACTTTGGTATAAGGATTATTTCGAGCAGAAGGCAACTGAGAAGAAGCAGATACAGGAGATCCCCCTTATCTGCAGTTTTGCCGTCTGTGTTTTCATTTACCCATGTTCAACTGCAGCCCAAAAGTATTACAAGGAACATTTAAGAAATAAGCAATTCATACTTTTTTTTCTTTTTCTTTGAGACAGAGTCTTACTCTGTCGCCAGGCTGGAGTGCAGTGGCACGATCTCGGCTCACTGCAACCTCCGGCCCCCCGGTTCAACGGATTCTCCTGCCTCAGCCTCCCGAGTAGCTGGGATTACAGGCACACACAACCATGCCCAGCTAATTTTTATATTTTTAGTAGAGACGGGGTTTCACCATGTTGACCAGGATGGTCTCGCTCTCCTGACCTTATGATCTGCATGCCTCGGCCTCCCAAAGTTGCACACCGTTCTGAGTAGCATGACGAAATCTCATGCTGATCCGCTGTGCCCCACCTGGGATGTGAATGCTTTGTCCAGCATAGCTATACCATCTATACTACTCACCTGTTAGCCACTTAGTAACTGCATCAGTTATCACACCAGTTGTTGCAGTATCACAGTACTTATATTCAAGTAACCCTTATCCTACTTAATAATGGCCCCAAAGTCCATTGTGCTATATCTAATCTATAAATTAAACTTGACCACAAGTATGTATGCATAGGAATAAACATTGTATATATAGGGTTTGGTACTATTCGTGGTTTCAGGCATCCAGTGGGGGTTTTAGAATCTATCCCCCATGGATAAGGGGAGACAACTGTGAAAGAAAAGCCCTTTGCCCTCTCCCTGTTTACCTAAGAGTAGGATCTAACTTTGTAAAGATATTCCCCTCCCGTGGATCACCTGAGGTCAGGAGTTCGAGACCAGCTTGACCAACATGGAGAAACCCTGTCCCTACTAAAAATGCAAACATTAGCCAGGCGTGGTGGCGCATGCCTGCAATCCCAGCTACTTGGGAAGCTGAGGCAGGAGAATCACCTGAACCTGGGAAGCAGAAGTTGCAATGAGCTGAAATCGCACCATTGCATTACAGGCTGGGCAACAAGAGAGAAACTCCATTTCAGAAAAAAACAAAAAAGCAAAAAAACGATATTCCCCTCCCCACTGTACCAGGAAGGACAGAAATTAGTTACTGGTGACAACTCTAATCCTTTCTCAGCCTAGAGACAGCACCAGAGTGGATGTGACTTTGTACTTGTCTCCCACTCTCCTGTTCCTGTGTGTACGTAAGTTATTCCAGAAGTGCTTCTTCACTTTGGCAGTGGCAGTTCTTTTCTGTAGCAATGATTGAATCCAGTTAGTAGTTTTGTTCAACTTTTGTGGAACTAGCCTCATCACTTAATTTCCCTCCTGCTCCTACTACCAAGATGGATAGCACCAGCACCAGCCTGTAGCACCCTTTCTCAGGGATGTGAGGTCCAGCTCCCCAGCTTCTACATTCAAATCACTTCAACCTCTTCCTTTTGTTCCCAGCCACAGAGGGTGGCAATATTTCTTTATTTATTCACATTGCTATTCCCTGTAATCTTCTTCTTGCCATTTTAGTTGCCTAATTAACTCCTCCTATTCCATTATCTCTGTTTAAATGACTGGTGTGGTTCTTTCTTTGCCTGGAGCCTGACTGATACACCAGAAGAGGCCATTTTGGTAGCTGGACATGATATTGGGGTGAAGGGGTTTCCCGCACCAACGTTGGCATAAGCTTGTGTCACAGTAAAGCTTATGTTCTTGCTGTTAGTAGACTCTGAAGCTGGCACCTGCTCTGGCCTCTATGTCATTCACAGCAATTTCTCACCTCTCCACAAACAGCTCTTCACACAGTGAAGCTGAAGCTAGGTGTTATAGAACCCTGCCACAGGCCAGCTCAGTCACCCAGGCAGGTGCGTCATCTTACTGGAAGTCAGCAGATCCCTCGCCTAGCTCATCCACATTGTAGGGATGGCCTAATGACCTAGATTGCTTGCCCTCCCAGCTTTCTCTCTCCATCCCAATATCTCTTTTATGTTTCCATTTCTCTAACTTAACAAAACCATGTGAAGCAGCCAGCACCTCCTTAATCCTCCAGCCTGATATACTTCCACTAGTGCCCTTTATGGGCAGAGCTTAATAAGGAGCCCATTCTGCCAGGCACAGTGGCTCATGCCTATAATCCCAGCACTCTGGGGGACCGAGGTGGGCAGATCACCTGAGGTCAGGAGTTTGAGACCAGCCCGGCTAACATGCTGAAACCCCATTTCTACTAAAAATACAAAAAATCAGCCGGGCATGGTGGCACGTGCTTGTAATTCCAGCCACTCAGGAGGCTGAGACAGGAGAATCACTTGAACCCGGGAGGCAGAAGTTGCAGTGAGCCGAGATTGTGCCATTGCACTCCACCTTGGGCAACAAGAGCAAAACTCTGTCTCAATAAATAAATAAATAAATAAATAAATAAATAAATAAATAAGGAGCCCATTCGTGGAGCAGAAATGTGGTTTGCAAAGCCCTGTCCCAAGCATCACAAAGCAAAGTTTAGAAGGGAGGCTTTAGAGCTAAGAGACCACAGCTTCGTAACTGTCATACTTCGAGGTGGGAGGTGGGGACAGTTCCCAGACCAGGTGTCCATCTTACAGGGGGGCTTCCCGAAGTTCCTTGGGATAAGAATACCAAATGTGTGGGCGTATCCAACCTAGAGGGAACACCAATAATGAAAACCAGAGATGCTGAACTTTGCCAACTCAAAGAGATGAGCAGAGAACTAGAAACAAGAAGTGCTGGACCCAAGAGTGCTTGGACTTGGAGAGGAGCAAAATGCAAGCTGGCAAGACTATGGCTGTGAAGGCGACAGGGAGGCAGGGGCTCCTTACACCTCATGGACAGGCATGTAAGTTGACTTAAGACAGGGGATCAAAACAGACATTTTCTGCTAAGGCCTCAGATCATATCAATTCTCGACCTCAGTTTTTCCTGTCTCAAATAAAGGCTTTAGCCTAAAATAGAAGTACTTTTCAGCACTAGCCTACAACTCTGTTTCTCTGTTCTGTAACACCTGGCTTGGAAGGAACTGACAGGTCTATATATTTCCCTAAAGTTTTCACTTTTCCCGCAAGCAGATATAAATATTAAATGAAACCTCTTTATGTATAGAGACAGACACCAGGAGGGATCTCTCCCAGCCATGCCTGGACATAATGTCAAAAATTGGAAAAAATAGAAAATAGGGCTGGGCGCGGTGGCTCACACCTGTAATCCCAGCACTTTGGGGGACTGAGGCGGGAAGATCACCTGAGGTCAGGAGTTTGAGACCAGCCTGGCCAACATGGTGAAACCCTGTCTCTACTAAAAATACAAAAATTAACCAGGCGTGGTGGTATATGCCTGTAATCCCAGCTACTCGGGAGACTGAGGCAGGAGAATAGCTTGAACCCGGGAGCCAGAGGTAGCATTGAGCTGAGATCACGCCACTGCACTCCAGCCTGGGTGACAGAGCAAGACTTCATCTCAAAAAAAAAAAAAAAAAGAAAGTAGATTTTTTTGACAGAAAAGTTGAAAGGCTCCCAGAGATTTCAGGACTTTTGAAATAAAACTACGTGAACTTTGGGGCAAGGAGGGAATCGGAGGGTATGAAAACAGGGATTCACATTGCTTTATTTAATTCAAGACCTTGTCTCTGAAGAAAAAATTTAAAAATTAGCCAGACATGGTAGCTCGTACCTGTAGTCCCAGCTACTGGGGAAGCTAAGGTGGGGGATCACTTGAGCCCAGGAATCGGAGGCTGTGGTAAGCTAGGATTATGCCACAGTGCTCCAGCCTGGGCAAAAGGGTGAGACTCTGTCTCTAATAAATAATAATAATGGTGATAATGATTATTATATTATAGTTATATAGAATATGTATAACTAATTATACATACTTTTATATATCTATATATAAAAATATGTATATATAATGTTTGTTTATACATTATAAACATATATAATTATATATGTTATATATGTTGTAAACCATATATTTATATATAAATATATAATATATAATATTTTAATATTATATAATACATAAATTATAAAAATATCTTTATTATATATTATAAAATATATTTGTATAAAATATAAAATCTTTACATATAATATATAATTAATTTATATTTCATATGATAAATATATAAGTATCATCATATTAATTATATTACATAGTTATATAATCAATATACTAATATGTTAATAACAACATATTAATTATGTATTATTAATTATTTATATTAGTATATGTATTATTAATTATATATGATATATAATTATAAATAATATAATTATAATATATAATGAGAAAATATAATTGTTATTGTTATTTTACTTAAAGGCCAATAAACTAGCATCTCTGCAATATTTCCAATATACAAGGCAGGTGAAGGCATTGAAGAAGTTTAAAGCACAACTTCTGACCTTCAGAGCATTATTCATCTAGCCATTCACTCATTTAACAAATGCTTGCTGCACACCTGCTGTCACCTGGGAGCTGTTTGAATTCTGCACAAAGGGCTCAGGGGTCAGCACGACTGGCAATGTGTCTGTCCCCCGAAGCTTGGGACTAGAGGAACAACAGGGGAGGTTCAGTGCAAGTAAATACATAGGCTCATGAATTCATCACAAATGAAAAATCAAGATATGTGTTTATAAGAAACAAACAGGAGTCTAAGGAAAATCCCTAGGGGAGGGAGAGGGTGGAGAGCTGCTTTCAAGAAATCAGACAGGGAAGGTCTTGCTGAGGAATAGCTATTTAACTGGAGATCTGTCAGGTAGAGCAGAGGTCCCCAGTTCTCAGGCCACAGACCTGTAATGGTCCACTCCATGGCCTGTTAGGAACCAGGCCACACAGTAGCAGGTGAGATAGTGAAGCTTCATCTGCCTGTACAGCCACTCCCCATCACTCACATTCCCACCTGGGCTCCACCTCCTCTCAGATTAGCAGCAACATTCAATTCCTACAGGAGCATAAACCCCATTGTGAACTGTGCATACGAGGGATCTAGGTTGTGCGCTCCTACGAGAATCTAATGCCTGATGATCTGTCACTGTCTCCCATCACCCCACATAGGACTGTCTAGTTGCAGGAAAACAAGCTCAGGGCTCCCACAGATTCTACATGATGGTAAGTTGTAGAATTATTTCATTATGTATTATTATATAATGTGTAATAGTAATAGTGTGATGGTGAACATTGAGTGTCAACTTGTTTGGATTGAAGGACGCAAAGTGTTGTTCCTGGGCGTGTCCGTGAGGGTGTTGCCAAAGGAGACTAACATTTGCGTCAGTGGCTGGGAGAGGCAGACCCACCCTCAATCTGGGTGGGCACCAGCTAATCAACTGCCAGTATAGCCAGCATATAAAAGCAGGCAGAATTATGTGGAAAGGCTAGACTGGTTTAGTCTTCTGGCCTCCATCTTTCTCCCATGCTGGATGCTTCCTCCCCTTGAACACTGGACTCCAAGTTCTTCAGCTTCAGGACTTGGACTGGCCTCTTTGATCCTCAGCTTACAGATGGTCTATTGTGAGATCCTTGTGATCATGTGAGTCAATACTCCTTAATAAACTCCCCTTTATATATACATTTGTCCTATTAGTTCTGTCCCTCTAGAGAACCTTGACTAATACAAATAGAAATAAAGTGTATAATCAACGTAATGTGCTTGAATCATGCCAAAACCATCCCCCACCCGCTCACCCTCCACCACCAGTCTTTGGAAAAATTATCTTCCAGGAAACCAGTCTGCGGTGCCAAAATGGTTGGAGACTGCTGAGGTAGAGGGTGGAGAACTGGAAGGATTTAGGGATCCAGGCAGAGAAAAAAATGCACATCCAAGAGTCCAGAGGGTAGAGAAAGTTGTTCTGCTGGAGGACCTAGTGGGGGCTGGTATGACCAGAGCATCAGGAGCCAGAGAAGAGAAGGAAGTAAGGCAAATGAAGCTGAAGAGATGGGCCAAGCTCAGATCACTCTGCTCTGCTTTATATGTTAAGCAGATTACTTGGCCTACTGGGGCAGAACAGATGGTAGAGGCAGGGAGATCAGGAGGGAGACTGTTCCATAAGCGATTAGAGGGGCTTAGGTTATCATGGAGATGGAGAGAAATGAACACATTCAAGATATATTTTTGAAATAACTGAACTTGCCCATGGGCATGGCAAGGGAAAGGAGACATCAAAGTAAATTACTGAGGTTTCTTGGAGGACAATGTTGAGAAAGAAGCTGCATGTGCATAGATAAGGTGATTAGGAAGAGATTTATATAAGCGTTCAAGACAGCAAGGTAGATGCCGCAGGTGGATAATGCACAGTTTATTTGCAATTGCTTGTGACTGTAGCAAACTCTATCCATCCCTAAACATGTATCCAATAATCATCTCATGGGAAATATGAGACCTGGATAGGACTCGAATGAAGAGAAAGGCAAGAAGAAATTGAGAGAAGAGAGGAAGTTATTCTAGGCATGAACAGAATATAAACAAAGGGAATGTGAGTTGAAGAAGCAGATAAGGGGAATGAGGACTGGAGACGATTTTCAACATGACCTCAACTTGGAGAAACAGTTGGATGCCTCCACTTAGTACCGTTCAGGTAGCATCCCTGTGGTTGGCTCATGGTTGCTCCCCCAGCACTGTCTGTTTGGGAGGTTAAGAGTGTTCTGGGCACGGTGTCTATACAGGGCCATCTGGGTAAGCAGAGAGGCATCCAGAGGTACAAAGAGGCATCATTCCAGCCTGACATCTGTGAATGAGGTGCAGGTCTTGATAGATCATCCTACTAAGGAAAAATGAAGACAGCTAATGTAGATTTTCTGTGTGGTCAGTAATTAGAGCTCCCTTAAATAAATGGGATTGGCTGGGCTCCCCTGGGTTCTCCAAGACTCGGGATAGTTGCTCCTTCCTCAGACAGCGCCTGTGCCACCTCTTGCCTTGTGTCTTCTCCCCTGCATGTGATCATTAAGAGTACCAGCGTTGGGTGTCGGGCTTACTCTCCATCTTCTAAGGCAGGCTTGGCAGACCAATGCTGTTCATCCCGTTTTGTACGGCTCACGAGCTAAGATTTCTTCTTTTTGTAGAGACAGGGTCTGGCTCTGCTGCCCAGGCTAGAGTGCTATGGTGCAGTCATAACTCATTGCAGCCTCAACCTCCTGGGCTCAAGTGATCCTCCCACCTCAGCCTCCCAAGTACCTGGGACTACAGACAGGCACCACCACATCCAGTGAATTTTGTTTATTTTTTGTGGAGACTGAGGGGGTCTCGAACTCTTGGCCTCAAGTGATTCTCCCACCTCAGTCTCCCAAAATGCTGGGATTACAGGCATGAGCCACTGCACCTAGCCAGATTGTTGGCAGTGGCTTTTTGTAATATTTAAATTGTTGAATACATAATCGAAGGAAAAACATTTCACAACACATGACAACAACAGTTGGGCCTTGAAGTACACTGGTTTGATTTGCAACGGGGCCTCTTATCCATGGCTTTTTTTTCAGTAAAAGCTACACTGAGTGTAACTAACTCTTCTGCCTCTCCTTCCACCTCTTCTGCCTCTGCCACCCCTGAGACAACAAGACCAACCTCTGCCCTTCCTCATCCTCCTCAGCCTCCTCAACATGAAGATCACGAGGATGAAGACCTTTATGATAATCCACTTCCCCTTAATAAACAGTAAATGTATTTTTCTTCCATATGATCTTCTTATTAGCATTTTCTTTTCTCTAGCTTACTTTCTTGTAAGAATATAGCATATAATATATGTAAGACACAAAATATGTGTTAATTGACTATCTATGTTATCAATAAGGCTTCTAGTCAACAGTAACCTATTAGTAGTTAAGTTTTGGGGGGAATCAAAAGTTATACAGAATTTTTCTTTCTTTTTTTTTTTTTTGAGATGGAGTTTCACTCTTATTGCCCAGGCTGGAGTGCAGTGGTGTGATGACCTCGGCTCACTGCAACCTTCGCCTCCTGGGTTCAAGTGATTCTCCTGCCTCAGCCTCCCCAGTAGCTGGGATCACAGGCACCCACCACCACGCCTGGCTAATTTTTGTATTTTTAGTAGAGACAGGGTTTCACCACGTTAGCCAGGCTGGTCTCGAACTCCTGACCTGAAGTAATCCACCTGCCTTGGCCTCCCAAAGTGCTGAGATTCCAGGCATGAGCCACTGCTTGGATACAGATTTTTTACTGTATCAGGGGTCAGTGCCCCTAAATTCATGTTACTCAAGGGTCAAATTCAAATTTCAGAGTCAGTAAATAAAGTTTTGTTGGAACAAGTCACATTCACTCATATAAGAATTATCCATAGCTGTTTTCACATTACAATGGGATAGGAGAGTACTTGTAACAGAGACCATTGGGCCTACAAACCTGAAAATATTTACTGTCTGGCTCTTTACAGAAAAAATGTACCCACTCCTATTTTAAGGCAATAAATAGCCGTGATTGTATAATAAGAAGTACAGGAAATGCACAAAAATACGTCAATTGATATTTAAAATATTTTTCTTCATATATGTGAAAGGCCTTGAAAACCATGCTAAGGAGTTTGGATTTGATTTTATATTCACAAAGAAACAATACAAAGTTTTGAGCTGTTTAGTGGTATCACAAAATGCTACTTAAAATGCTAACTTGGGTTTATGTATAATTAATTTAACATGGTATCAGCAGGAGAAAATTTTCTAAAGTCATCTATTGGATTCAGAAGGATGTGTTTCAGATAATAAATACTAAAAATAAATATATGAAGTTAAAAATAATTATCACTAGGAAGAGAGAAAATTTGACTTAGAAGGTGTACAAGGGAACCTTCTGGGTGCTGAAAGTATTCTATATCTTGACCTAAATGGTGATTGCACTTGTGTTACTCTCAAGATGACCCACAGATTGAAAGGATGACCTTAATGACTTGCTCAGGCGAAAGAATTGGGTGCAATTGACATTCTGGCACTTTGGAGACCTTACCACTTCCACCTGGGTTTCTTCAAATGTCTATTTGAGAGAAAAATCCATGCCAATGCAGTCTGACTATTCTGAGACTGCCATGTTGTGAGGAAGACCAAGCTAGCCCCATGGAAAGCACAACAGGAGACAGAGATGTATGATAGCCTACGGTTTTTCCACTATCCCAACCCAAGCATCATATATGTAAGTAAGGAAGTGTTCAGATGCCTCTAGCCCAGCCGCTACTTGATTGCAGCTCAGTGGAAGATCACAAGACAGAACCACTTGGCTACATCCAATCAACCCACAGAACTTGAAATAAGTTGCTATTTAGCCACTAAGTTTTGGAGATTTTTGTTACTTACCAGCAGATAATCAGATAACTAGAACAGGTATATACAGATGTACATTAGTGACTTTCTAAATGTTTGTTTTACTTCAATTAAAAATAAGTAGATTTTTAATTACTTATTTAGTAGATTTTTAATCTACTTATTTAATATCTAGTAAATAAGTAGATAAATAGAAATCACACAAATTCAGAGACAGAGATACATACAATCCCTATTATTCTTTAGTTTGTTATAACAAGGAACTACTGAATGATTAGCAATAGGTATAGATTTTCCTATCAGGAAGGAGATAAATGAACAGATGTGAATACTAGTGCATATAACACCTATGATAACGTTTGATTTTTAATGTTAGACCAGTGAAATGGGCATTATTACTTTTTTTTGACAAATGGGGCCACTGAGGCAAACCTAAGTTAAAAGATTTGCCCGAGGTCATATAGCAGGGAAGGGGCAGAATTCAGATTTGAACCTAAGTTGGTGATTCAAAAGTCCTTGAGTCCTTGCTCTTTTCCTAGTATTGTCTGGCTACCTGGGACTTTCCTTGAGGATATAGCAAGTTTTTATAATTTCAAGTAGTTTTTGTTTCTGATCAATCCAAAGGACTGATCAAACCAGTATGAGCATAGAGACACAATCCAGTTTAGAGGGCAGCTGGATTCAGGAAATTAGAAAAAGGAAATGCTTCATTATTTTCTCCAATCACTATCTGTATTCATAATCATGAGGTGTCCTTTCTACAATCACTGTCAACATGGAAGGCCAATTTTATTGCTTTTTAGTTATCTTCAGGCCTTAAAAGTCCTGTTGAGTCATATTTAAAACCTCATTCTTAGCCAAGAATGATGGTGCAGGCCTGTCATCCCAGTTACTTGGGAGGTTGAGGTGAGAGGATTGCTTGAGCTCAGGTTCAAGACTGCAGTGAGCCATGATGGCGCCACTGCACTGCAGTCTGGATGACAGAGGCCATGTCTGAAAAAGCAACAACACCTTCATTCTTGCATCTAGTGCAAAGTTTTTCACCATTCACCTGTAGCCTGATCTGCTATTTCCCTCTTCCTGTCTGTCTTCCCCTCCATCTTTGGATACTTCTATGGTTTGGTTAGGATTGGAGTGGAGTAGGTGGAGATGTGTGGAAAAAAGGAGGAGCTTTTTTACCTGCCTTATTTAGCTGTGAATGAGCACAGTTGGGATGATGGTCCAGCCTCCATCTGAGCCACTTTTCCAACTTCTCCTTCCTTTTTATGTGCTGTGACTTAGCTCCTGCCAGCCCATGGCCTCCTTCTGGAGTTTCTCTTATCATACTGAAGCCTTGGCTTGACTCAGACTCTGGCTCTGAACTGAACCTGGGCATTCCCCCAACACTTGCGTGCCATAATTTCAATTCTGTGCTCCTCCAAGGGAGAGGTACACCACATCCACTCCATTATCCTGGTGTGCAAGAGTCCAGGATCATCACAGGTAAATAAAGGCCCACAGGAGGCCAATCAGGGTGCAGACAGAGAGACACACATTTAGTCCAAGTACACTCCGCTTAGATGGTCTACTAAAATACCAGTTATTAGATCAAGAGAGGAAGGAACGAAGGAAGGAAGGAAGGAAGGAAGGAAGGAGAGAAAGAAAGAAAGAGACAAAGAAAGAAGGGAGGGAGGGAGGGAGAGAGGGAGGGAGGAGGAAGGAAGGAAGGGAGGGAGGGAGGGAGGAAGGAAGGAAGGAATGAGAGAGAAAGAAAGAGAGAAAGAAGAGAGAAAGAAAGACAGACAGACAGAAAGAAAGAAAGAAGAAAGAAAGAAAGAAAGAAAGAAAGGAAGGAGAAGAAAGAAAGAAAGAAAGAAAGAAAGAAAGAAGAAAGAAAGAAAGAAAGAAAGAAAGAAGGAAGGAAGGAAGGAAGGAAGGAAGTTGAATTGTGATCTGCAAACTCCATTGAAGAATCTGATGAAATGCATAACATATTTTAGGAAGATTTATATTCAAATTTTTTTTTTAATTTACACTTTAGTTATCTAATTCAGTTGGGTGGAGTATGTCTTCCCATGGTCACCTAAAATAAATGACATGCCTCTATAGTTTGGGGAAAAAATGTACACAGGTAGCAAGCATTTGAACAATTTATAAAGTCACTGGCTTTGCCCACATAGAGGACATTTATTTTCTCTAGGCACTTCTGCTGAGTTTAACCCAAGTGCAAGGAATGACTTAATTTGCAACTAAAAGATGGAAAAAGCTTTAGTCAAAAAACTTCTCTATGTAGCAAAAAAAAAAAAAAAAATTTATTAAGAATATTAATATACCCTCTTCAGGGGCCCTCTAAAAATCTTTAGTAGTATTTTCCAATTGCTGTCAAATAATTATTAACCAGACTTTTTCTTTAAGGGCTGTTCTTGGATATGATTATCACCAATCATTTTAAGAGGAGTCCCAGATTTGCCTGTGTCTTAGTACCTTTTTCTCTGAGTGGAGATTAAGGGCTGTATGGGGAAATAATATTGATTTATCCAAATGGATTTGTTTTGCAAGGTGAAAATAATCCTATAACATCACTGTGTAAATATGGATGAGCAATTGACCATGTAATTAACTCCCCATTCTTTCTGCTACATCTAGTTTGTTGCTTAGTGCGTCTGTCAGTAAATCCGTATTATAACGCAGTATATTGTATGACAAGCAAGGAATTTTTAGGATGATCCTTTAACAAGTTTTTCAAATTCAAAAGATCGTCAGGACATGAACATGATGGAAGAGGGCAACTCCATACCCAAGGAGCTAGGACACCATTATGCCACCTCTCAAACCATGTGGCAGCTCACTTCCTTCCCGGTCATTTCAGTGACTTCTTTTTTGTTTGTTTGTTTGTTTGTTTGAGATGCAGTCTTGCTCTTGTTGCCCAGGCTGGAGTATAGTGGCACGATCTCAGCTCACTGCAACCTCCACCTCCCAGGTTCAAGTGATTCTCCTGCCTCAGCCTCCCAAGTAGCTGGGATTACAGGCACGCACCATCACACATGACTAATTTCTGTGTTTTTAGTAGAGACAAGGTTTCACCATGTTGACCAGGCTGGTCTCGAACTCCTGACCTTGTGATCCACCCGCCTCAGCCTCCCAAAGTGCTGGAATTACAGATGTGAGCCACCGCACCTGGCCAGTGACTTCTAACTATATCTGTCTTTGCTTCCTGGTCTGTCGCTCCACCAACATGAGTCCCTTTACCAAGATGAGTCAGTTATGGGCCAGCAAGACCCTTTGGATCCAGGATAGAGGGGAAATCACAAAGCAGAAATGACTTCTGCTTTGAAGCTAGATAGATCTGAATTAAAATCTTATATTACTATCTCCTAGCCAGGTGACCTTGGGCAATTGTAAGTATCCCCCAAAGAAGAGTCTAGTTCCCTTAGTAGATTTGTGTTCCCTAATCCCACTGGAGAGGCCAAGTTCTCCTTTATTTGTAATGTGAACTTGAAGCACTTGGTTTAAGATGGCATCCTTCAGGTTTCCCCACTGATTATAAAGTTATTTTTTCATTGTAATAAATAGAGACTTGGTGAAGGATACTTTGACACTATGTAAATATCTCATTCCTCCTTAAATGTTCAGCCTAGTTTTAGCATCTATTATTACTTTGTAACTAAGCTAGTTATTACTCTGATGATTTTCTACCTTAATTCTCTCTCCGTTTGTTAGTGGCTTTCTACTATAAGAGTTTTTTTTTTTTTTTTTTTTCTTTTTTGAGACTGAGTCTCATTCTGTCGCCCAGGCTGGAGTGCAGTGGCGCGATCTTGGCTCACTGCAAGCTCTGCCTCCTGGGTCACGCCATTCTGCTGCCTCAGCCTCCCAAGTAGCTGGGACTACAGGTGCCCACCACCACACCTGCCTAAACTTTTTGTATTTTTAGTAAAGAAGGAGTTTCACCGTGTTAGCCAGGATGGTCTCGATCTCCTGAATCTCGTGATCTACCCGCCTCAGCTTCCCAAAGCTGGGATTACAGGCATGAGCCACTGTGCCAGGCCAAGAAAGAGCTTGTTTGTTTGTTTGCTCATATTTTTTGTTTTGGTTTGGTTTTTGAGACAGGGCCTCACTCTGTCACCCATGCTGGAGTGCCGTGTCACAATCATAGCTCACTGCAGTTTCAACTTCCCAGGCTCAAGCAATCTTCCCACATCAGCCTCCTGAGTAGCTGAGACTATAGGCGTGTACCACCATGCCTGCCTTTTTTTTTGTTTTTTTGGTTTTTTGGGTTTTTTTTTTTGTAGAGATGGGGTTTCCCCCATGTTGTCCAGGCTGGTCTCAAACTCCTGGCCTCAAGCAGTCCTCCCACCTCAGCCTTCCAAATTGCTGGGATTACACCCCTGTAAAGGGTGAGCCACTGTGCCCAGCCTGTTTGCATATTGTCATTGTGGATGCACAAATTCTGATTTTACTCAATTTGTTGCTCACATTGTTCCAGATTTGGCCAGTGGGAATTCCTTTAAGCTGGCACTTATGTCTTTTTATGTGTCCTCCTGGCTTTTCGAAAAATTTTGTATTCTCTTGTACAACATGATGTTGTAAGTTTCTCTTGTAAGTTTCTTGCTCCAGCCCTGGAATCAACCACTTCCCCCAAGGTCTAGTTGTATTCATATTACTAAACAATGTGCATGGTACACTCAGCTGATCACTGGCCTCCAGGGACCCAGTCCTGAGTCCTCCTTCTTTTAGGAACTCACTTCTTCCCTAAGCCCCACGCCTCCCTAACATGCTCCTTTCAAAAACGGGCAGCTTTGCGGTGAGCCGATATCACACTGCTAGACTCCAGACTGGGGGTGATAGAACGAGACTCCATCTCAACAAAGACAACAACAAAAAAGGCAGCTTAACTCAGTCCACTGTGGATTAGACAACTTACGTTTCATCAGAACTTTGCCACTTATTAGCTGCAGAACTTTAGGCAAGTCCTTTAAAGTCCTGAGAAATGGAGTCAAGGATAACTTTATGGCACTGTTGCAGGTAACAGAGATAATGTTTCTGAAGCACTGGGACACCATATTTTCCTTAAAGGAGGCTTTGACAATTTTAGTACACTGCTCCCAAGGAGGGAAATCCATGAAATTAGATTCTAAAACATACACAAAGCCATGAATTTCAATGAACTTTTCATAATCAATCTAGCCATTTACAAATATGATATTTTATTAAAACTTTTAAAGTGAGCCGGGTGAGGTGGCTCACGCCTGTAATCCTAGTGCTTTGGGAGGTCCAGGTGGGCAGATCACGAGGACAGCAGATTGAGACCATCCTGGCCAACATGGTGAAACCATGTCTCTAGTAAACATGCAAAAATTAGCTAGGTTTGGTGACCCGCACCTTAGTCCCAGCTACTCAGGAGGCTGAGGCAGGAGAATCGCTTGAACCCAGGAGGTGGAGGTTGCGGTGAGCCGAGACTGCTCCACTACACTTCAGCCTGGGTGACAGAGAGAGACTCTGTCGAAAAAAGAAAGAAAGAAGAAGAAAGAAAGAAGAAAGAAAGAAAGAAAGAAAGAAAGAAAAAGAAAGAAAGAAGAAGGAAGGAAGGAAGGAAGGAAGGGAGGGAGGGAGGGAGGAGGGAGGGAGGGGGGAGGGAGGGAGGAGGGAGGGAGGGAAAGAAAGAAGGAAGGAAGGAAGGGAGGGAGGGAAAGAAAGAAGGAAGGAAGGAAGGAAGGAAAGAAAGAAGGAAGGGAGGGAGGAGGGAGGGAGGGAGGGAAGGAAGGAAGGAAGGAAGGAAGGAAGGAAGGAAGGAAGGAAGGAAGACACTGTCAAAGTTGATTCCCTACAGAAGACACTTTCTTACATACAAAGCAGGAGTCAGCTGATTTTGACACATGAGCCAAAAAATGGCTCAGGGTCAATGAGGATACACTCTCTCTCTCTCTTTGTCTCTTTTGTCACTTGTGGCCTGATGCTACACAAGGATAAGCTAAAACCATGTTTTCCTGCTCAAGAACACTGGCATATTTATTCCCCAAGCATCCCCAACCCTTTGGCCTAACAAAAGAAACAGGTGCAACAAGCTTTACTTATAAAGGCTGCCATCAGAAAAACCAATACCTACTTCAAGTGACATGCTAAGTCAGAGATGCCTGCTTATCTTATTTCATCTTTGTTATCTGAAATACATGAAGTATACATTTTCTTCAGGAAATGAAACTACAGCTTACCGTAGAGAAGGATTTTTCCAAAATTACCCATTTCATAAGTGGCAAAACAAAGATTTAAACCCTATCTGGCCAGGTGCGGTGGCTCACACCTGTAATCCCAGCACTTTGGGAGGTCAAGGCGGATGGATCACTTGAGGTCAGGAGTTCAAGATCAGCCTGGTCAACATGGTGAAACCCCATCTCTACTAAAAATACAAAAAGTAGCCAGGCAAAAACTAGATGGCAGGCGCCTGTAATCCCAGCTTCTTGGGAGGCTGAGGCAGAAGAATTGCTTGAACCCAGGAAGCAGAGGTTGCAGTGAGCTGAGATTGCTCCACTGTACTCCAGCCTGGGCGACAGAGCTAGATTAATTAAATTAATTAATCAATTTAAATAAACTATTTCTAACTCTGATGTCTGTGAAAAGTTTCCTAGTTTTAAAAATATAAATATTTATAATTTTTATATTATATAAATTTTTCCTTTAGAATAACCCTTAAAGTAAGTTAAATCCAAGGTACAACAGTAATTCCTCTTTCACCATCTTTCACCTTTTCTACATTATTCAAAGCATAGCCCTATACACAGTCCCTGATTAGAACATTTATTTAAAAATCACCGGATTTACTTTCGCTTAGATTCGAAAGCTCTTTTTCTCATCTTTAGGCTAGATTGCCATCAAAGTGCCTCTAGCTACTTATTTCTGAGCAGGTAGAAATAAGGAGTTCTCTGTGGGGAACGCTAGGAAAACAGTAAGAATTGCCAGAGGAAAATAGCAGTGTTATGTCTCCCTGGCCAGAAGCCTGTTATTAGTTCTGGTGTTTGTGGATTTTGTTTGTTTGTTTTGTTTTTGTTTTATCCCATCACATAGTATGAAGAAAAAGGAACATTGCAGTTTTATAAGGCATCTATAGATTGAGGTCATTGGCTACACACCTGATGCATTTGAGTTCACATTTGGTTTTCCAAACCCATGCAATTGCCAGGTCACTGGAATAAATGCTTCTTTATTTTATTTTATTTATTTTATTTTTCTTTGAGACAGTCTCGCTCTGTCGCCCCAGCTGCAGTGTAGTGGCATGATCTCAGCTTACCGCAACCTCCAGCTCCCAGGTTCCAGCGATTCTCTTGCCTCAGCCTTCCAACCAGCTAGGATTATAGGCACCCACCACCACATCTGGCTAATTTTTGTAGAGACGAGTTTTCACCATGTTGGCCAGGCTGGTCTCAAATTCCTGACTTCAAGTGATCTGCACGCCTCGGCCTCTCAAAGTGCTGGGATTACACACATGAGCCACCGCGCCCGGCCAGGAATAAGCACTTTTTGTTTCAGACAAATTCCAGGCCTGCTTCTCAATTCTTATCAAGCAGCAGCTCCTCTGTTTACTGTTCTGATTTCTGCCATTTGAGACCTACTTGGAACTCGTTTGTTTTAGGATCTGCTTGGTCTCCCCTTTCTGACTTATCAGCCCACTAGACTCTCAATTCCTCAACATTTCCTAATTGAGAGTCTCTGAAGTTGCAGGTAGGAGGGCGAGAGCTTCTTAGACATCACCAGGGCCTGCTGTTGATCCGGGCAGAGGCTGGACCATGACCAGCAGGGGTGTTCTATCAAGACAGTGTAGGAGGCCGGGCGCGGTATCTCACATCTGTAATCCCAGCACTTTGGGAGGCCAAGACAGGTGGATCACCTGAGGGTGGGAGCTGAAGGCCAGCCTGGCCAACATGGTGAAACCCTTTCTCTACTAAAAATACAAGAATCAGCTGAGCATGGTGGTGCACGCCTGTAATCCCAGCTACTCGGGAGGCTGATGCAAAAGACTGGCTTGAACCCAGGAGGCGGAGGTTGCAGTGAGCTGAGATAGTGCCACTGCATTCCAGCCTGGGCAATAAGAGAGAAACTCTGTCTCCAAAAAAAAAACAAAAAAAAAAAGACAGTGCAGGAGGCTTGGGAGCTGAGAACAGATTTAAAAGGGGAGCAGTTGCCACACTTGTTCTCCAAGAAAGAATCACCCCAGGCCGGGCACAGTGACTCACGCCTATAATCCCAGCACTTTGGGAGGCTGAGGTGGGTAGATCACCTGATGTCAAGAGTTTGAGACCAACCTGGCCAATATGGTGAAACCTCGTCTCTATGAAAAATACAAAAATTCGCTGGGTGTGATGGCACGCACCTGTAGTACCAGCTATTCGGGAGGCTGAGGCAGGAGAATCGCTTGAACCTGGGAGGCAGAGGTTGCAGTGAGCCGAGACCGCACCACTGCACACTCCAGCCTGGGTGACGGAGTGAGACTCTGTCTCATAAAAAAAAAAAAAAAAGTCACCCCAATAAGAAAGTCTGAAGAACAGTCCTAGATGTTGGGAGCTGAGAATAAAATATTCCGGTGTCAGCTAGAGATACTAGGCAGAGAAAAGAAAAGGTGTTGGTTAAGCTCCACATCAAGGAAACACTCAGACAAAAGCAATGCAAAAGCAATGTCAGAGAGAAGTAGATGGCTCAGAATAATCTATGGACTCAACTCTCAACCCTGGCTGAGTCATCCCAGCCTCCTTTCCTGGCTGAGCCATAGACTCACAAAGGGGAGGAGGCTGGGCTGGACACACCTGTTTTCTTCTAAATCATGGGAAAGTAAGTTCTGCCTCTTTATTTTTTTTGTTTGTTTGTTTGTTTTGTTTTGTTTTGTTTTGTTGTTGTTTTTGAGATGGAGCCTAGCTCTGTTGCCCAGGTTGGTGTGCAGTGGCACGAGCTCAGCTCACTGCAACCTCTAACTCCTGGGTTCAAGCGATTCTCCTGCCTCAGCCTCCCAAGTAGCTGAGACTACAGGTGCCCGCCACCACACTCAGCTGACTTTTGTATTTTTGGTAGAGGCGGGGTTTCACTGTGTTGGCCAGGTGAGTCTCAAACTCCTGACCTCATGATCTGCCTGCCTCAGCCTCCCAAAGTGCTAGGATTACAAGCATGAGCCACCGTGCCCGGCCTGCCTCTCTGTTTCACTCTTCCAGATCATTAGCTAGGTGCCACTTGCTTAATTTCTAAACAGCACAATTATTGGATAAGCCGACTGTCTGATAACTTGCTATAGCTATGTTTAGCAGCTTGCTTCATTCATAATTTGCTGCAGTTAGAATGTTTTTTATTCAAAGACACTTTCCTCAGCATGCCAATGTCCTCCATATACATGGCAAACACAAGTTATCCATCAGCCTGGTCATCTCTGATGCTCCTATCTTTTGTCTCATGAACAGTTCACACACTTTAGTATACTGGCATCATTTGTTTGTTCAAAAAATACTTGTAAAAGTACAGGAAATTTTGATCCAAACTATGAGAAAATATCTTTGTCTAGAGGTTTAGTTTCAAAAAAATCACTAAATTTGATTTTTTAAATTTTACCTGTTTTTTGGTTCATTTTCTTTTTCTTTTTTTTTTGAGACAGAGTCCCACTCTGCCACCCAGGCTGGGGTGCAGTGGTATGATCTCGGCTCACTGCAACTTCCATCACCCGGGTTCAAGCCATTCTCCTGCCTCAGCCTCTCGAGTAGCTGGGATTACAGGCACCTGCCATCATACCTGGCCAATTTTTGTATTTTTAGTAGAGACAGTGTTTCAGCATGTTAGTCAGACTGGTCTCAAACTCCTGGCCTCAAGCAATCCACCTGCCTCGGCCTCCCAAAGTGCTGGGATGACAGGCATGAGCCACGGCGCCCAGCCTTGGTTTGTTTACTAACAAAGAATTCTGAAGACTGTGGAGTCTTTTCTGCCTAATGTTAAGGATATTCTCACTGATGAGTCAGGGACCTCCAGTTGCACCTCAGCCACCCTCCCCTGCAGCCGCCCTGTGATCCATTTCCTCAAGGTGACTAAGCAATTTTGTATTCCAGGCATCTGCAAGAGAGCAGGGACTAGCTTTCTTTACAGACATAAAGATGGTGTTTTCCCAGTGTGTTCGTCCATTTTGCATTGCTGTAAAGGAATCCCCAAGGCTGGGTAATTTATAAAGAAAAGAGGTTTATTTGGGCTGGGCGCGGTGGCTCACACCTGTAATCCTGGCACTTTGGGAGGCCGAGGCAGAAGGATCACCTCAGGTCAGGGGTTCGAGACCAGCGTGACCAACATGGGAAAACCCTGTCTCTACTAAAAATACAAAATTAGTCGGGCGTGGTGGCACATGCCTGTAATCCCAGCTACTTGGGAGGCTGAGGCAAGAGAATTGCTTGAACCCGGGAGGCGGAGGTTGCAGTGAGCCAAGATGGCGCCATTGCACTCCAGTCTGGGTAACAGAGTGAAACCCTCTCTCAAAAAAAAAAAAGAAAGAAAAAGAAAAGAGGTTTATTTGGCTGATGGTTCTGCAGGCTGTATAGGTAGCATAGTGCCAGTATCTGCTGTGGGTGAGGAATTTAGGCTGCTTCCCACTCGTGGCAGAAAGTGAAGGGGAACTGGCGTGCGCAGAGATCAATCACATGGCAAGAGAGGAAGAGAGAGAGACAGAAAAAAGGTGCCAGGTTCTTTTTAACCACCAGGTCTCCTGGGAACTAATAGAGCAAGAACTCACTCATTACTGTAAGGATGGCACCAAGCCATTCATAAAGCAATCCAACCCCATGATTCAAAGGCCTCCCACCAAGCCCCACCTCCAACACTGGGATCAGTTTCAATATGAGATTTGGAAGGGACAAATACCCAAACTAAATCACCCAGGATGGTGTGTTAGAAGGGGCCTTCTTAGAGTGTATCAGTCTGTTCTCATGCTGTTAATAAAGACATATGCAAGACTGGGTAATTTATAAAGAAAAAGAGGTTTAATGGACTCACAGTTCCACATGACTGAGGAAGCCTCACAATCATGGTGGAAGGCAAAGAGGAAGCAAGACACATCTTACATGGTGGTAGGCAAGAGAACTTGTGCAGGGAAACTACCCTTTATAAAACCGTCAGATCTCATCAAACTTATTCAGTATCATCAGAACAGCATGGGAAAGACCCAGGTTCATGATTCAGTGACCTCCCACCAGGTCCCTCCCATGACACGTGGGAACTGTGGAAGCTACAATTTGAGATTTGGGTGGGAACACAGCCAAACTGTATCATGGATCATTAGCTAGGAGCCCCTTGCTTAACTTAATTTCTAAATAGCACAATTATTGGACAAGCAGACTGCCTGATAACCTGCTGTGGCTATGTTTAGCAGCTTGCTTCATTCATAATTTGCTGCAGTTAGAATGTTTTTTATTCAAAGACCCTTTTGAACAACCCACCAGAGTTAGGGTCAAACCCTGTATCTGCTCTTACTAGGGATGTCGTGTTGAGTCAATCTCTCATTCTCATAAGCCTCCCTTGTTTTTCCTAAATTGTACAAATGGCAATATTTGCTTTGGGAGGTGGTTTTCAGGATTAGAAATGAGATAACGTTCTTGGCACCCAGTAAAGAAACAACCAATGAAGTCAACGTTATTACCACCTAATGAAGAACAGATGCCATCGAGAAAGCTCGCTGTATTCTTTTATATGGATCTATTTAAAATGCTGTTGTATCTAGAAAGGCAGATAAGCTTCTAAGCTTCCTAGGAGGGTGAAACACAGAGTTGATTATTCTGGAAAGCAGTTTACTCAACCCCTATATTCTGATGAAAAACCCAGGTCAGAGAGGAGCTGGAGGGCAGTGGTGCAATTGTGGCAATCCTCCTGCCTCAGCCTCCCGAGTAGCTGGGATCACAGGCATGCACCACCATGCCTAGCTTTTTTGTTTGTTTGTTTCTGTAGAGATGGGTCTTGCTATGTTGCCCAGGCTGGAGTGCGGTGGTGCAATCACAGCTCAGTGCAGCCTCAGACTCCTGGGCTCAAACAATCCTCCTGCCTCAGCCTCCTGAGTAGCTGGGACTACAGTTGTGCACCACCATGCCCAGCTACTTTTGTTTGTTTTTGTTTTTAGCGATGAGGACTTGCTATGTTGCCCAGGCTGGTCTCGAGCTCCTGGGTTCAAGTAATCTCCATGTCTCAGCCCCCAAAGGACTGGAATTACAGGCATGAGCCATCCACTATGCCCAGTCCCACTGGCCTTTCTCATACCACCAGAGCAGGCCTGGCCCCTGCTTTCCCTTCACCCCTGGAATTTCCCATTCAGGTCTTCTTGAGCCAGCACGAAAAAGTGTAATAAAATAATTCTTTCAGACAACTTTAGAGAGAAGTTTTCCCCAAAGACAGGATTCCGGCTTTGAGTCACATAAAGTGTGTGCTTTGTCAATAACACAGGGAGCAGAGGCATGAATGAATTTTATTTCATTGGACAAGCCGTTCAGAATACAGATAAGGCCAGGCGAGCAGCTAAACTCTTAAATAAATGTTTTAGCACCATCTAGAAGGGAAGACTGCCATTGATTCCAATCTTTTCTGACAGAAAATCAGTTCTTTTAAAACTCCCAGGGCAACAAACAGTAACAAAAAGGTCTTGTTTCTAATAAAAGTTGGAAAGGACTGCAAAATAAAACA
This sequence comes from Trachypithecus francoisi, assembly GCF_009764315.1. Taxonomy (NCBI): domain Eukaryota; kingdom Metazoa; phylum Chordata; class Mammalia; order Primates; family Cercopithecidae; genus Trachypithecus; species Trachypithecus francoisi. The sequence continues at coordinate 120,998,519 of NW_022681469.1, read as the reverse complement.
TCGTCACCAGGAAGCTACAGGCCACAATTAGCATGCACGCAATTTCTCAAGGTGCCTCTCTTCTCTGTCCTTTGTGTCTCAATACAAGAAAAAAAAAAGTTTACTATGATTTGTACATTTCTAAAATGATATTTTCTAATTGTACACAGTGGTTTTCAATATTTCCAAAGACACAGAGAAACATATTTTAATACAAGACAAGGCTGGACTAAACTGCAACGATAGCACTAAATTCCCGGCCATGACTGCTACTGAGTTTGTTAAGCTGTGAAGGGATTTTATTTTATTTAAACAGCTTAACACTTGTCAAGAGCTATGCATACTTGGTAGGGCACTGTGGCTCACGCCTGTAATCTCAGAACTTTGGGAGCCTGAGGGAGGTGGATCACCTGAGGTCAGGAGTTCAAGATCAGCATGGCCAACATGGCGAAATCCTGTCTCTACTAAAAATTCAAAAAATTAGCCAGGCGTGGTGTCGGGCACCTGTTATCCCAGCTACTTGGGAGGCTGAGACAGGAGAATCACTTGAACCTGGGAAGCGGAGGTTGCAGTGAGCTGAGATTGTGCCATTATAATCCAGCGTGGGCAACAAGAGTAAAATTACATCTCCAAAAAAGAAAGAAAAAAAAGAGCTATACATACTCAATATGTGCTGGACCTGCAGACATCACACGAACACAGTGGTTCTCCAACTTGAGCAAGCATAAAATTGGAATGCCTGGAGAACTTGTTGAAACAGATTGCTGTGCCCAACTCCTAGCATCTCCAAGTCAGTAGCTTTGGTTGGGGCCTGGGCATCTGCATTTCTTATAAGCTCCCAGGTGATGCTGAGGCTGCTGATCCCAGGGCTTCACTTTCACAACTACTGTTCCCACATTAAGAATCACAGACAGGGCGGGGCATGGTGGCTCACACCTGTAATCCTAGCACTTTAGGAGGCTGAGGCAGGCAGACTGCTTTGAGTTCAGGAGTTTGAGAACAGCCTGGGCGACACAGTGAAACCCTGTCTCTACAAAAAAAAAAAAAAAAAAAAAAAAAAAAAAAAAAATTAGCTGGGTGTAATGGTGTGTACCTGTGGTCCCAGCTACTCAGGAGACTGAGGCTGGAGAATTGCTTGAACCCAGGAAGTGGAGGTTACGGTGAGCCGAGATCGTGCCACTGTACTCCAGCCTAGGAGACAGAGTGAGACCCTGGCTCAAAAAACAAACCCCCCAAAAAAATGGGATCTCACTCTGTTACCCAGGCTGGAGTGCAGTGGTGCGATCATAGCTCATATAGCCTCAAACTTTTGGGCGCAAGTGATCCTCTCACCTCGGCCTCTCAAGTAGCTGGGGTTACAAGTATACACCACCATGCCTGGCTAATTTTCTTTATTTTTAATAAAGATTTGGTCTCACTATGTTGTGCAAGCTGGTCTTGAACTCCTGGTCTCAACTGATCCTCCCATCTCGCCCTTCCAAACTGCTGTGATTACAGGTGTGTGTGAGCCACTACACCAGCCTAAAATGTCAAAAAATAACAGATGCTGGCTTGGTTGCAGATTAAAGGGAATGCTTATACCGTGTTGATAGTAATGGAAATTAGTTCAGACACTGTGGAAAACAGTTTGGAGATTTCTCAAAGAATTCAAAACAGATATACCATAAACCCAGCAATCTTATTATTGGGTATATACCCAATGGAAGATAAATCATTCCACCATAAAGACACATCCATGTATATGTTCATTGCAGCACTATTCACCACAGCAAAGACATGAAATCAACCTAAATGTCCATCAGTGGTGGGTTGGATAATGAAAATGTGGCATACATACACCATGGAGTACTACATACCATTAAAAAGAATAAAATCAGCTGGGCATAGTGGCTCACGCCTATAATCCCAGCACTTTGGGAGGCCGAGGCAGATGGATCACCTGCGGTCGGGAGTTTGAGATCAGCCTGGCCAACGTGGTGAAACCCTGTCTCTACTAAAAATACAAAAATTAGCCAGCCGTGGTGGCACATGCCTGTAGTCCCAGCTACTGGGGGTGCAGAGGCAGGGAAATTGCTTGAACCCAGGAGGCAGAGGTTGCAGTGAGCTGAGATCATGCCATTGCACTCTAGCCAGGTGAAGAAGCAAGACTCTGTCACAAAAACAAAAACAAAAACAAAAAAACAAAACAACAACAACAACAAACGAAAAGAAACACAAACCACAGTTTTTCACAACAGATCACTCTGTGACTCGCAGACCAAATAGAACCGTACCAAGCCCAAACTATAATGTCTATGATAACCTATCCAATCATAAACTTTATGAACACCTACTCACTATGATCTGTACCTTCCAAAATAAAGCCACAGACAAACATATGTGAGAGGCGGCTGACTGCACTGAAGGGGCTGCCTTCCTTAACACCCTCCTTACCCTCTTTTTCTTTTTCTTTTTCTTTTCCTTTTTTTTTTTGAGACAGAGTCTCCCACTGCCGCCCAGGCTGGAGCGCAGCGACGCGATCTCGGCTCACTGCAACCCTTGCCTCCTGGGTGCAAGCAATTCTCCTGTCTCTGTCTCCCGAGTAGCTGGAATTACAGGCGCCTGCCACCACACCCAGCTAATTTTTGTATTTTTAGTAGAGACAGGGTTTCATGATGTTGGTCAGGCTGATCTCGAACTCCTGACCTCAGGTGATCCACCCGACTTTTGAGACACCTCGTGGTTTTCCATGCTGTGCTGCCTTCTTTGCTGCTGCAAGTAATAAATCTAACTTTGTTCTGTGTTCTTGGTGGTCTTTGGCTGTTGGCCAACAGCAGTAGGTAGGATTATTTTTGTGCAGATTAAATAAAATAATTCAGTCATGATTGTTGCAAAGGCTCTGTTACATGATAGTGTGGTTGAAAAAAATAGTCAGGTGCAGTGACTCACGCCTGTAATCCCAGCACTTTCAGAGGCTGAGGCCGGCAGATCACGAGGTCAGGAGTTCAAGACCAGCCTGGCCAAGATGGTGAAACTCCATCTCTACTAAAACTACAAACATTAGCAGTGCACAGTGGCAGGCACCTATAATCCCAACAAATCTGGAGACTGAGGCAGTAGAATCACTTGAACCTGGGTGGCAGAGGTTGCAGTGTGCAGTGAGTTAAGATCGTGCCACTGCACTCCAGCCTGGGCAACAGAGTGAGATTCCGTCTCAAAACAAACGAACAAACAAACAAAAAGAGTGTGTTGACCAGTTATATTAATAGATATAAGGTTACTTTAAAACCTGGGCATATCGTAACCTTACATCCTTATAGTATATTATAGATTTTGATAAAATCTATAGGTTGATAAAATAAAAAAGTCTGTTGACCCAGTTATATTAATAGATATAAGGTTACTTTAAATCTGTGGCCTCACACCTGTAATCCTAGCACTTTTGGAGGCTGAGGCAGGAGGATTGCTTGAGGTCAGGAGTTTGAGAGAAGCCTGGGCAACATAGCAAGACTCTACCTCTATAAAAAAACTTTATAAAAATGAGCCAAGCAGGGTGGCACATGCCTGTAGTCCCAATGGCTTGGGAGGCTGAGGTGGGCGGATCACTTGAGCCCATGAGGTCGAGGCTTTAGTGAGTTGTGATGGCACTGCTGCACTTTAGTATGGGTGACAGAGTGAGACCCTGTCTCTAAAAATAAAAAAATAAGGTTTCTTTAGTGGCGAAAACATGGGAATGTGCAGATGTGGACACAGTATTCCCAGGTAGAAATATTGTGTCCTGCACCTCTAGCATTTCCATGGGAACCTAGGCCTGTAGACCACAGCAGTCACTCATGGGGGATTCCCTAGGTGGGAATCATGCCTGACTTCTTCCCACCTGATCACCTGACTCTGCACCTACAGGTGTGCCTGTCTAACCCGTGCAGGTAAGCGATAAACAGCAACTCCAACCCATTCTTAAGTAATTACTGTGAGAATGAATGAAGCAGAAGGCGATTTCCCAGGTGTATCTGAGTAGTTGGGATTATAGGTATGTGCCACCACACCTCACCAATTTTTTAATTTTTTGTAGAGACAAGGTCTTGCTGTGTTGCCCAGGCTGGTCTCAAACTCCTGGCCTCAAGCAATCCTCCCACCTTAGCCTCCCAAAGTGCTGAGATTACAGGTGTGAGCCACTACACCCAGGCTTTAAAGTAACTTTGTATCTGTTAATATAACTGGGTCAACAGACTCTTTTTATCAACCACATTATTATGTAACAGAGTCATTGTAACAATTATAACACTGTAGCCTCCTCCAGCAAACCCTGGACAAGCTCCTGCTTCAGACCTATCCTAAGTTCTTTCTATAAAATATCAAATCCTTAGCACATTACCTGGTGGATAGTAGATACTTAATAAATGTTAGTTACTTCTCCTTTACATGGCTCTTCATCCTAAAACCCCACTCCTCCTTTCCAGGCCGCTGAATTGTCACTTCATTAATTAAAACCTCCCTTCCACTCCAAAAGCACACAGGAAATTCTTGCTCTTAAAATTCTCACAATGCACTGAGCTCCCGTGACCCACCTCACTCTCTGTGGCCCTGATGTACTCCAAGACTGCTAAATCCTCGAACTCAGTCCCCTATGTCACCCCTGTTTGCACTTCACAATGTGCTTAGCATGGACCCTGCATCCTTAAGGTTTAAGTATTTTGATGATAGAAACCATTGTTAATTTTTAGAAACAAAATGCAATGTCCTTGGATTATGGATTCAACTGGCTGAAAGTAGCTTGACTGCTTTTATTCTGAATCACCAAGAGCAGATTTTATAAAATCATAAATTGGGTTGGCTTCCTTCTTTTTCTCTCAACAGGACTCTCAGCCACTCAAAACTACATGAGTGTTTTATGCCTTTTAATTTTTGAGTAAAATTAAACCAGTTCTTTCCTCAATCTCAATAAATTAACAAACACTTAAATCCACTAACTCTAATAAATTGTATTTCTCCAAGGAATGATATTTATAGTGGAAACAATTACTGATAACCCTAAGTGATCCACTTTTGTACAATGTCTAGAAGATTGTACTGGGCAGTATTTCAATTTCTGCAGTCCCAGAATTAAGATTACCAAAAGGATTTATTTTATTTTATTTGTTTAGAGACGGGATCTTGCTCTGTCACCCAGGCTGGAGTGCAGCGGTGCAATCATAGCTCACGGCAGCCTCGAACTCCAGGGCTCAAGCAATCCTCCCACCTCAGCCTCCTGAGTAGCTGGAACTATAGACACGCACACTTGGATTTTGCTGTTATTGTTGTTATTTTAGAGATAGGGTCTTACTGTGTTGCCCAGGCTTGTCTCAAACTCATGAACTGAAGCTGTCCTCCCTCCTTCCTCTCCCAAAGCGCTGGGGTTGCAGGTGTGAGGCACTAAGCCCAGCCAAGATTGATTTTTGTAAGTGTTCTGATGCGTCAAATCATGCATCAGGTCTGGCATTCTGTAGAAATTTTAAATCATAGCATTAGTTATGGTAATGAGATGCAGATGTCAACTTCCTGAAACATTTTATGGCTTTAGCTTCACAACATTTGGAGCTGTGTTATAGAAGAATAAGCTCAACCAGTGGTCTCAAGAGATGGCTGTTACCAGCAGCAAAAGCCTGGACAAGTGACTTGTCTCTCTGCACTTGTAAGACACAGAAGATAATAGGTATCTAACATGGCCCTTATAGAAATGGAATGTGCTGAGAATGCTTAATAAACTGTAAAGTGCTTCGTAAATGTGAGTCACTATGACATCTGTTCATAGAGACATCAGGTGTCAGAGCAGGAAATGTACTCAGTGACCATCTCATCCAAAACTTGTATAATAGTTACCTTAGAGGAAACTAAACCCAGAAAGGTGGTTACTTGTTAGAGAGTAAGAAGGGCCAGGAGACCAACCCTCTCTCTGTACAAGAAATTAGCACAAAGTTAAATTATCAGAACCAAATACTCACACTTTACTAATATTTCTAATTTGGGCGCATTGTTAAGGGTCAACTTATGTCCCCCTCCAAAAGAGATATTGAAGTCCTAATTCTCACTATCTCAGATTGTGACCTTATTAAGTGATAGGATCTTAAAAGAGGTAGTCAGCCGGGTGCAGTGGCTCATGCATGTAATCCCAGCACTTTGGGAGGCTGAGGCAGGTGGATCACGAGGTCAGGAGTTCGAGGCCAGCCTAGCCAACATGGTGAAACCCCATCTCTACTAAAAACACAAAAATTAGCCAAGCATAGTAGTGAGTGCCTGTAATCCCAGCTACTCAGGAAGCGGAGGCAGGAGAATCGCTTGAACCATGGAGGCGGAGGTTGCAGTGAGCTGAGATGGTGCCACTGCACTCCAGCCTGGGCAACAAAGCAAGACTTCATTAAATAAATAAATAAATAAATAAAAGAGGTAGTCAAATTAAAATAAGGTAATTAGGGTGGTAGTAATCCAATATGACTGGTGTCTTCATAGAAAGAGGACATAGGGACACAGAGACTGATACACACGTAGGGAGGTCACCGCGTGAACGTAAAGGTAGAGGTGGAGGTGATGCATCTACCAGACAAGAAATGACAGATTCCCTGCAAATGCCCAAAAGCTAGGAGATAGGCATAAAATAGATTTACCTCATCACCTTCAGAAGGGACTGACCCTGCTGACAACTGCATCTCAGACTTTTCATCTCCCAGTCTGTGAACCAATACATTTCCATTGTCCGAGCCACCCAGTTTGTGTGATAATTTGTTTCAGCAGCCCTTGCAAATGAGTATCAACACCATGTCCTTTAATTCCTGTACCTGATGTTAATGTACATTGTATTTGAGACCTTTTCAAAAGGAGATTTACTTCCAAAGCAATTTCAACTCCATCTTGCTAAGGCTGCTATAGCAGGATACCATACATTAGGTGGCTTATAAATGACAAAGATTTATTTCTCACAGTTCTTGGGGCTGGACAGTTCAAGATCAAGGTGCTGGCAGATTTAGCGTCTGGTGAGGACCTTGCATTCTGGTTCATAGGCTGCTGTCTTCTTGCTGTATCCTCACATAGCAGAAAAAGAGCAAAGCAGGCCAGGTGTGATGGCTCATGCCTGTAATCCCAGCACTTTAGGAGGCCAAGGTGGGCGGATCACCTGAGGTGAGGAGTTCAAGACCAGACTGAGCAACATGGAGAAATCCCTTTTTACTATGAAAAATACAAAAATAGTTAGCCAGGTGTGGTGATGCATGCCTGTAATCCCAGCTACTTGGGAGACTGGGGCAGGAGAATGAATCACTTACACTCGGGAGGTGGAGGTTGTGATGAGCTGAGATTGCACCATTGCACTCCAGCCTGGGCAATAAGAGTGAAACTCCATCTCAAAAAAAAAAAAAACAAAGAGCAAAGCAACCCTCTGGAGTCCTTTTTAGGGCTCTAATTCCACCCGTGAGGGTTCGGCCCTTAGGACCTAGTCACCTCCCAAAGGCCCCAGCTCCAAACACCATCACATTGAAGATAGATTTCAATGTATGAATTTCAAGGAGACAGAAATATTCAGTCTATTGGATTCTGACCCCTGAGTCCCCAAAATTCATATGCTTCTTACATGCAAAATACAGTTATTCCATCCCCAGAGCCCCCAAAATTGTAACTCATTCCAGCATCAACTTGAAAGTCTAAATCTAAAGTCTCATCTAAATATCTAAATCAAATATGGTGACACTCAGCCGGGCATGGTGGCTCACACCTGTAATCCCAGGACTTTGGGAGGCTGAGGCAGGTGGATCACTTGAGGCTAGGAGTTTGAGACCAGCCTGGCCAACATGGTGAAATCCCATTTCTACTAAAAATACAACAATTAGCCCGGCATGCTGGCAGGCATCTGTAATCCCAGATACTTGAGAGACTGAGACAGGAGAATCACTTGAACCTGTGAGGCAAAGATCGCAGAAAGTCAAGATTGTGCCACTGCACTCCAGCCTGGGTGACAGAAGGAGACTCTGTCTCAAAAAAACAAAACAAATATGATAAGACTCAAAGTCGGATGATTTATCTGGAGGCAAATTCCTTCCAAGCTGTGAACATGTAAAACCAAACATGTTATATGTTTCCAAAATACAACAGTGGGACAGGCATTGGTTGCACATTCCCATTCCAAAAGGAGAAGAAAGAGTTAACAGATACCATTTAAATCTAAATGATGAGGCAGATTCCATGAGATCTTAAGGCTCAAGAATAATTCTCTTTGGTTAGATGCACTGCAGTCCAGGTCCACTGAGTAGATTACAGCCTCCAGACCCACCGTGGTGGCAGTGGCACCTTCTAGACACGCTGAGGCAGAGGTTCTGCCCCTTCAGCACTACCTGGCAGGGACTGTATCCCCAGGGCTCTGATGGGCAGCCACCATCCCATGGCTTTGAGCAGAAGCCTTCTGGTCTGCTGAAAGCAAGACAGACAGGGCACTGTGGCTTACATCTGTAATCCCAGCACTTTGGGAGGCCAAGGCAGGATGATCACTTGAACCCAGGAGTTTGAGACCAGCCTGGGCAACATAGGAAGACCCCATCTCTACAAAACTAAAAGCAGAAAAACCTGGCAGGACATGGTGGCATACTTGTGGTCCTAGCTACTTGGGAGACTGAGGTAGGAAGATCTCTTGAGCCCAGGAGGTCAAGGCTGCAGTGAGCTGTGCTTGTACCACTGCACGCCAGCCTGGGTGACAGAGACCCACGGTCATAAAAAAAGAAAAAGAAGTGAAGACAATGCTCAGCCCTTTGGAAACCAAGAAGGCAGTCTTACAATCTCTGGATCACCTTCAGGGTTACTCTTTCCATATCTTAAAAAATAGTATACATGTGGAGGCAAATAGTTCTATGGTTCCATCTTGTCAAATCCAAGAATCCAACAACCTTTTCCTCTTTGGTTTCAACTGGCAGTTTTGCTGCTGAAGTGACTCATTAAGTCCATGGTTCACATCCACACTGATCTCCTTATCAAATAGTTGCTTGACCACTCCTTTAGTGTTCTCTTCCAAACAGTCTTTCTCGTTCTTTTCAAGATGAATAGCTGAGAAGTTTCAAAATCTTTGATTTCTGGTTGCTTTTTGTTTAACTATTTTGTCTTCAATTCATTTTTATCCTATCTTATTTTGCTATAAGCAACCAGGAGGAGTTAAGGCGCTCCTTCAACATTTAGCTTAGAGACTTCCTCGCCAAATCTCCAATTCCATCGCTACCAAGTTCTACCTTCCACAAAACACTAGAACATGAACACGATTCAGCCAATATTTTTGCCATTTTATAACAAGGGTCCTTTCCTCCAGTGTCCAATAACATGTTCATAATTTCTGAGACCTCATCAAAATGGCCTGTATCATCTATGTTTCCTACCAACATTCCGTTCAGCATTACTTAAGGATTCTCTAAGTAGATTGAAGTTTTCTCTGCAGTTCTCTTCTTTTCTTTCTGGGCTTTCAGTAGAATTACCATTAATGGCCCATTCATAGCAATGTAGGCTTTTTCCAGCATGCTACTCAAACTTTTTCCAGCCACTAGCAACTAACCAGTTCCAAATCCTACTTCCACATTTTCAGGTATTTTTTACAGCTGTATCCCTGCAGTATCTTAGTATCCCTTTCTGTCTTTGCCCAATTCAGGCTGTTAATGACTTAGTCCCTTCAGAATATCATAGTCTGCATGGTTCGTAAACAACAGAAATATATTTCCCACAGTCTGGAGTCTGGGAAGTCCAAGATCAAGGTGCTGGCAGATTTGGTGTCTGCTCAGGGCACAAACTTCCTGCTTGACAAACAAGCGTCTTCTTACTGTGTCCTCACATGGCAAAAGGGATGAGAGTCTGGAGTCTCTTTTATAGGGTCATGAATCCCATTCAAGGGGGACCTACCCTCAAAGCATAGTAACCTCCTAAAGGCCCTGCCTCCTAATGCTACCACATGTTAATTATTTGTATTCTGCCTACTTACAGAAAATATTTAAGGTGGCTTAAAATAAAGGTTCTAATACAAATAAAACACGTACTCATTTTTAAATTGGAAATAAAGCCCTGGCCAGGCTTGGTGGCTCACGCTTGTAATCCCAGCACTTTGGGAGGCCGAGGCAGGTGGATCACCTGAGGTCAGGAGTTTGAGACCAATGCAGCCTACATGGCAAAACCATGTCTCTACTAAAAAAATACAAAAATTAGCTGGGCATGGTGGTGGGGGCCTGTAAGCCCAGCTACTCGCGAGGCTGAGAAAGGAGAACTACTCAAACCCAGGAGGCGGAGGTTGCAGTGAGACAAGATCGTGCCATTGCACTTCAGCCTGGGCAACAGAGCAAAGACTCCATATCTGCCCCCCAAAAACAAAAGCCCTAATTTAACAAAAGAAGGATTTAAGCAAATCATAAGGACAGATCTGTATTCTACGAAAAATTACAAGAGCTGATCACCACTGACAATATTAAGTTTCCTGGTGATTAAGGCCAAGAGGAAAGTACAATACGTTATAATAGTAACTATAACCCTAAGTCACATTTAGTACTTTTTACGTTATCTCATTTACAGTTCACAGAAACCATTGTGCTGTATGTCTGTTATTACTCTCCCCATTTTGCAGATAAGGAAACTAAAAATGAAATTATGGAATTTGCCTAAGACCATAGAACTAGTAAGTGGTGGCTCCCAGATTTACTCGGAATCTTCAAATCCAGTGTGATTATAGAAATGTTTCCTTAATTGCTCTACTAAGTGCTGCTTCTTATGCAAGATAAGCTTCTCCTAACTCAACTCTGATGCAAATTTGCTGTAAGTCCTTATATGAGAAACACCATACAAGATCAAGAATAAAGTCAATCCAATTTGACATAAAATGCCCAGATATTTTACTTTAAATTATCACAGGCCCGGCACAGTGGCTCATGCCTATAATCCCAGCACTTTGGGAGGCCAAGGCGGGTGGATCACCTGAGGTCAGGAGTTCAAGACCAGCCTGGCCAACATGGTGAAACCCCGTCTCTATTGAAAATAAATAAATTAGCCAAGTGTGGTGGTGCACACCTGTAGTGTCAGCTACTTGGGAGGCTGAGGAAGGAGAATTGCTCAAACCCAGGAGGTGGAGGTTGCAATGAGCTGAGTTCGTGCCATTGAACTCCAGCCTGGGTGACAGAGCAAGACCCTGTTTCAAAAAAAAAAATTATCTATCACAAGCAGCAACTGAATATTTGCTACGTGTCTGGCATATAGTAGGTGTGAAAGGAAAATATCTTGGGCCCCCAAAATCACTAAGAAGACTCGACCTCGAAACTGCTTAGGGCAAACCTGCCTCCCATTCTATTCAAAGTCACCCCTCAGCCGGGCGCGGTGGCTCACTCTTGTAATCCCAGCACTTCGGGAGGCCGAGGCAGGCGGATTGCCTGAGCTCAGGAGTTCGCGACCAGCCTGGGCAATACGGTGAAACCCCCCGTCTCTACTAACATTAAAAAAAAAGAATTAGCCAGGCATGGCAGCATGTGCCTGTAGTCCCAGCTACTCAGGAGACTAAGGCAGGAGAATTGCTTGAACCTGGGAGGGGAAGGTTGCAGTGAGCCAAGACTGAGCCATTGCACTCCAGCCTGGACACAGCAAGACTCCACCTCAAAAAAAAAAAAGAGGCACCCCTCTGCTCACTGAGATAGAGGCATATCTGATTGTCTACTTTGGAAAGGCTAATTAGAAACTCAAAAGAATGCAAGCTTTTGTGTGTTATCTACCTGTGACCTGGAAGCTTCCTCCGGCTTTGAGTCTTCCTGACTTTGCTTCCAGTTGTCCCGCCTTTGCAGACAGAACCAATGTACTTCTTAATTGATTGATGTATCGTTGTCTCCCTAAATGCATAAAACCACACTGTGCCCTGACCACCTCGGGCACATATCATCAGGACCTCCTGAGGCTGTGTCACAGGCGTGTCCTCAACCTTGGCAAAATAAACTTCCTAAATTAACTGAGACCTGTCTCAGATTTTCTGGGTTAACATAGGTATTCAATATAATGTAACAGACTTAATAATCACTAGTGTGTTGGATATCAAGACGTAAATACACAAGTCCTCTTTCGTAACAGAGTCAGAGAGAAAGACCTCTCTGATTTGGGCAGTGATTTGAGCAGTTTGCTTAGTGCATTAATAAGCATATGCTAAGAACTGTGGTGACACAAAAGACAGGGTAATCTATTCAAACCATCAGAGGGGCTAGCACTTGAAAGATGCTTAGGTGGTCCAGTTTCTGTTTTGTGCATATGGCTAGCCAGTTAGAATGGCAATCACTAAAAAGGCAGGAAACAACAGATGCTGGTTAGGATGTGGAGAAATAGGAACGCTTTACACTGTTGGGGGGAGTGTAAATTAGTTCAACCATGGTGGAAGACAGTGTGGCGATTCCTTAAGGATCTAGAAGCAGAAATACTATTTCACCCAACAATCCCATTACTGGGTGCATACCCAAAGGATTATAAATCATTCTACTATAAAGACACATGCACATGTATGTTTACTGCAGCACTATTTATGACAGGAAAGACAGAACTAACCCAAATGCTCATCAATGATAGACTGGATAAAGAAAATGTGGCACATATACACCATGGAATACTATGCAGCCATAAAAAGCATGAATTCATGTCCTTTGCAGGGACACGGATGAAGCTGGAAGCCATCATCCTCAGCAAACTAACACAGGAACAGAAAACCAAACACCGCATGTTCTCACTCATAAGTGGGAGTTGAACAGTGAGAACACATGGACACAGGGAAGGGAACATCACACACCAGGGCCTGTCTGGGGGTGGGGGGAAAGGGGAGTGAGAGCATTAGGACAAACACCTAATTCATGTGAGGCTTAAAATCTAGATGACAAGTTGATAGGTGCAGCAAACCATCACAACACATGTATACCTATGTAACAAACCTCCATGTTCTGCATATGTATCCAAGAAAAAAGGAAGGAAGGAAAGATGGAAGGAAGGAAGGAAGGAAAAAAGAAGGAAGGAAGGAAGAAAGGAAGGAAGGGAAGGAAGACAAATAATGAAGGAAAGAAAAAGAAAGAAAGAAAAAGAAAGAAAGAAGGAGGGAAGGAAGGAAGACAGATAATGAAGGAAAGAGAAAGAAAAAAGGAAAGAAAAGAAAGAAAGAAGAAAGAAAGAAAGAAAGAAAGAAAGAAAGAAAGAAAGAAAGAAAGAGCAAATAATCCTTAGGTGGTCAACTGTAAGCCTTCAGCAGATTGCACAGTCCAGGAAGAAGAAACAGCAGCAGAAAAAGCATGGAGGGGTCCAGAAATGCAGCACACACAGGACACAACAATAGATAATAGGTGGATGCAGGACAAGGACAGAAGATGCGATGGGAAATGTAGGCAAAGCCATCTTGAGAAGGGTTTTCTATGACACACATCTACATAAATATCTCTTAAGAAGATTTCCCTTAATAATAATATATTGCATACTTAAAATTTGCAGAGAGACTAGATCTTACGTAATCTCATTACACACATACACACTCACAAAAGTTGTTTTTGGTTTTCTTTGTTTTGTTTTGTTTTGTTTGAGATGGAGGCTCACTCTGTCACCCAGACAGAAATGCAGTGGCACTACCTCAGCTCAGTGCAACCTTCACCTCCCAGGTTCAATCGATTCTCTTACCTCAGCCTCCCGAGTAGCTGGGATTACAGGCATCTGCCACCACACCCGGATAATTTTTGTGTTTTTAGTAGAGATGGGGTTTCACCATTTTGGCCAGGCTGGTCTTGAACTCCTGACCTCAGGTGATCCATCCACAGCCTCCCAAAGTGCTGGGATTACAGGCGTGAGCCACCGTGCCCAACTCAAAAATATTTCCTAAGATGATTTTCTTTATTAATAACGTATTGAATGCTTGAAATTTGTAAAGGGAGTAGATATTAAGCAATCTCACTACACGCAAACACACATGCAGAAATAACTATATGAGGTGAATATGTTAATTAGCTTGACTGCGATCATCATTTCACAATGTATATGTGTATTAAAACATCACGTTGTATATCTGGAATACATGATTTTTATGAGTCCATTTTATCTCAATAAAGCTGGGATAAAAAAGAGATGCTTTTCCTTAAATTCTCTGGGCAAAGCTCAGGAAGGGGGAGAATTCAGCTTTTCTACTGATTCGCTTGTTATCACTGCTGTAACGAATGGTCACACGCTTAGTGGCTGAAAATAAAGCAAATATATTCTCTTGCCATTCTTGAGATCAGAAGTCCAAAATGAGTCTCTCTGGGCTACAAGTAAGGTGTTGGCAGAGCTGCATCCCTTTCTGGGTGATGTAGGGAGGAATCTGTTTCCTGGCTTTTTCCAGTTACTAGAAGCTGCCCACATTTCTTGGTTTGTGGCCCCCTTCTTCCACCTTCAAAGCAAACATCAGGTCAAGTACTCATCTTTCCATCTGTTTGGTTCTCTTACTCTGCCTTCTTTTTCTACGTGGTTTTTTTTTTTGTTTTGTTTGAGATGGAGGCTCACTCTGTCACCCAGACAGAAATGCAGTGGCACTACCTCAGCTCAGTGCAACCTTCACCTCCCAGGTTCAATCGATTCTCTTACCTCAGCCTCCCGAGTAGCTGGGATTACAGGCATCTGCCACCACACCCGGATAATTTTTGTGTTTTTAGTAGAGATGGGGTTTCACCATTTTGGCCAGGCTGGTCTTGAACTCCTGACCTCAGGTGATCCATCCACAGCCTCCCAAAGTGCTGGGATTACAGGCGTGAGCCACCGTGCCCAACTCAAAAATATTTCCTAAGATGATTTTCTTTATTAATAACGTATTGAATGCTTGAAATTTGTAAAGGGAGTAGATATTAAGCAATCTCACTACACGCAAACACACATGCAGAAATAACTATATGAGGTGAATATGTTAATTAGCTTGACTGCGATCATCATTTCACAATGTATATGTGTATTAAAACATCACGTTGTATATCTGGAATACATGATTTTTATGAGTCCATTTTATCTCAATAAAGCTGGGATAAAAAAGAGATGCTTTTCCCTTAAATTCTCTGGGCAAAGCTCAGGAAGGGGGAGAATTCAGCTTTTCTACTGATTCGCTTGTTATCACTGCTGTAACGAAAGGTCACACGCTTAGTGGCTGAAAATAAAGCAAATATATTCTCTTGCCATTCTTGAGATCAGAAGTCCAAAATGAGTCTCTCTGGGCTACAAGGTGTTGGCAGAGCTGCATCCCTTTCTGGGTGATGTAGGGAGGAATCTGTTTCCTGGCTTTTTCCAGTTACTAGAAGCTGCCCACATTTCTTGGTTTGTGGCCCCCTTCTTCCACCTTCAAAGCAAACATCAGGTCAAGTACTCATCTTTCCATCTGTTTGGTTCTCTTACTCTGCCTTCTTTTTCTACGTGGTTTTTTGTTTTTGTTTTTGTTTTTGTTTTTTTTTGAGACAGAGTCTCGCTCTGTCTTGGCTCACTGCAACCTCCACCTCCCAGATTCAAGCAGTTCTCCTGCCTCAGCCTCCCAAGTCGTTGGGACTACAGGAGCGTGTCACCATGCCAAGCTAATTTTTGTAGTTTTAGTAGAGACGGGTTTTCACCATGTTGGCCAAGATGGTCTCAATCTCTTGACCTCGTGATCTGCCCGCCTCGGCCTCCCAAAGTGCTGGGATTACAAGCATGAGTCACCAGGCCTGGTTCTTTACCCACCTTTTTTTTTTTTTTTTTTTTTTTTGAGACGGAGTCTCACTCTGTTGCCCAGGCTGGAGTGCAGTGGCGCGATCTCGGCTCACTGCAAGCTCCACCTCCCCGGTTCAAGCAGTTCTCCTGCCTCAACCTCCCCAGTAGCTAGGACTACAGGCGCCCGCCACCATGCCTGGCTAATTTTTTGTATTTTTAGTAGAGACGGGGTTTCACTATGTTGGCCACACTGGTCTCAAACTCCTGATCTCATGATCCACCCGCCTCAGCCTCCCAAAGTGCTGGGATTACAGGTGTGAGCCACTGTGCCCAGACCCGTTGCAGAGGTCTTAAAGGAAGCTGCAAAGTAGTGTGCTTCATGGGAGATTTAAACCTTCAAAGCCAGCAACTTTTACAGGTTGTAAACTATAAGTTACTTCTACCAGTTTTGCTGAATGAACAGTTTATGTCAATGTACAAATCCATCTGGACGGTCAGATAGTGACCCTAAAGAGACGCAGCTCATAAGGTCTAAACTCTGGTTTGTTTGCCAAGGTCAATGTTCTCCAGCCAAGGTAGAATAGATAAAATGACCTCCCAAAGATGCTTGCTTATCAGCAGATGTCTTCATTTTTTACCCAAGACAATGGTGCATTCTCCTCATTGAATGCGTTTCTTTTTAAATTCCTATTAGGGGCCTGGCACAGTAGCTCACACCTGTAATCCCAGCACTTTGGGAGGCTGAGGTGGGTGGATCACCTGAGGTCAGAAGTTCAAGACGAGTCTAACCAACATGGCGAAATCCTGTCTCTTTTAAAAACACAAAAAATTGGCCGGGAGGCAGTGGCTCACGCCTGTAATCACAGCACTTTGGGAGGCCAAGTCTGGCGGATCACGAGGTAAAGAGATTGAGATCATCCTGGCCAATATGGTGAAGCCCCATCTCTACTAAAAATACAAAAATCAGCTGGTTGTGGTAGTGTGTGCCTGTAATCCCAGCTACTCAGGAGGCTGAGGCAGGAGAATCACTTGAACCCGGGAGGCAGAGGTTGCAGTGAGCTGAGATCACTCCACTGCCCTCCAGCCGGGCAACAGAGCAAGATTTCATCTAAAAAAAAAATAACAACAATAATACAAAAAATAAAAAATACAAAAAATTAGCCGGGCAGGGTAGGCACCTGTAATTCCAGCTACTTGGGAAGCTGAGGCAGGAGAATCACTTGAACTCAGGAGGCAGAGGTTGCAGTGAGCTAAGATTGCACCACTGCACTCCAGCCTGGGTGATAAAGTGAGACTCTGTCTCAAAAAAATAATAATAATAAAAATACACAAATAAATAAATAAATAATTATTAGGTTGGTGCAAAAGTCATCGTGGTCTTTGCCATTGGAAATAATAGCAAAAACCACAATTACTTTTGCACCAATCTAATATTAATTCATTTTGGCATCCTCAGTGATTTCCAGGAGAAAAAAATGTAATTTATTAATTCTTAAGATTCCAGAACATTTGTCAGGGATACTAACATTGGAATGAGAAATTTGGATGCCTCTTTCTTCTCTTCTAGAATTGGTATTGATTAGCTGGTAGCTAACTGGACCTGATAAGCAAATGTACCCAATTCAGGAGAGGTAACACGGAAAAGAAAAGAGATGGCCGTTAAGTGCAGTACTGAATCCCATATACGTCCAGTGAGATCACAGGGTGGTATGAGAAAAAGTGGAGATCAGGAGAGAAGAAGTAAATATGTGTTATTTCTAATTACTTTGGATTCAGCCTTAATTAAAAGTGAACTTAAAGTCAGAAGCCATGAGATGAGACTTATTTGGCAAACATTTTTTTTTTTTTTCTTTTTTGAGACAGAGTTTTGCTCTTATTGCCCAGGATGGAGTACAAAGCCGACTTACTGCAACCTCTGCCTCCCAGGTTCAGAATCAGAGTGATTCTCCTGCCTCAGCCTCCCAAGTAGCTAGGATTACAGGCATGCGCCACCATGCCCTGATAATTTTGTATTTTTAGTAGAGACAGGGTTTTTCCATATTGGTCAGGCTGGTCTCGAACTCCTGACCTCAGGTGATCCTCCCACCTCGGCCTCCCAAAGTGCTGGGATTACAGGCGTGAGCCACTGTGCTCAGCTGTTTGGCAAACATTTTAAGTGAAACTTCAGAAACTGTGGATAGGAGCACTTTTGAAAAGTCAATGCTGTTAATATAGCATTGAGTTAATAATGGTTGTGTAGACACACTGGAGGTTTTGTGCATATTTATTTACTCATTTTTATTTTTTTGACATACAGTCTCACTCTGTTGCCCAGGCTGGAGTGCAGTTGAGTGATCTTGGCTCACTGCAACCTCTGCCTCCTGGGTTCAAGAGATTCTCATGCCTCAGCCTCCCAAGTAGCTGGGACTACAGCTGTGCACCACCACGCCTGGCTAATTTTTATATTTTTAACAGAGACGGTGTTTTGCATGTTGGCCAGGCTGGTCTCGAACTCCTGGCCTCAAGCAATTCTCCTGCCTTGGCCTCCGAAAGGGCTGAGATTACAGGTGTGAGCCACTGTGCTCGCCCAGTTTTGTGCATATTTAAATAACATTCACCAGAAAATCTTACTTACATCTCTGCTTATTCCCTCTCTTGACACCATAAAGAATTATTTAAATCTGTTGGCTAAAAAATATCAGTTTGTTATAGTAAAACAAATGTTGAAGAAATGTTTCCAAAGACTTTTGACTTATAACCTTTATTAGGTTGTGAATATTGGTTATAGGAGGCTCCATTTGTTGCAATAAGTGTTTGTTCTCTCAGAATTAAAAACTGTATTTACCATGAAGGTCAATTTACTCACCAGCTTTGTCATAATTAATTTGTCAATCATGACCTCACTGAACTAGCTCTAATTAACTCAATTGGTATAAAAGAATGGTACAGAGTCTCTAAAACCTAGAGATATCCAAAGGCTCTCCTCCTTTTAAAGAATTATTCTGTATGTAAAATAAAGTGACCCTGCAGGATTGATTTGCAAACTTGATTGCATATTAGAATCATCTGGGGCCAGGCATGGTGGCTCACACCTGTAATCTCAGCACTTTGAGAGGCTGAGACAGGTGGATCACCTGAGGTCAGGAGTTCAAGACCCACCTGGCCAACATGGTGAAAACCCCTCTACTAAAACTACAAAAATTAGCCAGGTGTGGTGGTGCATGCCTGTAATCCTAGCTGCTTGGGAGGCTGAGGCAGGAGAATAACTTGAACCTGAGAGGTGGAGGTTGCAGTGAGCTGAGATCATGCCACTGCACTTCAGCCTGGGCGACAGAGCGAGACTCCGTTTTGAAAAAAAAAAAAAAAAAAATCACCTGGGAAGCATTCAAGAATCCCAATGTCCAGCTCACATCCTAGAGAAAATTAATTAGACTCTCCAGAGCGGGACCCTAGAATCAGTGTATTTAAAGCTTCTCGGATGGATCCAGTGTCCAGCCAGCTTTGAGTGGTCTGTGAGTGACTTAGTCTATTTTCTGTCGCTTATAACAAAATACCTGGACCTGGGTAACTTATACAGAAAACGAACTTATTTCTTATGGTTCTGGATGCTGAGAAGTCCAAGGTTGGAGGGTTGCATTCAGTAAGGGCCTTCTTGCTGGGGATGGTGGGGAGTCCTACAGAGTCCCAAAGTGGTGCAGAACATCACATGGCAAGAGGGCTGACTGAGCTAGCACAGGGCCCTCTCCCCTTATAAAGCTAATCATGCCACTCCTGTGATAATCCATTAATCCATCAATTGATTAATCCATTAAACCGTTAATGGACTAATTCATTCGCAAAGGCAGAATCTTCATGACTCGATCAATTCCTAAATGTTCCACCTCTCAATACTGCCACATTGGTAGTTCAATTTCAACCTAAGTTTTAGAGAGGCTGTTCACACCATAGCAATGCAGGAATCCAGGTCACACCTGAATTCTGAACCAAAAGCTACATCATTTAGTCATATCACCCCACGATTCTTAAACACATTAACGTTTGAAAAACACTGCTTCGTGCCCCAGTGCAGAATCCTACTTTGCAGGCTGGGCGGGGTGGCTCATGCTTATAATCCCAGCAATTTGGGAGGCAGCGGCAGGCAGATTGCTCAAGCTCAGGAGTTCAAGACCAGCCTGGCCAACATGGCAAAACCCCATTTCTACAAAGAATACAAAAATTAGCTGGTTGTGGTGTCCCAGCTGCTTTGGAGGTTGAGGCACGAGAATCACTTGAAACTGGGTAGCAGAGGTTTCAGTGAACCTGGGTGGCAGAGGTTTCATGCCACTGCCCTCGAACCTGGGCAACAGAGTGAGACTCTGTGACCTTTCTTTGCCACAACTGATTGAGGACACTTGGAACCTACCAATGAACCAATAAATTATGCAGCTTTGGTCAATTCATTTCTCTTTCTTGAGCCTCAATTCCTAATTTGTTAAATGATGAGATTGGGCAAGGTCATGGCTAATGTCTTTTGCCCCCCTGAAACCCTAGAATTGTTAAATGACTTGGCTGCTCTGTATTCTATGTATGTATGGACTGTTTCTCCTCTTTGAGATTCAGAGCATTAAAATAGACCAACCTATTGACCTGGAAGTTTGTAAAAGAAGTCATCAATTCACTTTGGGATGCCGAGATGGGCAGATCACGAGGTCAGGAGTTCAAGACCAGCCTGACCAACAGGTTGAAACCCTGTCTCTACTAAAAATACGAAAATTAGGTTGGGGTGGTGGTGCATGCCTCCAGCTACTCAAGAGGCTGAGGCAGGAGAATCGCTTGAACCCAGGAGGCGGAGGTTGCAGTGAGCCGAGATCACGCCATTGCACTCCAGCCTCAGTGACAGAGCGAGAGTCCGTCTCAAAACAAACAAACAAACAAACAAACAAGTCATCAATTGACACCCTGCTAGTTAGGAGGCACTCACTTTTAGTCATGCTGAACATACTTTAGTTTTCATGGAGCCACAGGTTACTTTTTGGGAGAGGTCCATCCGTGGAATTTTCAACATTATAAGCTTTCCTTGCAGGCACACTCTCAAATATAAGTGATAACATTCCAGTATTACGACTCGATTAAAAATATTATTGTCTCCACAGAGTTTATTTATGCAATCACTCTCATTCCTCACTATTTCAGCCTTGCTGTTTCAAAAGTTGCCTCCTGGAAGTGAGGTAGGTTAGATGGAGTGATCATAGCCTCCCTCAACAGGAAATAAAAATTTTAAAACTTGTCAAATTGATGGAAAGCACAAACCACCCGACAGTGCACAGACTGCATTCTGAGCTTGTGGTTAGAACATCCTGCAGCAAAGTCGGGGAACAGAAGGCAAAGTCCTCAAATTTGTGCAAACACAGAAACCCGTGATTAGTGTTCTTAGGCTGACCTATGCTCATTGTAATAGTAAAAATAATAATAATAATAAGTAAAATGCTAATGAGACATACCATGTATGTAGTAGCATATATAGCCACTGCACATGCTGGCTTGGTGGCTCACACCTGTGCCCAGCACTTTGGGAGGCTGAGGCAGGCAGATCACCTGAGGTCAGGAGTTTGAGACCAGCCTGACCAATATGATGAAACCCTGTCTCTATTTAAAATACAAAAAATTACCTGGGCGTGGTGGTATGCACCTGTAATCCCAGCTACTCCGGAGGCTGAGACAGGAGAATCACTTGAACCTAGGAGGCGGAGGTTACAGTGAGCCAAGATCAAGCCATTGTACTCCATCCTGGGCAACAAGAGTGAAACCCTGTCTCAAAAAAAAAGGAAAGAAAAGAAAAGAAAAGAAAAAAGAAACCACTTACAGGCCAAGTGTGGTGGCTCACGCCTGTAATCCCAGCAATTTGGGAGGCCAAGGCAGTCAGATCACCAGAGGTCAGGAGTTTGAGACCAGCCTGGCCAACATGGTGAAACCCCATCTCCACTAAAAACATGAAAAATAGCTGGTCGTGGTGGTGCACGCCTGTAATCCCAGCCACTTGGGAGGCTGAGGCATAAGAATTGCTTGAACCCGGGAGGCAGAGGTTGCAGCGAACCGAGATCAGACCACTGCACTCCAGCCTGGGTGACACAGTGAGACTCCATCTCAAAAGAAAAAAAAAGAAAAAGAAACCACCTATAACATACTTAAGAGCAACACCCCTTTCCATTGCTCTGTGAATCGTCATGTAAATCTCCCATAAAGGGAGATCCCCCAGCGTCAAACAGGGCTGTCTCATGTTTGAGCATCCCGCTCTGATCCGCCTTCAGAGCGTACTTTTGCTTTGCAATAAACTCTCCTGCTTACTTTTACTCTGGACTTTTTCTCAAATTCTTTGGCCAGGCAAAGTCTAGAACCTGAACTGGCTCACTGGCAACAGAAGCACCCTGTTATTTTGTCTTGCAGGACACAATCCGCCTTCAGTGCTTGGAAGAAAAGGTGCCCTCCATGAGCCAACACCTTCCCCAGGTACCACATCCAGTTAAAATCTTATGGCAACGAGACTCAAGAGAATCAGTCTTTTGTCTTAGCTTTGCCATTCTTCTAGCCATGTACCTTGAGTAGTAGGTTAATGATGTTTGTGCCTGTTTCCCCTCTACCATGAGAGAACTAAACTCGATGGAACCCATTTAGAGCATATTAAATCTGTGTTTATTCTCCAAATATAGCCCCCTTAGTAGCACATATATTGAATTTTTATTCACTTTTTAAATTTAAATTTTAATTTAATATTATTATTATTGGTTTTTTTTTTTTTTTTCGAGACAGAGTCTACCTCTGTTGCCCAGGCTTAAGTGCAGTGGTGCAATCTCAGCTCACCACAACCTCCCGGGGTCAAGTGATTCTCCTGCCTCAGCCTCCCGAGTAAGCTGAGACTACAGGTGCACGCCACCATGCCCGGCTAATTTTTGTATTTTTAGTAGAGATGGGGTTTCACTATGTTGGCCAGGCTGGTCTTGAACACTTGACCTCATGATCCACCCACCTCTGCCTCCCAAAGTGCTGGGATTACAGGCATGAGCCACCATGCCCGGGCTTTTATTTTTTTTTTTATTTTAAGTTCCAGGGTACATGTGAAGGATATGCAGATTTGTTACAAAGGTAAACGTGTGCTATGGTGGTTTGCTGCAGAGATCAACCCATCACCTAGGTATTAAGACCAGCAGGCATTAGCTATTTTTCCTAATGATTTCCCTCCCCACACATCCCCAACAGGCCCCAGTGTGTGATGTTCCCCTCCCTGTGTCCATGTGTTCTCATTGTTCAGCTCCCACTTATAAGTAAGAACATGCAGTATCTGGTTTTTTGTCCCTGTGTTAGTTTGCTGAAGATAACGGCTTTCAGCTCCATCCATGTCCCTGAAAAGAACACGATCTCATTCCTTTTTATGGCTGCGTAATATTCGAGACAGAGTCTTGCTCTGTCGCCCAGGCTGGAGTGCAGTGGCACAATCTCGGCTCACTACAATCTCCACCCGCCAGGTTGAAGCGATTCTCATGCCTCAGCCTGCCAAGTAGCTGGGACTACAGGTGTGCACCACCATACCCTGCTGATTTTTGTATTTTTAATAGAGATGGGGTTTTGCTATTTTGACCAGGCTGGTCTTGTACTCCTGAACTCAAGTGATCCACTCACCTCAGGCTCCCAAAGTGCTGGGATTACAGGTGTGACCCACCATGAGTGGCCACATATATCGAATTCTTTGTGATTCCTGCTTACAGAATTGCCAGGAGACCAACTGATTTTCTAGGTAGACGTTAGATTTCTTGGTTGTTGTCTGTGTTTTGTGGAACCTCCTGTCCTGTCTCCATGTAATATTTGACAAAGAAGAGTGTATCTTGGTTGCAAGTAACATAAATGGACTCAGGCTAATTTTTTTCTTTTCTTTTTTTTTTTTTTTTGAGGCAGACTCTTCACTCTGTCACTCAGGCTACAGTGCAATGGTGCAATCTCAGTTCACTGCAACCTCTGCCTCCTGGGTTCAAGAGATTTTCCTGCCTCAGCCTGTTGAGTAGCTGGGATTACAGACGCCTGTCACCACGCCCTGCTAATTTTTGTATTTTTGGTAGAGACAGAGTTTCACCATGCTGGTCAGGCTAGTCTTGAACTCCTGACCTCATGATCCACCCATCTCAGCCTCCCAAAGTGCTTGGATTACAGGTGTGAGCCACTGCATCCAGCCATGGACTCAGGCTAATTTAAGCAGAAAAGGAACTTATTAGCAACCTATCTAGGCCGGGGGTGGTAGCTCACGCCTGTAATCCCAGCAATTTGGGGGGCCGAGGCGGGCAGATCACTTCAGGTTGGGAATTCGAGACCAGCCTGACCAACATGGAGAAACCCCGTCTTTATTAAAAATACAAAATTAGCTGGGCGTGGTGGTGCATGCCTGAAATCCCAGCTACTCGGGAGGCTGAGGTGGGAGAATGGCTTCAACTCGGGAGGCAGAGGTTGTGGTTGGTAGAGATCGCACCATTGCACTCCAGCCTGGGCAGCAACAGTAGTGAAACTCCACCTCAAAAAAAAAAATAAAAGGGCCGGGCGCGGTGGCTCAAGCCTGTAATCCCAGCACTTTGGGAGGCCGAGACGGGCGGATCACGAGGTCAGGAGATCGAGACCATCCTGGCTAACACGGTGAAACCCCGTCTCTACTAAAAATACAAAAAAACTAGCCGGGCGAGGTGGTGGGCGCCTGTAGTCCCAGCTACTCGGGAGGCTGAGGCAGGAGAATGGCGGGAACCCGAGAGGCGGAGCTTGCAGTGAGCTGAGATCTGGCCACTGCACTCCAGTCCGGGCGACAGAGCGAGACTCCGCCTCAAAAAAAAAAAAAAAAAAAAAAAAAAAAAAAAGAAAAGAAAAAAGAAAGCTATCTAGTGCTCACATAAGCAATGCCCCAGGAAGCCAGACGTGTGAGGAAGGAGCTGAGAACAGGGCAGGAGTAGGTGTCCTGGGAGTGTAATTTACTTGTGCCTTTAGGACCTGCTTGGGCTTGGTTCCATAAATACTGCTAGATAATGTGTGCCCATTATTAGTCAAGGTAATTGATACTAGCTGCTATTACAAACAGATCTCAAATCTCCGTTTATTAACACAATACATATTTCTCACTCCTATTCCAGTCTAATGTGGATTGGATGTCTGTCTTCCCAACACTGACTCTCTCATCCTATGACACAACTATGTTGAGAGCCTTTATTTCCAGCCTTGTAGACAAAAGAAACACGAACAGGGAACACTGTGTTATTGCACCAGTTAATCTAATGCATCCCAATGGCTCCAACCTAACTGTAAAAATTGCTGTCAAATGTAATCTTTTTCATGCTCAGGAAGAAGAAATGGGATAAGGATGCATCCTGGAAGTCTTGTCATAGTTCTGCTGAGCATGTCTGATTTATGGCTTAGTGGGTTACCTAATATCCAGTTCATAATGGACAGCTTAGGTCCTACAATTACTTGAAGCCTCATGGGCAAGTATTCAGTGTCCAGTCAAGAACCATAAACAAGTTAAGAACACTTTTGTTTGTTTTGAGATGGAGTCTCGCTCGGTTGCCCAGGCTGGAGTGCAGTGGCGCTATCTCGGCTCACTGCAACCTCGGCCTCCAGGTTCATGCAATCCTCCCTCCTCAGCCTCCGGAGTAGCTGGGATTACAGGTGCCCACCACCACGCCCTGCTAATTTTTTGTATTTTTAGTAGAGACAGGGCCTCACCATGTTGACCAGGCTGGTCTCAAACTCCTGACCTCAAGTAATCTGCCTGCCTTGGCCTCCTGAAGTGCTGGGATTACAGGCGTGAGCCACCTCGCCCAGCCAAGAACTATTTTTTAAATGTTAACTAATGAAAGCGGTATAGTTTATCTCATCATTCCTGCAAGCCTCCTCTGGATTCTCTTATCCAATTGCCACAGGCTACAAGAGGAGCTGCCAGGTTATAAGGGAACAGAGGCAGAGCTGTTTGCATTTCAGACAAGAAAGCGTTCTCTTATTTTGGATCTCATTTAAACTTTGCAACTCTTTCATTTGAAAGGGTAAGAGAAGCACATTAAAATGTGGTATAGCCTTCTTGTGTCCAAGTGACCTCATTGCTCAATTCCTACCTATGAGTGAGAACATGCGGTGTTTGGTTTTCTGTTCTTGGGATAGTTTGCTGAGGATGATGGTTTCCAACTGGACACAGGAAGGGAACATCACACACTGGGGCCAATTGTGGGGAGGGGAAAGGGGGGAGGGATAGCATTAGGAGCTATACCTAATGTAAATGACGAGTTAATGGGGGCAGCACACCAACATGGCACATGTATACATATATAACAAACCTGCACGTTGTGCACATGTACCCTAGAATTTAAAGTATAATAATAATAAAAAAATGTGGTATAGCCCATAGTATTGAAACTGTCTCCCAGCAGGAATTGGCTCAACATAGACAACCCAAAGTTTTATGCAGGTGGCAAACTCCAGTATTTTCCCTAAGATTTCTCTTACACTTTATGCGTTGCATGTCTTAACCAAGACATAATGATTTGTCAAGTACTCTTTATGTCCCAGAGTTCTAATTACTTTACACATATTAACTCCTTTGAGCATCACAAAAGCTCCATGGGGAATTTGCTATGATCCTAACCATTTTACAGATGAGGAAACCGAGGCTCAGCGAGTTTAAATAACTTGCCAAGTTCACACACCCATGTTTATCGAATGGTGCTGATGTATCCAGAATTTATTCCTTCCAGTGGGTTATTGGTCTCGCTGACTTCAAGAATGAAGCCACGGCCCTTGCAGCGAGTGTTACAGCTCTTAAAGATGGTGTGTCCAGAGTTTGTTCCTTCAGATGTTCAGATGTGTTCAGAGTTTCTTCCTTCCGGTGGGTTCGTGGTCTCGCTGACTTCAGAAGTGAAGCCGCAGACCTTCGCAGTGAGCCTTACAGCTCTTAAAGGTGGCGCATCCAGAATTGTTTGTTCCTCCTGATGGACTCATGGTCTGGTTGACTTCAGGATGAAGCCGCAGAGGCTGGCGGTGAGTGTTACAGCTCGTAAAGATAATGCGGACCCAGAGAGTGAGCAGCAGCACGAGTTGGTGAACAAAGTTTCCACAGCGTGGAAGCAGACCCAAGTGGGTTGCAGCTGCTGACTCACATGGCCAGCTTTTATTCCCTTATTTGTCCCTGCCCATGTCCTGCTGACTGGTCCATTTTACAGAGTGCTGATTGGTCCGTTTTACAGAGTGCTCATTGGTCCGTTTTACAGAGTGCTGATTGGTGTTTACAAACCTTTAGCTAGACACAGAGTGCTAGCGCTTATTGGTGCGTTTTTACAGAGTGCTAATTGGTGCATTTACAATCCTTTAGCTAGACACAGACGGCTGATTGGTACATTTACAATCCTTTAGCTAGACACAGAGCACCAATTCATGCGTTTTTACAGAGTGCTGATTGGTGTATTTACGATCCTTTAGCTAGATTCAGAATGTTGATTGGCGCATTTACAATCCTCTAGCTAGAGGGAAAAGTTCTCCAAGTGTCCACTCGACCCAGAAAATCCAGCTAGCTTCACCTCTCACTGGGATTCAAACTGAAATTAGAGGTTCAGTTTCAACATAAGTTTTGAAGGGGATATTCACACCATAGCAGTGGACCAGTGACATCAGCTTGGGAAGCAGGAATCCAGGTCACACCTCAATTCTACTGAACCAAAAGCTGCATCATTTAGCCATATCCAACCATGATTCTTAAATGCATTAAAGTTTGAAAAGCACTACTTTGTGCCCCAATGCAGAATCCTACTTTGCAGGCTGGGTGTAGTGGCTCATGCCTGTAATTGCAGCACTTTAGGAGGCAGAGGCCGGTGGATTGGTTGAGTTCAAAAGTTCAAGACCAGCCTGGCCAACACAGCAAAACCCCATCTCTACAAAAAATACAAAAACTAGCTGGGTGTGGTGTCCTTACCTTAAAATAGCTAGTGTCTGTGCTATTTTTCATTCTCCAGCCCCATTCATCAATATAACAAAGCAGATGGTTTGGTTTGGGAAAATTTTTTATTTGTTTTATTTTTATTCTTTATTGGTCTTGTGCAATTAGAGAAATGAAATTGCCATTAACTGAGGGAGGGAAGGAGAAAAGATGAAAATCTTACTTTTGCATATATTCAGTTTCAGATTCTTGACCAGGCGCAGTGGCTCACACCTGTAACTCCAGTACTTTGGGAGGCCAAGGTGGGTAGATCACAAGGTTAGGAGTTCAAGACCAGCCTGGCCAACATGGTGAAACCCCATCTCCACTGAAAATACAAAAATTAGCTGGGCGTGGTGGTGGGCGCCTGTAATCCCAGCTACTCAGGAGGCTGAGGCAGGAGAATCACTTGAACCCGGGAGGTGGAGGTTGCAGTGAGCTGAGATCACACCACTGCACTCCAGCCTGGGCAACAGAGTGAGACTCCATTTCAAAAAAATAAATAAATAAATAATAGAATGAAATAAAATAAATTTCAGATTATTGTAAGATATCCAAGTACAGATACTGAGTGGACAATTAGATATATCAGTCTAGACATTTTTTGGGGGAGGAATGCTATACTAGATTTGGGATGGTTAGCATAGAGATAGTATTTAAAACCATGAGACACATGAAATGATGACATATGTTGAGGTTAGCCTGGTGAAAGTGTACTGCTGTTACGACCAAATAAATGCAAATTCTGTGCTTATTAGAGAAAAAAATAAATCATCAGATAGATATATGCAGATGTTTCCAGAAGCTATATTAATTTATTCAAGTAAAGAATCCACACCTAGGGGCTGGGGGCACGGTGGCTCACGCCTCTAATCCTAGCACTTTGGAGGCTGAGGAGGGCAGATCCCTTGAGGCCAGGAGTTGGAGACCAGCCTGGCCAACACGGTGTAATTCCATTTCTACTAAAAATACAACAATTAGCTGGGCGTGATGGCACACGCCTGTAATCCCAGCTACTTGGGAGGTTGAGACAGGAGAATCACTTGAACCTGGGAGGCAGAGATTGCAAAGAGCCGAGATCGTGCCACTGAACTCCAACCTGGACAATAGAATGAGACTCTGTTGCAAAAACAAAAACAAAAAACAAAAAGTCTAAAGTAGCAGTTTTTATTGGAGTTATACCATATTACATTTATGAGGTTCTATTTACCTTCTTTCAGAGTCCTCAACAAGACTGCTACATGCCCCAAAAACCCACATAGGTTGAAAATTTTAATAGATACATAAAGGAATTATCTCCTTTGCATTTTATGGACTTTTGCTAATGACACCAAATGCTGTTATACCCACACCTACAGCAATATTTTTGTTTTTAAACTCTTTTAGCATAGAGGGTGAGATTTGGAGACTTCTACTTGGGCTCTTCCTAGTAGAGTAGTCTTTTCCTCAAAGATTCAGGAGACAATAAAAAATTCTGATGATTTCTGAAATATCGA
Source organism: Trachypithecus francoisi (assembly GCF_009764315.1). Taxonomy (NCBI): domain Eukaryota; kingdom Metazoa; phylum Chordata; class Mammalia; order Primates; family Cercopithecidae; genus Trachypithecus; species Trachypithecus francoisi. The sequence continues at coordinate 120,969,443 of NW_022681469.1, read as the reverse complement.
TTTTAACTACATATTCAGAAATTGAGAGATTAACCACGGAATAAGTTTGGGATTCCACCCTCTCCTAATATAAAGTTGATTTGGGTAAAAATCTCCATTTATGACACGACTCTAGTCAAGTAAAATGGGATTCTGAGTTTTCAGAAAAGTGTCCAGTGATCCCTTAAAATGAGAACATGCCCATTTCCTCAGGTCGCAATTGCCCTAGTAACAGTGTTTTTTATTTTTTGGCAAAAAGCTAGAATACAGAGTCAGTGTTTACTTGTTAAATTTTTCCAAGGGCTTCAAAAGTATCTGCCCCTGTTTCACGGAATTCCACCTCTCTGAACTGATCCCTGCCTGAAAACTTAGGATGAGATTTTGTTGTAACTCTATTGTGGTGAGTTCAGTCAAGCTCCTGTTCAACAAATTTAAAGGAACACGCCTTGGTTTCTAATCTTTTGGTTAACAGAAGTTGAATCTTTTAATTGGTTTTCCATTCTGTTACCTACTGGCTAAAGATCTCTGCAAGTCAGACTTTTCTGAATATTGCATGGCTCTTGTGTTAGTCTATTTGGGCTGCTGTGATAAAATACCTTAGACTGGGTAATATATAAACAACAGGAATTTCTTGCTCATAGTTTTGGGGGCTGGGAAGTCCAAGATCAAGGTGCCAGCAGATTCATTGTTGAGGATTCACTCTCTGTTTCAATGTGGTATTTTCTTGCTACCTCCTTACCTGGGTGAAATGGGGAAGGCAGCTTCCTTCAACCTCTTTTATAAAGACACCAATCCCATTTATGAGGGTAGAGTCCTCATGATATTATCACATTCCCATAAGCCCCCCACCTCTTTATACTATCACATTAGGTATTAGTTTCCAGCATATAAACTTTAGGGGACACCACAATTCGGACCACAGCAGGCTTATTTCTAGTGTCTACTCTCACTTTACCTATGGAAGTCAAAAGCTGCTGTACTTGTTTTCCTTCTTGAATATCTTTACATGTGTTTTAAAATTAACACACAGTAAAAATGAGATTTTTATGGAAACACTTACATATTTCTACGAATTTTTTAAAAATGTGTGGATTTGTGTAACCATCACCACATGCAAAACATAGAACAATCCCACCACCCCCAAAAACTCCATCATCCTGCCCCTTTGTAATCACATCCACCCATGACCCCAAACACCTTTCAAAATACCTAGAAGAGAACGGAATTTGGTATAGGTGAGATAGTACTGTCTGTTTGTGCTAGAATGAAACCTTCTTGTTCACATCAATCAGCAGTTGAAAGTCTAGTCTGAGAAAGGTAAGAGTCATCAGATATTTTCAACTTCCAAAATGATTTAATACTCGCCTCAACCTTGTCCATGGTGGGTCAAAGTCATGCTACACCAACATGTACACAGTGTCTGCATGGACCAGATTTGTTAAGGTCCAAAGAGTCTGTTTTTTTTTTTTTTGAGACAGGATCTTGCTCTGCTGCCCAGGCTGGAGTACAGTGCCATGGTCGTAGTTCACTGCAGCCTCTAACTCTGGTGCTCAAGTGATCCTCCCACCTTAGCCTCCTGAGTACCTGAGACCACAGGTATGCACCACCAAGCCTGTCTAATTTTTTTAATTTTTTGTAAAGATTTGTAAATAAAAACCCTTTATCTTTTTTTACTTTATTTTTTGTACCCTTTATCTTTATGACTGATAAAGCTGTTGAGATAAACTGGCTTTAGATCTGAAGCCAAATGACATTGCTAATACTTTTGTTTGTTTTTTAATTTATTTTTTATTTGTTTTTGAGATGGAGTCTCACACTGTCACCCAGGCTGGAGTGCAGTGGCGCGATCTCGGCTCACTGCAAGCTCCGCCTCCCGGGTTCACGCCATTCTCCTGCCTCAGCCTCCCGAGTAGCTGGGATTACACCTGCTACCATGCCCAGCTCATTTTTTGCATCTTTAGTAGAGACGGGGTTTCACTATGTTGGCCAGGCTGGTCTCAAATGCCTGACCTTGTGATCCACCCACCTCAGCCTCCCCAAGTGCTGGGATTACAGGGCTAATACTTTTTGATGCCCAAGCTGGTCTCAAGCTCCTGGTTGCAAGCAATGCTTACACTTTGGCCCCCTAAAGCGCTGGGATTACAGGCACGAGCCACGAGGCCCAGCCGAATCTGTGTTTCTTAAGGTTCATTCTGTCTATATAACATTTTACTTTCCTCTAGACATGGCCTGCAGCGAGCTGCTTAAGTCAATTCCCCTCCTATTATCTGTGTTTGCTCAAGACTAAGGTGTAAAGCCTTTGACACTTATCAAGTTATGATACTTTACTTCTCACATGATATTTTGGTCCCCAGTTTGACTCCTGTGTATTTCACAAATTTCTTGGCCCTACCAATGCAGATATTGGGTTTTAGGAAGCCCATAAACAGTATCTACTTATTTCTGCAGCTAGATTCTGGAACAAATTAAGAGTATAACCCAAAAATGAGGCAGCTGAAGATCAGAATATTGTTCTTTATTACTGATAAAACTGTTGGGATAAACAGGCTTTAGATCTGAAGCCAAATGGCATTGCTAATACTTTGCCCCTGAGCCAGAGAGACTTGCCCATCTAATTATAAACACAGCTGGACGCACGGCCAGGCACGGTGGTTCATGCCCGTAATCCCAGCATGTTGGGAGTCCAAGGCGGGCGGATCACCTGAGGTCAGGAGTTCGAGATCAGCCTGGCCAACATGATGAAACCCTGTCTCTACTAAAAATACAAAAATTAGCTGGGTGTGGTGGTGCACACCTATAATCTCAGCTTCTGGGGAAGCTGAGGCAGGAGAATCGCTTGAACCCGGGAGGCAGAGATTGTAGTGGGCAGAGATCACGCCACCGCATTCCAGCCTGGGCAACAGAGCAAGACTCTATCTCAAAACAAACAAACAAACAAACAAACAGCTGATCAAGCAGTGCTCTTTTTCTGTCCCCCACTCCCCTGCCCACCCAGATAGAAGAAGCAGCCAAGTGGCAAAGTCCCTGTAAGTGCTGAGGAATCAAAGAAAGAGAGAGGACAAGATTTAACCAATCATGCCCAAATTCTGCTTTCAAACTAATCCACCAGATGAATCACACTCCTCCCTTAGTGAAGACTGGACAAGGGAAGTTAAAAAGTGAGGAGCGGCCGGGCACGGTGGCTCCCGCCTGTAAACCCAGCACTTTGGGAGGCCGAGGTGGGCGGATCACCTGAGGTTGGGAGTTCGAAACCAGCCTGACCAACATGGAGAAACTTCGTCTCTAATCAAAATACAAAATTAGCTGGGCATGATGGTGCATGCCTGTAATCCCAGCTACTCAAGAGGCTGAAGCAGAAGAATCACGGGAACCTGAGAGGCGGAAGTTGCTGTGCGCTGAGACCGTGCCATCTCACACTCCAGCCTGGGCGACAACAGCAAAACTCCGTTTCAAAACAAAAACAAAAAAAAGAGGAGCTGCAGAGTGGTCAGGACCAATGGAAGTGAAGCAGTGTCGTTGTCTGGGGTAAATACCTGAGGTTCGTTGTCTTGCACTAAAGGAATTGAGCATGCATACACACAAGAAGTGGGTTAGGAGTGGAGGTTTAATAGGCAAAATAAAGATAAGTGAGAATAGCTCTCTCCCCTGCAAGAGGGCAACCGAGAGGGGCTTCCGGTCCACAGCAGAGTGCACAGGTTGTTTTTTGTTTGTTTGTTTGTTTTGTGAGATGACGTCTTGCTGTTTTCAGCCTGGGCTGGGATGCAATGGGATCTCAGCTCACTGCAACCTCTTGCCTCCCAGGTTCCAGCAATTCTCCTACCTCAGCCTCCCAGGTAGCTGAGATTACAGGCGCCCACCACCAAGCCCAACTAATTTTTGTATTTTTAATAGAAACTTCTAATATAGGAGTTAAAAAAAGAAATTATTTAGGCAGATAGTGAGGGTAAGAGAGTCCTAGGTACGGTTTTCCTTTTAATAAAAAACAGCCCCCAAATCATTTCTTTTTTTTTTTTTTTTTTTTGAGACGGAGTCTCGCTGTGTCGCCCAGGCTGGAGTGCAGTGGCGCGATCTCGGCTCACTGCAAGCTCCGCCTCCCGGGTTCCCGCCATTCTCCCGCCTCAGCCTCCTGCTGGGACTACAGGCGCCCGCCACCGCGCCTGGCTAGTTTTTTTGTATTTTTAGTAGAGACGGGGTTTCACCGTGTTAGCCAGGAGGGTCTCGATCTCCTGACCTCGTGATCCGCCCGCCTTGGCCTCCCAAAGTGCTGGGATTACAGGCTTGAGCCACCGCGCCCGGCCCAAATCATTTCTTTTGTAACAAAGAGTAGCCTGTAAAATCAAACTGCAGATATAAATAAGCAAGCTGGAAGCTTGCGCATGGGTGAATGCTAGAAGTTGTGTCAATAGGAAAAGGCTAGGAGGAACTAGGCATGTTCAACATGGCGGCTCCATCTTCCCTTTTCCTTTCCAACCACGTGTGCAGTAAGGAGCAGACAATATGGCCTCAGACAAGTGGAAAGCCTATTTGCATAAGAAGATTAGTGTAGGGTGGTCAGCTTCTTCACATGCTTTGTAAACATCACACCTGATCCAACCAATTTGTGGGCCTTATGTAAATCAGACACTGTCTCCTCTAAGCCTGTCTATAAAACCCTGTGCACGGCTGGGCGCAGTGGATCATGCCTGTAATCCCAGCACTTTGGGAGGCCAAGGTGGGTGGATCACCTGAGGTCAAGAGTTCGATACCAGCCTGGCCAACATGGTGAAACTCCACCTCTACTTAAAAAGAAAAGAAAAGAATCAGAACTTAGTCCTGAAGTTAAATAGCCTAAACAACATAAAACTTTAAAAAACAACCATCAGTTGCCCACTCCAAAGAGGAACATAGTAGTTTCGAGTGCTTTTTGAAGCACGTCTTTCCTCCAACTATACCCTTTTCATCTCAACTTTCTCCTACTCTGCACAGCTGCAGGACCTACTGGGTGGTACACAGTCCAATGTGAGTCAAAGTTAGCAGGGAGAATCCTGGAGCTTGTTACAATAAAAAATAGAGAATTATTGGATTAAAATCTACCAAGGTATAATATTAATCCCACATAGTTCAAATATTAAAATAGAGTTAGCAGTAAATGGGGAAAACATTTTCAACATTTTTCCTCTTCCATTCACTGCTAGGAAGATGACATTATCTTAAGCCTAGATGGCACTGAATGGCCAAACATCTACATAATAGGTTCTTTTTGTCCTTTTATTACTCCAACTAATTGTCCTGTTATCTGCAGCATTCCCAAGATAAGACCCTCTGCCAGATATTTAAAAATTTAACTGACTTCTTCAAGTCACATGGCCAAGTTTGCCCACAGTTTTATATGTTGTTAGGACAGAGCCAAGTTGCCTGAACAGGATCACAAAAGCGAGTTCTCCAGCAATGTCGCTATAAGGTTGATGTGATGTAAGGAGAAATTGATACTACTTTTGATGCTAAGAAAACTCTACAAAAGTTGGCCAGGTATAGTGGCCTGTACTTTGGGAGGCCGAGGCAGGTGGATCACTTGAGGTCAGGAGTTCGAGACCAGCCTGGCCAACATGGTGAAACCCTGTCTGTACTAAAAATACAAAATTAGTTGGGCATGGTGGCACGTACCTGTAATCCCAGTTACTCGGGAGACTGAGGCAGGAGAATCACTTGAACACGGGAGGCAGAGGTTGCAGTGAGCCAAGATCAGTCTAGTGCACTCTATCCTGGGTAACAGAGTGAGACCCTATCTCAAAAAAAGAAAAATCTGCAAAAGTTTCTCCTTCTGAGTTAAGCTTGAGCTAGAGATTATCTGAATCCCAATAATTAATACCAGGATTTAGATGGCTAACAGACTTTGCTTTAAGGATCCAAGAATAGTTAAAGGTTTTTGATGAGATTGATTATAATCCAATCTCATGACTCATCCCCCAACACTGGGAAAAAGGCCCCTTTCTGGCCAGGCGCGGTGGCTCAAGCCTGTAATCCCAGCACTTTGGGAGGCCGAGACGGGCGGATCATGAGGTCAGGAGATGGAGACCATCCTGGCTAACACAGTGAAACCCCGTCTGTACTAAAAAATACAAAAAACTAGCCGGGCGAGGTGGCGGGTGCCTGTAGTCCCAGCTACTCGGGAGGCTGAGGCAGGAGAATGGTGTAAACCTGGGAGGCAGAGCTTGCAGTGAGCTGAGATCCTGCCACTGCATTCCAGCATGGGCGACAGAGCGAGACTCCGTCTCAAAAAAACAAAAGCCCCTTTCTAATTCTGTCTCCTTCCCTACTGCCTTCCACATCTGTCTCAAAAGTCACAAAGCCGAGGTTGTAGGGCCAATGTAAGATTAAAAAGTACTGCTATCAAGAATGGTAGGCCAATTTTATGCCACAAAAAAATTATAGAATATAGTGAGGAAGGCCCGGTGTGGTGGCTCACACTTACAATCCCAGCAGTTTGGGAGGCCAAGGTCGGTGGATCACAAAGTCAGGAGTTTAAGACTAGCCTGACCAACATGCTCAAACCCTGTCTCTACTAAAATACAAAAAGTTAGCAGGGCGTGGTGGTGTGCACCTGTAGTCCCAGCTACTCGGGAGACTGAAGTAGGGGAATCACTTGAACTCAAGAGGCATTTCAGTGAACTGAGATTGTACCACTGCACTCTAGTCTGGTGACAGAGTGAGACTCCATCTGAAAATAAAATAAAATAAAAGTATAGTGAGGACTAAACTTTAATTTTTATCTTGCCCAAATTCCTATCTAAGGAGTCTGGGAAGTCATGCCCTACAAACCATAAATTCTCATCAGATGGGTTTTATTTAACCCTATATATCGTGACTTACTTTCCAATCTGACTCTGGCATAACATTGTGTAACAAAGAAGAAAGTCAAGCTATTTTATCCCCAAACATGTTACTTTGCCATATTTTGAAATGGCTCTGGCAAAGCTGTTCTTTGTGGGAGAAAATTTGCATCTGCAAATAATCTTTATTAACATAGCTAGATCTTTTCCTTCCAGGCCCTCCGAATCCTTAAGAGAGTCTAGCACCTTTTAAAAGATCTGAATAGGAAACATTTGTCATCTATTGTCTCTAAGGGTGGCCACTATAAGACTTCAAAAGAACCTTGGTCTCCACAATCTTTTATCTTATTGTCCAAGCTGGAGTGCAATGGTGCCATCTCGGCTCACTGCAACCCGCCTCCCGAGTTCAAGCGATTCTTCTGCCTCAGCCTCCTGAGTGAACTTTTTTTTTTCCTATTGATCCCAGGTCTTTAGACAAACTCAACCAATTGTCAACCAGAAAATGTTGAAATTTACCTATAATAATAGTAAAGCTGCCCACAAATTCTTCGCTATTCCTCCAATTTTGAGGTGCAGTCTAATCGCCTTCTAATCTGAACTGGTCTTAGTGCTTGCTCATCCAGTAGAATACAGCAGAAAGGACAATTGACCATTTTCTACAACCAGGCCTTAAGAAACTTAAGGCAGCTTACAGTGCTGCCTCCTCTCCCTTGGGACACTCATTCTTGAAATCCATACTGTGAGGAAGCCCAAACAGCTATGAGGAGGCCCATGTGGGGGTAGACAAAGAGCCCTTACCGACAGGCCAAGGCTGAACTCCCAGAAGACTTCAGCCATGTGAGGGAGTGCCCGTGGAAATAAAACCTCTGTGTCTACTTAGGCAACTCTAGCTGATGCAACATGGAAAAAATATCAAGCTGTTCATGTTCAGCTGAGCTCTTCCTGATTTCCTGATCACACATCATTAGCAAAATAAAATTAAGTTAGTAAGTTTTGGGGTAGTTTGTTGCACTGCAAGAGATAATCAGAACAGGGCCTTTAAAAAAATTCCTTTTTGTGTATTAATATCCTATGGCTGCTGCCCTAACAAAATACCATGAACTTGGTGACTTAAACAATATCATTTAATTATCTCACAGTTCTAGAGACTGAAAGTTCAATTTTAAGGTACTGGCAGGACTGATTTGATTCTAGGGCCTCTCTTCTTGGCTTTGTAGATGGCCATGTTCACTCTATGTCTTCACATAATCTTTCTTCTGTTCTCACACGTCCCAGCATCCCTTTGTGAGCCTAAATTTCCTCTTGTTACAAGGACACCAGTCAGACTGTGTTAAGACCCATCCTAATAGCCTCATCTTAACTTAATAATTTTAACTCTTTATTTTTTATTTATTTTTAAAATGTTTATTCTTTTGACATAGGATCTCTCTCTGTCACCCAGGCTGTAGTGCAGGGGCATGTTCTTGGCTCACTGCAACCTCCACCTCCCCGGTTTAAGTGATTCTCATGCCTCAGCCTCCTGAGGAACTGGAATTACTGGCATGCACCACCATGCCCAGTTAATTTTTGTATTTTTAGTAGAGACAAGGTTTTACCATGTTGGCCAGGCTGGTCTTGAACTCCTGGCCTTGAGTGATCTGCCTCCCTCGCTCTTCCAAAGTGCTGGGATTACAGGCATGAGCCACCATGCCCTGCCCACTTTCAGTCTTTAAAAACATCTCCAAATATGGTTACATTCTGAGGCACTGGGAGTTAAGTCTTCAACATATGGATTATGGGATAAATACAATTCAGGCTATAAATTATGGATTAAGGAGTTTCAAAATAGAGCAAAATTACACACATGTCTTCAATGTACCATTTCCCCCACCCCCGACAGCAGTCCCTGGTTTGTTTTCCACATTACAAACTCAGTGTCCATAATAACAACTCAGATTCATAACAACACATCGAAACATAATAAGCCCCTTTAAAATGGCTTTTTTTTTTTTTTGGAGATGGAGTTTCACCCTTGTTGCCCAGACTGGAGTGCAATAGAGCAATCTCAGCTCACTGCAACCTCTGTCTTCCAGGTTCAAGCGATTATCTTGCCTCAGCCTCCTGAGTAGCTGGGATTACAGGAATGCACCACCAGGCCCAGCTATTTTTTTTTTTTTTTAAGTAGAGACAGAGTTTCTCCATGTTGGTCAGGCTGGCCTTGAACTCCCGACCTCAGGTGATCTGCCCACCTCAGCTTCCCAAAGTTCTGGGATTACAGGCGTGAGCCACAGCACCCGGCCTAAAATGGCTTTTAAGCCTAGTTCATTTTACCCTTTATATAGAACACAGCATCTGTTTAATGAACACCAAACATAAGGCAGGAAATATGGTATACAAGATGAAAAAGGAAGTTTGCCCATAAATCATGTGGGTAGAACCAGTTTCTTAAACAATGCATAAGGGCCAAATAATGATTATAGTCATTCTGGAATCACAAATCTGGGAAAACTACCCAGTAAAAGCACTGCAAATCTCAAGTCCCTTATATAATAAGGAGCCTTCTGAGTGATTGAATGTGACACCTGCTAGACCAATTTATTAGCAATATTAATAAAGGCAATTATTTGACGTTATGCAGTTAGCTTTCTGTTTCGATTGCTTATTGCTGCAAAAGAAAAACCTTAGAGGCTTAAAGCACTAATAACCACTTGTTTTCTTTTAATTATGTGGGTTATCTAGGCATTTTTGTGGGTCTGGCTTGTAGCCTTCTGTGTGATTGCAGACACCTGGTCAGCCGTTGTGCCTGAAGTCACCTGGAAGCTGCATTTGGGTAACTTCTCCTATCCATGGGGTCTCTCCTCATGGTCCCTCTCCCAAGATAACTGGACTTCAACACAGTTCAGAAAATCCCAAAATGCAGAAATGATAGCTGCCTGGGCTCAGATAGCACAGAACATGACTTCCTCTGCCTTCTCCTGGTTAAAGCAAGTCAGAGGCCAACATCAATTCATGATGGGAGGGGACTCTACAAAGGTGTGACTCTCAGGAGGTGTGGTTCACGGACCCCATTGCTAGAAGCCAGCTGTCCCATGCTTCTCCTGGATGTATTGGGTAAATCACTTCATCTGTTTTGAGCTTGGGCAATTTCAATAGTCTCCTATTTGCTCTCCCTATTCTACTCTCGCCTTTCTTCAGTTCATTCTCTTCTACAGCCAGAAAGATCCCATAAAACATTGGTCAGGATCAGGTGTGCTGTCTCACACTTGTAATCCTAGCACTTTGGAAGGCTAAACAGGAGGATCGCTTGAGGCCAGAAATTTGAGGCCAGTCTGGGCAGCATAGTGAGACCCCATCTCTATGAAACTAAAAATGAAAATAAAATTAGCTGGGTGTCATGGTGCACACCTGTATCCCCAGCTGCTTGGGAGGCTGAAGCGGGATGATCACTGGAGCCCCAAAGTCGGAGGCTGCAGTGAGCTATGATGGCACCACTGCACTCCATCTTAGGCGACAGAGCAAGACCCTAACTCTAAAAAAAAAAATGAATAAAATAAAACAAAAAAAAAAACCTTCAATCAAGTTGGCTCTCAGGTCAAAACCCACTGCTGCTTTCCACTGAGAAGCAAGCTGTAGTTGTTAGTTCCTGCAACATCACACATAGTCCTCCCACTCTTCCCTCTATCCCATGTCATCCTCCAATCTCATCAATTCCTTTCCCGTATTGCACTCTACGCAGCTACACAGACTTCCTTGTTTCTCTTTAAGGCTCCAGGCTTTCTCCTTCCTCCTCTTTTCACTAGCTGTTCCCTCTCCTGGAAATGCTGTTCCCTGCATATTGCCCTGACTCACTCCCTTATCTCCTTCCAGTCTTTACCCAAACGTCACTTCAGTGAGGACTTCCCTGACCATCATCTTTTATTTATTTGTTTGTTTGTTTGTTTTGAGATGGCATTTCACTCTTGTTGCCCAGGCTGGAATGCAGTGGCGCAATCTTGGCTCACCGCAACCTGTGCCTCCTGGATTCAAGCGATTCTCATGCCTTAGCCTCCCAAGTAACTGGGATTACAGGCATGCACCACCACGCTCAGCTAATTTTTGTATATTTAGTAGAGACGGAGTTTCACCATGTTGGCCGGGATGGTCTCAAACTCCTGATCTCAGGTGATCTGTACGCCTCGGCCTTCCAAAGTGCTGGGATTACAGGTGTCAGCCACCGCGCCTGGCCAAGGCTCTTGATAGGTACTCTATGGTTGAGCAAAGGAGTAAATCCTTATATGTGAAATGGGATGACAGATCCCTGTCTCACTACTGTACAGAGTTATGGGGGTCATCAAATATAATCACTGAAGTTCAAGTCTCTTTAAAATGTTAACGTGTTATGTAAATTTAAGTGAGTAGTGAAATCCTATTTAACTCTAAGCCCTAGGCCAAGTTCTAGAAGTCTAATTGGGTCATGTTTCGAAGGCAAAATTGTTACCGGAAAGGGGTCCGGATCCAGATTCCAAGAGAGGGTTCTTGGATTTCACACAAGAAAGAATTCAGGGCAAGTCCACAGAGTAAAATAAAAGCAAGTTTATTAGGAAAGTAAGAAATAAAAGAATGGTTACGCCAAAGACAGCGCAGGGTATTCCCGAAAGTAAGAGGAGGAACGCATCCACCCTAGGTACAATACTTGCTTACACACGGGATTAAAAAAAAAAAAAAAAAAAGATCATGGGGAGATGTGCTCTGCTACAAGGGTTTGTGATAAAGGATTAATTTTCTTAATGACTATATTTTGCAAGAATCGATATTATTATCTTTAAAACAAAATTAGGAATGCTTCTGTTCTCAAGACAGCGGGATATCAGGACACCCCCACGTCTGGGTGTGTTTAGTAAACTTTTTCAATCTGTTCCCTTCACCATAAACATCTAGAGGCTAGGAATACCTAACTTTCTGGGAATGTGGCCCAGCAAGTCCCAGTCTCATTTTTTTTCTAGCTGTCACTCAAGACGGAGTCACTCTGGTTCGAACACCTCTGCTAAGTTTGAAATATAACAAACACAGAAGTCATTTCTGGACTTGTCTCTTCCTCCCCAGTCTACCTCCAGTCAACTCCATCATCAGCCTTTCTGGGCTCTTCTTTCTCGGGTTCAACTTCTCTCTTCCCTCTGTTCCCTCGTGAAGCCAGATTCAAAGTTAGTGCAAGAGTATGGCCTTTATAAGCTCCAAGGCAGTCCTCAACAAAGGTCATTCTAATCCCTTACTCTCACACACCTGCTAGGGTTAAAATTGGGATAAAGGGGCTAGGAGAGACCCTGCTTGGACCTTGATCCAAAATGACGGGTTTCAGTATAGTATTCTAGAAATTGTCTTAATAGTTTATTGGGCACCAACTCAATGAATGAGGTAGCCCTAGGATGCCTTAGCACCCCTTATCAATTCTCCTAACCCTCCTCGCTACTCTATAAACAATTACTTCATTAGATGCCTTTCAGAACATTTGTAGAGGATTATCTTTCCTGGATCCTGCCTCCAACTCTCTCTGGGCTTCCTCCCTTTCTCTCTCAGGCTTTCGGGCATTCTGGCTTCCCACTGCTGCTACTTCCTGAGTGCATCAATAGCCCCTGTTGTTCCCTTAATCCTATTTATATTCCTTGGTTTCTAATGTAACCTCATCTCCCTGTGACTTCCCTCTAAGGCCAACCAGTGTTGCCATAAAAGTAGTCCCCCCATGTCCTTCTCTGCTGCCTGAAATCTGGCCACCACCCATTCCTCACCCAACCAGTTATTGGAGAAATAAATATACCAGTGTTTGTTTGTTTGTTTGTTTGTTTCAACAAAACTCCTGGAAAGAGGGGTTTTTTACTCATAGTCTCTGATTTTTTTTTTTTCATTTCAACTCCATGGTATGGTTTAGCTGTGTTCCCACCCAAATTTCATCTTGAATTGCAGCTCCCATAATTCCCATGTGTTGTGGGAGGGACCTAGTGGGAGATAATTGAATTGTGGGGATGGTTTCTCTTATACTATTCTCATAGTAGTGAACACGTCTCACAGATCTGATGATTTCATAAGGGGTTTCCCCTTTTGCTTGGCTCTTTCCTTCCTTCTTTGCCTGCTGCCTCCTCCATGATCGTGAGGCATCTCCAGCCACGTGGAACTGCGAGTCCATTAAACCTCTTTTTTTTTTTTTTCTAAATTACCCAGTCTTAGGTATGTCCTTATCAGCAGTGTGAGAACACACTAATACACTCCACTTCTCCATCACATTTTCATCCCCACTCTTCCACAAATGCTACTTATGTCAATGTCATTACTGACCTCCATGTTGCTAAATGTATGGACCCAACTCTCAGTCTTATTCTGACTTGATGATGGGCAGCATTTGACAGAATCGAATCCTCCTTCCTCCTTGAAACACCATTCCAAGGTTTAGGGAAATCTCTAAACCATGGAGGTCCTCGGGCTCAGTCAATGGGCCTGTCTTCTTCTCCAGTGATCTTCACTCCCTTGGTGAATTTATCCAGCCACGTGGCTTATATATAATCTGCAGACTGATCTATAATTCCCATCTGCATCCTGGGCCTCTCCCTGGAGTTTCAGCTGCGTATATCTACCTTTGCAATATCTTCACTTAGGTCTCTCATGGACATCTCAGGCCAAACTCCTAATTTTCCACATTTCAGTAAGCAGCAACTCGATCATCTGATGCTTAGCCTAAAAACCTTGACATCATCTTTGGCTCCTTTCTTTCTCACATCCCACATCAGTAAATTTTGTCACATCTACCTTCCACATATATTCAGATCCTGACCTCTTCCCACCACCTCTACTGCTACAGTTGTGGTACAAGGGTACGAGTCATTGACATGTAAACATGTCTTTGTTCGAAAATACGTCCCTTTACACAAGTCTCCCTCCAGCTACCACCCAATGCATGGTTAGTTTTCTCTCATTATTTTAGTCTCATCTCTCTTACAAATTTTTATATTTTATTTATTTATTTTATGACAGCCTCTGTCACCCAGGCTGGAGTGCAATGGCATGATCACACCGCACTATATCCTTCAACTCCTGGGCTCAAGAGATCCTCCCATCTCAGGCCCCTGAGTAGCTGGGACTACTGGCACGTGCCACCATTCCTGGCTAATTGTTTTAATTTTTTATAGAGATGGGGGTCTCTCTATGTTGCCCAGGCTGGTCTTGAACTCCTGGGCTCAAGTGATCCTCTTGGCTTGGGCTCCCAAAGTGCTGAAATTACAAATGTGAGTCACCATGCCCAGCCTCCACTCTCTTTAGAAAGGTCTTCACTGACATACGCATCTGAGATTGCTCCCACTTCACCACCGTCTTTCTCTAGCCATTACACAATTATATTGCTTTCCTATTTCTTTTTTTTTTTTTTAAACAGCATTTCACTCTTGTTGCCCAGGCTGGAGTGCAGTGGTGTGATCTGCCTCCCGGGTTCAAGCGATTCTCTTGCTTCAACCTCCGCTTCCTGAGTTCAAGCAATTCTCCTGCCTCAGCCTCCCAAGTAGCTGGGATTACAAGCATGCACTATCACACCCAGCTAATTTTGTATTTTCAGTAGCGACGGGGTTTCACCATGTTGGCCAGGCTGGTCTCAAACTCCCGACCTCAGGTGATCCACCCACCTCGGCCTCCCGTAGTGCTGGGATTACAGACGTGAGCCACCGTACCTGGTCCTGCTTCCCTATTTCTTATCACTTTGTAAAAAATATATTTTACATGTTTATCTGCTTTTTTTTTTTTTTTCCTGCTTCAGTCTTTTAAATGTGTGTAACTTCTATGCTGTGAAGTACCAAGAGCCTGGTACAGGGTTCACTTGTATTATGACTGTCAATAAAAATTTGTTATATTATCAAATAAGTGCTCTATAAAGCCCTTCTGTTTCTAAGAATGTTATAATGAATATACGAAAGAATATGAGTGGTTTCCTTAAGCCTCCTGGTGTTGTGATCGGAAGGAAATGAGATAATGGCACGTTGAAAGCACTTTGTCAACTACAAAACATTATCTGAATTTAAGAAGGTGTTCGTGTCTGGGCCTGGTGGCTCATACCTGTAATCCCAGCACTTTGGAAGGCTGAGGCAGGTGGATCACCTAAGGTCAGGAGTTCAAGACCAGCCTGACCGACAAGCTGAAACCTCATCTGTACTAAAAATACAAAAATTAGCGGGGCGTGGTGGCAGGTGCCTGTAGTTCCCATTACTCGGGAGGCTGAGACAGGAGAATTGCTTGAACCCGGGAGGCGGAGGTTGCAGTGAGCCAAGATGGCACCACTGCACTCCAGCCTGGGCGATGGGGTGAGATTCCATCTCAAAAAAAAAAAGAAGAAGAAGAAGATGTTTGCATAAATAACCATTCAAGGTTTCCTAAAACGAATGTCTTCCCTGAAGGAGGAGGACCCTTTTATTTGGTATTTGCCTGGCCAAGGCAAGCTCATAAACTGACAATGGCATATGTATGCACTCAAGACTAAGGGCAAAGCTTGCACCCTATGTTTATGTTACGTTGTTCTGCAATGCTTGTTTTGGCTTGATTATGTGAGTTCAAAATGGCAAAGTATAAAAAACTCAGTGGGGCATGGCCCCTACTTAATGAACGGCCAGTTTCCTCTGCTTTGAAATTGGTCCCCAAAGTTTGCTTCTCAGGAGCCTTGTATGTCAGGTGCATGGGGAAGATCATCTTCATTCAAATCTTTTCCCCTAGGCATTCTAATTTTTTTTTTTTTAATCTTAGGTAAAAGAGAAAATACATGTACATACTCGGCAGTATGAATGTATGTGGGTTTTCCCCCTCCTCTTTATCATTTTAAGGAAAGTTTCCCCTTTATAGGCAAAGTCAAGAGTAAGGCTGAGGCAACGTTGAAAGAGGGAAATGTTACCTTCTTTTTGTTTTAAAATTTTATGTCTGGGCAAGGGGGTTCACGCCTGTAATCTCAGCACTTTGGGAGGCCGAGGCGGGTGGATCACTTGAGGCTAGGAGTTCAAGACCAGCCTGGCCAACATGGTGAAACCTCACCTCTACTAAAAATACTAAAATTAGTCAGGTATGGTGGCACATGCCTGTAGTCCCAGCTACTCTGGAGGCTGAGGCACGAGAATCACTTGAAACTGGGATACGGAGGTTGCAGTGAGCCGAGATCGCACCACTGCACTCCAGCTTGGGTGACACAGCAAGACTCTGTCTCAAAAAAAAAAAAAGAAAAATTATTCCAAGTGTTTGACTTTAGGATTTTCTGAGCTTTTTTGGTCAGCCGTTGTATCTAGGTCAGATATTTTGGATGTGATTTTGTCATGCACCATGGGCTGTGTCCAGCCATCCATCGACCCACACCTCTGCTCCTGGTCCACTGACTACACTCACATCTGTACACTAAGTACCTACACGACATTCATCCTTCTCTCATCGCCTCTCCAGCAAAATGTTCCAGCAAAAGACAGCAAGAGCCTGTGAGCACCTCCCTACCACATACTTCCTTGGGATTCAGTATCCTGACTCAGAGACAGTAAATCATATCCAGCCATCCCGTAGGATTTCAGCCACTGTGGCTCTCTGAGAAGACAGAATTTGTGGCAAAGGGTAATGAAGAGGGTATGTGTCTCCTCCTCATTTAGAGAAGCTAAAGCTATTTTTCCTTATGGCTGAGCCTGTAATCACAGTATCTGCAGCAGTCCCTGCCCTCTCAGTAGACAACATATTTTTCTGAAAATGCATCTGCATCCCACAGGCCACGAGAGATGCAGGGTGATCTCTAATAGAAGGGACTGGTGGTCAAGTAAGTGTAGATACTCTGCATACCATAATGCTGTGTCAGAGATAGTTAATGCATAATAGCAGAGTAAAGCCTCTGAGATTTTTCTGCAAGGGAAAAAAAAATCACTTAATTTTGCATAACTCTATACGTCCTCAATTTATATCACAGAACCCTTGACACTTATTTCTCTTAAAACCAGTGTTATGTGCAATGGTCTTTGGGCAACACTGTTGTGAACAAATCCTTAGATTTGTGAGCAAATCTAATTAACTTTATTTCAGACCTTGAGAATGTGAGGAAGGGCTAATTGGTGTTGCATTTTCTTACCAAGCTGTCTCACAGTGACTCTGCACCAAATTAAGCCAGAAGTGGGAGCATGCTCCTAAACAGCAAGGCAGAAAGCTTCACCAAAGCCTCCTTCTCACGGTGAAGAAATATGATGTTCTTAACATCAGAATTGCAGATATTTTTCACATAAGTGCATTCCAATGATATAACTTTACATTTAGGGAAGCATCCTTCAGATGAACTGCATAATATTTTTCAAAATTAACCACAGAATTAATCATGTTCTCTCCCTGCTTCATTTTAAAGAGGAAAAAATATCAGAAAGTAAAGGCAGTTTTTTGTTTGTTTATTTGTTTTTAAGATGGAGTTTTGCTCTTGTTGCCCAGGCTGGAGTGCAGTGGCACAATCTCAGTCTCGGCTCACTGCAACCTCCACCCCCCAAGTTCAAGCGATTCTCCTGCCTCAGCCTCCCGAGTAGCTGGGATTGCAGGCACGCACCACCACATCCAGCTAATTTTTGTATTTTTAGTAGAGATGAGGTTTCACCATGTTGGCCAGGTTGGTCTTGAACTCCTGACCGCAGGTGATCCACCCACCTCGGCTTCCCAAAGTGCTGGGATTACAAACGTGAGCCCCAGTGCCTGGCCAAGGTGTTTGTTTTGAAAACAAATGTAAAATCAAGTTTCCCCAACAGGAGTTTTGAGGTGTCATTAGAAGACAATAAGATGAAGAGGGAAAGGGCATTCTGCAAGGGAAGCCTGGGATGGGGTGTCCTGCTGTGGCTGGAGTGGGAACTGAGGCTGGGAAGAAGGCAGGTGCCAGATCACAGGAAGCTCTTGGTGTTAATTTAGGAGATTTGAACACTTTCCCATAAGAGGAGGCTTTGACAACTGTTATTAGGAGAGAAATGTGACCAGATTTCTATTTTAGAGCCTTCAAACCTGGCTGCCTGGTAAACTGAAAGCTGAGTTGGAAGAAATGCAGATTGGAATCAGGCAGACAGAGTAGGAACCTACTGCAATAGTCCATGCAAGAATTGGTAATAACCTGAACTGACAGTGGCAGAATGGAACTGGAGAGGAAGGGATGGATGGTAGGTGATACGGCTTGGCTTTGTCCCCACCCAAATTTCACCTCAAATTGTAATAATCCTCAAGTGTCAAGAGTGGGGCCAGGTGGAGATAATCAAACAATGAGGGTGGTTCCCCCATTCTGTTTTCATGGTAGTGAATAAGTGTCATGAGATCTGATGGTTTTATAAATGGGAGTTCCCCTGCACAAGCTTTCTCTTGCCTGCTGCCACATAAGACGTCCCCCTTGGTCTTCCTTTGTCTTCCGCCGTGATTATGAGGTCTCCCCAGCCATGTGGAACTGAGAGTCTATTAAACCTCTTTCTTTTGTAAATTACCCAATCTCGGGTATGTCTTTATTAGCAGCATGAGAACAGATGAATACAGCAGGAGGTATCTGCTTGTCAGAAGGGTTGAAAAAGATGTGGGCTAAATTCAGTGAATGGATGGCTGCTATTGGCTCACCTTCTTGTGTGTGTGTCAGTACAAGAGCTTTGCACTGGGATCAGGCAGGCCAGAGTCGCCTCCAGTGCTGTGACTGTTTGCCTTTTAGAACTTGACCATTCACCTCCCAGGGTCAAGCTCTGCTAGGTAAAATAAGACAGAGCAGCTAACTCCCAACCCTGACATCATGGGAACTCATTCTATGTCTTCATTAAGACCTCCATAAAATTAGAAAGTATTGTACAATTGCCATTTTCTATCTTATTTATACATTGCTCTGATTCTCTATCACAGTCTGAAAACCTAAAAAATATCATCCTCAAAATATAGTAGCTTAAAACAACAATTTATTGATTGTTCACGGTTCTCTGGGTTGACAGGGCTCAGCTAGGGACTCTCATTTGGTTTTCTCATGTGCTGGAGCTGTAGTCATCTGAGCTGGGGTGGACATCCAAGATGGGGCACTTACATAGCTAACAGTTGATGGTGGGCCATTGGTTGAGAGTTCAGCAAGGACCATTGGCCAGTGTGCTTACATATGGCTTTTCCACATGGCTTGGGCTTCTCACAGCATTGCAGCTGAGTTCCCAAAGGGAACACCCTACAAGTAAGCTTTCAAAGAGATCCAGGCAGAATCTGCAAGGTTTCTCTTGACCTATCTTTGAAAGGCTCAGAGTGTCATATTCATTGCATTGTATTAGTTAAGCAAGTAACCAAGGTCAACCAGATTTACAGGAAGGAAAGTTAAACTCCACTTCTTGTTGAGAAAATGGCAAAGTCATATTACAGGAGAACATATGGGAAAGGAAATACTGTTGGTGCTATTTTTGAAAAATACAATCTGCCGTATAGGTATTTGAAAACATAACCATTTTTCCCACTAACTCTTTGAGAATGGAAACTTTTGCTTATTTTATTTTTATCCTCCCCCTTTCCTTTGTTCTATATCCCAATCTGCATGCCTATTCTATATCAAGGCTAATATCATACACACTCTAGGAAGCAAATGGGTTTTGTTAAGTTTAAATTGAGAGGGTAGAAGGGTAACCTGCACTTTATTAAGTGAGAAGAACAAAAAGCGAATAAATCTTTACAAGATTATTTTAGGGGTGTGGACAAAGCTTTCTTTGTAATTTTATTTTTTAGATATTGGGTCTTGCTCTGTCACCCAGGCTGGAGTGCTGTAGTGCAATCACAGCTCACTGCAACCTCAAACTCCTGGGCTGGCAATCTTCCCATCTCAGCCTTCTGAGTAGCTGGGACTACAGGCACGCACCACTAGGCTTGGCTAATATTTTTATTTTTATTTTCTTGGAGATACAGTGTCTTGCTATGTTGTCCAGGATGGTCTCAAACTGCTGGCCTCAACTGATCCTCTCGCCTCAGCCTCCCAAAATGCTGAATTATAGGCTCAAGCTATGGCATCCAGCCTGAGATATTTTTGTCTCAATTTATGAATTGACTGTGCGTTATCAGGGTTGTCCAGTGAAACAAAATCAATAGGAGAGATACAGAGATGAGAGATAGATAGATAGATAGATAGTCAGCTGATAGACAGACACATATCTCTGTAGGTAGCAAAACTAACTAAAATAAAATGTTGAGTTCAGTAGAGGAGATATGGGGGTGCTCAGAGCAGAGAGTGAACAACTGCTCCGAGGGCTGACAACACCCACAATGACAAATGGCATGTGTACCTCCCAGCCCATCGCTTGACAGAGCCCTCTATGTGCCCTACTCCCGTTAGTCCATCTAAAATACCCAAGGCTCATTGTTCCATTGCTCCCTAAAGACCTCTAGGCAAGATCATCACCTGTTACTTGTTAAATCCAGTATCCATCAACCCTGGGTACCTAATAGAATCACCTAAGGGAGCCTTAAGAGTTACTCAGACTAGTCGGGAACAGTGGCTCATGCCTGCAATCCCAGCACTCTGGGAGGCCAAGGTGGGTGTATCACCTGAGCTCGGGAGTTCAAGACCAGCCTAACCAACATGGAGAAACCCCGTCTCTACTAAAAATACAAAATTAGCTGGTTGTGGTGGCACATGCCTATAATCCCAGCTACTTGGGAGGCTGAAGCAGGAGAATCGCTTGAACCTGGGAGGCAGAGGTTGCAGTGAGCCAAGATTGCGCCATTGCACTCCAACCTGGGCAATAAGAGGGAAACTCTGTTAAAAAAAAAAAAAAGAAAAGAAAAAGAAAAAAAAGAGAGAAAAAAAGACATACTTATACTAGACATTTTGAGTATCCCAAGAGGTCTGCCTGGTAGAGGAGGCAGAGCCACATTAGAGAGAGGCTATGTGAGTGCATCATGAGAGCAGGGGCCTAAGAGATGAACATAATGTCCTAAAGGGCATGGCCCATATCAGATGAGAATCCAATGCTAGAGTTTCTCTAATAAACACTCACCTCAACGCTAATCTCACTGAGGAAGAACTGGAGTTTAGGCATCTGAAGCACCATAGCGGAAACATCAGGACTATTCTTTCCTCTTCCTCTCCATGGTGGTCTGAAAAATGTCTCCCACCTCTCAAAAATATCTAGCTCCTGTTCCCTGGAACTTGCAAATGTTATCTTTTTCTTTCCTTTTTTTTTTTTTTTTGAGACAGAGTCTGGCTGTCGCCCAGGCTGGAGTGCAGTGGCCGGAACTCAGCTCACTGCAAGCTCCGCCTCCCGGGTTCACGCCATTCTCCTGCCTCAGCCTCCCGAGTAGCTGGGACTACAGGCGCCCGCCACCTCGCCCGGCTAGTTTTTTGTATTTTTTAGTAGAGACAGGGTTTCACCGTGTTAGCCAGGATGGTCTCGATCTCCTGACCTGCCCGTGATCCGCCCATCTTGGCCTCCCAAAGTGCTGGGATTACAGGGTTGAGCCACCATGCCCGGCCCTTTTTTTTTTTTTCCCAAGATGCAGTCTCACTCTCTCACCCAGGCTGGAGTGCAGTGGCATGATCTCAGCTCACTGCAACCTCTGCCTCTGGGTTAAAGTGATTCTCCTGCCTCAGCCTCCTGAGTAGCTGGGACTACAGGCATATGCCATGACACCAGGCTAATTTTTGTATTTTTAGTAGATGGAGTTTCACCATGTTGGGCAGGCTGATCTCGAACTCCTAACCTGAAGAGATCCACCCTCCTTGGCCTCCCAAAGTGCTGGGATTACAGGTGTGAGCCACCACGCCTGGCCTGCAAATGTTATCTTATTTGAAAAAAGTATGACTGGTCACTGTGACTCACAGCTGTAATCCCAGCACTTTGAGAGGCTGAGGTCAGAGGACTGCTTGAGCCCAGGAGTTCAAGACCAGCCTGGGCAACATAGCAAGACCTTGTCTCTACACTATATATATATATATACACACACACACACACACATATATACACTATATATACAGTCCCTACACTATATATATATTGTCTCTACACTATATATATATAGTCTCCACATTATATATATATAAACTATATATATATAGTCTCTACACCATATATATAAATTAGCTGGACATGGTGGTACATGCCTGTAGTCCCAGCTACTCGGGAGGCTGAGGTGGAAGGATGGCTTGAGCCTGGGAATTCGAGGCTCCCGTGAGCTCTGATCACACTATTGTACTCCAGCCTGGGTGACAGAGCAAGACTCTATCTCAGAAAAAAAAGAAGTTTTTGCTGATGTGATTAATTTAAGGACCTTTGAGATAAGGAGATTGTCCTGGGTTAGCCAGGTCAGCCCTAAACGCAATCACAAGTGTCCTTATCAGAAAGAAATAGAGGGACAATTACATGCAGAAGAGACAGAGGTGGTATGACCATAGGAGCAGAGACTGAATGACACAGCCACAAGCCAAGGAAAGCCTGCAGCCACAGAAGCTGGTAGAGGTCAGGAACAGATAATCTCCAGAGCACCAGAAGGAGCTCAGCCCTGCTGACGCATTGATTTCTGCCCAGTGCTACCAAACTCAGACTTCTGGACTCTAGAACTGTGAGATGATACATTTCTGTTGTTTTAAGCTACGAAGTTTGTGGTCACTTGTTACAGCTGCCACAGGGAACTAATACACTCCCCTCTGCAACGCTGGAAGAGCTGTGCTTATTGAAAAGCAGAGACAGGCCAGGCAGGGTGGCTCACACCTGTAACACCAGCACTTTGGGAGGCTGAGGGGAGGGCAGATCATTTGAGGTCAGGAGTTTGAGACCACCCTGGCAAACATGGAGAAATCCCGTCTTAACTGAAAATACAAAAATTAGCCAGGCCTGGTGGCGACCACTTGTAATCCCAGCTACTTGGGAGGCTGAGGCAGGAGAATCACTTGAGCCTGGGAGGCGGAGGCTGCCATGAGCCAAGATCACACCACTGCACTTTGACCTGGGTGAAAGAGCAAGACTCTATCTCAAAAAAAAGTAGAGAAAAAAGACGGAAAGTAGCAGGGAAGAAGCAACGTATGGGCAGCTCCAAGCGTGGATCCGTCTGTCCTGAGCTGGTAGCCAGGAAGAAAGCTACGGAATTACTTTCAATGTATCAATATTTGGAATAAAAAATATGCAAATTTTTATTTAGGGCAGACTGGGCTCTTTAGATATCTAAAAGTAAGGCTGAAACAGGTGAAAGTGAATGGAGAAGCTATGAAATTGGCTCATGAAATCATCCATGAGCAGGTTCATGGAAGTAGGTAAGAAGAGTGATGGTTTAAACAATAAACAAAGGCTGGGCACGGCGGCTCACGCCTGTCATCCCAGCACTTTGTGAGACTGAGGTGAGTGGATTGTCTAAGGTCAGGAGTTTGAGACCAGCCTGGCCAACATGGTGAAAACCCTGTCTCTACTAAAAACACAAAAATTAGCCAGGCATGGTGGCACGCGCCTATAATCCCAGCTACTTGGGAGGCTGCGGCAGGAAAATTGCTTGAACTGGGGAGGCAGAGGTTGCAGTGAGCTACAATTGTGCTACTGCAAGTCAGCCTAGGTGACGGGGTGAGAGCCCTTCTCAAAAAACAAAACAAAACAAAAACAAACAATAAACAGAAATCTCACGTGAGTACCTGGATTGCAAGCACGAAAATGGAAGAAAGGCAGAAATGCTGACAAAGCCTCCAATGAGAGACAGGACATGGACCTCCTAGTCCTTGACAGAGCCTTCTCTGAGCCCTGCGTCAGAGGCTGGTGGGTCAGCTGTGCAGAATGGAGGGGATGCACCCATTCTGGGCCCAGGGGGCTAGGCCTGTCCATGGGCTGCAGCAGGAGCACCCACCATTTAGGGCAGGAATAACAAAGCTTCCACTGGAGAGCACCCAAACCGCACAAGTCCTGCTGTCAACTCTGATCCTTACAGTAACCATGCAAAATGGTTATTTCACTCCGTTTTCCAGATGAGAAAAACAGTAAGTCCAAATAGTTAAAAGTAAATAACTTGCTGACTGGGCTCAGTGGCTCACACCTGTGATCCCAGCTCTTTGGGAGGCTGATGCGGGAGGATCACGAGGTCAGGAGATCGAGACTATCATGGCTAACATGGTGAAACCCCATCTTTACTAAAATACAAAAAATTGGCCGGGCATGGTGGCACACACCTGTAGTCCCAGCTACTCGGGAGGCTGAGGCAGGAGAATCGCTTGAACCCAGGAGGCAGAGATTGCAGTGGGCCGAGATTACACCACTGCACTCCAGCCTGGGCAACCGAGTGAGACTCTGTCTAACAACAACAAAAAAAAGGTAACTTTTCAAGGCTTACACATCCAGTAAAGGGCAAGGCTCCCACCTGCCTGCTGCTCTGCTCTTGAAATGAAAATATGGCATCTATTGTCTATTTTTCTGTTCTATTCACACATGTCTAACGTCAGGCCTATAGTCCAAGTTAGCTTCTTTCTAAGAGCATGGTTTGGATCTGTGTCCCCACCACATCTCATGTGGAATTGTCATCCTCCACGATGGAGGAGAGTCCCTGGTGGGAGGCAATTGGATCATGGGAGTGGTCCTTTGTGAATGGTTTACCTCATCCCTCTTGGTACTGTCCTCATGACGGTGAGTGAATTCTCATGAGATCTGATCATTTAAAAGCATGTAGCCCCTCCTCACTCTCTCTCCCTCTCCCGCTCCCACCATGTAAGACACTTTACTCCTCCTTTGCCTTCTGCCATGATTGGAAGCTTCCTGAGGCCTCCCCAGTAGCAGAAGCCTCCGATGCTCCCTGTACAGCCTACAGAACCATGAGCCAATTATAAACCTCTTCTCTTTATAAATTACCTAATCTTGGGTATTTCTTTACAGCAATGCAAGAATGGACTAATACTAGCATTTTATTATTTTTTATTTTATTTATTTACTTATATATTTTTGAGACAGAATCTCACTCTGTCACCCAGGCTGGAGTTCAGTGGCATGATCTTGGCTCACTGCAACCTCCACCTCCCAGGTTCGAGTAAGTCTCCTGCCTCAGCTTCCCAAGTAGCTAGGATTACAGGCTCAAGCCACAACACCCAGCAGATTTTTGTATTTTTAGTATAGAAGGGGTTTCACCATATTGGCCAGGCTGGTCTCAAACTCTTGACCTCAGGTGATCCACTCACCTTGGCCTCCCAAAGTACTGGGATTACAGGGGTGAGCCACCATGCTCAACCTAATACAAGCATTTTAATTGTAGGAGCCAGTACTCAAGAATGCGAAACCTAGCCTATCGAGTGTGCTTGTGATTAGACGAGCACCTGTTATTTATTTATTTTGTTTTGCTTTGAGTCCTGTGTATGTGTGTGTGTGTGTGTGTGTGTGTGTGGTTTCTTTTGAGTATCATGCATTAGTTCAGGAAACTATCTTTGCAAATATTCTGTGAAATAGATTGATTGTTGCTAATTTGTTTCTGAACATGAAAGAGAAAAAGTGACTGACTTCTTTTTGAGATCTTGTAAGGTATAGATGGTAGAAGAAATATTCTAACCTAATACAGGTTGAATACAGGACATATGTTTATTTGCTTTTTGGGTTTTTTTTTTTTTTTTTTTTTTTTGAGATGGCGTTCCACTCTATCACCCAGGCTGGAGTGTAGTGGCACAATCTCGATTTACTGCAGCCTCTGCCTCCCAGGTTCAAGCAATTCTCCCGCCTCAGTCTCGGGAGCAGCTGGGATTACAGGCATGCACCATTACACTTGGCTACTTTTTTTTTTTTTTATTTTTAGTAGAGAAAGGGGTTCACCATATTGGCCAGGCTGGTCTCAAACTCACGACCTCAGGTGGTCCACCTGCCTCAGCCTCCCAAAATGCTAGCATTACAAGAATGAGCCACCACGCCTGGCCATGTTTATTTGATTACACATTTTTCTACCATGATTGACAAGACCCTAACCTCAGCAGTTGAAAAGAAATTACTGTATTTAAATATCCCTTACAAAAATTCTTGGAACCAGAAGATTTTGGATTTCGAATATGTTCGGATTTGGAAATAGCATTCTGCTTACTGGTTTAGCATCTCAAACCCCCAAATTGGAAATCTGTAATGCTCCAACGGAATGCTCAGCCTGTATTCAGTTCAAGTTTTAATAATTATTTGGATTTTGTTGAAAGAAAAACTTCAGGCAAATCAAATGTTACAGGGTTTAATTGAGCAAAGAATAGTTCATGAACCGGGGAGCCCCTGAACCACAATAGGTTTAGAGAGTCTCTGGCAGAGCCATTAGGTGAAAGAAGATTTATGAATAAAAAAAGGAATGTGACCTAAAAAAAAAAAAACAGAAGTGAGGTACGGAAACAGCTGGATTGGTTACAACTTGGTGTTTGCCTTATTTGAATAGGGTTTGAAGAGTTGGCCACCTTTGATTGGCTGAAACTTGGTGATTGGCACAGGAGTGGGTGACAGTGTAAATGTACAGTTAAGTTATAGTTCCCTATGTATGAAGAAATCTTTAGGCACAACTTAAAATATATTTGGCCGGGCGTGGTGGCTCATGTCTGTAATCCCAGCACATTGGGAGGCCGAGGCAGGTGGATCATCTGAGGTCAGGAGTTCAAGACCAGCCTGGCCAATATGGTGAAACTCCATCTCTACTAAAATACAACAGTTAGCTGGGCCTGGTGGTGCACCTGTAATCCCAGCTACTCAGGAGGCTGAGGCAGGAGAATTGCTTGAACCCAGGAGGCGGAGGTTGCAGTGGGCCAAGATCGCATCACTGCATTCCAGTTTGGGCGACAGAGTGAGACTCCATCTCAAAACAAACAAACAAACAAACAAAAACCAGCTTGAAAGTGTCTTATTGAGGATGAAATCATATAATGCACATGAGTGCTTAGTAGCACAGAGCCAGCACATGTGAGAGCTATGGTTTTTGTGGTTAAAGTTTCTGTCACTGTTGTCATTTATCGGCGGCCTGTCTTGCCTGCACAGACCTGCATCATGAGGAGTCCAGCATTATCAGCCTTTTCCCTTAGTCATCAAAAAGAAAAATATTTAATAATGTAAATATAATTCACCTAATGGTTGTTCTAATGTCCCTTGCATTGTATTATTTGAAAGCTTAATCTGCACTTGTAGACTCAATAAATGAATTTTGAGTAAATAACTGAAATGATTTGAAATGAAATGAACTGACACAAAGAGTATATCGTGGCCGGTAATCCCATGCCTGTAATCTCAGCACTTTGGGAGGCCGAAGCGGGCGGATCACAAGGTCAGGAGATCGAGGCCAGCCTGGCCAACATGGCAAAATGCCATCTCTACTAAAAATACAAAAAATTAGCCGGGCGTGGTGGCGGGCGTCTGTAATTCTAGCTACTTGGGAGACTGAGGCAGGATAATTGCTTTAACCCAGGAGGCAGAGGTTGCAGTGAGCAGAGATTGCACCCCTGCACTCCAGCATGGGTGACAAAGAGAGACTCCGTCTCAAAGAAAAAAAAAAAGAGTATGTCCTGAAAGGCTTCTACAGAAATGAGAAATGAAAAATGCAGTATCTCATTGTTACTATATAGTATTAAAATGTTATCAATATTCTTCCTAGTTACTGATCAATCTTTATTATTTTACTTTCATAAAGAAAAAAATGTATAAAGGCATCTAGTTGTTACTATATATTGCTAAAATGTTATTAATACTATTCTTAGTTACTGATCAATATTACTATATTTTCACAAATAAAAAAATTTATAAAGGTTTTCATATGTTCATTGAGGTTCTGTCTCAAACACCCTCATTTTTCTAAAAGAACATCTGTTTATTTGATCACACATTTTTCAACCATGATTGACAAGATCCTAACCTCCGCAGCTGAACAGAAATTATTATATTTGAAGAAGGGGTGTCAATGTATAACCAAACTCAGAGATTAAGTATGAAGCCTCAATTCTGGTAGAAACCAGAATGCCAACTTACTAATTGACAGAGAGGAAATATGACAGTTAAACTCACGTTATTATCATTCTAATCAGAGCATTTTTCCCTAAATAAAAGAGAAAAATTGTTAATTGACTTTATAGACTTTGGGCCTTTAACTTTTTTCTAACAACTACAGCAGGAACTATACTTCGCACCCACTCTCCTAATACAATTATTTTTGTATTTTTAGTAGAGACGGGGTTTTGTCACATTAGCCAGGCTGGTCTCAAACTCCTGACCCCAAGTGATCCACCCACGTCAGCCTCCCATAGTGCTGGGATTACAGGTTTGAGCCACCGCACCCAGTCATTTTGGGTAGATTAAAGGTTAAGTATTAAAAATAACCTAAAAAGGTAACATAATATTGCTATGTATTTCTGAATATATAGGTTGCTCTATTCAGACACCACACACACACACACACACACACAGAGATGGATGGATATGGCTGACTGCCACAGCTACTACTTGAGATCATCACTAGGGCAGTTACTACTGTCACTACTTGAGACTGTCATTACCAGACTGAATGAAAGGATGAATGTAAAATGAAAACTTAAGACAAAAGAAACTATTTTAAAGGAAGGGGCCAGGGGAAGAAGAGGGCTCCCTGCTTCTAGTGAGTAAAGGCAGCAGCCCCGAGCTTCTTCAGCCCTTCATATTTATTGGGTAGAAAGACCAGGGAGGAGGAGGTAATGATTGGTCAGCTGCTTAATTGATCACAAGTTCATATTATTACTAACAGGCTTCAGATGCGCCTAACTACAAGAAACACTGCACTTGGGGGCATGACTGCCCTCAGCATTCCTTCTGGGTGGCAGACGCAGTTTGTCGGTCTGCCAACATTCTGCATTCATGAGAAACAGTATGCTGCTTACTCATATAGCCTCCAGTGGTATACTGAGTTGATCACGACCCTCATTCTTTCGGCCTCCAACACACAAACACATCCTTGGTATTCCTAGTGACTTTTCTCTCTAATGGTTACTTGGTTTTACTTGCTATCGCATGTCATTTTCAAAAGCAACATTCCTTTTCAAGAATTCTCACTGCTATCTAGTAGAGGGTGGTCTGAGTTATAGCCTCCAGGACTTTAAGCAGAAAGAGCTTGCAGTGAAAAAAGAAGAAAAATGTCAGTGTTTGGATCTAGGAATGTCTTTGTGCAGTTCTCTTACATGAATGACACTGGCTGGATACAGCAGCCTGGGTCATACCCTGATTGCTCAGGACATGTCAGTCAGTGACTTTTGGAATTCACGGTGGAGTGGGGCACTTATCTCTACCCCCTCCCTCTGGAAATTTCTTCCCCAAGAAGTTTAACAGTTGCATGTTTTTTATTTATTAACTTGACCTAGGAAGAAAGCAATATTTTAGAAATTTCCCAGCTTTTTTTTTGAGACTGAGTTTAGCTCTATTGCCCAGGCTGGAGTGCAGTGATGCGATCTCAGTTCACTGCAACCTCTGCTTCCCGGGTTCAAGCAGTTCTCGTGCCTCTGCCTCCCGAGTAGCTGGGATTGCAGGCACCCGCCACCACACCCAGCTAATTTTTGTATTTTCAGTGGAGATGGAGTTTCACCGTGTTGGCCAGGCTGGTCTCAAACTCCTGACCTCAAGTGATCTGCCCACCTCAGTCTCCCAAAGTGCTGGGCTGACAGGCGTGAGCCACCGTGCCTGGTCCCCAGCTTGTTTCTTCAGTACTGGGAAGCATCAGTAGTTCGTGTCATTTGGTACCATATATTCAATGCAATTTCCATGAACTTTCCAACAAAATACTTTTTGGAAACTTTTAGTTTGAAAATCAATCTAAAAAACTGAAGAAAAGTTCAAAAATGGAGACTAATCAATCAGGAATTCCTCTTCAGTTATTGACCTATCCTAAAGGCTACGATAATTAAGTAGGTGAGTGGTGGCTTAAGAACCGACAGACCAGTAGCCTATACTGGAGAGCTTACAGATAGACTTATACACAGAAAAGATTACTCAACAAATAATTTGGGGGCGTTTAAAAATTATCTAAACCTCCCCTGTATATCACACGCACGCGCGCATGCACACACACACACACACACACACACACACACAAATACGTATATATATATTCTGGGTAGATTTTTTGTTTGTTTGTTTTTGTTTTGAGATGGAGTCTCACTCTGTCCTCCAGGCTGGAGTGCAGTGGTACAATCTCGGCTCACTACAACCTCTGCCTCCCAGGTTCAGGTGACTCTCCTGCCTCAGCCTGGGATTACAGGCACTAAGCCCGGATGATTTTTTGTGTGTTTTTATTACAGATAGTGTTTTGCCATGTTGGCCAGGCTGGTCTCAGACTCCTGACTTCAAGTGATCCATCCTCCTCAGCTTCCCAAGTGCTGGGATTACAAGTGTGAGCCACTGCACCTGGCCATTCTGGGTAGGTTAAAGGTTAAGTATTAAAAATAACCTAAAAAGGTAACATAATATTGCTATATATTCTCAGTATAGGCAACACCTTCTGGAACTTGGCACAAAAATCAAATATCACAAAGGAAAAGACTGAGACATTTTCCTATATAAGAAGTAGAAATTCCTGGGAAAGATACAAACTCAAGAGCCAGAATTTGGGGGAAAAAATGTTACTAAGGCATATAATACACAAATGGTTAACATTTATGATGTTACATCTCTTTCGTTTAGTTTTTGTTAAAGGTGATCATACAAATTGGGTCATTCTTGTCATACTCAATGAAAACAGAATAGAGAGACCAGGGTAGAAAGCACTTGGGGTTCGTAACATTGCTTCGAGAATGTAATTCTCCGCAAGAGAATTCTACATTCTACATCTGGCTGCAGAAACTGCCTGCTGTCACCTGAAACCCTATTTATCTAATAGCTACTGAAACTGCCCACTGAGATTCTATGACTGGTCTCGGCCACCACTGTCACTCACTCATCAGAGTTTACCAGCTCCCCAAAACTCACTGGTGCCAATGAACTTTCTTTAAAGACTATGCACAACATTTTACTTTTGTTGTTGTTGTTGTTGTTTTGTTTTGTTTGAGATGCAGTCTCTCTCGCTCTGTCACCGAGGCTGGAGTGCAAGGGCGCGATCTTGGCTCACTGTAGCCTCTGCCTCCTGGGTTCCAGCCATTCTCCTGCCTCAGCCTCCTGGGTAGCTGGGATTAGAGGCTCCTGCCACCACATCTGGCTAATTTTTGTATTTTCAGTAGAGACGGGATTAGGCGATCCACCCACCTCAGCCTCCCGAAGTGCTGGGATTACAGGCGTGAGTCACCATGCCCAGCCTGTTTTTCCTTTTTTTTTTTTTTTTTTTTAATAAAATCTCCAATCTCCTCTTTGTTCTTTGGACACACCGAAGGCCACCTCATCTGTGTGTATCCCTCAAATGACAATTCCTGCTTGTCAAGTAAAACAGTTGAATTTAGAGATTCCTTTTCATTTTGGCTTCAACAGTTTAAATTTGGGGATGAAAGAAATGATAAACTCATAGACTGAATTTGCCATCTTGATATATAAATCTGAGGCTGGGTGTGGTGGCTCACACCTGTAATCCCAGCACTTTGGGAGGCCAAGGTGGGTGGATCACCTGAGGTCAGGGGTTTGAGACCAGCCTGGCCCAACATGGTGAAACCCTGTCTCTACTAAAAATACCAAAATTAGCCAGGCGTGGTGGTGGGCACCTGTAATTCCAGCTACTTGGGAGGCTGAGGCAGGAGAATGGCTTGAACCCAGGAGGCAGGAGTTGCAGTGAGCCAGGATCATGCCACTGCACTCCAGCCTGGGTGACAGAGCAAGACTCACTCTCAAAAAAATAATAATAAAATCAGGCTGAAGTGCAGTGGCACAATCTTGGTTCACTACAACCTCCACCTCCCAGGTTCAAGCAATTCTCTTGCCTCAGCCTCGCTAGTAGCTGGGATTACAGGCACCTGCCACCATGCCTGGCTAATTTTTGTATTTTTAGTAGAGACAGGGTTTCCCCATGTTGGCCAGGCTGGTCTTGAACTCCTGACCTCAAATGAACCTCCCGCCTCTGCCTCCCAAAGTGCTGGGATTACAGGCATGAGCCACCATGCCCAGCAAAGTTTTATCTTTATTCCCCACTAAAGTAAACCTCCAATTAGTTTAAATTATGTCTTTGAATTAAAAGAACAAAGTTAAAAACTGTATCTTGGTAATGCTCTCTGCTTATTAGTTTTACCTGGAGTTGAGTAAACATTTTTAAATTTTCTTTTTTTTTTAAGCTATGGATCATTCTTTGCTTATACCCTTGGTTACTAATTCTGCACCATTCCTTCATCTTCTCCCCTTTTTATCCTGCCTTCAGTGGCGGGTTAGAGTTCCACATGCTCTCTCCTATGTTCATTACTTTGCATTATTTTTCTATTAATTTTTTATACAGTGTCTTTTTCTTGATTCTGACTTTTATTTGGCCAATTTGATTTTCTGCCACATCAGTTCAGCCTTTTACTGTTTCGCTAACGATCTGATTTTGGTTATTGCATTTCTCTTCATGGACTGGCTTTGTATATTAACATCAACATCTTTTAAAGCACCTCTTGAATTATAAGTAAGGTGTCTTTTAGGGGGGATGAGGATTGATTTTAAATCCTAACCCTTCCATTTAAAAACTGTGGTGACCTTATCATCATAG
Organism: Trachypithecus francoisi; assembly: GCF_009764315.1. Taxonomy (NCBI): domain Eukaryota; kingdom Metazoa; phylum Chordata; class Mammalia; order Primates; family Cercopithecidae; genus Trachypithecus; species Trachypithecus francoisi. Next base: position 120,937,116 of record NW_022681469.1, on the reverse strand, counting down.
AGAAAGGGATACACCAAGGACTTTGAATTCATTGTGATATGTTCCATAACAGCAGAGAGAAGCTGGCAGCGTGTATTTAAAGAACCGAGAGAGATTTGGGTCAGTGGAGACAGAGAAGACCCTGCTAGGGTGTTCAATCTTTTGCCTTCCCTGGGCCACATTTGAAGAAGAAGGTCTGTCTTGGGCCACACATAAAATACACTAACACTAACAATAGCTCATGAGCTAACAAAAAATTGCAAACATAATCTCATAATATTTTAAGGAAGTTTATGAATTTGCATTGGGCCACATTCAAAGCCATCTTGGGCCACAGGCAGCCTGTGGGCAGCAGGGTGGACAAAGTTGATCTAAAGATTCAGTGTGATGGAAGTAGGAATTGCTGGGTTTGTGTGCTAAGATTAGAAGTCAACAAAAGGGTTAGATCCTGCAGGTTCTTGTATGATCGAATCAAGTATAAGATTTTATCCTGTAGAAAAGTTACTCATTAAGTACATACCCTGGACTCAAGAAACCTCAGGTTATTCTTGTCACATGTCCTTGGATTTCCTTATTTTTCATTTTTTTATTATTATTTTTTGAGTCGGGATCTTTGTCTCCAGGCTGGAGTGCAGTGGTGCAATCTCACTGCAGCCTGGACCTCTTGGGCTCAAGCAATCCTCCTACCTCAGCCTCCTGAGTAGCTGAGACCACAGGTGTGTGCCACCACACCCATCTAATTTTTTAAAAATTTTCTGTAGAGACGAGGTCTCACTGTATTGCTCAGGCTGGTCATGAACTCCTGGGTTCAAACAATCCTTCCACCTCAGCCTCTCAAAATGCAGGAATTACAGGTGTGAGCCACCATGCCTCACTTCAAAACACTATTTTAAAAGTGTTGGTTGAGTGTGGTGGCTCATGCTGTAATCCCAGCATTTTAGGAGGCTGAGGCGAGAGGATGACCTGAGGTCAGGAGTTCAAGACCAGCCCAGCCAACATGGCGAAACCCATTTTTGTCTTACTAAAAATACAAAAGTTAGCCAGGCATGGTGGCGGGCACCTGTAATCCCAGCTACTCAGGAGGCTGAGGCAGGAGAATCACTTGAACCTGGGAGGCAGAGGTTGCAGTGAGCCGAGACTGAGCCATTGCACTCCAGCCTGGGTGACAGAGCGAGACTCCATCTCAAAAAAAAAAAAAAAAAAGAAAGAAAGAAAGAAAAGTATGAATTACACAACATACACTCTATAGCATAGAATGCAAAATCAAACTAAAACGCTAAGATAAACCTGATGTCTGTCCAGGTATTTCTGGTGGCCCACACTGGGCCCACAGGAGTGCCCATTCACTCCCATATACCACTTTAGATATCAACTAGGAGACTCTATCAGCAACCGCACAACCTCTTCCTGCAGGCTTCACTCCCTGAAGAAAGGTCTTCCTCTTAATCCTTCTCACATAAGCCATGAGGGGCTCTAATTAGATGGTTTAGCTGTAATAACATCCCAGCCCTTCAGAAGCCAGTGCTCCAAACAAAGACAAACTAAAGACAGTGCTCTCTACTAATACTGATATATTTTCAATTTATGCAATCCAGAGTGCAGTGGTCTGCACCGTCCCCTGCCTACAGTGATTAATGGCCTGGCCCTAGCCAGGGTCCAGAAAGAGAGAGTGAGGGGAAGGAGACGCAGTGGGATTTATATTATCATGGCTGCAACAAACTCATTCGGTGGTGTCAGCGCTGACTGTGGGGTTCTGATTATGAAATATGATGCATGTTGAATTTAATGACTTTCTCTGCCCTTCTGGTGAGTTCACTGCTTCCCAATGTCATTTTCTGTTCTCATCTGAGTGGTAATAAAAGGAATATCATTGACTGTGGTAGCTCTGTAACCACCGTGTGTTTTACAATAAATTGCATTTTGAGACCTTTCTCCCCTGGGGAAAAGTGCATGGTCAGAAGGATTATTCTGGGATCCCAGTTTCCAAGACGATGGGGAATAAGGTGAAGCTGCCCTTTTTTAGGGAATGATTCCCTAAGAACACTCATTTTTCAAGCAGTTATATATCAAAGGTCAGTGTGGACCCGTGGAAAATGATAAAACATAGTTTCCAAAGCAAAAATGACTGGGCCAACCAGAATCGATGCAGCCTGGGCAAGGTCTAACCTCTTAATTCAAGAAGGGGGAAAACTGGGAGAAAACAGACTCCAAACTGGGATGGCAGTCCTGAAGGTCTTGTTCTTTTTGTGTGTGTTCAAACTAACCTTTTGTTATTCTCCCATGTGCAGGTCATCCCTATTTGGGGATAGGAAGAAAGAGAATAAGCAAAATACCTAGTGAGTGATAACTGTGTACCAGACCTGTGCTAGGCACTCCATGGCACGATGTCACTGACTCTCACAGCATGTGTGTAAACCAGGCCTCATCACCCCCAATTTGTAAATAGTGCAGTTGAGGCTCAACTAAGTTGAGCAATGTTCCCAGAATCCCAGAAGCAGTAGGGATCAGGGCTAGGGGTCCAGTTCAGGGGCATCTGATGCCAAGAAGTGTGTTCCGCAGGCCAGAAGCACTGGTCTTACCTGGGAGCTCAATGGAGATGCAAACTTTCAGGTTCCTGCCCCGCTGCACCTGTGAAAGTGTGAGAAGCATGCTTTACACTCCAAGCAATGAAGCTGGCAGGGGATGGAAAGTTTCCTAATATTTGGGGCCATTAGGACATACTCCTCTCTCCACTGTCTAAGGGACTGCTGTATTATGTAGCAGTGACCACCAGAACTTTCGATTCTTTCATTGGTCATCCCGCTGGAAGTAGTGTATATTGGGGACAGGGCTGCTCAAACTTCAGAGTGTCTGACAATCGCCTCTACTGCTGGTCAAAGGACAAGTTCCTTAATTCTGTGCTGTAGTAGTCATAGTCCTCCAGACAAAAAGAACTAATGAGAGAGAGAGAGATACATAGATAAATACACAGATACATACATACATATATACACAGATAGACACATACATATATACATACATAGATGACAAGTAGATACATGGATACATGGTAGATAGATAGACGGCTAGATAGATACATACATACATACATAGATCTGTGTATACACAGATCGATACATAGCTAGGTACATAGTTAGATACATAGATAGATGCATAGATAGATAAATGATATGCAGATACATAGATCCAGATAGATAGATGATAAATAGATACACAAATACATAGAGATAGATAGATGATAGATACATAGACAGATACATCGATAGGTGATATATAGATACATAGATACATACAGATAGATGATTGATAGATACATAGATGGATGATAGATACAAAGATACATAGAGATAGATGATGATGGATAGAGACAAATAGATAAATAGGTACATAAATACATAGATAGATACATAGATATATAGATAGATAGATGGACTGATTTATGTTAAGGAGAAGGCTCATAACATTATGGAGGCTGACAAGTCTAGAATCTGCAGCTCAGACTGTCAGGCGAGACCTGGGGAATTGCTGATGCAGTGTAAGTCAAGGCCAGCCATCTGCTGTCAGAATGTCCTCTTGCTTGGGGGAGATCAGCCCCCAGTTCTAGTCACATCTTCTGCTGATTGGATGAGGTCTACCCACACAGGTGGGCCAATTTGCTTTACTCAAAGTCCACCAATTTAAATGTCAATCTCATTCAAAAACAACCTCATAGGAACATCCAGAATAATATTTGACCACATATCCAGACCCTGTAGCCAGCCAACCTGACACATAAAATTAACATTCCGTGTATCTTGATTGCAGTAGTGGTTACGCACATCTAGATATGTGGGAAAAATGATGTGGAACTATACTCATACATTGCACCAATGTCACCTATTTGGTTTTAATATTATCCCATTGTTATTTAATTATTCAATAATTATTTCAATTACTTAAAATTAAACAATTGTTGCTGGATGTGGTGGCTCAAGCCTGTAATCCCAGCACTTTGGGAGGCCGAGACGAGGGGATCACGAGGTCAGGAGATCGAGACCATCCTGGCTAACACGGTGAAACCCCGTCTCTACTAAAAAATACAAAAAAACTAGCCGGGCGTGGTGGCGGGTGCCTGTAGTCCCAGCTACTTGGGAGGCTGAGGCAGGAGAATGGCGTGAACCTGGGAGGCGGAGCTTGCAGTGAGCTGAGATCCGGCCACTGCACTCCAGCCTGGGCGACAGAGCGAGACTCCGTCACAAAAAAAAAAAAAAAAAAAATTAAACAATTGTTTAATAATTATTAAGATAGAACCATTGAGGGTGCCTACATGGGAGTTTGCTGTACTATCTTTGCAATTTCCTGTGTGTCTAAAATTCTTTCCAAAAGAAAGCTTGATTTTTTTTTAAATAGTGCAGATTCCTACCCATTTACAGCTGCTCTTCCCACTTTCCTAGCTCCAGGATTCTGATCCACTTGGACGAATGGTAATTTGATTGCAAAGAGGCTATTGCTGACCTCTGTGTAAGAATTATCTCTAACAGAGGCATGATCTGGCTGGAGCTGTGATTTAATATGTGCAACAAGGACCTACATTATAGCACTTTTCTACCTTAGAGGGGGAAAAAAGGAGTGGCAAACTAGAATTTAGTACTGCAAGTAAACAATAATTCCTTTGTAGTTTTTGGTGTATAGCATCATTCAGTGTTAGACAAGGAAGGGACGGTGGGGGTTGTCTCTTCCAGATACCTCACTGGACAGATGAGAAAGACCAGAAACATGAATTGCCTCCCTCTTGAGTTACCTGTCCAGGCACTCTCCTCCTTAGTAACAAAATCTGGACCAGAAACAGTGCCCTGGGACTCTCAGAGCCTGAGTCAACCAATCACAATCTCACTTCCAGATTAGTTTCACACGACTTCCAACACATTGTCATACTTCATTCTCTCCAAAGTCCTCTGCAGTAGGGAGAGTAGATATTGCCAAGGTTGTTTTACAGGTGCAGAGACCAAGGTCAGAAAGGCTACTCTCCCTGGGACAATGGACTTGACAGGTGCTCTTTCCCCTTCAAGAAAGTTAAGTAACATATCTTAAGTCCCACAGACCCAGACTTACTAACACTAAGACAGTCCGCAAACAAGCACAGCCAGCCCCAGGAAGTGGTATTAGCTCTGTTGAAATATGAATCAACAGCCCTTGGCTTATCCACCTTCTGATCCCAGCCCAGGCACTAATTCTATTAACCAGGAAAAATCCTGTTGGGGTCCTAGTTTTTTAATGTTTAAAGTGACAGCGTGAAACTAACAAATGAAGGGTTGTTTGTTTGTTTTTCTGTCTCAATTTTCTCTGCGATTTATATAATCTAGCCTGTACTTTGGAGGAGCTCACATATTAAGATAATTGTCGGTAATTTTCTGGCTTTTACAAAAGTATCTGTGCTCGCACAGTGGAGACAGAAGATAGTGTCACACGCGGCAGAAAATAAATGCCTATACCCGCAACTTGGGGCCACTTCGCCTCAGGCTCTGTTCCCCACTTCCCCACATCTAAACCATGACAGATTCCAGTCGAATCTGCTTCTTTCTTCAAAGTAAGACTTTATTTATTAGGAAACTTTTGGGCTCACAGCAAATTTGAACAAATTGAGCACATATACACAGAGACTTCCCTTATATCCCCTGCCCCCACACATATACAGCCTCTCCTACTATTAACATCTCCCTCCAGAGTGATACATTTATGAGGAGCTTGCATTGACACACCATTATCAGCTAAAGCCCACAGTGTATTGTACATTAGGGTTCACTTCTGGTGGTGTACATTCTATGGGTTTCGATTAATGCATAATGACATGTAGCAACCATCATGGTGTCATACAAGTATTTTCTTTTTTTTCTTTTTGGGATAGAATCTTGCTCTGCCTCCAAGGCTGGAGGGCAGTGGTGCGATCTTGGCTCGCTGCAACCTCTGCCTCCCGGGTTCAAGTGATTCTCCTGCCTCAGTCTCCTGAGTAGCTGGGATTACAGGTGCGCACCACCATGCCCAGCTAACTTTTGTGTTTTTAGTAGACATGGGGTTTCATCATGTTGGCCAGGTTGGTCTACAACTCCTGACCTCAAGTGATCCACTGGCCTCGGCCTCCCAAAGTGCTGGGATTACAGGTGTGAGCCACCATATCTGGCCACAAGTATTTTCACTGCAGTAAACATTATCTGTGTTCTGCCTGTTCACCTCTCCCTCCCCTCAATCCCTGGCAGACCCTGATTTTTTTATTGTCTCCATAGTTCTGCATTTTCCAGAATGTCTGATAGTTACAGTCATACAGTATGTAGCCTCTCCAGATTGGCTTCTTTCACTTAGTAATATGCATTTAAGTTTCCTCTATGTCTTTTCATGGCTTGACAGCTCATTTCTTTTTAGCATTGAATAATATTCCATTGGCAGGATATGCCCGTTTACCCATTCATCTACTGAAGAACCTCTCGCTTCCTTCCAAGTTTTTGCAATTATGACTAAAGCTGCTATAAATATCTGCATACAGGTTTCTGTAAGAACATAAGTACTCAATTCCTTTGGGTAAATACCAAGGAGCCCAATTGCTGGATTCTAAGATAAGAGAATGCTTAGTTTTGTAAGAAACTGCAAAACTGTCTTCCAAAGTGGCTGTACCATTTTGCATTTTCACCAGCAGTGGATGAGCACGTTCCTGTTCCTCCACAGCCTCATCAGCATTCTGTGGTGTCCATGTTTTGCAATTTGGCCATTCCTATAGGTGTGCAGTGATAGTTCTACTTTAAAATGTGCCTCGGCTGGGCACCGTGGCTCACGCCTGTAATCCCAGCATTTGGGAGGCCGAGGTCAGGAGTTTGAGATCAGCCTGGCCAACATGGTAAAACCCCGTCTCTACCAAAAATGCAAAAAAATTAGCCAGGTGTGGTGGCACACACCTGTAATCCCAGCTACTTGGGAGGCTGAAACAGGAGAATTGCTTGAACCCAGGAGGCAGAGGTTGCAGTGAACCGACGTCACAGGCCACTGCACTCCAGGCTGGGCGACAAAGCGAGACTCCATCTCAAAAAATGGATAAATAAATAAAATGTGCCTGAAATGCCTGTTTATCTCTGGATCCCCATAGCCCCAGCCAAAATTCAGACCTCCCATCATTTCTTGCTTTCTTAACTGTGACTCCAACACGAGTCTTATCCTCTTCTTTTTTTATTTTTATTTTTTGAGACAGGGTCTCCCTCTGCCACCTAGGCTGGAGCACAGTGGCTCAATCATGGCTCACTGCAGCCTCAGCTTCCTGGGTTCATGCAGTCCTCCTCAACCAATCCTCAACCTGCGGAGTAGCTGAAACTGCCAGTGCGAGCCACCACACCCAGCTAATTTTTGTATTTTTTGTAGCAACAGGGTTTCACCATGTTACCCAGGCTGGTCTCAAACTCCTGGGCTCAAGTAATCCACCCGCCTCAGCTTCCCCAAATGCTGGGAATACAGGCGTGAGAACTCATTCAAAGGCTTTTCATCCTCTTGAAAATGCAATTAAGATTCCCTAATTGGGATTCCAAGTCATCCATGGTTTGCCTCTCGGACCTCATTACTCTTTGCTGTCCATACCCCAGAACCACTGGCAGCTTCCCACGCACCATTCACCTGGTGTGCCGTGGCCCTTTGCTTTAGATACTCTCCCTGATCTCTGCCCTTAATAACTCCTGGCTTTGTTGTTGTTGTTGTTGTTGTTTTTGTCTGAGTCTCACTGTGTTGCCCAGCGTGGAGTGCAGTGGCACAATCTTGGTTCACTGTAACCTCCGCCTACTGGGTTCAAGCGATTCTCCTGCTTCAGCCTCCTAAGTAGCTGGGACTATAGGTACACACCACCACACCTGGCTAATTTTAGTATTTTTAGTAGAGACGGGGTTTCACCATGTTGGCCAGACTGGTCTTGAACTCCTGACCTCCCAAAGGCGGGAGGTGATCTGCCCGCCTCGACCTCCCAAAGTGCTAGGATTACAGGCGTGAGCCACCAGGCCTAGTTATCCTTTAATATCAGGCATTTACTCCCCAGTCATCCTTTAATATCAGGCATTCACTCCCCAGTAAGACTTTGTATGCCGCTTGAGACTGATTTGACAACCTTGTTCTGTATTCTCATGGCATCCTGTAAATTCCATTGCCATCCTGTCTCCCCTGTTCCCCAGGCAGTGAGCTCCTTCTGGGAGATCTTTTATTGCCCACTGCAAGGCTGAGACTGCATTGGCTAAGCCAACTATCATGCCATGAGAAAACGGAACAATACTTTGGCAAGGAAGATGTTAAGGAATTCTATTAGAACATAACAGGGTAAGAGATCATGCATTCATACATCTAACAAACATTCACGAATCACCCTCTCTATGTCAGCCTTGTGCTATGAGACAGAGACGAAATGGTAACACCATCACCTCTAACTTATTCTTGCCCCAAACTCCAACTGAATTGCACCAAACCTCAGACACAGCTACCAGTTTATAAGACATTCAGGGTCCAGAGGACCAGGTTTAACAAGACCTTTGGGATGTAATCAGTAAAGTTCAGAATGTAGAAAGCTATAGAGGATAAATGACCGGGTTTATTTAAAAAAATAAATTGCAAATAAAAATGTTTTTAAAAGAGATGAAGATGGAACCTCTAGATTTAAAAACACTTATGGGACACATTAATCAAATGCAATGTGTGGGCTTTAAGTGGATCCTATTTAATAAGTGAATTCTTCAAAAAAAATTTATGAGACAATTGGGGAAATGTACAAACTGCACAGATGGCTATTTGATAATATTATTGCGAGCTTTTTAGGATGCAATATTAGTATGATTATGCATATTTAAAAATTCTTATCATTTAGATATGCATTCTGGAAAACTTATAGATATCTGGGTTGGGGCAGTATAGATAAGAGAAGATTGGCCATAAATAAAGAATTGTGAAAGCTGAGTGGTGGGTACCTAAGGTCCATTGCTATGATTTCTATTTCTGTGTATGTTTGAGATTTTGTAGAATAAGTGTAAAATGGTGAGCACAACAGACACCCCTGTTATCACATTATTTATAATTACTAAATAAATAATGACCAGTGAGTTATTTATAGTTGGGATAAGTCCAGAGATACTTACAACCTCTCATGTATCAGTATTGAATTCCATTTAAGTACCATAGGAAATACTTTTTCAACATTTTGTTTTGCTAAGATCGGCAGTTTATAGGGGTCAGGGCTAGAGCTGTTCCTACTCATTGTCAAAAACCCTGCGGATATGTTCATGAAGATTTGGGTTTGGGGCTGGGCACAGTGGCTCACGCCTATAATCCCAGCACTGAGGGAGGCTGAGGCTGAAGGAAGACTTGAGCCCAGGAGTTTGAAACCAGCCTGGGCAATGTAGTGAGACTCTATTTCTATTAAAAAATCAAGAAATTAGCCTGGCCCATTGTCCCACCGACTCAGGAGCTTGAAGTGGGAGGATCACTTGTGGTTGGGGTCGGAGTGGGGGAGGTCGAGGCTTCAGTGAGCCATGAATGTGCCACTGCACTCCAGCCTGAGCAACAGAGTAAGACCATGCTTACAAAAAACAAAAAGAAGCATCATGTGTTTTCGAGATAATCTGATAGAGGTATTATGGGCTTGCACTAATGAAGATTTTGGGGAAAGAATGTCAAAGGGAAAAATGGGTGTTTCCTTTTTTTTTTTGAGATGGAGTTTTGCTCTTGTTACTCAGGCCGGAGTGCAATGCACCATCTCCGCTCACCGCAACCTCCGCCTCCGGGGTTCAAGTGATTCTCCTGCCTCGGCCTCCTGAGTAGCTGGATTACAGGCATGCGCCACCATGTCCAGTTAATTTTGTATTTTTAGTAGAGACAGGGTTTCTCCATGTTGGTCAGGCCGGTCTCGACCTCCTGACCTCAGGTAATCCGCCTGCCTCGGCCTCCCAAAGTGTTGGGATTACAGGCGTGAGCCATTGCGCCTGGCCAAAAAATGGGTGTTCTCAATGGAAGAGAACAGACTAGTCAATTCCTAGGATCCAGAGAGAGTAAATAAATATGCCAATTAAATGTTTGATAAATAAATGCATGAAAAAATTCATGTTGGATCCACTGATCAATGAGTATCCATGAAATACCAGCTATGAGTCTCACTATGGTGAAACCAAAAAAGGAAGATGACACAACATTTTTTTTAATTTAATTTAATTTAATTTTAGATTCAGGGTACATGTGCATAGGTGGATTGCATACTGGTGGGATTGGGCTTCTAGTGTACTCGTTACTAAAAGTGAACATGGCACCTGATGGGCACTTTTTAAGCTCTTGCCCTTCTGCCACCCTCTCCATTTTGGAGTACCCAGAGTCTATTATTTCCATCTTTATATCCATGTGTACCCATTGTTTAGTTCCCATTTGTAAGTGAAAACTTTCAGTGTATGGTTTTTGTTTCCGAGTTAGTTCACTTAGGGTAATGGTCTCTAGCTCCATTCACTTTCCTTCAAAGGACATGATTGCATTCTTTTTATGGCTGCATAGTATTCCACCATGTATATGTACCACATTTTCTTTATGCAATCAACCACTGATGGACACTTATGTTGGTTGGTTCCATGACTTAGCTATTGTGATTTTCCTAATCCAGAAATCTTTTGATTCCATGTGTTCAGTGGACATTTTTCCTGACTTCATCAGTGGGATTTTCACCTGTGATGAGCATAGGAGTATAAGACATCAACTCTTTTCTTAAAGAATACATAATTAGTTGCACAAAGAAGAGAAATATGTATTAAACACCAGAAAACAGGATAAACTAAGTGCTTTGTAGAGACATTTATTGCTGGGTAGAATTCACTGGAAATGGTTCCATGGACGTCATGCCAGTTACCCTAAATGAGGCTAAAAAGAACAGCTTTTGGAAAGCAGAGAAAAGCTGGGATGGATTTCAAAGACAATGCCATAGTTTGGATGTTTGCCCCTTCAAATCTCATGTTGAAATGTGATTCCCAGTGTTGGAGGTGGGACTTGGTGGGAGGTGTTTGGGTCCAGGAGGCAGATCCTTCATGAATGGTTTGGTGCCCTCGCTGTGGTAATAAGTTACCATGAGATCTAATTGTTAAAAAGAGTTTGGGACCATCCCCATCCCTCTCCTGCTTCCTCTCCAGCCATGCGACACACCTGCTCCCCTTTCACCTTCACCCATGAGTGAAAGCCTCCTGAAACCTCACCAGAAGCCAAGCAGAAGTTGGCACTATGCTTATACAGCCTGCAGAACTGGGACCCAAATACACCTCTTTCCTTGATCACTTACCCAGTCTCAAGTATTCCTTTATAGCAATGCAAACTGTGTCTAGACTAACACAGACAATAAATGCCTAAGCATGTGCACATGCCCATGAAAACCCAGAAATGGTGGAAAGGATTTGGACTGGAAGGTGTGAAAATCCCACTGATGAAGTCAGGAAAAATGTCCACTGAACACATGGAATCAAAAGATTTCTGGATTAGGAAAAACCTCGATGTTCATCTGCCCAACACTTGAATCCTTTCTACAACCTAGCCTCTGGCCATCTCATTTCCTGTTTCGGAACAGCCTGCCACCATCTCACTTCCTGTTTCAGAACAGCCTCTCACCATCTCACTTCCTGTTTCAGAACAGCCTCCCACCATCTCACTTCCTGTTTCAGAACAGCCTCCCACCACCTCACTTCCTGTTTCAGAACAGCCTCCCACCATCTCACTTCCTGATTCAGAACAGCCTCCTGCCTTCTCACTTCCTGTTTCCTATGCATAAGAAACAACATAGATGTGATTTTGTGTCCATCAATGGATGATTGGATAAAAAACATATGGAATACTATTCATCCATTAAAAAAATAAAATCATGTATTTGCAGCAACGTAGACTTAGAGGCCATTATTTCATGCAAAACAACTCAGAAACAGAAAGACAAAAGTCACATGTCCTCACTTATAAGTGGGAGCTAAATACATGTAAAAGGAGTGTGGAATGATAGATATTGGAGACTGAAAGGTGGGAGGATAGGTGGGGGCTGGGGGATGAGAAATTGCTTAACAGGTACAATGTAGATTAGTTGGGTGCTTAGGTGATGGACACACTAAAAGCCAAGACTTCATTAATGTGCAATACTGCATGCATCAAAATTGCACTTGCACCCCTTCAAAGTATACAAAAACAAAACAAAACAAACAAACGAAAAACCTAGAGAAAGCCTCAGTCAAAAGATCTTGAGTAAACCCAAGTTACCGATAACCTCAGAAAAACAAATTACAAATTAAATTTAGGAATCACTTCTCCTAACTCCTTAATTTTACAAGGGAGCAAATTGGATTCAGAGAGGTAGAAGGCTTTCCAAAGGCCACACAGCTTTCCAGAGCTCCCTCCAGGACATTGTCCCCCTCCCACCCCCCACTGTGACCAAGAATTCCCTGGCTCTGTTTTGTGCCTTACTTGATTTCTCTCAGTATGCATGAAAAATGTTCATAACATTTTCTCTCCAAACATCTTTTCTCTGAGGAATAATAGATCAAGGAAAGAGAAAGGTTTGCCATCATGGAGGGACATTATCACTTTTATACAAATGCTAAAACAATTCTGAGATTTCAGCCTGAACTAAGCTACCTTAATCTTACCTGTGTCTTACACCTGGGGAAACTTGGTTTAGCAAAAGGAGTCGAATCCGTTTCAAGTGTTCTATCTTAAGCCTCTCAGTTTGTTTTATCACAGAGTGATAGGAATTAAAGGCCTTTGCAGTTTAGGCAGCTTGCCAATACCTATTTTATAGCAATAAAATATGTACAAATTAAGGAATCTCATGTGGAAAATTCATTCAACAGCCTCAAAAGCCAAATGAATGGTAATTACTTTGAACACAATGTGGCGGCAATCAAGCTGGATTGGATCATGCTTTTAAATGTACGTCTACATTTTAAGAACGAAGATAATTATGAATTATGAAAATAACTAACAGAGACAATGGCACAGCAAAGCTGTTGTTTATGAAACATGAAAGGGACATTTTCAGAGGAGTAGGGGGAATGAGTCATTCTCCGCACCTGCCAAGGAATATTGAATATGAGACAGAGACAAAGTACAAGGCTGGGATCGGCTTCTCTCCCTAGTCATTTCACATGGGGATTCATGCTGCTGAGCTTGTGATTGCAGAGGTTGACATGGGAGTTGGGGGATGGGGGGTGAGGTTTCCAGCTCTGTATCTCACACAGTGTGGGAATAAATATGCATTCATCATTCTCTACATTACAATTCTCTAATAGAACCAGCAATGCCTAGATACCCGGATGAAAATGTTCTCTGGATGATCAGCTGCCAAACCCCCTTTCTCTAAACGAAATTATTTTGTGAGACATTTCTTGCAACACAGGGTCTGTGAAACAGCAAAAGGGTTTCTTTTGCCAGTTTTCCTATCAGATGTGAGACCCTGGGGAAGTCATTCAACCTATCTGTTCCTCCCTTTCCCCAGTTTGAAGGTTAGGGAGGCTGGGCATGGTGTCTCATGCCTGTAATCCCAGTACTTTAGGAGGCCAAGGCAGGAGGATCACTTGAGCCTGGGAGTTTGAGGCCAGGAGTTTGAGATCAGCCTGGGCAACATAGTGAGACCCCATCACTATAAATAAATTTTAAAAATTAGTCAGGTGTGGTGCTGTACACCTGTAGTCCCAGTTACTTGGTAGGCTGAGGTGGGAGGATCATTTGAGCCCAGGAGTTGGAGGCTGCAGTCAGCTATGATCCTGTCACTGCACTCCAGCCTGTGCAACACAGTGAGTCCCTGTCTCAATAAAAGAAAAGAAAAAGAAAGTTATGGGATTGGCTAACAAATCTCCAACATGTTGTGTGTCTGTGCTACAATGCAGATGGTGTCCTTTGGAGACGTGAATGTAGAGGCCATGTAGACATCTGGGGGAAGAGCTCTTTGGGAGGAGTAGGCAGCATGGTCTTAAGACATGAACATGTCTAGAGTGCTTGGGGAGTAGCAATGAGGCCAGGGTTGCTGAAGTGAGGGAAGGAAAGAACAGGACGCAAGACCAGAGAGTTAAATGGGGGCCAGATCATACTGAGCCTTGAAAACTACTGTGTCAGTTTTTACCCAAAGAACAATGGAAGTTTGGTGGGATTGTGAGTCGAGGAATTGTGTGATCTGACTTAGCATTTTACCCGGGTTCCCCTTACCTGTGGGGTAAGAATAGACTGGAAGGGACTGAGGGTGGAATCACAGAGATGTTAGGAGGCTATGACAATCCAGGTAAGAAATGACGGTGGCTGGTTAACAGAATAGAAGTAGAGGTGATCCTACCAACTTAGGCTGAGTTGTCTCAAAAAAGCAGAACCTCAGACAAGGGTTTATTGTGGCAGCTTATTTTGGGAAGTCATCCCAGGGAACAGGAAAGATCTTGGAAAAGGGAAAGGGGGAAGGAAGGTATATCAGCGGTGCATTCCAGAAAAACAAAATCAATCAATCAATCAATCAAACTATCCATCAAACATTAGATCTATTTACATCTATCTATAAAATATTAAGAGATATATTTTAAAGGATTGGCTCATGCAATGATAGGAACTAGCAAGTCTCAAATCTACAGGACAGGCCAGCAGACTGGACACCCAAGGGTGAATTGATACTGTAGCCTCAAGGCAGAATTTCTTCTTCTTTGATAAATCTCAGTTCTTACTCTTAAGGTCTTTCAAATGATGGGATGAGGCCCAGCTGTTACAGGAAAGGGACCCTGTTCCAGACCCCAAGAGAGGGTTCTTGGATCTTTGCAAGAAGGAATTCAGGGTGAGTCCATAGAGTAAAGTGAAGGCAAGTTTATTAGGAAAGTAAAGGAATAAAGAATCACTACTCCACAAACAGAGCAGCCCCAAGGGTCACTGGTTGTCCATTTTTATGATTATTTATTGATGATATGCTAAAACAAGGGGTGGATTATTCGTGCCTCCCCTTTTTAGAACATATACGGTAACTTCCTGATGTTATCATGGCATTTGTAAACTGTCATGGTGCTGGTGGGAGTGTAGCAGTGAGGACGACCAGAGGTCACTCTTGTTGCATCTTGGTTTTGGTGGGTTTTGGCTGACTTCTTTACTGCAACCTGTTTTATCAGCAAGGTCTTTATGACCTGTATATTGCACTGACCTCCTATCTCATCCTATGACTTAGAATGCCTTAACCATCTGGGAATGCAGCCCAGTAGGTCTCAGCCTCATTTTACCCAGCTCCTATTCAAGATGGAGTTAGTCTGGTTTACACACCTCTGACAAAGCCACATTACTAAGGGTAATCCCCTTACTTAAAGTGAAATGGTTACAACTGTTAACCACATCTACAAAATACCTTCACAGCAACACCTAGATTCCTCTTTGATTAAATAGCTGGGTACAATAGCCTACCCAAGTTGACACATCACACTTACAGTCACAGAAAGTGTAGCCCGACATTTGCAAAAACGGTTGCCATTATTCCCTTCACTGTGCAGAAGATTTTCTGCAATGCAGCCTTGTGGCTCCTTTCATCCAGAGATAGAGTGTATTTGAACCCGGGCTAAACTTGTGATTTTCTGGGACAAATAGAATGTGTCAGAAGTGACGTTGTTCCAGTTTCAGCCTAGACATCCACAGGCTTTGCATACTTCCTTTTGTTTTCTTGGGACTCTGCAGCCTTCAATGTGAGGAAGCCCAGGCTACCCTGATGAAGAACAAAGAAACCACAATGACATCCCTGCAGAGGCTGCCCTAGCCTATCCTGTGCTCATCTGACTCAGCACCTGCCCACAGAATGCATGAGCCAGCCTAGCTGAGATCAGCTAAGACTGGAATAGGTAAGCAGAATGCCCATCTATCTGATCCACACATTTATGAACCAAATAAATGGTTGTTATCTTAAGCAACTAAGATTTGGAATGGTTTGTTATATAGCAAAAGCTATCTAATACAGAAGCAAAAATCAATACAAGGATGATTTATCAAGCTAGTCATTGCTAAGGGAAATTGGGGCTGGGTTATGAGCTTTAGGACTGTTCACATGAGAGTCAGAAGAGAAAAGCACTCATTCACTGGTCCACTTCTTAGCTGGTCAAGGATTGCCCATGGGATGTTAATGTTTTCATACTTCCAGAGTAAGCATGCATAAATGTCCACAGGATTCCTGTATGGGTCCCATGCTGCAACATCAAAGAAGCTCTTGATGGAAAATCAAGACCCCTGTAGTGCACCTGACTCAAAGTACTGTCAATTGATACACTGACAAATAAAACAAAAAGTGAACTAAGGGGATGTAACGTGGGGCACATGGAATACCCAGTATAGTTGCGTGTCTATGAACTGCTCAAGCTCACCACTAAGTTCAGTCTGTCTCAGACCTTTTCAGGGTGGCAGGCAGCTGGCAGCAATCTGTATAAAACATTTAAAATAATGGGTTAATGGACTAAGCTACAATTACTGCGACTGCAACTGGTCTTGAGAGTGCAATAGATATATGTCTCCAATCGACCGTTCTTTGAGACCCTCTTCACTTCGGCCAGCACCTCAGTAGGTCCTGAATACTTATTAAATGGGATGGCCTACAAGATCTTTTTGTGCAAAGGGTCTGAGACCTTCTTTGCTTTGCTCTTCCTGAACTGGGTTTGCTACAGTTACACATTTCCAGCTATCTCTGAGCATGGAAGCACCAAGAGAAAACTTATTGCTTATTTTCTGCCCCCCTAGTATGTAGCCATAGCCTCATTTCCTCATGATAATCAGGAAAGTATTAATACAATATTTCTTCTAAAATCGAGATTTTTTTCTTTGCCTCCTGGTCCACACAAATGAAGAGCCCAGCATGCCCAGGTGAGAGCCGTGGTTTCAAGATTAGTGGAATTCTTACTGTGACCCCTAGTGGAAGAATTTCCTCCTTAGAAACCGGAACTTCTATTCCAGCAAGGACTAAGGTTTCAGGAAGAAGAGTCATAAACATTTTAAATGCGTCATTAAGAGTGATAGTGAGAGGATCTAAACCCACTTTGTTTTGTTTTGTTTTGCTTTTGAGACAGAATTTTGCTCTTGTTGCCCAGGCTGGAGTGCAGTGGCGCGATCTCAGCTCACCGCAACCTCCTCGTCCCAGGTTCAAGTGATTCTCCTGCCTCAGCCTCCTGAGTAGCAGGGATTACAGGCACATGCCACGATGCCCAGCTAATTTTTGTATTTTTTAGTAGAGACAGGGTTTCACCGTTTTGGCCAGGATGGTCTTGATCTCTTGATCTGCCTGCCTCGGCTTCCCAAAGTGCTGGGATTACAGGCGTGGGCCACTGCACTGGGTCCCAAACTGCCCTTTACTGCTGGGTTTCTGAACCCTGGCATTGGAGTTTCTTGGGGACATAGCACCACATATTGGCTTCGCTGCATATTCTGCATTCTGGAGGACAAATCTCCAACCCAACAGGATTTTTTTCCCTTGAGCCAGCATCTTCACCAAGACTTTAACAGATCATTTATGTATTGCATTAGAGTGGCTGCTTCAGGGTGATGTCATTTATGATAGGAGCAGGGGATCCCATGGTCATGCACTCTTTGTCACAACTCCAAAAAATATTAGGTTGGTGCAAAAGTAATTGCTGTTTTTGCCATTAAAAATAGTAACCTGGGCCAGGTGCGGTGGCTCACATCTGTAATCCCAGCACTTTGGGAGGCTGAGGCAGGTGGATCATGAGGTCAGGGGTTTGAGACCAACCTGGCGAACATGGGGAAACCCCATCTCTACTAAAAATACAAAAAATTATCCAGGCATTATGGTGCACACCTATAATCCCAACTACTCGAGAGGCTGAGGCAGGCGAATCGCTTGAACCCAGGAGGTGGAGGTTGCGGTGAACGGAGATCACGCCACCTTACTCCAGCCTGGGTGACAGAGCAAGACTCTGTCTCAAAAAATAAAAACAAAAATAAAAAATAAAAAAAGTAGTCACCCATGTACTGCACCTGAGTCAAGGTACTGTCAATTTATACATTGGCAAATCAGACAAAAGATAAAATAAGGGAATGTAAAGTAGGGCACATGGAATACTTGAAAAGTAATGGCAAAACCTGCAGTTACATTTCCTCCAATCTAATGGGTCTCTTGCTTTGAAGCAATGTGGTTGGTAATTCTGTATCAGTAAATCAGGCATTCCCTAGCCTTTGTATGGCAGTGTCAGCAGAGGCACCAAGGGCAGGGAAGACAGACCATGTTTGGAATAGGTAATAATTCAAGTAAACACAAAAAGCTATCATCTCTAGGGTGGAGGAAGATCAGTTTAATCAACTTGCCACCTAAAAACCACCTAGAGGGATTTCTCGTGGATGGCACTGTAATACACGCTCAGAGCCAATCTCTGCTGCTGGCAAGGTAAATATTCAGCAATAGCAACAACTAGATCAATCTTGGACCCATGTGTAACCTGCCCCATGACCAACTCTTTAGCCAATTGTACAAGCACCAACATAGCCTATGACAGAGAATGACTAACACCCATCATCATTGAGTCATCCCATCCATCTGGTCACTAACCAACCATCGTGGGGAAGATGTTCTCTGGTGAGCATTAAAATGAGGCATCGACCCGGCACAGTGGCTCATGCCTGTAATCCCAGCACTTTGGGAGACCGAGGTGGGCAGATCACAAGGTCGGGAGTTTGAGACCAGCCTGGCCAATGTGGTAAAACCCCGTCTCTACTAAAAATGCAAAAAAATTAGCCGGGCGTGGTGGCGCATGACTGTAATCCCAGCTACCCAGGTGGCTGAGACAGGAGAAATACTTGAATCTGGGAGGTCGAGGTTGCAGTGAGCAGAGATCACACCACTGCGCTCTAGCCTGGGCGACACAGTAAGACTCCGTCTCAAAAAAAAAAAAAAAAAAGAGGCATAAAGATTAGCACACGTGTCCTCCCACCTCTGCCTTCCACTTTTTCTCTGATCTTTCAGTCTTGCTTTTTTATGCCTCCAACCAGTCAGATAAACCATGAACCTCTGCCAGGAGGACAAGAACAGTTACAAAGTACACTGTTCACCGTTTTGCCCACTGGTGGTAGCCTCTTCACCCTTGTCCTTCAGGGAAACTCAGCTGTCGAACTGTAGTACAGCAACAGTCCATTTTCATGAGGGGAAACATATTTAATATTATAATTAAATTATATATCAATTGCAATATTTATTATATTTATATATGCATACATTACTATTTAGTAATACATAATTATATAAAATAATAATATATAATTGTAGGTTGGGTGCAATGGCTTACGCCTGCAGTTCTAGCACTTTGAGACGTGGAGGCGGGCAGATCACTTGAGGTCAGGAGTTTGAGACCAGCGTGGCCAACATGGTGAAACCCTGTCTCTACTAAAAGTACAAAAATTAGCTTGGTCTGGTGGCATGCACCTGTAATTCCAGCTTCTTGGGAGGCTGAGGCAGGAGAATCGCTTGAGATTGGGAGGTGGAGGTTGCACTGAGCTGAGATTGTGCCACTGCACTCCAGCCTGAGTGACAGAGACTCCATCTCAAAAAATAATAATAATAAGATAATAATACATAATTATACATATGATTATATATGTTATAGTAACATATGATTATATTATATATGCATATGTTACTATATATTAGATTATGCTATAATTATTATATAACTGTAATTATTAATTTATATAATTTATAATTACATAAATATAAATTGTATTATAATTAATATAATAAATAAATTATAATACATAATTGTAAATATACCAATATAAATATAGTGATATGATCATAACATATTATATACATTTATGTTAATATATAATATATAAGTATATACATAATATAACTGCTTCACAGTTCCCCCTTCCTCTTGGTCCCATTCAAACTGGCAGCCTTATGAGTTATTCTATAAATGGATCAGAGTGGTGTTTTCCCCTGCCCTATATGCTGCCTAATATTAAATAATACTGAGTATATGAACCTATCTGTGAGCCAGGTCTGAATGTCTCCTCTGTCAGCTGATCGGATGGAATATCCACAATGCCATAAGCATAAGCTCAAGGAGAGGTACTTAGCATGGAAGTCTAGGCCATCAGTTCATGCTTCCTATGTGTGCTTTCTGGCCTTGCTCAGATCCAACTCTAAATGGACCATTTCCATCATACAATAAACTGTTGCTGTGCCTACCCAAGCTTATGACTCCAATGTGTTTCATAATTTTTAGCTAATGGTGGGCAACGTTTTCCTGGGGTCCTGTGGTTGTTCAGTCTCTACTAAGGCACAGTAACATGGCTGGAGGTGATTTTTCAAACAGCAAGCAGTTCTCTGCCACAGAGTACATGACCTTGCTCCAGAATGCTTCAGGATCCTAGGGGTCTACACTGTGACTCTCCCATGGGGATCTGTGGGGTACCTCTAGTACTATGGCATCTGCTGGGGCATATGGCCTTCACAGCAGGATGTCTTTCATCATAGCTTCTGTCTGCTGGAGAGCTCCTGCTTCCTCTTGGCCCCACCCAAACTTTCAGCCTTATGAATTACCCTATAAATGTGTCACAGCAGTGCGTTCCCATGTAGTACATGCTGCCTCCACAATCTGTGGACGAACTAAGCACAGTGCCTCTTTCTTAATGGTAGGAGCTACATTGCTCACTAACTTCACCCTTTATGCTCCAGACCCCTGATTGTATCCATAAATACTTTACTAATATGGCAGAACTCTGAATGTCATAGAACTTATCTTCCATCTTTTGGCAACATGTATCATCTTAGTGAACCCAGAGTACTCGACATTTCCTGCTCAACAAATCCAGTGATCACGATGTCACTGATATAGTGGACCACTGTAATGTTCTGTAGAATGTCAAGAGGACCAGGGTCCCTACGGAAAATGTTACCACAAAGAGTAGGGCAAGTGGTATGTGTATTACTGTCCTTGCTGTGTAAAAGTTAACTGCCTTTTGCCTTCCTTAATGATAGGGATTGAAAAGAATGTATTTGCCATATTGAGTATCACATATCAAGTGTCAGACGCTGTGTTATCTGTTCTAGTAAATTTATCACATCTGAGATTGCAGCTGTAATTGGGGCTATTACCTGGTGAAGGTGATAAAACAGCCCGTTGTCATCTGTCATAATCCAGATGATCCTTGTTGATGAGCTGATGGGATTTGGCAGGGATCACCGTACTTGCATCATTTAACTTCTTGAAAGTGGCATTTATTGTTTTAGTTCCTCTTGGAATACACTATTGCCTTGGGCTTTGTGGAGGAAAAGTTAAACGCTTAATTTCAACTCAATTGAATGTGGACACAAACAATGGTCACCAAGTCCCAGAACAGGTTGCATGACCCCCTTGAGGTGTTCATCCAGCACTGTTTTGGAGAAATTTCTATTTCAATCTATTCCCACACATTAGTTATTGAAAAACAACAGACGATTACAAAAAACAAGTTGACCTTCTTGTGTTCCTTGAGCCCAGCTGTGAAGGGCCCTTGTGACTGGGCCTCATGCCAAACAACTCATTACAAAAAAAGCTAGGGCCCCAGACCACACCGAAGCTTCATGAGACCTCTCCTCATCTGTGCATGGATGGGTAGCCAACTCTGGAGCCCAGGCTGTTGCTTCCCGGTCTGGTGATGAATCCTCCATAGTCTAGTGAGTGTAAATACACACACACACACACACACACACATATATGTATATCCCTTCTCCTTTTCCCATTGCAATTTCCTTATTATATCATTCACTTATTGTATCTGCATTCCCATTACATGGGATAAATGTTGTTTACCCTTAAAAGTATTGTGTGTGCCTTTTTCTTTCCCCTCATGTGTCTCCCGAACAGAAGAGGCTTTTACTTCTTTTTTTTTTTTTTTTTTTTTTTTTTTGAGATGGAGTCTGGCACTGTTGCCTAAGTTGGAGTGCAGTGGTATGATCTCTGCTCACTGCAACCTCTGCCTCCCGGGTTCAAGCGATTCTCCTGTCTCAGGCTCCCGAGTAGCTGGGACTACAGGCACCTGCCACCAAGCCTGGCTAATTTTTTGAATTTTTAGTAGAGATGGAGTTTCACTGTGTTAGCTAGGATGGTCTCGTACTCCTGACCTCTTGATGTACCCACCTCGGCCTCCCAATACTAGGTCTTTTTTAAATAGAGGGCCTTACCATATGGGGCAGGAAACCAATGTGAGTATTTCATGTATCCATTAGATGATGTACTTGGAGACTAGGAGGATACCTACAGGGTAGTTCTGTCAATCCCTTGAATCCTCTGTGACACAGACTTGGGTCAAAGCTCTGTCACTCGGTTTCCATAAGCCACGGTACTAAACAAGGGATCTTGTGAATGAATGTTTCAGGTCCCCTGCTATCAGTGTCACTTCACACTTCACACTACACCCCATAGCTCTTGAAAGGTCTAGCTACTTCCAGTGTACAATTACTCTGACTGAAGTTTCCTTTGGGAGCTCACGTACTCTACATGCTTGTGATGGGGTTGCAGAATCCTCTTGTCTTCCTCTTTAATAGAGCATCTAGCTTTGTTCTGAAAATCTAATCATCATTACTTCCATCATAGCAGCTGACATCAGCTTTCTGGTTCACCAGTTACCAATTTTTTCCTGGTTATCCACATCACATAACACCCTAGACAACTTTCTATCTTGTCTCTAGGAATGCCACGGTCATTGTGATGGATCCCTGTGGGTCAGGGTACACTGGCTGCCATGCCAGCTTTATTGCCCACTATATTAATTATCTCTGCCTTGCCCTGCCAGTTAAATGCCACCATCAGGCCTTTGCAGTTCTGAGATCCTATCACCCCTGCTCATACTAGGCAGATCAGCTGCACGGCAGCATCTCCTAGTACCAACCTGAGCCAATAGGAAACAGCTAGCACTGAGCCTCTCAAGGAAGTCTGTGCTTCCTTTACCAGCATATTTATTTACTGTCTTGGTGAAGAGAGTGAGGTAAGAGAGAGTTTTTAGTAAAAGGATGGATTTTCTGGTTTCACATAATGAATATTTCTAACATTCTCACCTCTCTCAGTCTTTTGACTGCTCACTCAATACTCGGCCAACACAAAGTTGGCAAAGCCACCTGATTTACTTCTATGGTTTGGCTGTGTCCCCACCCACATCTCATCTTGAATTGTAGCTCCCATAATCCCACATGTCATGGGAGGGACCCGGTGTGAAGTAATTAAATCACGAGTTTAGGTCTTTCCCATGCTGTTTTCATGATAGTGAGTAAGTCTCATGAGATCTGTCGGTTTTATAAATGGGAGTTCCCCTGCACACGCTCTTTCTTGCCTGCTGCCATGTAACATGTCCCTTTGCTGTTCCTTCTTCCACCATGATTGTGAGGCCTCCCCAGCCTTGTGGAACTGTGAGTCAGTTAAACCTCTTTCCAGTTACTTGGGTACGTCTTTATTAGCAGCATGAGAACAGACTAATCCATTGACTAAGAACCATCATCATGTGTAAGCTTCAAGGAGCCCATCCAGCAGGATAGAAGGACTGGCTCCACATGACCTCGCCAAGATATTAACCCCTAAGTTATGGGAAAGTGTGCTTGTATTAATAAATTTTCCTTATTTACCTGTATATTCTGTCCCACCACTAGCAGAAGCACTCTTGGCCTAACACTACAAGTTTCTCTCCTTAAGTCCTCTAAATGTATATTTGCTGAGTCTTGCAATTCTTTTTTCCTTTGTTCTTTTTTTTTTTTTTCTTTTTTGAGATGGAGTTTCACTCTGTCATCCAGGCTGAAGTACAGTGGCATGATCTCAGCTCACTGCAGCCTCCACCTCCTTGGTTCAAGCGATTCTTCTGCCTCAGCCTCCCAAGTAGCTGGGACTACAGGTGTCCACCACCACACCTGGCTAATTTTTTGTGTTTTTAATAGAGACAGGGTTTCTCCATGTTGACCAGGCTGGTCTCGAACTTCTGACGTCAGGTGACCCGCCCACCTCGGCCTCCCAAAGTGCTGGGATTACAGGCGTGAGGCACCACCCCTGGCCAAGTCTTGCAATTCTTTGGGTGAGTACATTATTTTCTTCCAAAGCCCAAAGTGGCTGGGCTTGGCTATAGCCTGACCATGTGAAGACAGAGGAATGGGTGATACAGTGAGCAAATATCATCTTCCAGGGTGTCTTCATGTGAGCTTTTTGCAGACGTCCAGGCAAAGAGAAGCTGCTTTTCTCTATCAAGGGAGAGCACTGCTTCTGCTGGACTGAAGGATTCAGGAGAATCCAGGTTTCAGTATTCTCAGGTTATCCAACAAATATCCTCATCTCTGTCTCAGGGTCTCAATCTTTTGACAAAGGATACCTATCAAGGCTATGCTATTAGTGTTCTTTTTCTGTTCTTATCATAAACTGCTGTGCCAAATTTTCAGCATGGTTTGTCCTACAGCTAAGAGAGATGAAAGTCTCCGTAAATGTGTCCATGAAGGCTTTCTGATTTGATGACTCACTAACCTGAGTCTTTTCATTTTATTTCTTCAACTCTTCCAAAGCTGTTGACAGAAGCCAGCCAACTCCAGAAGCGTTAGCATGACCAGAAACCTCATACTCATCAAATGTGCATGCTTGAAGTAAGCCGAAGTTTTGCCTTCTATTCAAATCTCAGCTTGATCCACCATCTATGAGAGGCTTAGTTACTATGAGCCTTCTGCAGGCCAGAGGTTATCACTACCCCACTTTCCCAGTCAACGGGGTCCAGGCTGCACCTAATTGAGGAGTGAGGGATCAGGTCTCTGAACCCCATCCTGAAGATCTGCTTTCTAGAGACTGTTCTATTGTAGCTGACATTCCTCCGGAGAGCACCACCTAAGAGAAAGACTGTGCCCAGGTAGTTTTTCATTGTTATTTTGTTTTTTGTTTAAGGGGATAAGGAGTAGAGGTCTGGGAAAAGTGTATCCAGAAAGGGGGGGAAAGCCAGGTGTGATGCTCACATCTGTAAGCCCAGTGCCTTGGGAGGCTGAGGTGGGAGAATCACTTGAGCCCAGGAGTTTGAGACCAGCCTGGACAACATAATGAGACCCTCTTTCTACATTTTTTTATAAATTAGCTGGGTTTGGTGGTGCATGCCTGTAGGATCAGATACTCAAGAGACTGAGGCAGGAGGATCACTTGAGCCCAGGAAGTCAAGCCTGCTGTGAGCTATGATCATGCCACTGCATTCTGGCCTGGGTGACAAAGCAAGACTCTGTCTGAAAAGATAATAAATAAATAAATAAATAAATAAGAAGCAAAGGCAGACATAGTCAAAGCAAGACTCTGTCTGAAAAGATAATAAATAAATAAATAAGGAGCAAAGGCAGACATAGGAGTATGCCTGTGGGCTGGTCCTCCCTTCAGCAGGCACCTGAGTCTTGGTCCCTCTGAGATCCTCTTAGTCAATGTGATGGTTAATAACAGGTATCAACTTGATGAGACTGAGGGATATCTAGATGGCTGGTGAAGCATTGTTTCTGGATGTGTCTGTAAGAGTGTTTCCAGTGGAGACTGACATTTGAGTAGGCGGAATGGAAGAGGAAGACTCATCCACAATGTGGGTAGGGACCATCCAATTGACTGCTGGAGAGGCTAGAACAAAGTATGCAGAAGAAGCTGAGCAGCTCAGGAAGTCTCTTGCTCTCTCTCTCTCTCTTCCCCTTCCAGACACTTTGCTTCCTTTCCTCTTACCCTTGGACATCAGACTCCAGGTTCTTTGGCCTTTGGGCTCTGGGACTAGCACCAGCAGTCTCCCAGGGGCTCTCAGGCCTTCAGCCTCATGCTGGGGGTTGCCCTGTCAGCTTCCTTGGTTTTGAAGCTTTCAGGTTTGGACTGAGCCACGCTACTGGCTTCTCTCTTTCCCCAGCTTGCACAAGACCCATTGTGAGACTTCACCCTGTAATCATGTAAGCCAATTCTCCCTAATAAACTCCCTTTTTTTTTTTTTTTTTTTTGAGATGGAGTTTTGCTCTTGTTGCCCAGGTTGGACTGCAATGGTGCAACGGAGTGAACTCGGCTCACCACAACCTCTGCCTCCTGGATTCAAGCAATTCTCCTGCCTCAGCCTCTCGAGTAGCTGGGATTACAGGCATGTGCCACCACACCTAGCTAATTTTTTTGTATTTTTGGTAGAGAAGAGGTTTCACCATATTGGTCAGGCTAGTCTCAAACTCCTGACCTTAGGTGATCCACCCGCTTCAGTCTCCCAAAGTTCTGGGATTACAGGCGTGAGCTACTGTGCCTGATCTAAACTCCCTTTTACATATGCATATAGCCTATTGGTTCTGTCCCTCTAGAGAACCCTGATGAATATAGGCAGGCAGAATGTCCATGGTAGTGCAGAAAAGGGTAACATTTACCTCTAAAGCTTGGGCCAAGGGGCAATCATTTCCCCACCTTGGGATCTGGGCATGTTAGATGCTAGGGGTTCCCATTCTGTAGACTCTCAGAAACTCTAAGACAGAAGGAGAGCAATTCATGGTGCAGACTAAGGCAAGGCTCATCAGAGAAGTGAAGACACTGGAGTGTTTACTCACCAGCTTCTGTTACTCATAGGTGGAAGGTCACTCCTGTGGAGTTAAATCCAGGCATATCCAATTTGTGCCCAACTCAAGAGGTGAGCACAGTCCTTTGACTAAAGAACCCCGTTGGAGACTTAGGAGACCACCAACAGGTATGGAACTTGACATGGTTTAACTGTGTCTCACCCAAATCTCATCTTGAATTGTAGCTCCCATAATTCCCACATATTGTGGGAGGGACCTGGTGGGAGGTAATTGAATCATGGGGGCAGTTTCCTCCATACTGTTCTCTTAGTAGTGAATAAATCTCATGAAATCTGATAGTTTGATAAGGTGAAACCCCTTTCACTTGGTTCTCATTCTCTCTCTTGCCTGCCACCATGTAAGACATGCCTTTCACCTTCTGCCACGATTGTGAGGCCTCCCCAGCCACGTGGAACTGTGAGTCCATTAAACCTCTTTTTATTTCTAAATTACCCAGTCTTGGGTATGTGTTTATCAGCAGTGTGAAATGGACTAATACAGAACTTCTGCAGGTGACTTCCATGGTAGGCCATGGGCACAAGAACTGGGCACCAATAAGGTTCCTACAATTACTTCTGCCTCTTCAACCAGTATTGGGCAGGGCAAGAGGCCAGGTCAATTGGAGACGTTGGTTCCAATAACTGAACATATCTCCCAAATCCTTTTTGTTATCCTCTACATTAGCAAGCTTCTGGCAAAACTCCGTTCCCATAAAAGGCACCTCCAAAGCACCCCTCTGATGTGTCAGAATTTTCTTTCTGAATAAATGCATGCATTTTTCATTTTCACATTCCCAGAGTTGTCAGTAGTTTTGAAATTCTCTTGTAAAACTACCGCTTTAAGCCTTTGTGCAGGGAACAGCAAAATAAATGCTCTGATTACTGCAAAAGATCAGACATGCATGCCGTACAAGACATTATCTTAAAGCCACCACAAAAGACCTCTTCTCGTTTTATTAAAATTGGCAGGCAATGCCTGAGTGCTGGAGCGCAGGGCCAAGGAGCTTGCAAGGGCAATCCACACGCCGTTCAGCACTAATAGGCGACAAGTTCTGATATTCCAAGAAATTCTAATTCGTGGCTGCTTTCACTTTCCCAGAGCCGATATCCAAATTGATTCTGCCTACTTCAGTCTCAATGTGTGAAAACGCTGACAGACAGAAACACCTAAGGGTAAGACGTCTGCCGAGTGATTGGTTAAACAGCTATTCATTTTGAAATATATCTTCGAGAAGCAGAATAACAGAGGGCCACGGTAGTGTGCGGCCCATTAATTATACAGTTGACAAGAAAATTACCCTTCAGATCAACGTTAGTGGAGACTTGGCTGGAAGAGGGGTGTGAGGACGACTGGGGGAGAAACATTCAACAAGTTTAACTGCACAGCCTGCAGTAAGTGAGGCCCTCCTAGCTCAGGAAGGAGTGAATTGGTGTATATGTCACCTATAACGTGCTACCAAACCGCAGGACAAGCCAATACCCACCTAACAGATGTCCTTACCCTAAAACTCTAGCAAAGGATGCCCTGGTGTGCTTTCAAGGACTAGCTTAGTGCAGTGGAAACAGCACATGAGTGAGAATCATTCTGCACAAGGAACGAGTTCCTGTCCGTGTGATCTGGGAATATTTCGCAACCTGGCATAAGCCTCATGTCTCTTATTCATAAAACAGGGATGGAAAAAGCAGCCTTAAGGGTAGTTATGAAGAATAAATGGGAATACGGGTAAAGCACCTGTTACATATAGATGCATGTTCAATGCACACATGCCTGTGTTCCACTTTGGGGTTTTCCTGTGCTCTATGGCAAAATCCTGGGCACCTGGTTGTAACAATAACTCCTGGCTGTGTATCTGCTCCTGCAGCCCTCTCCAGTAGGTGGGAGTGCCTGCCTCTCTAGAAAAGGAGGAGGGGAGTCTAGATGTGGTGTGCTGCTTCTCAGCCCAGTTCTAAATTTCTGGAGGGGCCAGGCGCAGTGGCTCATGCCTGTAATCCCAGCACTTTGGGAGGCCCAGGTGGGTGGATTGCTTGAGGTCAGGAGTTTGAGACCAGCCTGGCCAAAGTAGTGAAATTCCATCTTTACTGAAACTACAAAAATTATCCAGGTGTGGTGGTACATCTCTGTAATCCCAATTATTTGGGAGTTTGAGGCACAAGAATCACTGGAACCTGGGAGGTGGAGGTTGCAGTGAGCTGAGATCACACCACTGTACTCCAGCGTGGGCAACAGAGCGAGACTCCGACATAGATAGATAGATAGATAGATAGATAGATAGATAGATAGATAAATTTCTGGAGGAAACAAGGCCTCCAATGCTTCTCTGACATCAGGTTGCAACCTCCTTATCTCCCCCTGCTGAGGACAGCCCCTCAGGCTGGCTGGTTCCCCCAAGTGCACTGCTGCGTCTTGGATCCCACCTCAACTCTCCCCTGGAATTGATCCTGATTGAGAAACCTAGTCCATCCCACAGAGGCCCTGGATCTAGATGGCACGTTCCAACTGGGTCATTGCAGGAAAGTTGAATAAGAGGAGCCATAGACACAGCTGTGGCCTTCAGGGACACAAAGGAGGGAGGGCTTAGCGGAGCTCAGAGAGGAAGGGTTTACTCAGCTGTAGCATTTCATGGAGGGATGCAGCCAGGCCATGGCAGTCTTGCAGGAGTGGAGCCCGGAGGATAAAGCCCCTGATTCCGCTCTGCCTTCTCCCATGGCCTGTGTCCAAATCAGAAGCTGGAGAATGAAGAAGCCCATTGCTGTGGCCCAAACCCAGGTCACTCTTCTGGGGCACAGACAGAGAACAGAAAAGAGGGAAGGAGTCAATAGACAGCAACAAATACTCAGCCCCACACCAGCCCTGGTGGTACCGTTGAATTGGAACTAGGTGGCAGTGAACTGAAACTGACTGGCCTCACAGAATGAGACTCTCAGGACTCCTTGAAAACACTGGCCCAATCTTAGGTGCAAGTTTTTTCAGCTCCAACTCTGACTCCAGTGGCTACTCTTTTTTTTTTTTTTTTTTTTTGAGACAGAGTCAAAGTGCAGTGGCTCACCGCATTTCAGCTCACTGCAACCTCCACCTCTCGAGTTCAAGCGATTCTCCTGCCTCAGCCTCCTGAGTAGCTAGGATTACAGGTGTCCGCCACCCCGCCTGGCTTATTTTTGTATTTTTAGTAGAGATGGGGTTTCACCATCTTGGCCAGGCTGGTCTCAAATTCCTGACCTCGTGATCTGCCTGCCTCAGCCTCCCAAAGTGCTGGGATTACAGGCATGAGCCATCGCACCCAGCCTCTGGTGAGCTATTTTAAGCAGGCTTCCTCCAGCTTTAAGTGGGTGACACGGCAACTCTTTGCCCTAGACCAGTTCAAGGACACAGCAGAGATTCCTACAGAAATCTCCTCATCTTTTATCCATACACAACCTGAAGTGCGGGGAGTTCACAGTGTGGGGCTACACTTCACTCACAGGCGCCAGGAGCCAGGGATCCCCATCAACAGTGTAGAAGTGTATTTCATAAGCTGCCTTAAAAGGTCTGAATTTGGCCGGGCACAGTGGCTCACGCTTGTAATTCCAACACTTTGGGAGGCATAGGCAGGTGGATCACCTGAGGTTGGGAGTTCGAGACCAGCGTGACCAACATGGAGAAACTCCGTCTCTACTAAAACTACAAAATTAGCCGGGTGTGGTGGTGCATGCCTGTAATCCCAGCTAATCGGGAGGCTGAGGCAGAAGAATCGCTAGAATTTGGAAGGCAGGGGTTGCGGTGAGCTGAGATCATGCCATTGCACTCCAGCCTGGGCAACAAGAGCAAAACTCCATCACAGAAAAAACAAAGGTCTGAATTCTTTTTATATTTTATTTTTTAAAATCTGTATAAAGTGGCCAGGCATGGTGGCTCATGCCTATAATCCCAACATGTTGGGAGGCTGAGGCTGGAGGGTTGCTTGAGACCAAGAGTTTGAGACCAGCCTGGGCAATAGAGTGAGACCTCATCTCTTCCAATAAAAATATAAATAAAAAAATTAGCAGAGCAAGGTGACCTGTGCTTGTATTCCCCACTACTCCAGAGGCTGAGGCAGGAAAATTGCGTCAGCCCAGGAGTTTGAGTTGAGTTGAGTGAGCTACAATCATGCCACTGCACTCCAACCTGGGCTACAGAGTAAGACCCTGTCTCAAAAAAAAAAAAAAAAAATGTATGGGGTACAAGTGTAATTTATGGATAAGATTGCATAATGGTGAATCTGGGCTTTTAGAGGCTCCATCACTCAAATAACGTACGTTGTACTCATTAGGTAAATTTTTATTATCCACCTCCCTCTTACCCACTCTCACGCTTCTAAGTCTCCATTTTGTATCATTCCACAGTCTACATTCAAAAGGTCTGAATTCTGCTGTTTGACTTTAACACTCTGGCACCCGGACCCCTTAATTTTCACCTAGTTCCTACAATCCCTTTGCCTGAGCAGGTGATATTGTTTCCAGAATATCTCTCATTGACCTGGATTTAACTCCCTGCTCTAGATTTCAGACTCTTAGGAGGCTAAATTTCCTGCCCAATCCACTGAATCATACCCAGGATCCTGGCTGCAAACAGATTAAAAACTAAACCTGGGGTATTTGAGAATTACATACAAGGTTTATTTACACGGTACAAGTTGTTATGGGTTCTAGGCCCAGGGAAAAAGCTCCAGTCTTCCACGGTGGTAGATGACTCTGTCACTTATCTTTTTTTTTCTTGAGATGGAGTTTCACTCTGTCACGCAGGCTGGAGTGTAGTGGTGCAATCTTGGCCCACTGTAACCTCCACCTCCAGGGTTCAAGCAATTCTCCTAGCTTAGCCTCCTGGGTAGCTGGGATTACAGGCAAGCGCCACCACGCCCAGCTAATTTCTGTATTTTTAGTAGACACAGGGTTTCACCATTGTGGTCAGGCTGGTCTCGAACTCTTGACCTCATGATCTGCCAGCCTCAGCCTCCCAAAGTGCTGGGATTACAGGTGTGAGCCACCACACCTGGCCTCTGTGACTTATCTTTGAGTTGGTTTTCCATCCTTCTCCTCTGGTCCCTCACTCCAATTCCCTGCCACCATTTTGCAAATAAACTCCCTGCACTCCTCCAGCCTCTGTCTCAATACCTGCTTCCCAGGTGCCTGGCTACCTAAACTAAAAGGGATTCTTTCTCAAGTACAATTTTAGGACTTCTGGAAGGTCCAGCCATTTCAGAGCCAATTCATTCCTTCTAATTCACACTCAAAGCCATCTCTCTCTTCCTCCATGCTGTTGAGAGCACCTAGGATGTCTGGCCATTCTCTGACCACTGTGCTCTGGGAATGGTTTCTCTGTCCCTTTCTGTCCTCTCTCCAGCCCTTAGATCCATCCTTCTGAACAGGCCCCTGGGGACCTCCATGCATATGGTTTCTTTGTACCTTGGAACAAGAGAGGATCTCTCTAGATTGGAGGCATCAGAAGCAGTTAGGAAACTGTGGACCTGACAAAAGACCATATAGCAGGGGAGATGAAAAGAGGTGGATGGAGCTGAGAAAATCAAGGGATGTGTAAGATTTAATGTAGAAGTGTAGGATTTAATGGCTGTGGGAAGGCATGGGAAAAAACAAAGGCAAGGCTAGGTCCAAGCTTCTCCCTTGGGTGCTGTTGGTGAGACCACAGTGTCTGAGAACATTTGCTAGTGGAACGATCATAGAAATTCCAGTCATCCTAGCTTCTCCCCCTACCAAATGCTGACCTCTTCTACACATGTTCAGACAGGTTCCATCTGATACTTTGGGTCTAGAACTCTACATGTCTCTAAAAGGCATTCTTTGTTGGTTCAACTAACACAAGGTAGAATTTTCAAAATTCAATTTTGCCAAGAAATCTGAAGAAAACCAAATTATGCTGAAGATGTGGTGGCTCACGCTTGTAATCCTAGCACTCTGGGAGGCCGAGGCGGGTAGATAGCTTGAGGTCAGAAGTTTGAGACCAGCCTGGACAACACGGTGAAACCCTGTCACTCTAAAATTAGCTGGGCATGGTGGTGCGCACCTGTAGTCCCAGCTGCTAGGGAGGCTGAGACAAGAGAAACACATGAATCCAGGAGGTAGAGGTTGTAGTGAGCTGAGATCATGCCACTGCACTCCAGCCTGGGCAACAGAGCAAGACTCTGTCTCAAAAAAAGAAAAAGAAAAAAAAAAAAACGACTTGGAGGGGTGACACACTAGTTTGCCTGGCAATTTGCAAGGCATGGAGTTTCTTACTTTCTGTTCTCAGTGCTGCAGAGGACTTCCTCTGTCCTTTCCTGGCCTTAGCAATTACCCCATCATCTGCATGCTATTTCCTAAGGAGATGGAGGACATCTTTTTCATTCATAGCCCTGTTTGAGCCACGGATAGTGCTTGCACTGAGACCTGTTGCGACAGCCAGAGTCTGGGAGGGAGAAAAGTCAGTCTGGATACATAAGAATATACAGTCCAAAACCACTTATGGGGAAGACTCAGGTCAAAAAGGGACAGGGAACAGGGGCCAAACCATAAAGACAAAATTCTAGATAATCATTCCAAACAATGGTGACATGAGACAGACGCACCACCCCACCCCTGCCCAGCCCCCACTGCGAGGCTGGAAAAGCAAGATCTCAATGCTAGTCAGAAAACTGAGGCTGGACAATTTGCAATTGCAAAAATATGGAACCAACCCAAATGCCCATCAATCAACGAGTGAATAAAGAAATGCAGTATGTACAGATACAATGGAATATTACTCAGCCATAAAAAGGAATGAATTAATGGCATTTGCAGTGACCTGGATGAGATGGGAGACTATTATTCTAAGTGAAATAACTCAGGAATAGAAAACCAAACATCGTGTGTTCTCACTCATAAGTGGGAACTGAGCTATGAGGATGCAAATGCGTAAGAATGATACAATGGACTTTGGGGACTCGGGGACAGGAAGGGAAGGGGATGAGGGATAAAAGACTACAAAGTGAGTGCAGTGTATACTCCTCGGGTGACAGGTACACCAAATCTCACAAATCACCACTAAAGAACTTACTCATGTAACCAAACACCACCTGTTCTCCAACAATGTATGGAAATAAAAAAAGGAAAAAAAAAAAAGAAAAGAAAACTGAGGCTGAGAAGTGTGAGTGAAGGCAGTGAGTGAAGGATGGTGTCAGAGAATAAAGGACAGGCTGGGGAAAGCCTTGCTCTTGGCATGGACATCAGTTTCCAGTTGCAAATGTCTTTCCCATGCAATGCACTGGAAGAGGGCACAAGAGGCCGGACACGGTGGCTCACACCAGTAATCCCAACACTTTGGGAGGCTGAGGTGGGCAGATCACCCGAGGTCAGGAGTTCAAGACCAGCCTGACCAATATGGTGAAACCCCATCTCTACTAAAAGTACAAAAATTAGCTGGGCGTGGTGGCACATGCCTGTAGTGTCAGCTACTCGGGAGGCTGAGGGGGGAAAGCTGCTAGAACCCAGAAGGCGGAGGTTGCAGTGAGCCGAGATTGCGCCACTGCACTCCACCCTGGCAACAGAGCAAGACTCTGTATCAAAAAAAAAAAAAAAGAAGAAGCACAAGTTTAAGGTCATAGATTCTGTCCTAGGAGAGTGCAGCTTTCCATCATTACCAAGACAGGCTTGTTTACTGAGAGTGGATGTGGTGAGCCAGGCACTGCTGCAAGGCCCTTGACTCACACATTTTGTGAATGCTTTCCAGTCTTAAGGTGGAGATTATTTCCCTGACATATCAAATTAGATACATAGAAATTAAGAAATTAGAACCTGGAGAAGTCAAATCACTTGCTAGCTGTGCTGAGATTTGAATATAGGTATATTGGTTTCTAAAGCCCCTGGTTGGTCGGTTGGTTGGTTGGTTGGTTTGAGACAGAGTCTTGCTCTGTCATCCAGACTGGAGTGCAGTGGTGCGATCTTGGCTCATTGCAACCACTGCCTCTGAGCCTCAAGCGATTTTCCTGCCTCAGCCTCCTGGGTAGCTGGGATTACAGGCATGTGCCATGACACATGGCTAATTTTTATATTTTTAGTAGAGATGGGGTTTCACCATATTGGCCAGGCTGGTCTCAAACTCCTAACCTCAAGTGATCCACCCGCCTTGGCCTCCCAAAGTTCTGGGATTACAGGACTGACCCACTACGTCCAGCCCAAGTCTCTGTTATTTTTATTAGAATATTCTAACTTCTCTGAATATATTTGGCTTCTCTCCCTCCTGAAGTGCTATTTATATCATGCTTTGGCTCAACCATGGTATGAGACATATGGCATCTTAAGAACATGAGCAAGCAGGAATGAAGAAATCAGGGGCCGATGAGTCAAGAGCTAGCCCAAGCCTAACTCTAAATTCTCTGGGGTCTGGGGTAAGGGTACGAATGGAGGCCTGCACAGCACACCCCAAAATATTGACAAGTTGTAAGTCAAGTCAAGAGTCTGATCAATCCAATATGATCTTCCATCATCCTCGACAAATAGATTTTCATGATAACCCAACAAGCCAAGTTAGAGTTGAGAGTTCTTGGGGTATCTCTAGGTTCTGTGCTTGTGGCATTATGGCATCTCTCAGCCCCCAGGTTGATACTTTTTTTTCTTTTATTTTGAGATGGAGTCTCACTCTGTCACCTGTCACTCTGTCAGACTGGAGTGCAGTGGCGCAATCTCGGCTCACTGCAGCCTCTGCCTCCCAGGTCAAGTGATTCTCCTGCCTCAGCCTCCTGAGCAGCTGGGATTACAGGCACCCACCACCACGCCTGACTAACTTTTGGATTTTTAGTAGAGACGATGTTTTGCCTTATCGGCCAGGCTGGTCTCGAACTCCTAACCTCAGGTGATCCTCCCACCTTCGCCTCCTAAAATGCTAGGATTACAGGCATGAATCACTGTGTCCAGACTAGAACCCTCACTTATTTCTGGAGAGAACAACAGAGCCAGATTAGCAACAGGTGGCACCAGGAGGACAGGTAACAGTAGGGAGGAAGAAAAATTCCAGGCTTCTCTCCTCCTGGCAGGGCAGAGACTGCTGATCAACTTCTGCCCAGAGCAGGTCTGGCTCAGGAACACTCTAAATCTGATGGCTGTAATGAAGGGTACCAGTGATTCTAATCAGAAGAGACCAGGGAAGGCAGGGGCTGATCATTTCCCTATTAGGAGTGACAATATAAACAGTGAGAAGGGCAGGGAGGCTTCCCTGCTTGCTAACCATAACTCCACCCAAAGTCAGCTTAAACCACTTACAGCCAGTTTAGAGATCTACCAGGGAAGCTTCAAGACGTTCTGTTAAAGGCCGGCAGCAGTGGCTCATGCCTGTAATCCCAGCCCTTTGGGAGGCTGAGGCAGGAGAATCGCTTGAGTCCAGGAGTTCGAGACCAGCCTGGGAAACATAGTGAGATTTCCATTCCTACAACAAATTTTAAAAGTTAGCCAAGTGTGATGGCATGCACCTATAGTCTCAGCTACTCAGGAGGCTGAGACAGGACTACAGGGGAAGTGAGATATGATCATGCCACTGCCCTGCAGCCTGGGCAACAGAGCAAGACACTATCTCTTAAAAAAAGAAAAAGAGGCTGAGAGCAGTGGCTCACGCCTGTAATTCCAGCACTTTGGGAGGCCTAGGCAGGTGGACCACTTGAGGTCAGGAGTTTGAGACCAGCCTGGCCAACACGGTGAAACCCCGTCTCTACTAAAAATACAAAACATTAGCCAGGTGTGGTGGTGGGTGCCTGTAATCCCAGTTACTTGGGAGGCTGAGGCAGGAGAATCGCTTGAACCTCGGACGCAGAGGTTGCAGTGAGCCGAGATTGTGCCACTGCACTCCAGCCTGGGTGACAGGAGTGAAACTCTGTCTCAAAAAAAACAAAAAAAGAAAGAAAAGAAAAAGATGCTCTGTTAGATCTGAAACTACTGATTGGTGACTGGGGTTGGTGGGTAGGAAGTAGGGACTGTTGTTAACATGTTAAGGCTCCACAGTTCTCCAGTGCCTTCCGCTGCATAAATCCTCTTTCTAAACGCATACTTTTATTTTTCTTTTCTTTCCTTTTTTTTTAGACAAGCTCTTGCTCTGTCACCCAGGGGCTGGAGTGCAGTGTCATAATCTCAGTTCACAGCAGCCTCAACCTCCCAAACTCAAGCGATCCTCCCTCCTCAGCCTTCTGAGTAGCTGGGACCACAGGCATGCACCTCCATGCCTGCCTAATTTTTGTTTGTTTGGTAGAGACCGGGTGGCTTTATGTTGCCCAGGCTGGTCTTGAACTCCTGGGCTCAAGCAATCCTCCCACCTCGGCCTCCCAAAGTGTAGGTGTGCACCACCTCAACTGGCCTAATACATACTCATTTTTAAAAAGAAAAATCCTTTCTATTATCATTCCATCTGTATTTACATTTGGCTGTTTATTTGGAATAAGTAAGTCTGTTTTGAATTTTCACACAATTTTTAAAAAATTGGATGACATCACTACTTTGGCTGCCCTGAAACCTATCATTACAGTACTGTCAGAGAAAAACAGTAGAATTTAGACATCGGAAGTTCAGCAGATCCTCTGATTTTGTCAATTAACTACTTCATATGTTGAGAATGTTATTTAACTTTTTCAGCCTCAGCTTCCGCTTGTCTCATGCAACTTAAAGGATGTTTCAGGTTCCCATGGGATAAAGCAGAAGCTAAAGCACTTTCCAGGTAACATGATGCAATACAAAGAGCATTGCTTTAGAATGAGATGGGGGAGGGTTTAACTGTGGTTCCACCATTTACTAATTGTGTAATCTTGGGCATGTTTCTTAAGCAACTTGACTTTGAGTATTTTCATTTGTAACACAGTGAACACAATACTTTTTTTTCTTCTTCTTATTTTTGAGACAGAATCTCACTCTGTTGCCCAGGCTGGAGCGCAGTGAGGCAGTCACCATTCACTGCAGGCTGGACCTCACAAGCTCAAGCAATTCTCCCACCTCAACCCCCAGAGTAGCTGGGACTGCAGGTGTGCACCACCATGCCTGGCTAACATTTCTAGTTTTTGTAGAGACAAGATCTCACTCTGTTTCCCAGGCTGGTCTCCAGTTCCTGGGCACAAGTGATCCTCTTGCCTTGGCCTCCCAACATGCTGACACCACAAACATGAGGCACTACACCTGGCCACAATACTTTTTACTATTGTAAAGATCTGAATGAAATAATAGTAAAGGAAATGAATACAGTTCCTTCCATATGGTAGATACTTACAAATACTAATTTCCTTCAATTTTCCTAGAATAAAATATTACAAGAGTTCTGATTAAACCCAGTTGATTGACCTGGATATTTTTTTCTAATTCTTCTCAAAATAAAGGAAATTGAAGTTATAAAACCAAAGGATACTATAATAATTCTAGGGGACTTTAATACTCCACTTTCAATAATGAATAGACCATCTAGACAAAAGAAGATCAACAATGCCTTTAACTAACTAGACCTAACAAATATCTACAAAACATCCATCCACCAACAATGAGATACAGATTCTTCTCAACTGCACATGGAACATTCTCCAGGATGGACCATACATTAGGCCACAAAATAAGTCTTAATAAACTTAAAAAGGTAGACCGGGCACAGTGGCTTATGCCTGTAATCTCAGCACTTTGGGAGGCCAAGGTGGGTGGATCACCTGAGGTCGGTAGTTCAAGACCAGCCTAACCAACAGGGAGGAAACCCGTCTGTACAAAAACAAACAAACAGACAAACAAAAAACAAAAAAATTAATCTGGCATGGTGGTGCATGCCTGTAATCCCAGCTATTCAGGAGGCTGAGGCAGGAGAATCACTTGAACCCGGGAGGCAGAGGTTACTGTGAGCTGAGCTCGCACCATTGCACTCCAGCCCGAGCAACAAAAGCAAAATTCCATCTGAAAAAAAAAATTTTAAAAGGTAGAAGTCATACAAAGTTATCTTCTCTAATCACATTGAATAAAATCAGAAATCTAGACCAAGACGAAAATGAAAATTCACAAATACATGAAAATTAACCAACACACTCTTAATCAATGGGTCAAAGAAGAAATCACAAGGGAAATTAGAAAATATCAGAGATGAATAAAATTTTTTTAAAACTTTCAATTAAAAAGTAAACTTTAATGTTGAAAATGCAAACTTGAGGAAGACAGAATAGATCACACGCAAGGCTATCACCTCACACTTGGAAGGTTGCACAGTGGCTGGGCAGAGGCGCTCCTCACTTCCCGGATGGGGTGGTGGCCGGGCAGAGGCGCTCCTCACTTCCTGGACTCTGGGCAGCTGGGTAGAGGCGCTCCTTACATCCCAGATGGTGGGGTGGCCCGCAGAGGCCCTCATCACTTCCCAGAGGGTTGACGGCTGGGCAGAGGTACTCCTCATTTCCCAATCAGTTAGGCAGCTGGACAGAGGTGCTCCTCACTTCCCAGACAACGTGCAGCTGGGCAGAGGCGATCCTCTTATCCCAGAGGGTTAGCGACCAAGCAGAGGTGCTCCTCACTTCCCAGATGGTGTGCAGCCGAGCAGAGGCGCCCCTCACTTCCCAGACGGTGGGCGGCCTGGCAGAGATGCTCCTCACTTCCCACACAGTTGGCAGCTGGGCAGAGGAGCTCCTCACCTCCTAGATGATTGGCGGCGGAACAGAGGCACTCCTCACTTCCCAGATGGGGTGGCCGGGCAGAGGCGCTCCTCACTTCCCAGATGGGGTGGCCGGGCAGAGGTGCTCCTCACTTCCCAGATGGGGTGGCTGGGCAGAGGCGCTCCTCACTTCCCAGATGGGGTGGCCGGGCAGAGGTGCTCCTCACTTCCCAGATGGGGTGGCTGGGCAGAGGCACTCTTCACTTTCCAGATGGGGCGGCGGCCGGGCAGAGGCGCTCCTCACTTCCCAGATGGGATGGCAGCCAGGCAGAGGCGCTCCTCACTTCCCAGACTGTGGGCAGCTGGGCAGAGGCAGTCCTCACTTCCCAGACTGTGGGCAGCTGGCCAGAGGTGCTCCTCACTTCCCAGATGGGGCGGCCAGGCAGAGGGCCTCCTCACT
Source organism: Trachypithecus francoisi (assembly GCF_009764315.1). NCBI lineage: Eukaryota > Metazoa > Chordata > Mammalia > Primates > Cercopithecidae > Trachypithecus > Trachypithecus francoisi. The sequence continues at coordinate 120,897,574 of NW_022681469.1, read as the reverse complement.
TTCTGGACGATCCACAGCTGGGCAGAGGTGCTCCTCACTTCCCAGAGGGCTGGCGGCTGGGCAGAGGCGCTCTTCACTTCCCGGTCAGTTGGACAGCTGGGCAGAGGTGCTCCTCACTTCCCAGACGACGCGCAGTTGGGCAGAAGCGATCCTCACGTCCCAGAGGGCTGGCGACAAAGCAGAGGTGCTCCTCACTTCCCAGATGGTGGGCAGCCGAGCAGAGGCGCCCCTCACTTCCCAGACGGTGGGTGGCCTGGCAGAGGTGCTCCTCACTTCCCACACGGTTGGCAGCTGGGCAGAGGTGCTAGTCACTTCCTGGACTGTGGGCAGCTGGGCAGAGGCGCTCCTCACTTCCTAGATGGGGCGGCAGCCAGGCAGAGGTGCTCCTCACTTCCCAGATGGTTGGCAGCTGGGCAGAGCGCTCCTCACTTCCTAGATGGGGCGGCAGCCAGGCAGAGGTGCTCCTCACTTCCCAGACGGTTGGCAGCTGGGCAGAGGCGCTCCTCACTTCCCACATGGGGTGGCGACCAAGCAGAGGTGCTCCTCACTTCCCAGACGGTGGGCGGCCAGGCAGAGGTGCTCCTCACTTCCCAGACGGTTGGTAGCTGGGCAGAGGTGCTCCTCACTTCCCAGACGGTTGGTAGCTGGGCAGAGGCGCTCCTCACTTCCTAGATGGGGCGGCAGCCAGGCAGAGGTGCTCCTCACTTCCCAGACGGTTGGCAGCTGGGCAGAGGCGCTCCTCACTTCCCAGATGGGGTGGCGACCAAGCAGAGGTGCTCCTCACTTCCCAGATGGTGGGCAGCCAGGCAGAGGTGCTCCTCACTTCTCAGACGGTTGGTAGCTGGGCAGAGGCGTTCCTCACTTCCCAGACGGTTGGTAGCTGGGCAGAGGTGCTTCTCACCTCCCAGACGGTTGGTAGCTGGGCAGAGGCGCTCCTCACTTCCCACATGGGGTGGCGACCAAGCCGAGGTGCTCCTCACTTCCAGATGGTGGGCAGCCGAGCAGAGGCGCCCCTCACTTCCCAGACGGTGGGTGGCCTGGCAGAGGTGCTCCTCACTTCCTGGACTGTGGGCAGCTGGGCAGAGGCGCTCCTCACTTCCCAGATGGTTGGCAGCTGGGCAGAGGCGTTCCTCACTTCCCAGATGGTTGGCAGCTGGGCAGAGGCGCTCCTCACTTCCCAGATGGGGTGGCGACCAAGCAGCGATGCTCCTCACTTCCCAGATGGGGTGGGCGACCAAGCAGAGGTGCTCCTCACTTCCCAGATGGAGTGGGCGACCAAGCAGAGGTGCTCCTCACTTCCCAGACGATGGGCGGCCAGGCAGAAGTGCTCCTCACTTCCCAGACCGTTGGTAGCTGGGCAGAGGCGGTCCTCACTTCCCAGAAGGGGAGGCCAGGCAGAGGCGATCCTCACGTCACAGACGGTTGGCAGACAGGCAGAGGTGCTCCTCATTTCCCAGATGGTGGGCTGCCGGGCAGAGGCGCTCCTCACTTCCCAGACGGTTGGTAGCTGGGCAGAGGCGCTCCTCACTTCCTAGATGGGGCGGCAGCCAGGCAGAGGTGCTCCTCACTTCCCAGACGGTTGGCAGCTGGGCAGAGGCGCTCCTCACTTCCCAGATGGGGTGGCGACCAAGCAAAGGTGCTCCTCACTTCCCAGATGGTGGGCAGCCAGGCAGAGGTGCTCCTCACTTCTCAGACGGTTGGTAGCTGGGCAGAGGCGTTCCTCACTTCCCAGACGGTTGGTAGCTGGGCAGAGGTGCTTCTCACCTTCCAGACGGTTGGTAGCTGGGCAGAGGGGCTCCTCACTTCCCACATGGGGTGGCGACCAAGCCGAGGTGCTCCTCACTTCCCAGACGGTGGGCAGCCGAGCAGAGGCGCCCCTCACTTCCCAGACGGTGGGTGGCCTGGCAGAGGTGCTCCTCACTTCCTGGACTGTGGGCAGCTGGGCAGAGGCGCTCCTCACTTCCTAGATGGGGCGGCAGCCAGGCAGAGGCGCTCCTCACCTCCCAGATGGTTGGCAGCTGGGCAGAGGCGCTCCTCACTTCCCAGATGGGGTGGCGACCAAGCAGCGATGCTCCTCACTTCCCAGATGGGGTGGGCGACCAAGCAGAGGTGCTCCTCACTTCCCAGATGGAGTGGGCGACCAAGCAGAGGTGCTCCTCACTTCCCAGACGATGGGCGGCCAGGCAGAAGTGCTCCTCACTTCCCAGACCGTTGGTAGCTGGGCAGAGGCGGTCCTCACTTCCCAGAAGGGGAGGCCAGGCAGAGGCGATCCTCACTTCACAGACGGTTGGCAGACGGGCAGAGGTGCTCCTCATTTCCCAGATGGTGGGCTGCCGGGCAGAGGCACTCCTCACTTCCCAGACGGTTGGTAGCTGGGCAGAGGTGCTCCTCACTTCCCAGTCAGTTGGACAGCTGGGCAGAGGTGCTCCTCACTTCCCACACGGTTGGTAGCTGGGCAGAGGTGCTCCTCACCTCCCAGACAGTTGGTAGCTGGGCAGAGGCGCTCCTCACTTCCCGGACGACGGGCAGCTGGGCAGAGGCGCTCCTCACTTTCCAGGCAGTTGGACAGCTGGGCAGAGGTGCTCCTCACTTCCCAGACGATGCGCAGCTGGGCAGAGGTGCTCCTCACATCCTAGAGGGTTGGCGACCAAGCAGAGGTGCTCCTCACTTCCCGGACGACGGGCAGCTGGGCAGAGGCGCTCCTCACTTCCCAGTCAGTTGGACAGCTGGGCAGAGGTGCTCCTCACTTCCCAGACGACGCGCAGCTGGGCAGAGGCGATCCTCACAGCCCAGAGGGTTGGCGACGAAGCAGAGGTGCTCCTCACTTCCCAGATGGTGGGCAGCCGAGCAGAGGCGACCCTCGCTTCCCAGACGGTGGGTGGCCTGGCAGATGTGCTCCTCACTTCCCAGTCAGTTGGACAGCTGGGCAGAGGTGCTCCTCACTTCCCAGACGACGCGCAGCTGGGCAGAGGGGATCCTCACATCCTAGAGGGTTGGCGACCAAGCAGAGGTGCTCCTCACTTCCCAGATGGTGGGCAGCCAAGCAGAGGCGCCCCTCACTTCCCAAACAGTGGGCGGCCTGGCAGAGGTGCTCCTCACTTCCCACATGGTTGGCAGCTGGGCGGAGGTGCTCCTCACTTCCTGGACTGTGGGCAGCTGGGCAGAGGCGCTCCTCACTTCCTAGATGGGGCGGCAGCCAGGCAGAGGTGCTCCTCACTTCCTAGATGGGGTGGCAGCCAGGCAGAGGTGCTCCTCACTTCCCAGACGGTTGGCAGCTGGGCAGAGGCGTTCCTCACTTCCCACATGGGGTGGCGACCATGCAGAGGTGCTCCTCACTTCCCAGACGGTGGGCGGCCAGGCAGAGGTGCTCCTCACTTCCCAGACGGTTGGTAGCTGGGCAGAGGCGTTCCTCACCTCCCAGATGGTTGGTAGCTGGGCAGAGGTGCTCCTCACTTCCCAGATGGGGTGGCGACCAAGCAGAGGTGCTCCTCACTTCCCAGATGGGGCAGCGGCCAGGCAGAGGTGCTCCTCACTTCCCAGATGGGGCAGCGGCCGGGCAGAGGCGTTCCTCACTTCCCACAGTGGGCAGCCAGGCAGAGGTGCTCCTCACTTCTCAGAAGGTGTGCGGCCAGACAGAGGTGCTCCTCACTTCCCAGACAGTTGGCAGCTGGGCAGCGGCGCTACTCACTTCCCAGATGGTTGGTGGCCAAGCAGAGGCACTCCTCACATCCCAGATGGTGTGGCAGCCAGGCAGAGGCGCTCCTCACTTCCCAGATGGTTCGCAGCCGGACAGAGGACTTCCCAGTCAGTTGGGCAGTCAGGCAGAGACGCTCCTCACTTGCCAGTCAGTTGGGCGGCCAGGTAGAGGCGGTCCTCACTTCTCGGACTATGGGCAGCTGGGCAGAGGCCCTCCTCACTTCCTGGACGATCCGCAGCTGGGCAGAGGCGCTCCTCACTTCCCAGATGACGGGCAGCTGGGCAAAGGCACTCCTCACTTCCCAGACGATGGGCAGCTGGGCAGAGGCGCTCCTCACTTCCCGGATGATGGGCAGGTGGGCAGAGGCGCTCCTCACTTCCCGGACGACGGGCAGCTGGGCAGAGGCCCTCCTCACTTCCTGGACGATCTGCAGCTGGGCAGAGGCGCTCCTCACTTCCCAGATGACGGGCAGCTGGGCAAAGGCACTCGTCACTTCCCAGACGATGGGCAGCTGGGCAGAGGCGCTCCTCACTTCCCGGATGATGGGCAGCTGGGCAGAGGCGCTCTTCACTTCCCGGACGACGGGCAGCTGGGCAGAGGCCCTCCTCACTTCGGGACAATCCGCAGCTTGGCAGAGGTGCTCCTCACTTCCCAGACGACGGGCTGCTGTGCAGAGGCGCTCCTCACTTCCCGGATGATGGGCAGCTGGGCAGAGGCGCTCCTCACTTCCCAGACGATGGGCAACTGGGCAGAGACACTCCTCACTTCCCGGACGACGGGCAGCTGGGCAGAGGCGCTCCTCACTTCCCAGTCAGTTGGACAGCTGGGCAGAAGTGCTCCTCACTTCCCAGACGACGCGCAGCTGGGCAGAGGCGATCCTCACATCCTAGAGGGTTGGTGACCAAGCAGAGGTGTTCCTCACTTCCCAGATGGTGGGCAGCCAAGCAGAGGCGCCCCTCACTTCCCAGACGGTGGGCGGCCTGGCAGAGGTGCTCCTCACTTCCCACATGGTTGGCAGCTGGGCAGAGATGCTCCTCACTTCCTGGACTGTGGGCAGCTGGGCAGAGGCGCTCCTCACTTCCTAGATGGGGCGGCAGCCAGGCAGAGGTACTCCTCACTTCCTAGATGGGGCGGCAGCCAGGCAGAGGCGCTCCTCACTTCCTAGATGGGGCGGCAGTCAGGCAGAGGTGCTCCTCACTTCCCAGACGGTCGGCAGCTGGGCAGAGGTGTTCCTCACTTCCCACATGGGGTGGCGACCAAGCAGAGGTGCTCCTCACTTCCCAGACGGTGAGCGGCCAGGCAGAGGTGCTCCTCACTTCCCAGATGGTTGGTAGCTGGGCAGAGGTGCTCCTCACTTCCCAGATGGTTGGTAGCTGGGCAGAGGCGCTCCTCACTTCCTAGATGGGGCGGAGGCCAGGCAGAGGTGCTCCTCACTTCCCAGACGGTTGGCAGCTGGGCAGAGGCGCTCCTCACTTCCCAGATGGGGTGGCGACCAAGCAGAGGTGCACCTCACTTCCCAGACGGTGGGCAGCCAGGCAGAGGCGTTCCTCACTTCCCAGACGGTTGGTAGCTGGGCAGAGGTGCTTCTCACCTCCCAGACGGTTGGTAGCTGGGCAGAGGCGCTTCTCACTTCTCACATGGGGTGGCAACCAAGCAGAGGTGCTCCTCACTTCCCAGACGGTGGGCAGCCGAGCAGAGGCGCCCCTCACTTCCCAGACGGTGGGTGGCCTGGCAGAGGTGCTCCTCACTTTCTGGACTGTGGGCAGCTGGGCAGAGGCGCTCCTCACTTCCTAGATGGGGCGGCAGCCAGGCAGAGGCGCTCCTCACTTCCCAGATGGTTGGCAGCTGGGCAGAGGCGCTCCTCACTTCCCAGATGGGGTGGCGACCAAGCAGAGATGCTCCTCACTTCCCAGATGGAGTGGGCGACCAAGCAGAGGTGCTCCTCACTTCCCAGATGGGGTGGGCGACCAAGCAGAGGTGCTCCTCACTTCCCAGATGGGGTGGGCGACCAAGCAGAGGTGCTCCTCACTTCCCAGATGGTGGGCGGCCAGGCAGAAGTGCTCCTCACTTCCCAGACGGTTGGTAGCTGGGCAGAGGCGGTCCTCACTTTCCAGAAGGGGAGGCCAGGCAGAGGCGCTCCTCACTTCACAGACGGTTGGCAGATGGGTAGAGGTGCTCCTCATTTCCCAGATGGTGGGCTGCCGGGCAGAGGCACTCCTCACTTCCCAGACGGTTGGTAGCTGGGCAGAGGTGCTCCTCACTTCCCAGTCAGTTGGACAGCTGGGCAGAGGTGCTCCTCACTTCCCAGACGACGCGCAGCTGGGCAGAGGCGATCCTCACAGCCCAGAGGGTTGGCGACGAAGCAGAGGTGCTCCTCACTTCCCAGATGGTGGGCAGCCGAGCAGAGGCGCCCCTCACTTCCCAGACGGTGGGCGGCCTGGCAGAGGTGCTCCTCACTTCCCAGTCAGTTGGACAGCTGGGCAGAGGTGCTCCTCACTTCCCAGACGACGCGCAGCTGGGCAGAGGCGATCCTCACATCCTAGAGGGTTGGCGACCAAGCAGAGGTGTTCCTCACTTCCCAAATGGTGGGCAGCCAAGCAGAGGCGCCCCTCACTTCCCAGACGGTGGGCGGCCTGGCAGAGGTGCTCCTCACTTCCCACATGGTTGGCAGCTGGGCAGAGGTGCTCCTCACTTCCTGGACTGTGGGCAGCTGGGCAGAGGCGCTCCTCACTTCCTAGATGGGGCGGCAGCCAGGCAGAGGTGCTCCTCACTTCCTAGATGGGGCGGCAGCCAGGCAGAGGTGCTCCTCACTTCCTAGATGGGGTGGCAGCCAGGCAGAGGTGCTCCTCACTTCCCAGACGGTTGGCAGCTGGGCAGAGGCGTTCCTCACTTCCCACATGGGGTGGCGACCAAGCAGAGGTGCTCCTCACTTCCCAGACGGTGGGCGGCCAGGCAGAGGTGCTCCTCACTTCCCAGACGGTTGGTAGCTGGGCAGAGGCGCTCCTCACCTCCCAGATGGTTCGTAGCTGGGCAGAGGTGCTCCTCACTTCCCAGATGGGGTGGCGACCAAGCAGAGATGCTCCTCACTTCCCAGATGGTGGGCGGCCAGGCAGAGGTGCTCCTCACTTCCCAGATGGGGCAGCGGCCGGGCAGAGGCGTTCCTCACTTCCCACAGTGGGCAGCCAGGCAGAGGTGCTCCTCACTTCCCAGAAGGTGTGCGGCCAGACAGAGGTGCTCCTCACTTCCCAGACAGTTGGCAGCTGGGCAGCGGCGCTACTCACTTCCCAGATGGTTGGTGGCCAAGCAGAGGCACTCCTCACATCCCAGATGGCGTGGCAGCCAGGCAGAGGCGCTCCTCACTTCCCAGATGGTTCGCAGCCGGACAGAGGACTTCCCAGTCAGTTGGGCAGTCAGGCAGAGACGCTCCTCACTTGCCAGTCAGTTGGGCAGCCAGGTAGAGGCAGTCCTCACTTCTCGGACTATGGGCAGCTGGGCAGAGGCCCTCCTCACTTCCTGGACGATCCACAGCTGGGCAGAGGCGCTCCTCACTTCCCAGATGACGGGCAGCTGGGCAAAGGCACTCCTCACTTCCCAGACGATGGGCAGCTGGGCAGAGGCGCTCCTCACTTCCCGGATGACGGGCAGCTGGGCAGAGGCCCTCCTCACTTCCTGGACGATCCTCAGCTGGGCAGAGGCGCTCCTCACTTCCCGGACGATGGGCAGCTGGACAGAAGTGCTCCTCACTTCCCGGATGATGGGCAGCTGGCAGAGGCGCTCCTCACTTCCCAGACGATGGGCAACTGGGCAGAGGCGCTCCTCACTTCCCGGACGACGGGCAGCTGGGCAGAGGCGCTCCTCACTTCCCAGTCAGTTGGACAGCTGGGCAGAGGTGCTCCTCACTTCCCAGACGACGCGCAGCTGAGCAGAGGTGATCCTCACATCCCAGAGGGTTGACAACCAAGCAGAGTTGCTCCTCACTTCCCAGATGGTGGGCAGCCGAGCAGAGGCGCCCCTCACTTCCCAGATGGTGGTCGGCCTGGCAGAGGTGCTCCTCACTTCCCACATGGTTGGCAGCTGGGCAGAGGTGCTCCTCACTTCCTGGACTGTGGGCAGCTGGGCAGAGGCGCTCCTCACTTCCTAGATGGGGCGGCAGCCAGGCAGAGGCGCTCCTCACTTCCCAGACGGTTGGTAGCTGGGCAGAGGTGCTCCTCACTTCCCAGACAGAGCAGCGGCTGGGCAGAGGCGCTCCTCACTTCCTAGATGGGGCGGCAGTCAGGCAGAGGTGCTCCTCACTTCCCAGACGGTTGGCAGCTGAGCAGAGGTGTTCCTCACTTCCCAGATGGGGTGGCGACCAAGCAGAGGTGCTCCTCACTTCCCAGACGGTGGGCAGCCAGGGAGAGGTGCTCCTCACTTCCCAGACGGTTGGTAGCTGGGCAGAGGCGTTCCTCACTTCCCAGACGGTTGGTAGCTGGGCAGAGGTGCTCCTCACCTCCCAGACGGTTGGTAGCTGGGCAGAGGCGCTCCTCACTTCCCAGATGGGGTGGCGACCAAGCAGAGGTGCTCCTCACTTCCCCGATGATGGGCGGCCAGGCAGAGGTGCTCCTCACTTCCCAGACGATTGGCAGCTAGGCAGATGTGCTCCTCACTTCCCAGATGGTGGGCAGCCGGGCAGAGGTGCTCCTCACTTCCCAGATGGGGCAGCGGCCGGGCAGAGGCATTCCTCACTTCCCACAGTGGGCAGCCAGGCAGAGGTGCTCCTCACTTCCCAGACGGTGTGCGGCCGGACAGAGGTGCTCCTCACTTCCCAGACAGTTGGCAGCTAGGCAGAGGCGCTACTCACTTCCCAGATGGTTGGTGGCCAAGCAGAGGCCCTCCTCACGTCCCAGATGGCGTGGCAGCCAGGCAGAGGCGCTCCTCACTTCCCAGATGGTTCGCAGCCGGACAGAGGACTCCCCAGCCAGTTGGGCAGTCAGGCAGAGACGCTCCTCACTTGCCAGTCAGTTGGGCAGCCAGGTAGAGGCAGTCCTCACTTCTCAGACTATGGGCAGCTGGCAGAGGCGCTCCTCACTTCCCAGACGACGGGCAGCTGGGCAAAGGCACTCCTCACTTCCCAGACGATGGGTAGCTGGGCAGAGGCGCTCCTCACTTCCCGGACGACAGGCAGCTGGGCAGAGGTGCTCCTCACTTCCCAGACGATGGACAGCTGGGCAGAGGCGCTCCTCACTTCCCGGACGACAGGCAGCTGGGCAGAGGCGCTCCTCGCTTCCCAGATAGGGCGGCGGCTGGGCAGAGGCGCTCCTCACTTCCCGGACTGTGGGCAGCTGGACAGAGGCGCTCCTCACTTCGCAGACAGTTGGAAGCTGGGCAGAGGCCCTCCTCACTTCTTGGACTGTGGGCAACTGGGCAGAGGTGTTCCTCACTTTGCGGACGGTTGGAAGCTGGGCAGAGGCGCTCCTCACTTCCCAGACGGTTGGCGGCCAGGCAGGGGTGCTCCTCACTTCCCAGTCAGTTGGACGGCCAGGGAGAGGCGCTCCTCACTTCCCAGACCGTTGGCATCTGGGCAGAGGCGCTCCCCACTTCCCGGACAGCTGGCAGTTGGGCAGAGGGGCTCCTCACTGCGCTTCTCACTTCCCAGATGGTTGGCGGCCGGGCAGAGGCACTCCTCACTTTCTGGACTGTGGGCAACTGGGCAAAGGCCCTCCTTGCTTCCTGGATGGTTGGCAGCTAGGCAGAGGCGCTCCTCACTTCCCGGACTGTGGGCAGCTGGCAGAGGCGCTCCTCACTTCCCAGACAGGGTGGCGGCTGGGCAGAGGTGCTCCTCACTTCCCAGACAGGGCAGTGGCTGGGCAGAGGCACTCCTCGCTTCCCAGACAGGGCGGCAGCTGGGCAGAGGTGCTCCTCGCTTCCCAGACAGGGCGGTGGCTGGGCAGAGGTGCTCCTCACTTCCCAGACAGATGGTTGGTGGCCGGGCAGGGGCACTCCTGACTTCTCAGTCAGTTGGGCGGCCGGGGAGAGGCGCTTCTCACTTCCCAGACCGTTGGCAGCTGGGCAGAGGTGCTCCTCACTTCCCAGACGATGGGCAGCTGGGCAGAGGCGCTCCTCACATCCCAGACGGGGCGGCGGCTGGGCAAAGGCGATCCTCACTTCCCAGACGGGTTGGCGGCCAGGCAGAGTCTCTCCTCACTTCCCAGACGGGTTGGCGGCCAGGCAGAGTCGCTCCTCACTTCCCAGAAGGTTGAAGGCCAGGCAGGAGCCTCCTCACTTCCCAGTCAGTTGGGCAGCCAGGGACAGGTGCTCCTCACTTACGGGACTGTGGGCAGGTGGGCAGAGGGACTCCTCACGTCTCAGACAGTTGGCAGCTGGGCAGAGGCGCTCCTCACTTCTCGGAGGGTTGGCAGCTGGGCAGACGCGCTCCTCACTTCCCAGACGGTTGGTAGCTGGGCAGAGGTGCTCCTCACTTCCCAGAAGTGTTGGCTGGGCAGAGGCGCTCCTCACTCCCCAGAAAGTTGGTGACTGGGCAGAAGTACTCCTTACTGTGCTTCTCACTTCCCGGACAGTGGGCAGCAGGGCAGAGGCGCTCCTCACTTCCGGGATGGTTGGCAGCCGGGCAGAGGTGCTCCTCACTTTCCGGACGGTTGGCAGCGGGGCAGAGACGCTCCTCACTTCCCAGAAGGCTGGTGACTGGGCAGAGGCCTCCTCACTGTGCTCCTCATTTCTCGGACTGTGGACAGCCGGGCAGAGGCGCTCCTCACTTCCAGGACGGTTGGCCAGTGGTCGGGCAGAGGCCCTCCTCACTTCCCAGAAGGTTGGCGGTGGGGCAGAGGCGCTCCTCACTTCCGGGACGGCGGGCGGCGGGGCAGAGGCGCTTCTCACTTCCCGGACGGGTTGGCGGCCGGGCAGAGGCGCTTCTCACTTCCCGGACGGGTTGGCGGCCGGGCAGAGGAGCTCCTCACTTCCCGGACGGTTGGCAGCGGGGCAGAGGCGCTCCTCTCTTCCCAGAAGGTTCGTGGCTGGGCAGAGGCCTCCTCACTGTGCTCCTCATTTCCCAGACGGTGGGCGGCCCGGCAGAGGCGCTCCTCACTTCCAGGACGGTTAGCCAGTGGTCGGGCAGAGGCCCTCCTCACTTCCCGGAAGGTTGGCGGCCAGGCAGAGGCGCTCCTCACTTCCAGGACGGGTTGGCGGCCGGGCAGAGGAGCTCTTCATTTCCCGGACAGTTGACAGCGGGGCAGAGGCGCTCCTCACTTCCCAGAAGGTTGGTGGCTGGGCAGAGGCCTCCTCACTGTGCTCATTTCCCCGACGGTGGGCGGCCGGGCAGAGGCGCTCCTCACTTCTCTGACTGTGGGCGGCCGGGCAGAGGCCCTCCTCACTTCCGGGATGGTGGGCGGCGGGACAGAGGTGCTCCTCACTTCCGGGACTGTGGGCGGCCGGGCAGAAGCGCCTCGCACTTCCCGGGCTGTTGGCAGCTGAGCAGAAGCGCTTCTCACTTCCCAGACAGTTGGCACCAGGCACAGGTGCTCCTCACTTCCCAGACAGTGGGCAGCTGGGCAGAGGCGCTCCTTACTTCCCGGACTGGGCGGCGGGCGGGCAGAGGTGGTCCTCACTTCCCAGACCGTTGGCTGCAGGGCAGAAGCGCTCCTCATTTCCCAGAGGGAGCAAAATAAAAATCTTTTAAAAAGACACAACATACCAGCTGGTTGCTGTGACTCAAGCCTGTAATCCTAGCACTTTGGGAGGCCAAGGAAGACGGACCACTTGAGGTCAGGAATTCAAGATGAGCCTGACCAACATGGTTAAATCCTGTCTGTACTAAAAATACAAAAATTAGCCAGCCATGGTGGTGGGTACCTGTAATCTCAGCTGCTCCGGAGGCTGAGGCAGGAGCATCGCTTGAACCCCGGAGGCAGAGGTTGCAGTGAGCTGAGAAGGAGCCCCTGCGCTCTAGCTTGGGCGACAGAGTGAGATTCTGTCTCAAAACAAAATAAAACAAAACAAAACAAAAAACCAAAAAACACAACATACCAAAATGTATAGTATACAGCAAAGGCAGTGTGCAGAAGGAAATGTTTAATTGTAAATGTTACATTAAAAAAGAAGGAAGATCTCAAATAAATAAGCTAACTCTCCGACATAAGCAACTAGGAAAAGCAGAAAAAATTAAACACAAAGCTAGCAGAATGAAGGAAATCATAAAGATTAGCACAGAGAAAAATAAAATAGAGAATATAAAAAGCAGTAGAGAAAATCAATGAACTAAAAGATATCTTTCAAAATTGGCAAACCTTTAGCTAGACTGACAAAAAAGAGAGAGAAAAGATTAGCAACTTAAATCAGAAATGAAAGAGAAGATCTATCCCTACCGATCTCACGTAAATAAGAATTGTAAAGGAATACTAAGAAGAATTGCAAACCAAAAAATTAGATAACATAAGTGAAATAATAAAGTTTCTAGAAATACACAAATTATCTAAACTGACTCAAGTCTTGAGAAATAGAGACTCTCAATAGATCCATAACGTTAAAGGGATTGAATAATCAAAATCCCCCAAGAAGGAAAAGTTTACAACCTGATGCCTTCAACAGTTAATTCTAATGTTTAAAGAATTAGCGTCAATCCTGCTGGAATTACAAAGTGTAATCACAGCACTTCGGGAGTCCGAGGCGGGCGGATCACGAGGTCAGGAGTTCGAGATCAGCCTGGCCAACATGGTGAAACCTCGACTCTATTAATAATACAAAAATTAGCGGGACGTGGTGGTACGTGCCTGTAGTCCCAGCTACTTGAGAAGCTGAGGCATGAGAATCACTTGAACCCTGGAGGCAGAGGTTGCAGTGAGCCGAGATTGGGTGACAGAGTGAGACCCCGTCTCAAAAAATAAAAAAAGAAAAAGGAAGAGGAAACAGAATTAACATCAGTCCTTGTCAAATTCTTCTAAAAATTGAAGAGGATGAAACATTTCCTTTAAAATGGTACATTTCGACATCATTAATTGCATTCACAATAATGCATAATCTTCATCTATTTGCAAAATTTTTCATCACTCCCAAACAAAAATTCTTACCATTCAGCAATAACTCCGATGAAATTGCTGATTTTGATATATTTGTCTCTGTGAATTTGCTCACTCCAGATTGTATTAGTCAGTTTTCACACTGCTGAATAAAGATATACCCAAGACAGGGCACTTCTTACATGGCGGCAGACAAGAGAGAATTGAGAACCAAGTGAAAGGGGTTTCCCCTTATAAAACCATCAGATCTCATGAGACTTATTCACTACCAGGAGAACAGTATGGGGGAACTGCCCCCATGATTCAGTTACCTCCTTTTGGGTCCCTCCCACAACATGTGGGAATTATGGGAGCAACAATTCAAGATAAGATTTGAGTGGGGGCACAGCCAAACCAAATCACAGATGTTTCGTATAAGTGGAATCACATAATGTTTACCATTTTGTGTTTTGTATTTCACTCAGCATGTTTTCAAGGTTCATCCACATTGTAGCATGCATCCAAACTTTGTTCTTTTTATGCATGAATAATATTCCATTATATAGATATACCATAATTTGATTATACATTGGTTTTTCACCTTTTGTTTCCTTGTTTTTACCTCTTGGTTATTATGAATAATCTTGCAATGAATGTTGGCATAAAGGTTATTTGAGTTCCTGTTGTCAGGTTTTCTGGGTGTATATCTAGGAGTGGAATTGCTGGGTCATTTTGTAATTCTATGTTTAGCTTTCGAGGAACTGCCAAACTGTTTCAATAATGGTTGCACAGGCCAGGTGCAGTGGCTCACTCCTGTAATCCCAGCACTTTGGGAGACTGAGATGGGTGGATCACTTGAGGCCATGAGTTTGACATAATGGTTGCACAATTTTACATTCCCACCAACAGTGTACACAGTTCCAATTTCTTAACATACTTGCCAACACTTTTTATTTTCCTTACGTATTTTCAGTTGCAGACATCTTAGAAAGTGGTATCTCATTGCAGCTGTTATTTGCATTTCTCTAATGATTAGTGATGTTGAGCATCTTTTCATGCACTTATTGGCCATCTGTCTGCTTTATTTGAAAAAATGTCTATCAAGTCGTTTGCCTATCTTTAAAGTAAAAGTGTTTGTCTTTTTGTTATTGAGGTATAGAAGTTCTTTGTATATTTGGATATTAAACTCTTATCAGATATATGATTTGCGAATATTTCCCCCTTTCTGTAGGTTTTTTATTTTCTTGATAGTGTCTTTTGAAATATAAAATTTTAAAATGTTGATGAAGTCTTTTTTTTTTTCCCCCGCCACTTGTGCTTTTGGTGTTAAGGACATAAAGATATAACCTTATGTCTTCTTCTAAGAACGTTATAATTTGAGCAAGTACATTTAGGTTTGATCCATTTTGAGTTAACTTTTTTGTTTTTTTTGACAGAGTCTTGCTCTTGTCACCCAGGCTGGAGTGCAGTGGCACAATCTTGGCTCACTGCAACCTCCGCCTCCTGGGTTCAAGCAATTCTCCCACCTCAGCCTCCTGAGTAGCTGGGATTATAGGCACACGCCACCATGCCTGGCCAATTTTTGTACTTTTAGTAGAGACAGGGTTTAGCCATGTTGGCCAGGCTGGTCTCCAACTCCTGACCTCAGGTAGTCTGCCCTCCTTGGCCTCCCAGAATCCTGGGATTACAGGCGTGAATCACCGTGTCCGGCCGAGTTAACTTTTTTTTATAATGTAAGGTAAGAGTTCAACTTCAGTCTTCTGCGCATAGATACCTGGTTGTCCCAGCATCATTTGTAGAAGAAAGTACTCTTTATCCATTGAATGTACTTGGCACCCTTATCAAACATCAATTGGCCAGAGATGTACAGGTCTATTTCTGAACTCCCAATTCTGTTTCTTTGATCTATATGTTTGTCATTATGCCAGCACCACAATATTTTGATGAGTGTTGTTTTAGTCAGTTTTAAAGGGAAAATGAGCTCGTTCGTCATCCTTTGGTTGACAACAAGTGGATAATCAAATTGTGGTATTCTGTACAATAGGATATTATTCAGCTATGGGTATAGCACCAGGTGCAAGAAAAAACAGCTATCAGATGTGGGGTTGATAACAGGTGAGTTGACTGAAAGTCAGTGCACAGAGCAGGTGCCTCCCCACTCTCCGTGCAGACAAGTAACTGCTTTTTTGCAACAGAAAATAAGGAGTTTATTCTCTAGAGAAACCAAGCCAGAATAAGTCTAAATTCAGGGCATGGGATAGGATGAAGAACATGGGTAAAGTGCTAAACTAAAAGCAGGAAATAAAGTGAAAGTCTGCAAAGTGAATTGGTTACCTAAGCCTCTAGCTTATGACCTGCTCACAGCACTTCTACAACTAAAATTTTGGTGAATGGTGAGGGAAATCTAGAATGGATGAAGTAGAGGGGAGATAATAAATATAGAATAATACATTAATAAATATAGAATTAAAACATAGAATAAATATTAACTATGATCTTTGATCAGATACAGCAGTGGGATCTACAGGTTGTTCCAAGAGTATACTTGTATCAATTTTTTCAGGTTTATGTGTGGCTCCCATATTGAAGAGGACTCTGTGATGAATGGGGTGTCATGAAGGACTTGAATAAATCTGAATGTTGCAAGGGGTGAGCTATCTCAGACACCTCTTGTACACCATTGCCTAACCTTAGTCCTGTGTCTTACTCTAGCTGCTGTTGTAGCCACCAATTCTGAGCAGCAGACTTCCACCAGTTCTGCCCACTGCAACCAGACAGCACCTCACTCCAAGTTCACACTACACAACTCTTACTTCCTATCTTGGAGCTTCTCTGATGTCACAGCATGGATGCCTGTGAGAAGTGTGGCACTCTCATGTGGAAACCAGAATCTATGAGACCACCTCGACCAGTGGAAGATTGGATCTGATGGATAAATGCTTCCCCCTTTTGTCTTCCACGTGAGATCCATAGAATGTTCTGGTGAGATGGAGCACCATCACTTGTAGCAATGGCCAACTTCATAGCTCATCTTTGTATTTTTCCCCCCTCTGTCTTTACTCCACTACCCCAGTTCCTCATTCCTGTCCCCTGGAACACTCCCGATAACTACCTAAATGCATGCTCTTGTCTAATTCTCTGCATTTTTAGAGGGGTCCAAATTAAGACAAATCTGAAATATTTTACCCAACTGTATGGGCAAAAGATACGAAATTATAATAAAGATATTTTCAGACACACAGTGACAGAAAGGAAAAGGATAGAAGGTAGGAAGAAAACGAAGAAGGAAGGAAGGAAGGAAGGAGAAGGCAAGGCAAGGAAGGAAGGAGGGAAGGAAGGAAGGAAGGAGAAGGCAAGGCAAGGAAGGAAGGAGGGAAGGAAAGGAAGGGGAGGGAGAGAGGGAGGGAGACAGGAAGGGAGGAAGGAAGGAAAGAAGGAAGGAAGGAGGAAGGTGGAAAGGGGGAAGGAAGAAAGGGAAAGAGGAAGGGAGGAAGGTGGAAAGGGGAAGAAAGGAAGGAAGGAAAGAAGAAAGGACAGAAGGAAGGAGAAGGGAAGGGACGGAGGGAAGGAAGGGGAGGGAGAGAGGGAGGGAGGAAGGAGGGAAGGAGAAAGGAAGAAAAGAAGGAAGGAAGACAAGAAAAAAAGAAAGAAAGAAAAAGGAAGGAAAGAAAAGAAAAAGAAAGGAAGGAAGAAAGAAAAGGAAGGAAGGAGGGAGGGAGGGAAAGAAAAAGAAAGAAAGAAAAGAAAGACAAAGAAAGGAAGGGAGGGAAAGGAAGAAAAGAAAGAAAGAAGAGAAAAGAAAGAAAAAAAGGAGAGAGAGAAAAAGAGAAATACATAGGGATGAAGAAAACTAGTACTAATCCAATTCACAAAATTGGCCAAGTTTCAGAATAACAGCTGTGCAGCAGATTCAAAGAAGAAGCACTGCAGATTAAACTTTCAGGAAGGATAACTCTAGGCGTTGGGGTGAGGTGGGGGGTAGGGGAAATAATATAAAGAAGATTTTATGTGCGTGAGCCTTTGGGGAGAAAATCACCACATATAGGAAACTGATAGGTCTGATGGTAAAATTTCATATGTATATTGAAACAATGCAAGTGAAAGATAAAGTAATTATTTACTCCCCCACATTTCCCAGAGAGGAAATGTAATCATAAAAAAGTATGGCCCACTGGTGAACAATATTTAGACAGCCATAATAATATAAATTTTTGTAATTGATTTTTCTAAACATATAGCTGGATGGGTAGGATAAGGGAGGAAAAGTGTGTGTGTGTAGGGGGAACCATGAAAAAGAGCTAATTCATCACTTATCATGCAAAAAAAAGACAATAGAAAATATTTAAACTGATATATCAACAAGAAGTAGTAAAAAACTGCTTTTCAGTATTTTTAAGGTTTTCAGTTAATGCAGCAGTCTGCAACTGAGAGAAGTATATTCTCAGTCTAAGAACGAGGATAGAAACATGAGATTATTTTATTTGCTCCTCTGACCTCTACCTTCAACTGTGTTATATTGAATTTCATTTTCACTTTACTTCATAACCTCTTGACCAGATCCCATAGCTCTCTAGTTGTTTTTTTTTTTTTTTTTCCCCCTTGAGACGAAATTTTGTTCTTGTTGCCCAGGATGGAGTGCAGTGGTGCGATCTTGGCTCACCACAAACTCCGACTCCCAGGTTCAAGCGAATTCTCCTGCCTTGGCCTTCTGAGTAGCTGGGATTACAGGCATGCGCCACCACGCC
Organism: Trachypithecus francoisi; assembly: GCF_009764315.1. Lineage (NCBI taxonomy): Eukaryota > Metazoa > Chordata > Mammalia > Primates > Cercopithecidae > Trachypithecus > Trachypithecus francoisi. Next base: position 120,880,145 of record NW_022681469.1, on the reverse strand, counting down.
CGGCTAGTTTTGTATTTTTAGTAGAGACAGGGTTTCTCCATGTTGGTCAGGCTGGTTTCAAACTCCCGACCTCAGGTGATCCACCCACGTTGACCTCCCAAAGTGCTGGGATTACAGGCATTAGCCACCCACCCAGCCCTCTAGTCATTTTTCAAAAGGTGTGAAAAGTCCAGTTCACCTTCCTTGATTTTAAAACTTCAGTCATAGGCCAGGTGCAGTGGCCTGTAATCTCAGCACTTTGGGAGGCCGAGGCAGGAGGAACGCTTGAGGCCAGGAGTTTGAGGCCAGCCTGGGCAGCATAACAAGACCCCATCACTACAAAAAATTTTAAAAATTAACTGGACATGGTGGCATGCACCTATAGTCCCAGCTACTCAGGAGGCTGAGTTGGAAGGATCGCTTGAGCCCAGGAGTTCAAGGCTGCAGTGAGCTATGATTGCCCCACTGCACTCCAGCCTGGGCAGCACAGTGAGGTTTCTAAAAATAAAATGAAATAAAATAAAGTAAAATACTTCAATCTTAGAAGCCATGAATACTCTCCTTCCTTCCCATCCTTCCCATCCATTCATACTTCCCCCTACACACACACACCTTTCCTCCCTTATCCTACCTATCCAGCTATGTTTTTAGAAAAATCAGTCACAAAAGTTTTTATTATTATGGCTGTCTAAATACTCTTCCATGCCTCAGGCAAGGAACTCAGAGAAAACAGGAGACGTGCTGGCAATTTCATCCCCATATATCTTGGTCAGCAATTGGGGTCACGGTAAAGGAGTAAACATCTTATTTATTTATTTATTTATTTACTATTATAATTATTATTATTATTTGAGATGGAGTCTCGCTCTTATCACCCAGGCTGGAGTACAGTGGTGCAATCTCAGTTCACTGCAACTTCCACCTCCAGGGTTCATGCAATTCTCCTGCCTCAGCCTCCGGAGTAGCTGGGATTACAGGTACCCGGCATCACGCCTGACTAATCATTGTATTTTTAGTAGACATGGGGTTTCACCATGTTGGCCAGGCTAGTCTCAAATTCCTGACCTCAGGTGATCCGCCCGCCTCAGCCTCCCAAAGTGCTGGGATTACAGGGGTGAGCTACCACGCCCTGGTAAAGGAGTAAACATCTGAATGTATACCTAGTACTGTTATCACAGCCTCCCAGCTAACACTGGCCACAGACATCGACCATGCAGCTAGACCTCAGTGTTTATCTGCTCATAGGGCACTTGTAGAAATCTTTTGAAGGGTGCTCAGGAAAGTTTCCACCATCAGGTTTACCTCTTCCAACCCCATCCACCCTGACACATGGCCTCTTGCTGCTGCTGTTCTGTCCAACAGACTGCCAAAAAGATGGCTCCATGCTGGCCAACTTCCCCAGGACCTCTTTGATCCACAAGAAACCCTGCATCCTTGCCATGCCGCTCCTCCCACCTCGCTCCCATCTCTTCCTCCTCTGCTGAAATAGACATCAAGGGCAATCAGCCAGCATGTTGCAAAGCAAACACCCAAGAGGGGAATGAGGTGCCAATCTCTCCTTCTTTGGGGTACCCTTAATCTCTTCTTGAAATCCCCTCTCTCATTTCTTGGTGTGGAGCTGCCACGGGAAGCATGCAAATGAAATAGAATGGAGGCAGGGCGTGGTGGGTTCACACCTCTAATCCAGCACTTAGGGAGGCTAAAGTGGGCGGATCACTTCAGGTCAGAAGTTCGAGACCAGCCTAGTCAACATAATGAAACCCTGTCTCTACAAAAATGCAAAATTAGCCAGGCGTGGTGGTGCGCTCCTGCAATCCCAGCTACTCGGGAGGCTGAGGTGGGAGGATCAGTTGAACCCAGGAGGCAGAGGTTGCAGTGAGCTGAGATCACACCACTGCACTCCAGCTCTGTCTCAAAAAAGAAAAAGAAAAAGAAAAAAAGTGAATGAAGGAGACATCAATTTCTCCCCCTAGGCATATAGTTCCCAAGATCTTCCCAGAGTTTTGGGTGTTCTACTTAATTAAGTTTGGAGAAGAAGGAGTAGGTGATGGCAACAAAGCTATGAGAGTCAATATCGTGTAAGTATCCAGAGCCAGACTACCCAAAATAGAAACCTGTTCCTGCTTTTGGGCAGAATTATTAATAACTAATCTCGCCAAGTCTCAGTTCCTTCATCTGTAAAATAGAAACACTTCAGAGGGTCATTATAATAGTTAAATGAATAAATTAAGGAGTTTAGAGTAAGATCTGGGACGTGGTAAACACTACATAAGTGTTATCTGTTCTTATTATTTCTGCCACACATTAGAAAGATCTTGAGAGATGAGTCTTGTCATCTTGTCAATTCTCTTTAGACTGTGGGAGTACTTAGCACCTATTATTTTTAGCTTTGAGGCTATAGCTACAATTCTGAAACCAAAGCAAAAATCTATTTAATGTCTTGCTACACATATTATTTAGAAATATGGAGATAAATGCTAGAAGAAAGAGCTAAAAGAGTAGACAGTGATTGCCTCTAGAGAGTAAGGCGGACTACTACTACTCATTACCAGCCCTTTAAGTACTATTCAATTTTTTAAAATTAGATGCATGCATTACTTTGATAAAATTAATTCTTAATTTTTAAAGAAGAGAATACTTTTTGAGAATATAAAACAGAATTCTACATGTTCATTAGCATCTATTTTGTTTTGGTCATATTTTAAAGGTGTCATGACAAGCCTGGAAAACATATATAGGACCCAAAGTTATCACCCAATTGGGATTGAAAAACTTGTATACAGACAATGCAGAAACCCTTAAGTAATTCTTTAATCCTCGTTTTTTCTCTCCTTCCTTTTTCTCTCGTAACAACAACAAAAAAAAATGCCCTTTTTTTTGTTAAACAAAGCATTCTAAAACTCACTCAGGTAATTGAGTGCACTGTTTCTTGATGGGCTCTTACATTTGATGGGATTTAGAATTATTTTACAGTAGTAGTATTTTTTCAGGATGTTCAGTGTTTCCCGAGTTACCTATGGCCTTCCTGGTGGCATTTTTTTCTGCATGACAGTGTATTCCGCACATTTAATTCTACACTTTTGGGAAACAGGGTGAATGTGAAGCCGTGTCGTTGTCTGGGGTAAATATTCAAGGTTCATTGTCTCACACCAAGGAAACTGAGGATGTGGGCGCACAAGAAGTGAGTTTAAGATTGGAGGTTTAATCGATGAAAGAAAGAGAAAAGAGAATAGGTATCGCTCCTGCAGAGAGAGAGGGGTGCCCCAGTGGGTCTTTGGTCTGCAGTGAAGTGCACGGGTTTTTTGTTTGTTTGTTTGTTTGTTTGTTTTTGAGACAAAGTCTCGCTCTGTCTCCCAGGCTGGCGTGTGGTGGTGTGATCTCGGCTCCCTGCAAGCTCCCCCTCCCAGGTTCAAGCGATTCTCCTGCTTCAGCCTCCTGAGTAGCTGGGACTAGAGGTGCCCACTACCACACCCGGCGGCTAATTTTTTTGTGTTTTTAGTAGAAATGGGGTTTCACTGTGTTAGCCAGAATGGTCTCAATCTCCTGACCTCGTGATCCGGCAACCTCAGCCTCCCAAGGTGCTGGGATTACAGGCAGGAGCCACCGCCTGTAATATAGTTCCCAAGATCTTCCCAGAGATCTTAGCGGGGGAGGGGCTGTTTATATACTGGCTTGAGGAGGCAGTGTCTGATTTACATAGGCCTTAAAGATTGGTTGGACCAGGTGCGTCATTTACATAGCACTGGAAGAAGCTGAGTGCCCCACCCTAATCTTTTATTATGCAGATGAAATCTCTACCTGGTTGGCACCATGTTATCTGTTCTTTACTGTGCACGTGGTTGACAAAGAAAAGGGAATATGGAGCCGCCATGTTGAACATGGCTATCCCCCAGGTAGACTTTTCCTATTGGCACAACTGCCAGCCTTAACCCCTACAAGCTTCCAGCTTGCTTATCTGTGTCTGCAGCTTGATTTTACAGTCTGCTCTTTGTTAGAAAAGAAATGATTTTGGGCTGCTTTTCATTAAAAGGAAAACCTTACCGAAGACTGTTTACCCTCACTATCTACCTAAATAATTTCTTTTTAACTCCTATATCAACTTGATCCTATGCCAAGGTTCAAGTGATTCTCCTGCCTCAACCTCCCAAGTAGCTGGGATTACAGGTGTCCGCCACCATGCACAGCTAATTTTTGTTTTTTTAGTAGAGATGGAGTTTCACCATGTTGGCCAGGCTGGTCTCGAACTCCTGACCTCACGTGATCCGCCCACCTTGGACTCCCAGAATGCTGGGATTACAGGTGTGAGTCATCATGCCCAGGCCAAATGTTTTTAATATGATAGACAGCAATCAGTAATATGATTTGTTTTTTGTTTTTCTCAACACTGTTTCAAATACACTTGTTTTACTGTCTATATCCCAAGAAGATTGTATTAGTCAAGGTTCTTCAGAGAAATATAGCGTATATATACATACATACATATAGAGAGAGAGTGTGTGAAAGAGAGAGAGACAGAGAGAAGAAGAAAAAGAGGAAGAAGGAGGAGGAGGGAGGAGGAGCAGGAAGAGGAGGAGGGGGAGGAAGAGGAAGAGGAGGGGGAGGAGCAGGAAGAGAAGGACAGGGGGAGGAGAGGAGAGGAGGGGGGAAGAGGAAGAGGAGGAGGAATAATTTATTATGGGAATCAGCTCATATATTTATGGAGGACAAGGGGTCCCATGATCTCTTGACAATCAATGAAATCAGTGGCATAATTTAGCATAAAGCTGAAGACTTGAGGACCAAGATCTCCCATGTCCGAGGGCAGGGGAAGATGGACGTCTCAGCTTAAGAAGAAAGAGAGCAATTCACTCTTCCGCTGCCTTTTTGTCCTGTGGGCCCTCAGCAGATTGGATGATGCCACATTGGTCAGGGCAGACCTTCTTTACACAGCCTGTTGATTCAGACGCTAATCTCTTGCAGGAACACCCTCACAGACACTCCCAGAAATAAGGTTTTACCTGTTATCTGGGCATCCCATATCCCAGTCAAGTTGACACATAAAATTAGCCATCACAACAACCCAATATGGCTCCCTGCAGAGGTATCCACTTGGACTACAGGAAAACATGCATCTCGTCCTGCCCACAACCAGAAATACAGATCATTCTCACTGTGACTCTTTTTCCTTACCTAAATATTACAAGCAAATCAAGTCAGCCTCTGACCTTCAGATTTCTCCATTCATCATCTAGTTCCTGACCAAATTCTTCATTGAAAGAACAATTCCGTATACACTTCATTTGCTCCCCACTGTAAACTAGAATCAAATGACATAAAGAAGTCAAGAAATTGGCCGGGCGCGGTGGCTCAAGCCTGTAATCCCAGCACTTTGGGAGGCCGAGACGGGCGGATCACGAGGTCAGGAGATCGAGACCATCCTGGCTAACACGGTGAAACCCCGTCTCTACTAAAATATACAAAAAAAATTAGCCGGGCGAGATGGCGGGCGCCTGTAGTCCCAGCTACTCGGGAGGCTGAGGCGAGAGAATGGCGTAAACCTGGGAGGCGGAGCTTGCAGTGAGCTGAGATCCGGCCACTGCACTCCAGCCTGGGCGACAGAGCGAGACTCCGTCTCAAAAAAAAAAAAAAAAAAAAAAAAAAAAAGAAGTCAAGAAATTGTAAATGAGTTCAACCATTATGGAAAGCAGTGTGACAATTCCTCAAAGAACTAAAAGCAGAACTACCATTCCACCTGGCAATCCCACTACTAGATATATACCCAGAGGAATATAAATTGTTCTATCATAAAGACACATGCACACATATGTTCATTGCAGCACTATTCACAACAACAAAGACGTGGAATCAACCTAAATGTCCATCAATGGTAGACTGGATCAAGAAAATGTGGTACATATACACCATGGAATACTACGCAGCCATAAAAAATGAGATCATGTCCTTTGTAGGAACACGGATGGAGCTGGAGGCCATTATCCTTAGCAAACTAACACAGGAACGGAAAACCAAATACTACATGTTATTATTTACAAATAGAACTAAATAATGAGAACACATGAACGTAAAGAGAGGAACAATAAGGACTGGGGTCTACTTGAGGGAGGAGGGTAGGGGTGGGGTGAGGATCGAAAACCACCTATCAGGTACCATGTTTATTACCTGGGTGATGAAATAATAGGTACACCAAACCCTTAAGTCTTAAGTTTACCTATATACCAAACCTGTACATGTATCCCTGAACCTAAATTAAAAGTTTAAAAAATAATAATAAAAGAGGCTGGGTATGCTGGCTCATGCCTGTAATCCCAGCACTTAGGCAAAGGCGGGCAGATCACCTGAGATCAGGAGTTCAAGACCAGCCTGACCAACATGGAGTAACCCCATCTCGACTAAAAATGCAAAATTAGCCAGGTGTGGTAGTGCATGCCTGTAATCCCAGCTACTCGGGAGACTGAGGCAGGAGAATCGCTTGAACCCGGGAGGTGGAAGTTGCCATGAGCCGAGATCACTGCACTCCAGCCTGGGCAACAAGAGCAAAAACTCAGTCTCAAAATCAATCAATCAATGAAATAATAATAATAAAAGAAAAAAATGATGCAGCCATGTAAAGTAACCTGCTTCCCTCGATTGAGAAGCCCCTTACATATTAAAAAAAGTAATTTTGTTCGGCAATTTTGGGTTGCTAACATATGTTAACATGCTTTGTAAAATGGAAAGTCCTTAAGGTTTTGTGTAACCAGCTGCATCTCTGAAGACATGATGCATCTGTTCCCTTACGGCTAGGGAGAGGATTTCAGTGAGGAGTAATCATACCATCGGGAATGTGGCAGGGCAGCAGGAAGCCAGCCCATGCTAGGTAGGGGTTCCTTTGTGCAGCTTGCTAAATTAATATGGAAGACAGGAAAGCTAGGCTTTTCACCAACGCTAATCCCTGTATGTTCCAAATCAGAGCTATTAATTCTGCTTGCCTGGGATCAGCAATGGAATTTTGCATCTGTTTCAGTAGCTAGGAACGTGGTAGACAATGCCTTCATGTTTCAAGCACTTTACCGTTTCTTTTTATTTTAAAAATTATAAGACTGGGCATGGTGGCCCACCCCTGTAATCCCAACACTTTGGGAGGCCGAGGTGGGAGAATTGCTTGAGACCAGGAGTTCAAGACCAGCCTGGGCAACATAGGGAGACCTCGTCTCTACAAAAAAAAAAAAAAAAAGTTTTAATTAGCTAGACGTGGTGGTGTGTGCCTGTAATCCTAGCTGAGGCTGAGGCAGGTCTTTAAAGTAAAGATAATAATACTCTTTATTTTGCTGTTATTAGGATTAAATGAGATAATATGTGTAAAACACTTGGAACAGTGTTAAGAGACTCTTCCAAAAACCATAGTTATTTTTGTGGTGTCATTTGTTGTCACACAGACATTTAAAGTTTTGATGAAGCCAAATGTTTTATTGTCTCCTTTTATGATGTGTTTCTTTTCCATCAAATTTAAGATATCCTCTCTTACCCCAGTGGTATAAAGAAATGTTCAGTTCAGTTCTTAAAGAAGTAATCCATGACACCAACGTGTCCCAAATCCCCCTCCATGCCTGAGCAGGAGCTAGCATCATAGCTTCCATATGAAGCATAATATCTATACATGCACATTGTCTAAGCAACTCCAATACCCATCATGGCAGAATGGATGAATTACTTAGAATGTATTCATGAAAGATAATATTATAAAGCAATGAAAATGAGCAAGCTACAGTATACACATGATCATGGAAGACTCTTTCTTTCTTTCTTTCTTCTTTCTTTCTTTCTTTCTTTCTTTCTTCTTTCTTTCTTTCTTTCTTTCTTTCTTTCTTTCTTCTTTCTTTTTCTTCTTTTTTTTATCTTTTTGAAATGGAGTCTAGCTCTGTCACCCAGGCTGGAGTGCAGTGGTGAGATCTCAGCTCATTGTAACCTCAGTCTCCTGGGTTCAAGTGATTCTCCTGCCTCAGCCTCCCAAGTAGCTGAGACTACAGGCATGAGCCACCATGCCTGGCTAATTTTTGTATTTTTAGGAGAGATGGGGTTTCACCATGTTGGCCAGGCTGGTTTTGAACTCCCGACCTCAGGTGATCGGCCCGCCTCGGCCTCCCAAAGTGTTGGGATTACAGGCATGAGCCACCAACCCCAGCCCATGGAAAACTATTTCAAGCAAGGGAAACAAAGCTTAAAGGAGGATCACTTGAGTCTGGGAGGTCGAGGCTGCAATGAGCTGTGACTGTGCCACTGCACTCCAGCCTGGGTGACAGAGCAAGACCCTGTCAAAAAAAGAAAAGGAATGAAAGGAAGGAAAAAAGGAAGGGAGGGAGGGAAAAATGGAAGGAAAGGAAGGAAGGAAAGAAGGAAGGAAGGAAGGAAGGAAGGAAGGAAGGAAGGAAGGAAGGAAGGAAAAAAGGAAGGAAGGAAGGAACGGAGGGAGGGAGGATGATGTAAAAGGTAGGATGTAGTTGAATTGCATTTAAATAAAGCTTATAGACCAGGAAAACTAATTTGTTATTTAGGGTTATATAAACAGAAAGTCAAGCTAATGTAGGGTGGAGGGGCCACGCCAAATTTAAAATAGTACACAGGATCTTCTGGGGCACTGGCTGTTTTGTTGCATAGGGGTTCATTTTATAATAATCAAATTATATTTAAATATGTATTTGTTGTACTTTTCAGAATGCACATTTCACAATAAAAGAATCTAAAACATACTACCTTTGCGAGGTTTAAAATTATATAATGAGGATATTAAATTCAACATAAACTTTTGCAGTCTGATTTCTTTCAAGTCAAATTTATGACTTTTTGTTTCATCTGTTTCATACCTGACCAATTCACTGATTTTAACCACTCTCTAGCATTGTAGGCATAAGCCACCATTTGCTCTTTCATTTCCTTAGTGAGCAAGAATGATTTCATACCCGTGTTTTGTAATTAAAACAATATGCTAGAGAAAACTTTGTATTTTCCTCCTTATGCACAAGGGTGAGAGTTTCTGTTAGAGTCACATGGGCTTAAACTGTTGCATCACAAGATATATACATCTTCAACTCCATTGGGTTCTATCAAATTGCCCTTGGAAGTATGGTTGATCCTTGAACAACATGGCTTGAACTGTATGGGTTCCATTATACATGCATATTTTTCAACCAAACCCAGATTGAAAATACAGTATTCAGAGGCAGGATGCAGTGGCTCATGCCTGTAATCCCAGCACTTTGGGAGACTGAGGCTGGAGGATTGCTTGAGCCCGGGAGTTTGAGGTCAGCCTGGGTAACTTCTCAAATAATTACAAAAAAAAGGAAAATGCAAACCTTTGTATATAGAGAATGGACTTTTTTTCTTTTAAAAGAGAAATTCTTATTCTGTTGCCCAGGCTGAAGTGCAGTGGTGCGATCATAGCTCCTCACTGTAACCTTGAACTCAGGCAATTCATTGACTTTTCACGTATGCTGGTTCTGGAGCACTGACTGCAAAGACTCGTGTGCAAATTTTCAAATATACAGGGATCCTGAAACTAATCCCCTCAATATACCCAGGGATGACTGTAATTGCAACACTTTATGCTCTCATAAGAATTCCTGTCCCTGGCCAGGCACGGTGGCTCACGCCTGTAATCCCAGCACTTTGGGAGGCTGAGGCAGGTGGATCACAAGGTCAGGAGATCGAGACCATCCTGGCTAACACGGTGAAACCCCGTCCCTACTAAAAATACAAAAAAATTAGCCAGGTGTGGTGGCGGACACCTGTAGTCCCAGCTACTCAGGAAGCTGAGGCAGGAGAATGGTGTGAACCCAAGAGGCGGAGCTTGCGGTGAGTCAAGATTGTGCCACTGCACTCCAGCCTGGGCGACAGAGTGAGACTCCGTCTTAAAAAAAAAAAAAAAAAAAAAAAGAATTCCTAATCCCATATCATCTCCAACACTTTATTAGACTTTCCAGCTTTGGCTCACAGGCTGCATGTAAGACAGAACTCCTTGTTGTTTTAATTTCTATTTCCTCGGTTATGAGTGACATTGAGCATCTTTTCATGTGTGTCTTGGCATTTCTGGTACACTCATTTGTGAATGATCTGTCCTTATTCCTTGCCTATTTTCTATGGAGCTGTTTGTCTTTTGGCAATTGATATATTGCAGTTTTTTATATATTCTGAATACTAATTCCTTGATGGTGATATAGGTTATATAAATTGCAAAAATGTCTTAGTTTGGCATGTCTTGTCACCTTATTACAGATAACATGGCAAGAAGGTGAGATGGGATAAGACATTTGGTTAAGAGAGCAAGATTGAGAGTCAAAATACCTGTGTTCTTAACTGGTCTCAGCTGCTTGTAAATTAGTCACGTGGCTTTCGACAAATTATCTAATTTCTCTAGACCTAATCTTCCTGGTCTTTAAGGTGAAGATAACAATGCTCTTGATTTTATTGTTATTAGGATTAAAAGAGATAATATGTGTAAAACACTTGTAACAGTGTTAAGAGACTCTTCCAAAAACCATAGTTATTTTCGTGGTGTCATTTGTTGTCACACAGACATTTAAAGTTTTGATGAAGCCAAATGTTTTATTGTCTCCTTTTATGACATGTTTCTTTTCCATCAAATTTAAGATATCCTCTCTTACCCCAGTGATATAAAGAAATTCTCCTAGGTGTTGCTGTAACTGTTTTATGATTTTGTTTTTTGCATATAGGTCTTTAATCTATGTGGACTTCATTTGGGGTACTTGTGTGCAGTAGAGAAATTATATGGTCTTTCCTTTAAGAATGGTCATTTGTCCAAATACGACTTCTTGAATAGCTGTGTCCAGCCAAGGGGCAGTGGAGACAGACACTTTTGGTTTAGGTTCAATGGGATATGTATACATGATTTATGGTCACCTGTTCTAACCATCCTGACTTTTAGGAATATCCCCACTGTGCACCATCAGCTCACCTGGAGGCTGACACAGCATGGACAGTGTGTGGGCAATGGAACAGAAACGGGGTGTGAAATATATGGGTGCAAGTTTCATCTTACATCAGACGGGTAACGGTGCAAGCAGAGAGTTCAGTTCTCATTAATGCACAGTCAAACATGTAAATCCTTTTGTTCTAGGAATTCATTGAGCACTACAGTATGTAGAATTGAGAGTTCAGTTCTCAATGATGCAGTCAAAAATGTAAACCCTCTTGCTCTAGAAATTCACTCAGGGAGATAATGCAAGAACTGCAAACACATGCCACACTCATGTTTCTTTTCTGATGGGACTCAAGCCAAATATAATATATCAGATATAGACCTATAGCGAGAATACAAACAAGAGCAGCTATGGAGGAGTCACACCACATATTTCCTGTCATCCAATTGTCCATCATCAAAGACATGCCTCGATCTGAAAGCCTGAGTTACCTATCCATCTTCTCTTTAGAAAATGTAATACAAGGCCAGGCACAGTGGCTCACATCTGTAATCCCAGGACTTTAGGAGGCCAAGGCAGGTGAACCACTTGAGAACATGAGTTTGAGACCAGCCTGGCCAACATGGTGAAACCCCATCTCTCCTGAAAATACAAAAATTAGCTGGGTGTGGTGGTGCACACCTGTAATCCCAGCTACTTGGGAGGCTGAGGCAGGAGAATCACTTGAACCCAAGAGGTGGAGGTTATAATGAGTCAAGATGGCACTGCTGCACTCCAGCCTGGGTGACAGAGCTAGACTCTGTCTCAAAAAAAACAAAAAAAGAAAGAAAGAAAGAAAGAAAAGAAAATGTAATACAAGCAGTGTCCCATGAAGAGGTGATCAGAAAGTAGGCAGTCAAAACGTGTAGAAAAAACAATTGACGGGGTTTGTCACACAGTTCAATAATAATCCCATTTTGTTTTTCTTTTCTTTTCTTTTCTTTTTTCTTTTTTTTTTTTTTTTTTTTTTTTTTGATTTTGTGGTGTCCATAGCATTTTGGGCTCTTTTAAAAAATGTGTGATTTGTTGGATTTCTCATCTCCTTCTAAATAAATTTTAACTCTCTCATTCAATTTTGTTTTCCTTAAAGAGGGAGCCACAATAGTTTCAACTTCATGTCTCCCAAAATCTGAATCTTTCCCTGCTAATATGTTAAATGGTTTCAGTAACATTCATCTCACTGGAAAGAGTTCTCTTCCTCAGCGGTATTATAGATAATAGTACAGAAAGACGGATCTATTTGCCTCAGGTCACATGGCAAGTTAGTGGTGGAGTCAGGACTAGAACCTGTGGCTTCCGAACTGGAGTGCTCTATGTTCTCTCCTGAGGTCTTCCATGTAGTAATCTCCTTATCACCATCCTAGCTCAAGGACCACTGCATGGCACACAGTTCTCAGTGCCCATTTTAATAGGGTTATTCTGAATGTATTTCTCTGATGTAATCCCCTAGCTCATCCCTTAGAGCTGGTTCTTCTGGGCCCTTCCCTTTCAAGGAGAAAATGTTAAGGACAGAGCAGCTGGATAACTTTCCCAGTCTGTTTTCCTGCTCTCTTTCAGGAGACATTTTGTTCCTTTTCCTTTTCAATCAAATGACCTTTCTGCTCTAGCCAGCCATAAAATACCATGTTATCGCTTTCAAATGCAAATGTCACCTTGTCATTCTCTGCATTCTCTGCAGCTCCCCATGACTGCAGAATAAAGCCACAACTATTTGGCATAATATGGGCCAGTTTACCTTCCCAACCTCACTTTAACCATTCCCTAGCCACCCACCCATCCAACCAGACGGCCTTCCATCCATCCATTCATGCATCCATCAATCCATCCATCCATCCATCCACCCATCCATCCACCTATCCACCTATCCATTTATGCATCTATCCATCCATCCATTCATCCATCCCTCCCTTCCTCCATCCATTCATCCATCCATCCATTCCCATCCATCTATCCACTCAGCCAGAAAGCCAGCTATCCACTCACCCTTCCATCCATTCACCCATCCATCCATCCACCCATCTATCCATCCATCCATCCATTCACCTAACCATCTATCCATCCATTTATTCATCCATCCATCAATCCATCCATCTATCCACGCATTCATCCATCCAGCCAGCCAGTCAGCCAGCCAGCCATCTCATGAATCTGCCAGTCAGTTATGTCTACATGCATTCTCCTGAATTCTCAACAATTTCCCATTATATATATTTTGCTATACCTCACAACTGTAGATGGGAAAACTGAATCTCAGAGAAGTCTCATGTGTAGTGAATAGCATTGACTTCCTATACTGAGTTAATTCCCCCTTTCTTCCTTCCTAATAAAATCCTGATCTTGTTAACATATCGGCCCCTCGTCCACACAGCCCTCATTTCCAATTTTAGGTATACGTGGACAGCAACAAATCAAAGGCAAGCATAGACAAACATTTTCTGTAAAGGAGCAGACAGTAAATATTTTAGATTTGTGAGCCATATGGTCTCTGTTTGCTATGGTTTGAATGTGTACCCTAAAAAACATGTGTTGAAAAGTTAATCCCCAATCAACAGTGATGGGAGGTGTTTAAGTTATGAAGGTTCCACTCTTATGAATGAATTAATGCTGATTATGAAAGGGTTTGAGGCATATGAAAGGGCTTGAGGCTCTGAATTGTACCTCTTGCTCTCTCTCACTCTTTTTTTTTTTTTTCCTTTTTGAGACAGTCTCGCTCTGTCGCCCAGGCTGGGGTGCAGTGGCGCAATCTTGGCTCACTGCAAGCTCTGCCTCCCGGGTTCACACCATTCTCCTGCCTCAGCCTCCCAAGTAGCTGGGACTACAGGTGCCCGCCACCATGCCTGGCTACTTTTTTGTATTTTTAGTAGAGATGGGATTTCACTGTGTTAGCCAAGATGGTCTCGATCTCCTGACCTCGTGATCTGCCAGCCTCAGCCTCCCAAAGTGCTGGGATTAGTGGCATGAGCCACCACGCCCAGCCCTGCTCTCTCTCACTCTTTTTGCTCCTTTGCTATGGGAAGATACAGCAAGAAGAGCCTCCTTGCCAGATGCCAGCCCATTGATCTTGGACTTCCCAGCCTCTGGAACTCTGAGCCATTAAATTTCTATTCATGCTAGGTGCAGGAACTCATTCCTATAATCCCAGTGACTCAGGAAGCTGAGGCAGGAGAATCATTTGAGGCCAAGATTTTCCAGACCAGTCTAGGCAACACAGGGAGATCCCCACCTGTAAATAAAATTTAAAAATTAGCTTGGTGTGGTGATGCATTCCTGTAGTTCCACCTACTAAGAAGGCCAAAGTGGGAGGTTCCCTTACACCCAGGAGTTTGAGGTTGCAATAAGCTGTGATCACGCTGTTGCACTTCAGCCTAGGTGATGGAGCAAGACTCCATCTCTTAAAAAAAAGAAAAAATTTATATGTTCATTATAAATTATCCAGTATCAGTTATTCTGTTTTAACAGCCAAAAAGTGATGAAGACACTGTTGCAAGTATTCAACTCTGCCATTGTATCTAGAAAGCAGGCACATGGCTGGGTACAGTGGCTCACGCCTGTAATCCCAACACTTCGGGAGGCCGAGGTGGGTGGATCACCTGAGGTCAGGAGTTTGAGACTAGCCTGACCAATATGGTGAACCCTCATCTCGACTAAAAATATAAAAATTAGCTGGGCGCGGTGGCAGGCACCTGTAGTCCCAGCTGCTTAGAACTATGAGACGGGAAATTGCTTGAACCTGGGAGGCGGAGGTTGCAGTGAGCTGAGATCGTGCCACTGCACTCCAGCCTGGGAGACAGAGTGAGACTCCATTTCAAAAAAAAAGAAAAGAAAAGAAAAGAAAAGCAGCAGCCATGGAGGATACACAAGACAATGGGTGTGATTGTGTTCCAATACAATTTATTTATGAGCACTGAAAATTAATTTGATATAATTTCACATGTCATAAAATATTCTCCTTTCCATTTTTTTCAACTGTTTAAAATATAACAACCATTTGTTGATCATTGGCCATGAAAAAGCAGATGGTGAGTTGGATATTGTCCCACAGGCTATACTTTTCCTATTTCCAGTCTAAGCCACTTAGTTGCATGGTGTCCTCCTGGCAAGGTCAGGGGAGACATATGACCTAAGGGGACCCAGTCACCCTCTAGGGAAGAATCTATAGTGTCCATTGTAGGTTTGAGAGTAATTCCTTCTATTCCCAAGTCAGTAATAAGTTATCTTGACTCCAATTCCATGGATAGTCAAGATGACGATGGAAGCCATTGACCTACTGACTTGGGAATAGAAGGGATTACTCTACCCTCAAGAAGACTATGGAAGCCACTACTGTCAAGATGACTATGGAAGGGATTACTCTCAAGGTGACTATGGAAGTCATTGACCTATTGACTAAGGAAGCCATTGACAAAGGAAGCCATTGACCCAGGCACTACTGTCATTTTTCTTATAACTGAAAATCGTCTCAGACTCTCCTGGCTGGTGGCCTCAGGAGGTGGAACCTCATGGGCCTCCCCTGAGACTGTCAGGACAAGTGAGGCCCCAAAATCTTAAGTAGTGTATTAATCAAGGTTTCCCAAGAAACAGAGCCAATAGGAGGTTCCATTTCATTCTATTTCCTTCCAATTTCATTCATACACACACACACACATTGAGGGTGGAGGAGAGAGAGAGAGAAAGACTTTAAGAAATTGGCTCATGCAATCACAAAGGCCAGTTCAAAATCTGCAGAGTAACCTGGTAGGCTGGAGACCCAGGGAAGAGTTGATGTTGTAGTCTGAGTCCAAAAGTACTGTATAGGCAGAACTCCCTTTCTCCTCAGGGGAAGTCAATCTTTATCTGAAGTTAAGGCCGAGGCAGGAGGATCACTAAAGACCAGGAGTTCCAGACCAGCCTGGGAACATGGTGAGACTTCATCTCTACAAAAATTAAAAAATTAGCGTGGTGACATGCACCTGTAGCCCCAGCTACTTGGGTGGCTGAGGTGCGAGGATTGCTTGAGCCCAAGAGTTTAAGGCTGCAGTGAGCTGTGATTGCACCACTGCTCTCCAGCTTGGGTGATAGAGTGAGACCCTCCTTCAATACCCTTCAACTGATTGGACAAGGCCCACCCACATTATAGAGATTAGTCTGTTTTGTTCAATGTCTACTGATTTAAATGTCAACTTCATGTTTAAAAAACAAACAAAAGCCTTCACAGCAAAACCCAAATAGAGTTGACTAAGTCCCTGAGTATGTTGGCCTAGCCAGTTATATATCACAGGTGATATATAATAGTGATAGAATTATTATAAATAATAATTAATAGGACTAAAGGAATTAAGAATCCACAGTATATCTGAGATCAGGATTGATGGGAAGAATGGAAGCAGGTGCTTCCCTGAGGTCCCCCATGGAAAGTCCTGCCTGGGATTTTTTTTTTTTTTTTTTTTTTTTTAGACAGAGTCTGGCTCTGTCTCCCAGGCTGGCGTGCAGTGGTGATCTCAGCTCACTGTAGCCCTCCACCTCCTGGGTTCAAGCGATCCTCATGCCTCACCCTCTCAAATAGCTGGGACTACAGGCATGAGCCACCATGCCTAGCTAATTTTTGTATTTTTAGTAGAGACAGAGTTTTGTCATGTTGGCTGGGCTGGTCTCGAACTCCTGGCCTCAAGTGATCTGCCTGCCTTGGCCTCCCAAAGTATGAGGATTACATGTGTGAGCCACTGCACCCTGCCCACAGCTGAGATTCTTAATTTGTCTCCCTAAGCTGAACTTGGTGCAGAACAAGGTTAGCACTCAGATTTTGCAATACATCTCTGGAGTGTTTACTTTAAGAAGATCAAGTAGGACACTCTTGGGTTTCAGGATTAATTAGCCACCCTCTCTGCAGGAACAAAGGGTGATCTGACATCCCATCTCCCTCCTGGTACACTGAGTCTGACCTCCAGGAGAAAGAGTTTGAGATTCATGCCAGAAGTGGTCCAAATATTAACAGGAGGAAATGAATATACTTCTGATGTGCTGTATGATGTTCATTATTGATTTTTTATTCAGATTAATTAAAATGATCTATTCCAATCAGTTACCAAACTGCTCGATAATGTGTCTAAATGCATTAACTATTTTGTTTTAACAGTATTTCATTTTAAAGTTTTATTTTGTACACATATTAACTTCATTTTACTTATGCAAATAAGAGCTTGATGGTGATATTACCAGTAACTCATGATCATCCTTTGCTAAGCCAGGAGGGAATTTGCCACTTTGCAGAATAGCCGGTGCTTTTAATAGGAGAGTTTATGTAAAAGCTATGTTGTCTTGAAATAATTTGCACTCGCAAATTAAGCGGCAAGCATAACTCTGATAGATTAACTGTATCCAGTAAAAAGTTTACCTTTAAAAGTGCTACTTCTGTCCTCTTCCAGACTGAGTCGAGGCTAACTAGGTTTAGCAAACCCTGGTGACAAAAGGAAATAGTTTTTGAAATGTTTTCTTCAGTCCATCACTGACATTTCCTGTTCATCTGGTAGTAAAATTAAAATATTTAGTGGCACCGGAAGGGTGTTCAGGATACATTAAATATCGAACATCTCTAAGGGAGGTCCAGCTACATTTAACTTGGCAGATTCTCTTCCAAGATCCATCCTTAAATCAATCTGAGCATCTCTGCTGAGAACAGTTTTCTGGTGCTTTTCTTTCTTTCTTTCTTTCTTTCTTTCTTTCTTTCTTTCTTTCTTTCTTCTTTCTTTCTTTCTTTCTTTCTTTCTTTCTTTCTTTCTTTCTTTCTTCCTTTCTTCTCTCTCTCTCTCTCTCTCTCTTTCTTTCTTCCTTCCTTCCTTCTTTCTTTCTTTTTTTTTTTGAAATAGGGTTTTTCTCTGTTGCCCAAGTTGGAGTGCAGTGGTGCAATCATGGCTCACCGCAACCTCTGCCTCCTGGGTTAAATCAATCCTCCCACCTCAGCCTCCCATGTCGCTGCAACTACAGGCATGCACCACCATGCCCAGCTAATTTTTGTATTTCTTGTGGAGTCAAGGGTTTTGCCATGTTGGCCAGGCTGGTCTTGAACTCCTGACCTCAAGTGATCCACCCGCCTTGGCCTCCCAAAGTGCTGGAATTACAGGCGTGAGCCACAGTGCTAGACCTTCTGGTGCTTTGGGGTTAGTTATTGAAAAACCAGTCAGTCTTTCCCCACATGCAATGAGATTTGCAAAAATATTCTCAGGTAGAGAGGGAGAAGTTGGAAGAGACATTATTTGGATCATGTACTCCATATGGCCAGAGGGACTAACCAAAATAGCAATCTCATCTCCCTGAGACTTTTTGAAGTTCACTCTACTGAAAAGAGTGTGTCTAGGCAGCTGGTCTCCCTGTGAGTCACAGGTGGGTCAAAGAAAAGGTTGTAGAGTCTCTCATTCAAGGCTGGGGTTGGACGGGGACGTCCAGAAATTTTTGGTGTAGCTTCAGGCTGAAGTGGAAAGGTTAACAGCAGAGTTCCTACACAGTGGAGAGCTACTGTGAAAACTTCCCAGAGTCTGCTTCAGCGTTGCCACTGCCTTTCTAGCAGAAACACTGCATTACCCACTTACCCCCTTAAAGCTTAGCCTAAAGGGCCCTTGTCACTCAGATGCCCTCGTTATTAGCTCCTTCTGAGTAGAGCTCAAAGAGATAGAGATGTCCACCCTGCAGACTCAGGACTTATTTAGGGGAACTTGATTGCAAGTGAGAGAAACTCATTGTGAACTGGTGTAGGCAAAGGAAGAAACTGATTGGTCCATGGGGTCCAAGGAACAGTTGTACAAACGGTAATAGCCTTGCAGGATTCATCTTACCTACTGTCCAGAAAACCTAATGCACTGAAAACAGCAAAAAAATAGTTTAATTTTTGCAAGGCAGCCGAGCAGAATGATGAGAGATGTTTCTCAAATCTGCCTCCCTGAAAGCTCAGCGGCTAGGGTTTTTAAGGATAATTTGGTAAGCAAGGGGCTAGGGAATGGAAACTGCTGATTGGCTGGGGATGAAATCATAGGAGTCCAATCAAACTGTCTTCACACACTCGTCCATTTCTGGGTGGGGGTTTCTGGTGGGAGTCAGTTCCTGGGTGTGAGACACAGGTCCAGGTGGCGTCAGTCGGTCTCTAGAATGCAAAAATCTGAAAAACATCTCAAAGACTAATCTAAGGGCCAAGCGCAGTGGCTCACACCTGTAATCCCAACAGTTCTGGATGTCAAGGCAGGTGGATCACTTGAGACCAGGAATTCGAGACCAGCCTGGCCACCATGGCAAAACCGCACTCTATTAAAAATATAAAAATTAGCCAGGCATGGTGGCAGCACCTGTAGTCCCAGCTACTTGGGAGGCTGAGGCAAGAGAATCATTTCAGCGCAGGAGGTGAAGGTTGCAGTGAACCAAGATGGTGCCACTGCACTCCAGCCTGGGCAACAGAGCAAGACTCTATCTCAAAAAAAAAAAAAAAAAAAAAAGACTAATCTTAGGTTTTGACAGTAGTGATGTTAGCTATAGGAGCAATTGGGAAGTTACAAGTCTTGTGTCTCTGATTACAAAGTCTTGAGCAATACGGGGCTTATAGAAAATCAAGCTAAAGAATAATGGCTGGTTAATATTAACTATGCCTACATTTTAGCAGAATTCCGGCCCCTCCCTTTATCCTAACCTTGCAGCCTTTCATTAGTCTTACAAAGGTGGTTTCAGCCTCCCAGCAAGGAGGGGGATATTTTCGTGATGGGGCTGTTATCACCTTTGTTTTACAGATAACAAAGGCAGTTAGCTTGGAAGATTAGAGGCAAATGGAGTCAGCTATGTCAGATTTCTCTGACTGTCGTAACTTTTGCAAAGGCAGTTTCAGAAACAGCCTTGAAATAGGCAGGATGCAAATGGACCTCCAAATTCTCTAGAACCAGAGACTGGGCTTCCCCTTTCTTGTCCTTGCTTTCTCTGTATTTTTACTTCCCCCAGGCTCCCAGATGCCTGGATTTCCATACATGGTTAAAATATACATGCCAACAGCCCCCCAAACATCAAAGTTTTTGTTACTATTAAGGAACTACGGTCAAGTGCTACCATAGTTCCACTGTGGTGGTAAAGGTATCATGCATTCAAGTATTTCAGGGAAGGAAATGATAACCTTGTTTGGGTGAAGTGCTCAGCCCTAGATGAATAAGCTGTAGCATGAGAGAGGGGAAAGGGATGAATAATGTCATAAGTGAACATGGCAGCTCCATTAGGGATGGGAGAGAGTAGTTATTGCCCAACAGGAAATTCTCAACAGACAATCCCATAGAGTTCCACTGTAAGGCCCCACCTCTACTTCCCTTGAACTGTTGTCATCCTCTAACCCTTACACAGGGCCAAGCACTTGCTACCTTGGTGTATTAGTGTGTTCTCATGCTGCTAATAAAGACTGGGTAATTTATAAAGGAAAGAGGTTTTATGGGCTCACAGTTCCCCCATGGCTAAGGAAGCCTCACAATTTTAGCAGAGGGTAAAGGAGAAGCAAAGGCACATCTTACAAGGCAGAAGGCAAGAGAGCATGTACAGGGGAACTCCCCTTTATGAAACCATCAGGTCTCATGAGACTTATTCATTATCATGAGAACAGTATGGAAAAACCTGCCCCCATGATTCTATTACCTCCACTGGGTCCCTCCTATGACATGTGGAAATTATGGGAGCTACGATTCAAGATGAGATTTGGGTGGGGACACAGCCAAACTATATCACTTGATGTCCCTTACAAGCCAAAGAGGCAGTATCTTGAGCGTGTGTGTGTCCTGAGTGTAACAGCTGTAACTACCATGGATACAAAGATGAGAATAAAGACATTCTCCAACAAAAATGTTCCTATGAAACCATCCCAATTGCCCCCTAGAAATGATGTTTATGGTTTCTTTTGAATACATGTATAAATTGACCCTCCCAGTCTTAAAAACTCAAGAAAGTTACTTTTGTCTTATCTGAGTTCCTTTCTCAGGAAACCACCATCAGGCCTCCCAGATAGAATCAAGGAGCTGAAACTCATAAGACCATCACATCTGGATAATGAGATGCCAGACCCCTCATCCATCATAATTGCCTAAGCAACTACCTGCTTCCCATTGGCCAACTTCTCTTCCTTACTCCTCCCTAATTCCTGTTTTCCACACATGATTACATTTCTTCTCTGCTATATAAACCCCTAATTTTAGTTGGTCGGGGAGATGGATTTGAGACTGATCTCCCATCTCCTTAACTGCAGCACGCATCATTGGCACTACTCATTGTCTCAGTGATTAGCTTCCTGTGTGGTGAATAGCAAGACCTAGACTGAACCCCTGACATTTTGGTAACACCTCGCTGTAATGTAAATTAACTTAACATAGGGAATAGAAAAACAGCTTGGGTGGTGGGTGAGCTTAGGTGTTTGTGAGATGCTAACCTTATGGTGCAGGGCATAACTTTCATCCTATTTCAAATGTACAGTATAGCTTCTTGCAAAATGCTTCAGTTTCTCAGTCTGACACTGTGTTGGGTCACACATACATACATGTCTCCTTAACACACACAGGTGCACATACACATACAGTTTTCTATGGAAATAACTTTGTTTATTTCTTTTTCTGCATGAACATCTCAATGGAAAGAGCTTTGGATTAAGGACTTCAAGATCTCATTCCACCCCTACCTCTGTGTGGGTGAGTTCAAACACATCTCTTTTCTTCACCCACTCAATGAGTTAGCCTCAAACAGGGACATTTGGAAATGTGTGAGGAGGCATTGAGTTGCTCCTATAACTTTAGGGAAGAGTAAAGGAGCGCTAACTTTAGGGAAGAGTAAAGGAGCTCTAAGGACATTGAATGGGTCAAGGATACCAATTTTCCAGCCACAGATAATGGGGGATGCTCTTGCCCCACAATGATAATCGTGCCCGGATTGAGAAACACTGGCTGATGGCCCCTACGTTCTCTCTATGTGAGAGAAAACAAGGCCAATGCTTCTATGTCTTTCTCAAAGGTTAGAGCAGAGGAGCCTTCACCAGGAGAGGGCAGAGTGTCCAACCAGACCCATGGCATCTCAAGAGCCCAAGTCTCCAGAGTAGTCTTATTGGGGTCCTCCCAACTGTGCCCCTCAGTGCTGGTCTCTCAGATCTACTCAGGTCTGGCTTCTGCAGAGAGCTCCTGATTCCAAGCAAACCCTCACCTCAACTGGTTCCTTCTCAGTTTTTCCCCCTCTTAATAAGGACTACAGATCCTACGGAACACGTGCTTCCTTTGACATTCTCTAATTATGTGAATTTTACAAATTTAGTTTCTATAAAAATCTGCATGGTTACTGCTGAAATGAGAATAGTAAGAAGTTCTGGATAGTGCCCGAAGGGGCAGATGCACATTCCAGTCCATTTGACTTTTCGCTGCAGTACTGTAAAGGCCTTTTTTTCTCCCCGTTATAATATGGTAGGTGTTTTGTGTTGGTTTTCTTGTTTATTTTATTTTTAATTTTGGAGACAGGGTCTTGCTTGGTCACCCAGGCTGGAGTGTAGTAGCGTTATCATGGCTTACGGCAGCCTCAAGCTCCTGGGCTCAAGCAATCTTCCCACCTCAGCCTCCCAAAGTGCTGAGATTACAGATGTGAGCCACCATGCCCACCCCGTTAAGTGTTTAAGGTAAGGTGATGGGGCAGAGATAGGGAGGAGATTTGATTGTCTGTGCTGACATTAAACTACTAGAGGTTGATGCTAGGAGTGTAGTGTTGAGCAGACCCCGAGATCATATTCAGGCTTGGCAGGATGATATTCTCTGCCCGATTAATGCGACATTTCATGGAACAAATGGAAAGTGTTGACCATTTCTGCTCTAGGTGATCAATGCTTTCCAGCCTTGAAAGCCACGTCCAGCTGGAGTCTGGTGTAGATGTAGTCTAAAGCAAAAGGAAGGTCAGGAGGAAAGGGGTAGGAGAGCCAGCCAAGGTACCCCACATCTGTAATTTCAGCAATTTGGGGGGCCGAGGGAGGCAGATTGCTTGAACTCAGGAGTTCAAGACCAGCCTGGGAAACACAGGGAGACTCCCACCTCTACAAAAGTAAAAATTAGCTGGTCATGGTGGTACACACTTGTGGTTCCAGCTCCTCAGGGGCTAAGGCAGGAGGATTGCTTGAGCCAGAGAGATCGAGGATATAGTGAGCCAAGATCGCACCACCGGACTCCAGCCTAAGTGACATGATACCTGTCTCCAAAAAAAAAAAATAATAGGAAAAGGTAGGAAAAGAGTGAAGGGTAGATTGCCCACGCAGAGTGCAGAGTGTTCCCATCAACTGACAAGACTCCTCCTCTCCTGCAAATGGCTCAACCACAGATCACTCTAAGGCCAGCCTGGAGCCTCCAGATGCTGCCGTCTTGGCACAACCCTGCCTTCAAAGCAAGCAGGTTGTCCAGCATTGCCTGGTGGGCTGTCTCAGTAGAGGTTCTTATTGGCAAAACCACACTTAGTTCTGGTATAAAAGGCAGCCTGAGGCCAAGGCAAGTAGATCACCTGAGGTCAGGAGTTCGAGACCAGTCTGGCCAACATGGTAAAACCCCGTCTCTACTAAAAATACAAAAATTAGCCAGGCGTGGTGATGTATGTCTATAATCCCAGGTACTCGGGAGGCTGAGACAGGAGAATCACTTGAACTTGGGAAGCAGAGGTTACCATGAGCCGAGATCACGCCACTGTACTCCAGCCTGGGCAACAGACTGTACTCCAGACGAGCAACTCCGTCTCAAAAAAAGAAAAAAAAAAAAAAAGGCAGCCTGAGAATCACCACGAGGTCTCACAGAAGCAAGGCCGGAGGCTCCAATGCCAAACGCCCATGCCATAGTGAATTCCAGAACCCCTTTCACAACACAAAAAGCCCTCCCCCATGGTGCAGTGTGGGACCTCAATCCTGAGCCCTGTTCAGGTGCGCCTGGATGCTGGATACCCTTTGTCACCCTCATCAGGAGTCAGTCATGCAAAGAACCCCCTTCCTCATGTCACTGCCTGCTAAATTGTTCTCAGGCATTCACATTGGATCTGTGTCACTGTGTCCTAGTTACAAGGACGCCTGGAAACGAGTTCCTGGCTTCCGTCTTGAAGAGGCAAGACTCAAAAGCTTGGAAATTTTCCAATGCAGAAAGGGGATTCAAAAAATGCCAAAGCAGCCCAAGAAATACATCTGCTGCAGAGATTCATCCAGATTCCAAGGAGGGTGCTGGAGCAGGTGTTTTCTTACGTGAGGCCCAGCACAATTACAGATGCTTTTTGACTTACAAAGGAGTCACATTTGGATAAATTCATTATTAACCAAAAATATCCTACTTTGCAAGTGCATTCAGTATGCCGGACCTACCAAACATCATAACTTAGCCTAGCCTGTCTTAGCCTAGAGTTCTGTCTAGCTCAGAATGCTTATATTAGCTTGCAGCAAAATCATCTAACACCAAGCCTGTTTTATAATGAAGTTATTATAAATCATTTTGAATCAAAATTCAAAATTCAAAGTATGGCTTGTACTAAATAAATATCACATTTGCACCATCCTGGACTCAAAAAATCATAAGCCGATCCATCGTAAGTCAAGCCATTGTAAGCCAAACCATCGTAAATTGAACTATCTTAAGTCAGGGACAACAGAAGAAGTGGTCAAGTGGTTTCCTGCCCACTTAATTCTGCAATGCCATGTCCAACACCTATGGCCACTTCAAAAAGACTAGTTTCAGCCAAGCATGGTGGCTCATGCCTGTAATCCCAGCACTTTGGGAGGCCGAAGCAGACTGATCACCTGAGGTTAGGAGTTTGAGACCAGCCTGGCCAACATGGTGAAACCCCACCTCTACTAAAAATACAAAAGAAAAATTAGCCGAGTGTGTGGTGGTGGGAGCCTATAATCCCAGCTACTTGAGAGGCTGAGACAAGAGAATCGCTTGAACCAGGGAGGCAGAGGTTGCAGTGAGCTGAGATCATGCCATTGCACTCCAGCCTGGGCAACAGAGCAAGACTCCGTCTAAAAAAAATTAAATTAAAAAAAAAAAAAAAAGACTAGTTTCCAGTGCCTTTTCTTCTTTTCCACTGGTCCCAGGGGTTGTATGTACTTCTGCTTCCTTTCAAAGGCAGCCTTTATCTACTCAATAAAGGTAAGCTACAAAATGGAACACGGACTCTTCAGGTCACCCCTTCTCGCCAGCAGCTCTTATCTGCAAATGGTGCACACCATCCATCTTCTTTTGTTTTAATTGAGGTGAAATCTATATAATAGAAAATGACTCATTTTAAAGTGTACAATGCAGGGGCGTTTAGTACATTCACAGAATTCTGCAACCATCCTTGGCAGCTGGTTACGGGACATTTGCATCCCTTTCAAAGGAGACCCTGTAACCATTAAGTTGTCACATCTCATTCCCTCCTTCTCCCAGTCCCTGGCCACCATCAGTCGGCTTTCTCCCATGAAGAAAACTGTCTGCTTTCTCCATAGATCCCTGTGCATCTGTGAATTCTGGATACTTCATATACATGCTCTCACATAGAACGTGGCCTTTCGTGTCAGCTTCTTGCACTTCATGTAATGTTGTTGAGGTCCATTCACGTTGCAGCAATACTTTTGTTGTTGTTGTTGTTGTTGTTTGTTTTTTGTTTTTTTGAGAAGGAGTTTTGCTCTTGTTGCCCAGGCTGGAGTGCAATGGCGCAATCTCGGCTCACTGCAACCTCTGCCTCCTGGGTTCAAGTGATTCTCCTGCCTCAACCTCCTGAGTAGCTGGGACTACAGGTGCCCCCAACACACCTGGCTAATTTTTTGTAATTTTAGTAGACATGGGGTTTCACCGTGTTAGCCAGGATGGTCTTGATCTCCTGACCTCGTGATCCACCCACCTCAGCCTCCTAAAGTACAGGGATTACAGGCGTGACCACCGCGCCCGGCCACAGCAGTCATTTTTATTTTGACTTACTGTATTCATTTGCTCAGACTGCCATAACAGAGGAACCCACACTGTATGGCTTGAACAACAGAAATGTATGATCTCACAGTTCTGAAGACCAGATGTCCGAGATCAAGGTGTCAGCAGGGTTGGGTCCTTCTGAGACCTCTTTCTTTGGCTTGTAGACAGCCATCTTCTCCCTGCATCTCTTCTCAACATCTTCACTCTACGTGCGTCTGTCCAAATTTCACTTTTGCACATGGACACCAGTCATACTGGATTAGGGCTCACCCGACTGATGGCATTTTAACTTGATAACCTCAGGAAAGAGCCTATCTCCAAATAAAGTCATATTCTGAAATATTGGTGGTTAGGACTTTACAAATGAATTTTGGGGGGGAGCACAATTACACATAGTACATATCATTTCACTAAAGATTATAGGAAATAAACACGGGCTCTCAAATATTTCTGGCACAAAGAAGCCTAGTAGGTGTTCATCCTATAATTGCTTGAACTTGCATTGAGTTGTTATCAGAAGCCCAAATAGTTCTTCTTTTTTTTTTTTTTTTTTTTTTTTTTTTTTGGTGGAGTCTTGCTCTGTCATCCAGACTGGGAATGCAGTGGCACAATGACAGCCTCCACCTCCCCAGACTCAAGCGATCCTCCTGCCTCAATCTCCCAAGTAGCTGGGACCACAGGAGTACACCACCACACCCAGGTGGTTTTGTTTATTTATTTATTTTTCTTAGAGATGGGGGTCTCACTATGTTGCCAAGGCTGGTCTCAAACTCCTAGACTCAAACGATCTTCCTGCCTCAGCCTCCCAAAGCGCTAGGATTACAGGCACAAGCCACCATGCCTGATTAGCTTCTGTGTTCTTGAAGTCCATCACCTATCCCCTTCCTGTGGTCCCTTTTCAGATCACACAGGTCTCCTTCTCCTGGAAAGCCTCATTCCCAGGAATTTCCTGATGTGACTCTTCTCACTCTTGTGTGCAACTTCCTTGCATACAAATACCCACTCCCACACACACCGTTACTGTTATGTCTCCCCAGAGAAGGTCAAAGGTTAGGCATAGGGAAAGGTCCCAGGGCTAAAGGGCTGCAGTGGACATCCCAGTTCAGCAGGAGTCTGAAGGTCCCTGACCTGCAGAGGTGTTTTATTTGTATGCAAGGAAGTTGCACATAAGAGTTGGAAGAGTCTCATCAGGAAAGACTTGAAGAGCTTTTCTCTCTCCCAGTCCTCGGAGGCCTGATCTCCCACCAAGTCAAAAATGTAGGATAACAAGTTCCATCAAATCAGTTAGTCCTTGCTTTCTGGGAGGACCTTCCAAGAGAACTGTTCCCAGGTAAAATATTGCCAAGGAACATGGTTAAGATAGGGGATCCTGAGACCAGGAGGCAGGCAGAATACCTCATCCCAGCGGCTGAGAGACATCCGTACAGTTTAGTGTGATATTTCTCATCACAAATGTCTTTCCTTTTTCTTTCCCTTCTGCAAGCACTTGGATTCAAACCTACTGAATGAAGACTGGGCATGGTGGCTCCTGCTTATAATCCCTGGATATTGGGAGGCCAAGGCAGGAGGATTGCTTGAGCCCAGGAGTTGGAGGCTGCTGTGAGCTATGATCGCACCACTGTACTCCAGGCTTGGTGACAGAGTGAGACGCTGTCTCAAAAAAAAAAAAAAAAGAAAAAGAAAAATTCAAAACAGACCTACCAAATGAGAAGGGGGCACAGCACAGGGAAAGAAACCATGTCCCCTCCTTGTAAAGCATTACTCGATGTGTGATGAGTGGTAAGCCATGTGCAGCTATCTGGGCCTCTGTCTACCCATCGGCCAATTGGGACTAATTCTACCCTTTCCACATTTCTCAATGGCAATCACTCAAAACGCAAAAGGCTATGCAGAAATCACTCAAAGCGCAAAAGGTAATGCAGAAATCACTCAAAACACAAAAGGCAATGGAGAAATAACTCAAAACGCAAAGGGCAATGCAGAAATGAAGATTTTGTTCCCCCCACCCCCCGGCCCCATTTTTACTCACTTAGCCTTGCAATAAATGTTCAATAGAACCTCATCCTGGGGTGGAGCCCCAGGGAATGTCCCCTGAGCTTGCCTTGCCTTTGCTAACCTCATCCAAACAATTTTTCTTGCTTCCATGAAAAAAAATCCAACGCTTCATTTACCAAATTAACCTCAGATGTTAGAAATGATTTCTTCATAGCTACAGAGAGGCTGTCCGGGTTAAGTCAAAGTACTGTTCCACAGGAGAGGCCAAAAGCCAATCTATTGAAAAAGCAATCAGGATTTATCTGAAAAAGAGATTTATCCCTCAGAGAGCAGGGAGCAGAGCGAGAGATTGGCGAAAGCTCACAGATCAATTCTCTTTTAACCTTTGAACTGTGAGTCAGCGTCACGTTGATCCAAGTTCAGAGGGGCCAAAGCCTCTTTTAAGCAAAACAATAATGCTCTTACATACAGTAAAACAGATGAAGTGGAAGAAATATGTTAACCAACACCGTAACGGGCAATTGCCTGCGTGCACAAGATGTCCACGCCCTGTTTCCATACAGCTCCGCATGCTACATTAACTTTACCCTCCGAGTAAGACTTTTACTCAGACGTGAAATAATTGTTCCTCTAACAACAAGTGACAACAGGGAAATGCCCGGTATTATACTGACACATTCTAATCCATCCCGATGTGGAGAGTGAGTGATTTCCCTAAATGACGAAACAAATTTTTTTTTTTTTTTTTTTTTGAGACGGAGTCTCGCTCTGTCGCCCAGGCTGGAGTGCAGTGGCCGGATCTCAGCTCACTGCAAGCTCCGCCTCCCGGGTTTACGCCATTCTCCTGCCTCAGCCTCCCGAGTAGCTGGGACTACAGGCGCCCGCCACCTCGCCCGGCTAGTTTTTGTATTTTTAGTAGAGACGGGGTTTCACCGTGTTAGCCAGGATGGTCTCGATCTCCTGACCTCGTGATCCGCCCGTCTCGGCCTCCCAAAGTGCTGGGATTACAGGCTTGAGCCACCGCGCCCAGCCGACGAAACAAATTTTAAAGGTGCAATCCCTCCCCAGTCCAGAGTCAAATTTAATCTATGTTACAAATTAGTGTTGCTAGTGCTAGAGGAATAATTTATGCTTGCCTACATGTAGGAGCTGTGTATGCTTCCAATTATATTTATTACACTGACTAAGTGAAAGGAGGAAGGTGCTTGGGGGAAGACGATTGGAGAGGAAGAGATCTATTCTGGTTACCCCAACTGCTCCTGAGAGCCTCCTCCTGCCGCCTCACCATCTGGTTAGACTAGAAAATATCTGACCGACTTTCCCTTTTTTGAAAGCGCTGTGCCAGCTGTAGGACTTTGGTGATCTCATTTGCAGCCTCATCCGCATTTGGCCATGCAATTCCATCTAAGCCAGGATATTTGAACTCATGCTAAAAGCAAATCATTTCAAGATGGCTTACAGCATGCAAAGTGAGTGTTTCCGACACAGTCCCTGTTTCAGCATCCTAATAACCAGGAAATAAAGACCAAACTCTCAAAACCAAGCAGGCATTGGAAGCACCGGAGGACCTGTTAACACAGCATCCTGGGCACCGCCTTCAGATTTCCTGATTCTGTAGGTCGAGCGTGGATCCCAAAATATGCATTTGTACTGAGTTCTCAGGGGATGTGGATGCTGCTGTCTGGGGACCATGCTGTGACAGCCACTGATGGAGATTATTATCTTCGTTTTATATAGGAGGAGTTTGAGGTATATTTTCTTTTTTTTTCTTTTTTTTTTTTTTTTTTTTGAGACAGAGTCTCGCTCTGTCACCCAGGCTGGAGTGCAATGGCCGGATTTCGGCTCACTGCAAGCTCCACCTCCCGGGTTCACGCCATTCTCCTGCCTCAGCCTCCCAAGTAACTGGGACTACAGGCGCCCGCCACCACGCCAGGCTAATTTTTTGAATTTTTAGTAGAGATGAGTTTTCACTGTGTTAGCCAGGATGGTCTCGATCTCCTGACCTTGTGATCCGCCCACCTCGGCCTCCCAAAGTGCTGGGATTACAGGCTTGAGTCACCGCACCCAGCAGAGGTATATTTTCTTTTTGCTTTTGAGACCAAGTCTCGCTCTGTCACCCAGGCTGGAGTACAGTGTTGTGATCTCGGCTCACTGCAACCTCCGCCTCCTGGGTTCAAGCCATTCTCCTGCCTCCCTCTTGAGTAGATGAGATTACAGGTGTGCAGCACCTCGCCTGACTAATTTTTGTATTTTTAGTAGAGACAGAATTTCTCCATATTGGTCAGGATGGTCTCGAACTCCTGACCTCAGGTGATCCACCTGCCTCAGGCCTCCCAAAGTGCTGAGATTACAAGCATGAGCTACCATGCCTGGCCATAAAGCACATTTTCTACCTCTACTCCTCCTCGTTCTCCTCCTCCTCCTATTTCTCCTCCACATTTCCTCCCCCTCTATTCCTCTTCCTCTTCCCCTTCTTCCTTCTCTTCCTCCTCTTCCTTCTTCTTTTCTTTCCCCTTTTCTTCTTTATCCCCTCCTCGTCTTCTTCCTTCTCCTCCCCCTCCCCATCTCAGAAACTCCTCTGAGATCACACAGAGCATGAGGGCTCCATCCTAAGCTTCTGAACTTGAACCCCTGCTACCTGCTTATCATGATGCTTCTCAAACACAGCATCTGCCTTTACCTCTGTGAGGGGCCCCAGATGATTCCTTGGCAATGCCTGAGCTCCTGTCTTCAGTCCAAAATCCATTCTTCTAGATGGAGGAGACAGAAGTCAAACAGGGGTTACTGCATCACCCATTCATCTTCATCATCCCACCAGGGCAGGCAGGGGTCCTGTGCACACCTGACCCTTCTTCTGCTTCGACTATCATCAGAAAACCATCGCTTCATTTTTCCTAGCCTTTATGGCAGCTCCAGATGTACAGGTCTTTAGTTTTTGCGACGCTTCTCTTGCAGAGCCATCCTGGGCCACGTGTTCTTATTTCCCTCTTTTGGATGAGCTGTTTTTATACCTGGGCTCAGGGCACGATTGTTTTTAGTTTTTTCGTTTGTTTGTTTGGTTGGTTGGTTTTTCTTTTTTCCTTTTTATTTAGAGACACGGTCTCACTCTGTCTTCCAGGCTGAAGTGCAGTGGCATCTCTGCTCACTGCAACCTCAGCCTCCCAGGTTCAAGTGATTCCTTTTTTTTTTTTTTCGAGACAGAGTCTTGCTCTGTCACCCAGGCTGGAGTGCAGTGGTACCATCTCGGCTCACTGCAACCTCCACCTCCCAGGTTCAAGTGATTCCCTTTTTTTAAATTTTTAAAATATTTTTAATTATTTATTTAGTTATTTTTGTTGCTGAGACGGAGTCCCGCTCTGTCATCTAGGCTGGGGTCCAGTGGCGCAATCTCGGCTCACTGAAACCTCTGCCTCCCAGATTCAAGTGGTTCTCCTGTCCCAGCCTCCTGAGTACCTAGGATTACAGGTGCCTGCCACCAGGCCTGGCTAATTGTTGTATTCTTAGTAGAAATGGGGTTTTGCCATGTTGGCCTGGCTGGTCTCGAACTCCTGACCTCAGGTGATCCACCCACCTCGGCCTCCCAGAGTACTGGGATTACAGTTATGAGCCACAACACCCAGCCTTTTTTTTTTTTTTTTTTTCTTTAATGATTTTTCTCCTTTCCGCTTCAGGGACTCATAAAATGGTGTATTCAGTGTTGGGGCATATTAAGCTGCTCCACCTCCTGGAATGGTGCCATTTGCTTTTCTGAGCCTTTTGATACCATAGAGGGCCAACCAACAGCATCCGTCTCTATGGAGACCCTTCCTCACCTTGCTTCCTACAAAGGCTATGTTTGTTCATTCTCAGGACTCCAGTCCCTTCCACTTTGCCAACCAGGCTGACTCTGTTGGCTGGAGTCAAGCTCAGAGTAGCGGTTTTCTCTTTCTACTTTTTCTCCCATCTGAGAAATGATATTGGCATATCAGTCAAAAGTATGTCCAAGACTTTGTTTTTGTTGTTTGTTTGTTTTGAGACGAAGTATCGCTCTTGTCGCCCAGGCTGGAGTGCAGTGGCACGGTCTTGGATCACTGCAACCTCTGCCTCCTGGGTTCAAGTGATTCTTCTGCCTCAGCCTCCTGAGTAGCTGGCATTACAGGTGCCCACCACCATGGCCGGCTAATTTTTGTATTTTTGGTAGAGACGGGGTTTCACCATGTTGGCCAGGCTGTTCTCGAACTCCTGACCTCAGGTGATCTGCCCGCCTCGACCTCCCAAAGTGCTGGGATTACAGGTGTGAGCCACCACACCCAGCCAAATATGTCAGAGACTTTGGATTCTGTCTGATGGAACTTCCCAGCTGAAGTCATCGTGGAGTCTGAATTTTGTTTCTGTCCCTCCCACATTTTGATGCTGGGCCCATTGAGTGCGTCCTAACCCTCCTGCCACTTCCCCGCTTAGCCAGGGCTAAACAGCAAGTTCCTCTCTCTGTTCTCCTCTCCCAAATGCCTTCCAGACAGCTTCCATCCGCTTACCAAAGAGTACCAAAATAGAGTTACCATGGGCACACAGAGCTGCTCCAACTTGCCCCAGAATAGAGTTAACATTTTTGCATTCTCACACACACGTGCACACACACGCACGCAGGCATACACACATATACACACACACACTTCACACACCACAATCCATACCTCCTCCATCTAAGCAGCATGCGCTGGGCTTCTCTATAAGACTTTATTGGAAGTAAAGATTTAATACAATCCCATTATTTTGGATCACAGATGTAGAAAGTAGGGAACCAGAAATAGTGTACCCAAAATTACAGCAATAACCAGGCATATTCTGTTGCCCTGTCTCTTTCTTCTTCTTTTTGCTACTTCTTCTTCTTCCTCCTCCTCCTCATCCTCCTGTTTCTCCTCCCTCATCCCCTTCTCCCTCCAGCATCCCCTCTTCCTCCTTCTCTTCCTCTTCCTTCTCCTGACTTTCCCTCTGTGTCCTTGTTCTCCTTCCCCTTTCTCTTCTTTGTCTCCTCCTCCCAGTCCTCCTTCTCCTCCTCCTTCTTCTTCTCTCCTCCTTCTCCTCCTTTTTCTCCTCTCCCTCCTCCTCTTCTTCCTTCTTTTCCTGTCCCCTTTTTTCTTCTCCCCCTCCCCCTCCTCCTTTTCTCCCTCCTCTTTCTCCTTCCCATCCTCCTCATCTTACCCCTCTTTCTTTTCTTTCTTTCTTTTTTTTTTTTGAGATGGAGTCTCACTCTGTCCCTCAGGCTGGAGTGCAGTGGCACAATCTCGGCTCACTGCACCCTCTGCTTCCCAGGTTCAAGCAATTCTCTGCCTCAGCCTTCCCAGTAGCTGGGATTATAGGCGCCCACTAGCATGCCTGGCTAATTTTTGTATTTTTAGTAGAGACGGGGTTTCACCATCTTGGCCAGGCTCGTCTTGAACTCCTGCCCTCATGATCTGCCCACCTCTGCCTTCCAGAGTGCTGGGATGACAGGCGTGAGCCACCGCACCTGGCCCCTCTTTTTCCCCATCCTCCTGGTCCTCCTCACTTCATTCTCCTCCTCCTCCTCCTCTTCCCCTCCTCTTTCTCCTTCCTCTTCCATTCTCCTTTTCCTTATTCTCATTCTTATTCTCCCTTTCAATATATCATGCCCCTTAACAAACTGCTTCTTTTATTTTCACGAAACAGCTGTTATTAATTAGAAACAAGGCAGCTATACAAAAATCACTTGGCGAAATTTAAACTTTTTTTTTTTTTTTTTTTAAGACAGAGTCTCACTCTATCACCCAGGCTGGAGTGCAGTGGTGCAATCTCAGCTCACTGCAACTTCCGCCTCCTGGGTTTAAGCTATCCCTCTGCCTCAGCCTCCCAAGTAGCTGGACTACAGGCACATGCCACTGTGCCTAGCTAATTTTTGTATTTTTAGTAGAGACAGGGTTTCATCATGTTGGCCAGGCTGGTCTTGAACTCCTGACCTCAGGAGATCTGCCCACCTCGGCTTCCAGAAGTGCTGGGATTGCAGGCGTGAACCACCACACCCCGCCAATTTAAACATGTTTAATTATGTGAAATTCAATGTAACAGGTATTCCCCTATAGTGTCCTGGGCTGTAGAGTTTTTCCCTGGTGAGTCTTGTCAAGTGCTTCCCCCCCCTGGATTTTCATGCTCCATTCTTCCCTCCAAGGCTCTGTCTGTCTGCCTCAGAGAATCTACTCCACAATGCTCAAGAGTAAACACTGTTCTAGTATTTTTATTTCCTAATGAAATTAACCTTGAAGAACCCTTGACAAGATCGCTTAGATACAGATATGAGCTCTGAACAGGCCTCTTTCCTTCTGATATGGTTCGACTGTGTCCCCAACTAAATCTCACCGTGAATTGCAGCTCCCATAATGGGAGGGACCCGGTGAGAAGTAATTGAATCTTGGGGGTGGGTCTTTCCCGTGCTGTTCTCGTGATAGTAAGTAAGTCTCACGAGATCTGATGGTTTTATGAAGAGGAGTTCCCTTGCACACACTTTCTTGCCTGCCACCATGTAAGACATGACTTTGCTCCTCCCTCACCTCCCACCATGACAATGAGGCCTCCCCAGCCATGTGGAACTGGGGGTCCGTTAAACCTCTTTCCTTTATAAATTACCCAGCCTCGGGTATGCCATTATTAGCAGCATGAGGACAGACTAACACACCTTCCAAACAAGAGTCATGGGGCAGGAGGAGGTTCAAGCCATCCATATGCTCTGGGAAGGACCTACCATGCTGACCTTGGTAGGTCCTTCTTGGAAGCTCCCGTAAAGGAGTTTAGAATTCAGTCCCCAAGAGCCCTTGTGCCACTTTTGCCCATCTTGGGGTGTCACAGGGGAGCAAACCACAGGGTTCCTCAAAGTGTGAAGCCACAACCTCCATACCCTCTACTGTTCTCAGAAATCACCCTGCTGCCAAGTTCAGGGGCCTCACTGTTTTGACTTCTCTGTGGCAACCCAGCTGTTTTCTTCTATAATCCTTATTTCTCAAGAAGTGGAAGCCAATCAGGCACAGTGGCTCATGCCTGTAATCCCTGCCCTTTGGGGGGCCGAGGAGGGAGAACCACTTGAGGCCAGGAGTTTGAGACCAGCCTGGGCAACATCTTGAGACTTCGTCTCTACAAAGTTTATAAATAAAAAGACAAAAAAAAAATAGAAGCATTTTATCTCGCCTCTGAGAGTAAGCCCTTGCCAATAACTTACAAAGACCACTGTGCCCTCTTAAAAGGAAAAAGGGGGCTGGGCACTGTGGCTCACACGCCTATAATCCCAACACTTTGGGAGGCCAAGGCGGTTGGATCACCTGAGGTCAGGAGTTCAGGACTAGCCTGGCCAACATGGTGAAACACCATTGCTACTAAAAAATTAATAATAATAATACAAAAATTAGCCAGGCGTGGTGGTGCATGCCTGTAATCCCAGCTACTCGGGAGGCTGAAGCAGGAGAATTGCTTGAGCAAGGTGGAGGTTGCAGTGAGCCGAGATGGCACCACTGCACACCAGCCTGGGAGACAGACCAAGACACTCTCAAAAAATAAAAATAAAAAGAGGAAAAAGGGGATGAGACCCTCTTGTTCTTCAGTGGTAAACCTACAAGGAAAGAAGACAGAGTTATCATCTCATTCTGTGTGCCAGGCTCCAGGGCTTCTGCCTAAAATCCCCTGCCACCTTCCTGCCATCCCTGCAAGGAGAAAAGGAAATGGTTTCACGAGCAACATCTCAAAGCCACAGCTCGGGACATGCAGACCACATGCTGGGCTCTGGCATGCAGGTCCTGCTCTAGCCCCTTGTAGCATCTACCTGGGGACAGAGGTTCCCTTCACTCCTCACCCAGGGCAGCCATCTGTGGGACAAAGGGGAGGCTGAAGAGCTGTTCTCGCCTATACCCCCCACCCAGAATTGTTGCCCTCTCCTGATCACGTCCCTCCAGTGTTCCAGGCTTGCAGATTTCAAATCCAATTTCCTTCTTACGCTTTTTTTTTCGTCTTTTTTTTTTTTTTTTTTTTTTGAGGTAGAGTCTTGCTCTGTTGCCCAGGCTGGAGTGCAGTGGCACAATCTCGGCCTACTACAACCTTTGCCTCCTGGGTTCAAGCGATTTTCCTGCCTCAGCCTCCCGAGTAGCTGGGATTACAGGAGTGAGCCACCGTGCCTGACCATGATTGTTTCTTAAGAAACAGGGTCTCATTCTGTCACCCAGGCTAGAGTGCAGTGGTGCAATCATAGCTCACTGCAGCCTCAAACTCCTGGGCTCAAGCAATCCTCCCTGCTCAGCCTCCTGAGTAGCTAGGACTACAGGTGCACACTACCACACTGGGATAATTTATTTCATTTTTTGTAGAGACAGGATCTTGCTATGTTGCCCAGGCTGATCTCAGACTCCTGGTCTCACACGATCCTCCTGCCTCGGCCTCCCAAATTGCTGGGATGACAGATGTGAGCCACCATGCCCAGCCAATGTTTGCCCTTTTTCCCCATTAGAACATCAACTCCTCAAGTAAGAGAAACAGATGAGCTTGCATCTTTTTTCTTCTCCTCTGTGCCCTACACAGACACATGAAGAAGAAGTGGAGAACAAACACAATAAATATTTTTGAACTGCATTAAAAACATGTTATGGCTTTAGAGATCTTGTCTTTGGCAAAAGAAGATACAAATGCCCCACAAGTGCCCAGGGAAACAGAGACAGAAAGATGAAAGTTCCTCCTTTCATCCCCTCTGTGCCGTACATAGGTACGTGCAGACAACATATAGAAGATACACAGTAAATATTTTGATTTTCATTATACTATCTGAAAAAAAAATCCACATTTGTGCCTGCGAAGGCATTCACTATTCTTACCTCCTGGAGTGAGAACCAGGCACTGGTGCATTCTGCCTCTTCTTTTATGCTCTGGATTTTTTTTTTCCTTTCTTTTTTTCCTTCCTCCTTCTGCTAATGCCTTAGTTTTTTTCTTTTGCTTAACTGCTCCAGAAAGAAATGGAATGAATGTCAAATGTTCTCGTGCAAGAGGGGTCCACAGTGTGACTCATGAGGGTTTGGGCTGAAGAGGAGACACTGTCTCCAAAGCTGGAGTGCTGTTTATAGGACGAATTCTCAGTCCCACAACTCAACCCTATCCTGTCTGATGTGGGGCTGGAAGGAAGAGAGGCTCAGTGGTGACGCATGTTAATAAAGTATGCTAAATTATATGCTGGTGGCATTAATAGCAATCAGGCTTGTAGGACATAGGATCTAATGGCTCATAAATGAGATGCAAGTTCATTTTTATAGGCCCACTATAATAAACTAATTATTTTGGAACTCTCCAATTATGCATTTTTCAAAAAGCTGAATTGCATTAAAAACATGTTACGGCTTTATAGATGTTGTCTTTAGGGAGAGGAAGGGATACATCTGCTCCACAAGTGCCCAGGGAAAGAGAGGGAGAGAAAGAGAATCCCAGGCAATAGATAACGAATAAGCCAGCTGCCAGATGACAAACGTAGTCAAGGAAGACAAAGAGCTGTCAGTTTCCTCATCAATTACAGCTGGTCCCTAACCCACGAGAGAGCAAATTGCCACAGCCATCAGAGATGGCTCTGTTAGAATTATGGCATTTGAGATCTCCACTGATTTATTGTGTCTGGAGTATGGAAGGGTGTCTGTTGCTTTGGGATTAAGATTCCTGCACTCGAAGCCACCCAGGAGCTCAGGGAAAGCCTGATGATGTCAGAAACA
This sequence comes from Trachypithecus francoisi, assembly GCF_009764315.1. Taxonomy (NCBI): domain Eukaryota; kingdom Metazoa; phylum Chordata; class Mammalia; order Primates; family Cercopithecidae; genus Trachypithecus; species Trachypithecus francoisi. Next base: position 120,842,579 of record NW_022681469.1, on the reverse strand, counting down.
CTCTCAGTCCATATCTCCCGGTAAGGGCAGGCTACTGACAGGCCCACCAAGCAAGCCAGAGGCTGTTGATGTGCCCAAAGAGGTCTGCGGTCTAGCTTCAGGGAGCATGTGGGGAGGGACTAACATGTCACACTGACTCTCAGCTAATTAAAGACGGAGGGCCTACTTTAGAATGAAATCCTTGTATGTGTCTCTGAAGGTCCTGCACATTCAACACCAGTTACGTCTGTGGCCAGGTGGGTTCAAATTCTAGTTCTATGCCTCATTTCCCATGCAACAGCCGCTCTCACTTGTTATTTAACCTTGGAGAGGAGGGAACATTATTTAAGATTCATTCTTTTACCCCTTTATAAAACATGATATGCTCTTGGCCACGCAGGTGACTCACGCCTGTAATCCCAGCACTTCGGGAGGCTGAGGCGAGCAGATCGTTCGAGCTCAGGAGTTCAAGAGGAGTCTGAGCAATAAGGAGAAACCCTGTCTCTACAAAAAAATACAAAAGAAATTTAGCTAGGCACGGTAGTACGGGCCTGTAGTCCCAGCTACTCCAGAGGCTGAGGTGGGAGGATAGCTTGAGTCTAGAAGGTTGAGGCTGCAGTGAGCCATAAGCATGCCACCGCACACCAGCCTGGGTGGCAAAGCAAGACCTTGTCTATGACATTAAAAAAAAAAAAATAAAACATTGTATACTCATGGTAGGATAATGGAGGTAAAACATGTTATCTTCTACCACTAGTTGATCAGAAAAATAAAAGCAATGAGAGCCATGTTATGCATCAGATGGCTTCACAACCATACATATGTGAATACATATTCACAACCATCCGATTCATAAGGTGGTTCTTATTGCTTTAATTTTTCCCATTGACTAGTAAGATGTCTCACCTTGTCCTCTGGAGGATTCTCTTCTCCTTGAATGGTCCAAAGATACCGGGACGCACACGGTGCAGAATGGTACAATTGGACTTCTGTGCTGAAGAGGAATTGATGCTGGAGTCTCTGTCTCATCTACTACTGTCCTTACCGAATCTTGCTGGCGGCACCCTGCAAGATTCCACAAAGAAGATGATGTGATGGTTGGGAGACTATCATCTCCACCACTTGCCGCTGAAGTTGCTGACTAACTGCTGCAGCTTCACCAGGAAGACAGATTCTATCCTCTCGGACAGATCTTGGCAAAGGGTGCTAAATGTGGATGCTCACAGTCACAAGCTCCACTGCCCATCTCTCCAGTTCCCTCCCACTGCCGTCCTCAGGGTGCCTGTGACTCCAGAGTGCTGGATGCAGGCTGGCCCTGCAGACCCAGGACCAATGTCTGTCTTTTATCCCCAGGGATTCGGTGCTGGTGGTCCTAGAACTCTTCCTTCTCAAGTCTCAAAACTAAACTACTGGATTAAATTCTCTTTCCTTGCCAGGCGCGGTGGCTCAGGCCTATAATCCCAGCACTTTGGGAAGCAGAGGTGGGTGGATCACGAGGTCAGGAGTTCAAGACCAGCCTGGCCAAGATGGTGAAACCCCATCTCTACTAAAAACACAAAAATTAGCTGGGTGCAGTGGCTTGTGCCTGTAATCCCAGCTACTTGGGAGGCTGAGGCAGGAGAACCACTTGAACCTGGGCAGCGGAGGCTGCATTGAGCCACGATTGCACCACTGCACTCCAGCCTGGGCAATAGAGTGAGACTCCATCTCAAAAAAATAAAAATAAATAAATTCTCTTCCTCAGTGGTTCCCCCTATGCCCTTTTCAGAAGAAAGTCCCCTTCAGGAAGTCAGAGGAAATCTTTCTAAAGGAAAATCCTAGAATGAAGCTAAGATGCTCACAGCATTCTTTGCAGCAAAAAGAGGGAAGGCAATTTGCTGACATGTCACTCTAGAAGACAGTGGAAAAGACCCACAAATTTCATCTCCGTTGGTCAGAGTGTGCCTGACCCCACCCAAGAATAACCAGTCTTCTCTTCAGTGTCCTCCTCCTCTTTCCTAAACCTTGTATGTAGGACTGTCTTCCAATGCCCTATTTATCCTACCCCCAAATATACATTTTTCTGTGTTTTTGTTTTTGTTTGAGATAGAGTCTTGCTCTCATCACCCAGGCTGGAGTGCAGTGGTGTGATCTCAGCTCACTGCAACCTCCACATCCCAGGCTCAAGCAATTCTCCAGTCTCAGCCTCCTGAGTAGCTGGATTACAAGCACCCACCAGTACACCTGGCTAATTCTTTTCCATTTTTAGTAGAAACGGGGTTTCACCATGTTGGCCAGGATGATCTCGAACTCCTGACCTCAGGTGATCCACCCATCTCAGCCTCCCAAAGTGCTGGGATTACAGGCATGAACCACCACGCCCAGCCACGTTTTTCTGTTTTTATAGCATGCTAACATTTCTAAAATTCAGATGTATGTGCTTAATTGATCCATACATTCTTTAAAATTATTATATTTTTAAATAACTATGCTACTAATGATACATATCATAATGTTTTAAATCAATATATTATTATAGTTAGAGGAACTTCTCAAGCCTCAAAGTATCCAATAAATAGTTTTCAGTAGGTAAATTAAATGTTGCTTTATTTTTTTCTCACTAAATTGAGATTCTCCAGCCCACATATAGCTTGTATCCCATTTTTTTCATCATTTTGTCATAAGCATACATTATCGTTAAATATTCTTCAAAGTCATTATGGCAAAGGTATTGATCAAAATAAACAAACATATTGATATGGCTTAATTAGTCACCCACTTTTCTCTTGCTGGACTGTAAAATTGCTTTTTTTCCCAAGAAAATATATATGCTATGAGAATTCTTATATATAGATCTTCATCTGTATCTTTGATTATTTCCTTTACATAAGTTCCTAGAAGGGCAATTCCTGTCAAATATTATGAACATTTTAAAGACTATTGGTTGATATTGCCAAAATACTGTCCAAAGACCTTCTATTTATTTGTAAGGACATAATATTACATTCTTATTTCTCTACAACTATGCTAGCTTTTCTTTTATTATCATAAAAAAATAAATAAATTCACAACTGGGTGCAGGGGCGCACACCTGTAACCGCACCATTTTGGGAGGCAGAGGCACGTGGATCGCTTGAGCCGGAGTTTGAGGCCAGCCTGGGCAACTCCATCTCTACCAAACATACAAAAAAAATTAACCAGGCATGGTGGCATGCACCTGCAGTCCCAGCTACTTGGGAGGGAGGCTGAGATGGGAGGATTGCTTGAGCCTGGGAGGTCAAGGTTGCAGTGAGCCATGATCATGCCACTGCACTCCAGCCTCGGTGACAGAGTGAGTGAGGTGCTGTCTAAAAAAATTAATAAATAAAAAAATAAAAATTAAAAAAATAGTTTGCTAACAAAAAACTACCCCATTTTAACCTACATCTAAACTTCAGTTATTAAGAAGATTGAGAATATTTACATACTATTTTCTGTTTCCTTTTTTTTTGTTTTTGAGACAGAGTCTCGCTCTGTCACCCAGGCTAGAGTACAGTGGCATGATCTCAGCTCACTGCAACCTCTGCCTCCTAAGTTCAAGCGATTCTTATGCCTCAGCCTCCCAAGTAGCTGGGATTACAGGCCCCCACCACCACGCCTGGCTAATTTTTGTAGTTTTAGTAGAGACGGAGTTTCACCATGTTGGCCAGGCTGGTCTTGAATTCCTGACCTCAAGTGATCTACCCACCTTGGCCTCCCAAAGTGCTGGGATTACAGGCATGAGCCACCACATCTGACCTGCGTTTCCTCTCTTGTATGTTGTCAGCTCTTGCCTTTTCTCCACTTACCTAATGATGTCCTAGTGCTTTTCTTACTGGTATGTACAAATATAGATAGAGAAGCCCTACCACAGTCACAGATGAACAGAAGACCGATGAATTTTATCTCCCACTGCAGGGCGGCCCCTAGGGCACAGAGCCTTTGATGTCTGTCTCTCTAGCAGCCAGCCCAGTAAATGTTAAATGAATGAATGAATGAGGAGTGATCACAGCAGCTTTTGGATGTCATACTTGTGGCAAGTCTGTGTCAGTTTATTTGCCTTTGAATATTTGTAAGGATACAGATGTAGAATCTTCGGAATCTTTCTTGCAGTTTCTTACACTGCTTTGAAACCATGGAGGTCTTCCGCATCCAAGGGGTTGTTAAATGTGCGGTTCTGTTTTCTGCCCGTTTTCCCGCTGTTTGCTGTTCTACGCGACGTTTTATTTCTTGTGTTCTTAATGGAAGCAAAGCAGCTGGATGGGACCCACCAATGACTCTTTTGAACCAAACGCCTGGGTAAACAGTCCCCGTCACCAGGGAGCACACCTAAGGAGGTGACTCGTTGCACTGCACGTTTTCCTATATCTGCTGCCAGTTGGCCTTCTAGAGAGAATAATTTTTAACACCAGGCTGAACTCCCTCTGCCAGGAAGTGTGTTAGAAACACCAGTACTCTCCTCCCAGTATGGGGCTTTCTACTAAATTGGTTAATTTTCCTCTCCCTGTCTGAGAGGAGGCTGAACAAGAGCTTTATTTACAAAGGTTAAACATGGCTTTAATTGGATTGCTGGCATTTAAGCCCCAAGCCCTCTCTCCGTCTCCTTTGTCCCTCTCATCCATACCCGGAGAAATGCCTCCAAGAAATGCCAAGGGAAGGTTTCATTTTAATAAAGCGGAGATGAGGAAGGTCCCTTTGGAGACTTAAGTTACAGCTCTGAGCCACCACCAATGAATGAATTAAATCACAAAATGTCCCCAGCCACTGCATTATTGAACAGAGGAAATGCGAGAAGTCTCTGAACGCAGGAGAAGGCGGAATTCGCCACATACATGGTCTGTTTTCCAAGAAGTGCTGTTTCCCATACTGAGATCAAGGCTGTTGTCAGATGCACACTCATGGTCTGACCATCTGAAAGCAGTCACGAGGTCACAGGTTGACAGAGAGAGAGAACGCAGGCAACAAATAGAGAACCAGTTTCATCCCAAAGTTGGCCACTGTCTAGCTTGTAACAAGGGACATGTTATTCCTTCACCAGACCTAAGTTCTCTCCCATCTCTGACACCCCTCTGTCCCTCCTTTCTTTCTGGGTTAATCATGGTGACAGGAACATGCTATCAGCAAAGGAAAGACATGGGATAAATCCGGAGATATGCACACTGACAGAGATTCCTCTGTGAGATTACTAGGTTGACCCAAAAGTCTAAATTTCTTGATTGGTAGGGTTTTTTTTTTTTTAAACTTTTAGTTTCAGGTGCATGTGTGCAGAATTGTTATACAGATAAACTTGTGTCATGGGGTTTGGTTGTACAGATTATTTTATGACCCAGATACTAAGCCTAGTACCCATTTGTTATTTTTTCTGCTCCTTTCCTTCCTCTTACCCCCTACCGTCCACCCATACATAGGCCTCCGTGTCTGTTGTTTCCCTCTTTGTGTCCGTATGTTCTCACCATTAAGCTCCCACCTATAAGCAAGAACATGTGGTATTTGGTTTTCTGGTCCTGCATTAGTTTGCTAAGGATAACGGCCTCCAGCTCCATCCATGTTTCAGCAAAGGGCATAATCTTGTTCTTTATCATGACTGCATAGTATTCCATGGTATATAGGCACCACTTTTTCTTTATCCAGCCTACCATTGATGGACATTCAGGTTGCTTCCATGTCTTGGTTATTCTGAATGGTACTGCAATGAACATACTTGTGCATGTGTCTTTAAGATAGAACAACATATTCCTTTGGCTCTATACCCACCAACGGGATTGCTGGGTCAAACAGTAGTTTTGTTTTCAGCTGTTTGAGGAATTGCCACACTGCTTTCCACAAAGGTTGAACCAATTTACACTTTCACTAACAGCATATGAGCATTCCCTTTTCTCCACAACTTGATCAGCATTTGTTACTTTTTGGCTTTTTAATAATAGCCATTCTGGGGCCAGGCATGGTGGCTCATGCCTGTAATCCCAGCACTTCGGGAGGCCAAGGAGGGCAGATTACTTGAGATCAGGAGTTTGAGACCAGCCTGGCCAACGTGGTGAAAACCCATCTCTACTAAAAATACAAAAATTAGCCAGGCATGGTGGCAGATGCCTGTAACCCCAGCTACTCAGGAAGCTGAGGCAGGAGAATCACTTGAACCCAAGAGATTGGGGTTTGCAGTGACCCAAGATCACACCACTGTACTCCAGCCTGGGCAACAGAGCTAGACTCTGTCTCAAAATAATAATAATAATAACAACAATAATAATAATAGTAATAGCCATTCTGACTGGTGTGAGATGGTATCTTGTTGTGGTTTTAATCTGCATTTCTCTAATGATCAGTTAGTTTTTGTAGAGACAGGGGTAGGAGTTGATGGAGGTTGGGGGGTAGGTCCCACTATATTGCCCAGGCTGGTCTCGAACTCCTGGCATCAAGCAGTCCTCTCACTTCAGCCTCCCAAAGTGCTGGGATTACAAGTGTGAGCCACCACACCTGGCCACTCCAAGAGTTTTTGATGCAATAGGTCTGAGGTAGGGTCTGATAATTTATATTTCTAACAAGTTCCCAGGTGATGCTGATGCTACTGGCCAGGAAAAAAACTTGGAAATTGGCTGCACTGACTCATCTAAGATGCCTGTGAGTCTTCCTTATGAGATCCAATTAGCACAAGCTCATCAGTGTAAAGGACTAATATAAAGGTCTGTGGCCAGGAGTGGTGGCTCACACCTATAATCCCAGCACTTTGGGAGGCCTAGGTGGGTGGATCACCTGGGGTCAAAAGTTTGAAACCAGCCTGGCCAACATGGCAAAACCTTGTCTCTACTAAAAATACAAAAATTAACTATGCATGGTGGTGTCTACTTGTAATGCCAGCTATCAGGAGGTTGAGGGAGGAGAATTACTTGAACTCAGGGGGCAGAAGTTGCAGTGAGCTGAGATTGCATTGCTGCCCTAAAGCCTGAACCACAAGAGTGAGACTCCATCTCAAAAATAAATAAATAAAAATAACTAGATAAGTAAAGTTCCATGGTACCTCAAGATGATCAGGATCTCTCCAGACTGTTATGTCAGTGATCAGAAAAGTCAATATACATCTAAGATAAAACCGTGAGGCTATACTGCTGCCCTTGTCATGCGAAAGCAATCAACTTATTTTTACTGATAAGGATAGAAAAAAAAGTTCTGTAGATCCACATCTCTATAACAGGTACTGAGGTTATTTATGAATGTGTTCTAGAAAAGCCACTATATCTGAAAGACTATCTTAAATAGGAATTTCCACTTTGTTACATTTATGATAAACCACAGTCACTCTCCAAGATCTGTCCACCTTCTGCACGGACCAAACAGGAGAATACAATGGGGATGTGCTAGAATCATCATCCTGGAGCTTTCAAGTCTTTTAGGGTGGCATTAATCTCTGCCCTTCCCCCAGGAGTACAACATTCATTGGAGTTACTATCCAGGAAGGAAGGGGAGTGCTAAGGATTGTCACTTGTTTCTTTCTGTCATAAGAACCTCCACTCCATGGGTCGGAAAACCAATGTGGGAATTCTCCAGTTACTCAGTCCAGTTTACATTGCAATATCAAAATAATGAAACAAATTAAATTAAATTATTAGCCCCAGTTATTCGCTCCCTTTGCACAGAATGTCATAACCGCTCCCTTGTCGTGACCTAGTGGTAGGCAAACTGTAATTTCCCACTTCATGAACTTGAACTTAGTAACAAAAAGGAAAACAACCCAATATAAAATAGGCAAAAAAACTTCCACAGACATTTCACAGAAGAAGATGATATTAGTGACCAATAAGTTCAGGGAACAGTGTTCAACACTGTGTTGTTTTTTGTTTGTTTGTTTTTGGGGTTTTGTTTTGTTTTGGTTTTTTGAGACAGAGTATTGCTCTGTCACCCAGGCTGAAGTGCAGTGGTGGGATCTCAGCTCATGCAATCTTTGCCTCCTGGGTTCAAGCAATTCTTGTGCCTCAGCCTCCCTGGTAGCTGGGATTACAGATGCCTGCCACCACGCCTGGTTAATTTTCGTATTTTTGGTAGAGATGGGGTTTCACCATGGTGGATAGGCTGTTTTTGAACTCCTGACCTCTAGTGAGCCACTCATCTTGGCCTCCCAATGGGCTGGGTATACAGGCATGAGCCACCGTGCCTGGCCTGTTCAACATTTTTTAAAACCAAAATAAGATATCATTATACACCCATTAGAATGGCTAAAATGATACAGACTAGCAACAGTAAATATTGACGAGAATGTGGAGAAAGTAGACCTTACTGATGAGGGTGTAAAATGGTGCAACCAGTTTGGAAAACGGGCATTCTTTTGTAAAGTTAAAAATCCATATATCTCATGATCCACTAATCCCTCTCTTAGGTATTTACCCCAAATAAATAAAAGTATAAGACCACTAAAACCTCTTTACAAGAATGTTCATAGCAGTTTTTAAATATAATAATCAAAATTGAGGACAACACAGGTTATGTTATCGTGGTAAAAAGAAACACACGTAGGCTGTGTGAATTCCCTTTCCTTTCAGGATAGTCAACACGAATATTCATTAGTAGGAAAATCATTATGAAAATTGTGCTCATTCATATATTATTTAGCAATAAAAAAGAACAAATCACTACTACATATAAATCCCATGAGCACGAGCTGAGATCATGCCACTATACCTCAGCCTCCCGAGTAGCTGGGATTACAGGCACATGCCACCATGCCTGGCTAATTTTGTATTTTTAGTAGAGACGGGGTTTCTCCATGTTGATCGGGCTGGTCTTGAACTCCTGACCTCAGGTGATCTGCCCACCTGGAATATATCCTTTCCTTCCAGGATAGTCAAGACAAATGTTCATTAGTAGGAAAATTATTATGAAAATTGTACTTATTCACATATTACTTAGCAATAAAAAAGAACAAATGACTGCTACATATAACTACATAGAGGAATATTAACATTATGTTGAAAAATAGAAGCAGCAGAGAGAAGATTGTATTCCGCATGATGGCATGTGGATAGGAGGTTTGAGAAGTGGCAAAACTAGTCTATGATGAGGAGAATCACAGCAAGGGTTGCCTCTGAGGGTTGGAAATTGACTTCAAGGATGCCACAAAGGAATTTGCTGGAGCGATGTTACCATCCTTATATCTTATATCTTAAGTATTAGTTAAACCTGCTTATACAAGGCAAAACTCATTAAATTGTAAGTTTAATATTTGTGTATTTCACTCTACATAAATTTTAACCTGAATTTTAAAAAAATACAAAAACAAAACAGATTCAACATGGGATAAAGACAAGGCCATGACTCTCTCATTTGTTGCTTTTGCATACATTAGACAAAAGAGATTCCCCCTAAGAAGATTTAACCCCGTGGGCACGTGGCTTAGCTATGAGTGAGAGCAGTCTGTCTGTGCAAATTAGCAAAAGGTATCTCTTCTTCCAGGTGACGGCTGAGCACAGCTTGGATTTCAGCTTCCACTCACCCCCTCATCCCAGTGCCCTTATGTAGGATACACAAGGACACGCATATATGACAGCTCTGGGTAAGAGTTCTAAATGCATGTCAACACTCATTCATAGTTTCTGCTAAGAGGGCTCAGAGCACCTTGCCAATTCACAGTGGTCATCTGGTTGCATTGGCATAGGACTAGCTGCAGATGATGGACAGCTTTTCTTTCTTTTTTTTGTTTTTGTTTTTGTTTTTGAGATGGAGTTTCACTCTTGTTGCCCAGGCTGGTGCGATCTCGGCTCACCACAACCTCCGCCTCCCGGGTTCAAGCGATTCTCTTGCCTCAGCCTCCCAAGTAGCTGGGATTACAGGCATCCACCACCACACCTGGCTAATTTTTGTATTTTTAGTAGAGATGAGGTTTCACCATGTTGGCCAGGTTGGTCTCGAACTCCTGACCTCAAGTGATCCCCCACCTCAGCCTCATAAAGTGGTGGGATTACAGGTGTGAACTACCGTGTCCGGCTGGGCAGTTGATTTTCGCTTCTGTCCTACAACATCATGAAACCACTTAATTGGCCATCTTCAGATCTTCTCATGGAGTTGCCCTATTTTCTGGAAAAGTGAGTTTTTAAAAATCCACATGTTAGCAAGTATCTTCCTGGCTGGGCCTCAGTTTCTTCATGTAGATGAATTTATTTCTCAATGCAGCAAGTGAAGAAGAGGATTTCTCCCTGCTTATCTTTTGACCAAACTTCAGTGAATCAAAAATTTCTCCCTCAAACCCAATCTTGAATAGACTCAATCCTTATTTACAGTATTTATTCGTCTCAAGTATATAAGAATACAAGCTTCCTCGTTTGAGGAAAAAGAAAACATCAAAGCAGCAAAATAAACAAAATTTTAAAATCATCCTTTATCCCCCATACCAAATTAACTACTGTTAATTATTTTGTGTAGTTTTCTTTCAGGTACTTAAAACTTTTTTAGGCCAAGCACAGTGGCTCAGACCTGTAATCCTAGCATTTTTTTTTTTTTTTTTTTTTTTTTTTTTGAGACGGAGTCTCGCTCTGTTGCCCGGGCTGGAGTGCAGTGGCTGGATCTCAGCTCACTGCAAGCTCCACCTCCCGGGTTTACGCCATTCTCCTGCCTCAGCCTCCCGAGTAGCTGGGACTACGGGCGCCCGCTACCTCGCCTGGCTAGTTTTTTGTATTTTTTAGTAGAGATGGGGTTTCACCGTGTTAGCCAGGATGGTCTCGATCTCCTGACCTCGTGATCCACCCGTCTCGGCCTCCCAAAGTGCTGGGATTACAGGCTTGAGCCACCACACCTGGCCAATCCTAGCATTTTGGGAGGCCAAGGTGCATGGATTTCTTGAGTCCAGGAGTTCAAGACCAGCCTGGGCAACATGACAAGACCCCATTTATACAAAAACTAAAAACATTAGCTGGCCATGGTGACACATGACTGTAGTCCCAGCTACTCAGGAGGCTGAAGTTGGAGGATCCTTTGAGCCCAGGAGGTCAAGGCTGCAGTGAGCCATAATCACGCCACTGTACTCCAGCCTGAGTGACAGAGCGAGAACCTGTCTCTAAAAAAATACATAAAAATAACAACTAAAAAAAAGAAACGTTTCTTATTGGTTCCCTCTATAAAAATTGTTTTGATTCTTTTTAATTTCTAATTAATATATTGTGAATATCTTCATTGTCTATAAATATTCCATAAATCATTATTTTAATGACTTTACATTTCTAAACATATAATATTATAACTTCTTTAATTAGTTCTGTATTAGTAGATATTCAGTGGTGTTCATTTTTGGGTAGCATTAATAATGCTGCAATGCATAGTCTTATAATAAAGTTTTCACATATTGCTTTAATTATTTCCTTAGGAAAAAAACTTAGAAATGGAATTCTGGATCAACATTTATGCATAGATATATTTATTGTCATTATTTTGAGTTAACATATCTTTCTATCACACAAGCTGAAGTGCTGTGAGCTGGGACTACAGGTATGCATCACCACACTCAACTAATTTTTAATTTTCTTTTTTACAAATGAGGTCTCACTGTGTTTCCCAGGCTGGTCTCAAACTCCTGGCTTCAAGTGATCCTCCCACCAGCCTCCAAAACTGCAAGGAATATAGTCATACGCCCCCATGCCTAACCAACATTTATGTACATTTTTAAGACTTTTAAAATATACTATCAAATCATCATCCAGAAAAGTTGGGACAATACGTACTCCCACCATTGTATTAGACTGTACAGTCACATGAATACCTCACCATCATGGATATTATCATGTATATTTAAAAATCTTTCCCAAATCAATAGAAGAAAAAAGCGTATCACCACCTTACTTTGCATTCTTTTGATTACCAGTAAGTGGAACATATTTTTTCTTACGTTTATTTCAGAGTTTTGTTTTGTTAAGAGTAATTTTGTTACATTTATTCTCTATTTTGCATTATCCTCCTTTTTAATAAACAGTTCAATTCCCTAAGCTGCTAGAAAAGACTTTACTTTTTCCTTGTAAGGAAAGTTTTATTTTGATATTCTTAATTAAAGAAGAGAGTTCAGTAGCAAGATATGAATCAGTTTGGTCCTTACAGGCAAACTGCACTCATTATGTGCATTTTCACTTTATAAGAATTAGATGGTAAATATCTGATATAGCCTACAGGAAGGAGGGCCAGCACTAAGGTTCTGTCTCAAGCAAACCTGGCTTGCACATCTTCCCGCAGGGGCTGGGCACAGTAGATCACACCTGTAATCCCAGCACTTTGGGAGGCTGAGACGGGTAGATCACCTGAGGTCAGGAGTTCAAGACCAGCCTGGTCAACATGGTGAAACCCCACCTCTACTAAAAATACAAAACTTAGCCAGATGTGGTGGCGCATGCCTGTAATCCCAGCTATTCAGGAGGCTGAGGTATGAGAATTCCTTGAACCCAGAAGGTGAAGGTTGCAGTGAGCTGAGATGGCGCTACTCCCCTCCTGGGAGACAGAGCAAGACTGTCTCAAAAAAAAAAAAAAAATTGTTCTTCCACAAATCCCTAGTGACTTCGTAATTGTCAAATTCCAACTTCTCTTCCTAAATTCTTTCACCCCTCTGCAGAAATTTCTCTGCATTTTTTCTTAAATCAAGATAGAGAGGGTCTCACTTTATCACTTAGGCTAGAGTGCAATGATGTGATCATAGCTCACTGCAGTCTTAAACTCCGGGGCTCAAGTGATTTTCCTGCCTCGGCCTCCCAAGTAGCTGGGACTACAGGTTTGCACCACCATGCAAAAAAAACTGGTAGAGTTGGGGTCTCACTATCTTGCCCAGGCTGGTCTCAAAATCCAAGACTCAAGCAATCCTCTCTCCTCAGCCTACCAAAGTGCTGGCGTCCTAGGTATGAGCCACCATTCCTGGCTCTCTCCTTTTTTTCTTTGAGACAGAGTTTCACTCTTTTTGCCCGGTTGAAGTGCAATGGCACGATCTCGGCTCACTGCAACCTCCTCCTCCCAGGTCCAAGTGACTCTCCTGCCTCAGCCTCCTGAGTAGCTGGGATTACAGGCATCCGCCACCATGTCCAGCTAATTTTGTATTTTTAGTAGAGACAGGGTTTCTCCATGTTGTTCAGGCTGGTCTCGAACTCCCGACCTCAGGTGATCCTCCCGCCTCGGCTTCCCAATCTCCGTTGTTTTTGACCACATTTCCTTTGCTTGACTTCTCTGAGATTAATCACCCCAGGTTTTCCAGCCATTGCCTCAGTTACTGCTTCTCAGTCTTCACCACCAGCTCCTCTGTGCATTGATTCCACACTCCTCTCCTTCTTGGCTTGGTGCCTGCAATAGTTTTCTAGGGCTGCTGGAACAAAAAAGTACCATGAACCAGGTGACTTAAAGCAACAGACGTGTGTTGTCTCACAGAAGTTTAAAATTAAAAGTTTTGGGGCCAGGTGCGGTGGCTCACACCTGTAACCCCAGCACTTTGAGAGGCCGAGGTGGGGGGATCACTTGAGGTAAGGGGTTCAAGAAGAACAGCCTGGTCAACATGGTGAAACCCTGTCTCTACTGAAAATACAAAACGTAGCCGGGTGGGTTGGCAGGTGCCTGTAATCCCAGCTACTCAGGAGGCTGAGGCAGGAGAAACGCTTCAACCGGGGAGGCGGAAGTTGCAGTGAACTGAGATAGTACCACTGCACTCCAGCCTGGGTGATAGAGCAAGACTCCGTCTCAAAAAGGAAAAAAAAAAAAAAATTGCCAGGGCAGTACTCCCTCTGACGGTTTTAGGGAAATATATTTCCTTGCCTCCTTCTAGATTCTGGTGTTTTCCAGCAATCATTATCATACTTTGCCTGCAACTGCATCATTCCAGATATATGACTGCCTTCTCCCTGTGTCTTCATGTCAGATTTTTATTTTTAAGAAAATTTTAATAAAGGTGGGGTCTCACTATATTGTCCAGGCTGGCCTCAAACTCCTGACCTCAAGCAATCCTCCTGACTCAGCCTCCCAAAGTCCTGGGATTACAGGCATGAGCCACCTCAGCCAGTCAGCTTATTTTCACAAGGAAACCTGTTATATTGGATTAGAGCTAAATAAGTACTAACATACACTAAATATTCCTAAAACTCTCAGATGTAGAGAAACTGACCCAAATTATTTTCAAGTTCATGTAATTTAGGTAAATCTTTGATAAATAAGACTGCTTTAACAACATTAGTTTAGTAAAACAAATTTGTCTTCTGTGTTAAGTGTATTAGGGTGATATAAGTGGAATAAAAGTTTTATGAATGGACTTTTCGTTAATAATTATGTTTTATCATATCTGCCTAAAAACAGTTTCCAAATCTTTTGCTAACTTTCAACCTTAAGGATATACAAAGTTGTAGAAGATTTGCATAAAATCTTGTAAAGAGATTCTTATCTCGTGTGGTCAAAGCTGCCCAAGACTGGGTGAATTTATTACTTGTTTGTTTGTTTGAGAAATCAGCTTTAGGGCTGGGCACAGTGGCTCAGAGTTATAATCCCAGCATTTTGGGAGGCCAAGGCGGGTGGATCACCTGAGGTCGAGAGTTCCAGACCAGCCTGACCAACATGGAGAAATCCCTTCTCTACTAAAAATACAAAATTAGCCAGGCATGGTGGCACATACCTGTAATCCCAACTACTCGGGAGGCTGAGGCAGAAAAACGGCTTGAACCAGGGAGGTGGATGTTGAGGTGAGCTGAGATCGCGCCGTTGTTCTCCATCCTGGGCAACAAGAGCGAAACTCCATCTCAAAAAAAAGAAATCAGCTTTAATATCAATACAGATACAATACAAGATTTCAATTTTCTCGTGGTTAAAATGACACCATTTTCTTCAACTATTGGTCTGCTGTTAATAACAAATTCTGAGTTTGTCTTTACCTTTTGATTAATTCAGAATAAAGATTCTGTCTTATCAAAATAATTTTCTGTGCTTTATGTTAAGTTTATCATGTTCTTGATTTTTTTTTTTTTTTTCTTTTTTTGAGATGGAGTCTCGCTCTGTCGCCCAGGCTGGAGTGCAGTGGCTGGATCTCAGCTCGCTGCAAGCTCCGCCTCCCGGGTTTATGCCATTCTCCTGCCTCAGCCTCCCGAGTAGCTGGGACTACAGGCGCCCGCCACCTCGCCCGGCTAATTTTTTTTTATTTTTTTAGTAGAGACAGGGTTTCACCGTGTTAGCCAGGATGGTCTCGATCTCCTGATCTCGTGATCCACCCGTCTCGGCCTCCCAAAGTGCTGGGATTATGTTCTTGATTATTTAAGATAATTTTGTCTTTTCACTTTTAAAAGAGCTTTTTTCCCTGGTGTGGTGGCTCATGCCTATAAAATAGAGTTAAGATTTTCCCCCCTGGCATGGTGGCTGACGTCTATAAAAAAAGAACTAAGATTTTTCACAACCATGTTACCTCCTGTAGTTACTTTTGAAATCTTTTATTGTTACTTTGGTTAAATAGGTAGCTAAGGACTGTTTTACAGTGACCTAGGACCCTATTTAGTCAATTGTTCAAACTTTTTGACATTTTTATCATTTTGCTTTCCCCAAATAAACTCCTTTTTCTTTTTCTCTTTCTTTCTTTTTTTTTTTTTTTTTTTTTTCAGCATCTCCCTCTGTCACCCAGGCTGAAGTGCAGTGGCATGATCTCAGCTCTCTGCAACCTCTGCCTCCCTAGTTGAAGCGATTCTCCTGCCTCAGCCTCTTGAGTAGCTGGGATTATAGGCATGCCACTGCACCCGGCAAATTTTTGTATTTTTAGTAGCCATAGGGTTTCACCATGTTGGCCAGGCTGGTCTTGAACTCCTGACCTCAGGTGATCCACCGGCCTCAGTTTCCTAAAGTGCTAGGATTACTGGTGTGAGCCACCACGCCGGAAGACCCTGGAAAATCTCAAAGAGTTTGTTGTTGTTATTGTTTGTTTTAGTTTTTGTTTTTGAGACGGAGTCTTACTCTGCAACCCTCAGCCTCCCGAGTAGCTGGGACTACAGGCGCCCACCACCACGCCCGGCTAATTTTTTTTGTATTTTTAGTAGAGACGGGGTTTCACTGTGTAAGCCAGGATGGTCTCGATCTCCTGACCCTGTAATCTGCCCACCTCGGCCTCCCAAACTGCTGGGATTACAGGCGTGAGCCACCGCGCCCGGACTTTTTTTTTTTTTTTCATCTTGTAGAAAGATAAATGCTAAAAAATAATTTGGTTCATTTGATGTGCTCCATTGCATGAACAGCATTGTCAAATAAAAAGAGACATTAGGCTGGGCACGGTGGTTCATGCCTGTCATCCCAGCATTGGGAGGCTGAGGCAGGCAGATCACCTGAGGTCGGGAGTTCAAGACCAGCCTGGCCAACATGGAGAAACCCCGTCTCTACAAAAAATACAAAATTAGCCAGGCAAGGTGGCACATGCTTGTAATCCCAGCTACTCGGGAGACTGTGGCAGGAGAATCACTTGAATCCAGGAGGCAGAGGTTGTGGTGAGCCGAGATCGTGTCATGGCACTCCAGCCTGGGCAACAAGAGCAAGACTTTGTCTCAAAAAAAAAAAAAAAAAGAAGTGACATTTAACCTTCACTGTGTTATATTTATCTGTGTAAATATTATTAGTATCAGTATTTCGGAACTGTATACGTTTCCTAGGAATTTGTCAATGCCTTCATTTTCCATATGTCTTGATGCCACTTTGTCTGATATTATACAACAATATAATGTTATCAGTCATGAATCCAGTTATTATTTTAAAACACTGCATGTCACAGAAACAACCAAATTTGCTTGTCTTTCTGTATCTTTCTCTTTTTTTTTTTGAGACAGAGTCTCACTCTGTCATCCAGGCTGGACTGCTATCTCGGCTCACTGCAACCGCCGCCTCCGGGGTTCACCCCATTCCCCTGCTCAGCCTCCCGAGTAGCTGGGACTACAGGCGCCCGCCACCTCACCTGGCTGATTTTTTATATTTTTAGTAGAGACAGAGTTTCACTATGTTAGCCAGGATGGTCTTGATCTCCTGACCTCGTGATCTGCCTGCCTCGGCCTCCCAAAGTTCTGGGATCACAGGCGTGAGCCACCGCGCCCAGCCCTGTATCATTTTTATAATGAACCCTTATCGGATCTTTAACAATGGCCATTTTAAGTCTTTTGTTATTTTTTTTTTTAACTCTGATTCTTCACCAAAAGCATTTTAAATCAACTACTGGCAGAGTACCTCCTGTTCAACAAAAAGTGACTTTCTCAGAGACCTGTGGAAAGGGCTACGTAAAGTACTCTGGCTTTTTATGGCTTTGTTTAAACAACTTTGAGACAATACCATTAGACTAAGAATTTCTAGAACTCTAGTTGAGAAGCTAATGAGTTCATAAAATGGCTAACATAAGATCAGGCAGAACAAAAACTAATTAACTAATTATATGGAACTAAAAGAGCTGATGAAGAATGATGATTTTTTTTTTTTTTTTTTGACAGAGTCTGGCTCTGTCACCCAGGCTGGAGTGCAGTGGCATGACCTCAGCTCACTGCAAGCTCCACCTCCCCGACTCAAGTGATTCTCTGGCCTCAGCCTCCTGAGTGGCTGGGACTATAGGTGCATGCCACCACGCCCAGCTAATGATGATGATTTTTCGATAGCTTTTGGTTGGAACACGACTAGTTATTTAATATGTGTATATATATGAAAATTCTTTTTCTTTTCTCTTAAAGCCTTCTAAAACACACAAAAACATAGTAGATTATACTTTTGAGTCAGATAAATGAAACCATTTCTCCCTGTGTGATCCTTCCAAAATTCAGAAACTCTTACTGAATCATCTTATTTTATTGGCAATATAATTGTTTACATGAGTTCAATAAGAACCTGTCCTTGTATCAGCAAGAATGGAAGCATTGGTTATATAACCAAGACTTTGACTGGACTCTTATATTTGAGAACGCTGTGCATGACATCAGACCTGATCAGACCATTTTCAGAAATGAAAATTGACTTTATCAGGGCAAAGTTTGCAAAGCCCTCTTGGGAAAACAAGCCTGGTACTTGGCTTACAGGATTCCCAACCGTGCCCTGTAGGTGAGTAAGGAAGATCACCTCCTGGCAGGCCCAGGGATCTTAGGATATTCAGGGAACCTGAAAAAGAGAAGAATTTACCCGGATTTATAGGTACTGCAGAAGAAGTCTGGTGGTGAATTCTTGGCTTGGTTTCCTACGCCCAAGGGGTTTTTATTTTTATTTATGTATTTGTTTATTTATTGAGAGACAGGTTCTGACTCTGTTGCCCAGGCTGGCGTAGAATGGCATAATCATGGTTCACTGCAGCCTCAAACTCCTGGGCTCAAATGATTCTCTCACCTCAGCCTCCCAAGTAGCTGAGACTAAAAGTGTGTATGCCAGCTAATTTTTTTTTTCTTTTTTTTTTTTTTTTACAGATGGGGTCTTTCTATGTTGCCCAGGCTGGTCTCAAACTCCTGGGGTCAAGTAATTCTCCCACTTTGGCCTCCCAAAGTCCTGGGAGATTATAGACGTGCATCACTACATCCAGCTAATTTTTGAAATGTTTTTTGGAAACAGAGTCTCACTATGTTGCCCAGGCTGGTCTCAAACTCCTAGGCTCAAGTGACCTACCTGCCTTGGCCTCCCAAAGTTCTGGGATTACAGGCATGAGCCATTGTGTCAAGAAGCTTTTAAAAGTCTAATCTGAGATTTCTTATTTAAAAAAGCTTTTTTTTTTTTTTTTTTGAAACAGAGTCTTACTCTGTTGCTAGAACTGGAGTGCAATGGCACGATCTCGGCTCAGTGCAACCTCCACCTCCTGGGTTCAAGGGATTCTCTTGCCTCAGCCTCCCAAGTAACTGGGATTACAGGAACCCACAACTATGTCCAGCTAAGTTTTTGTATTTTAGTAGAGACGGGGCTTCACCATGTTGGTCAGGCTGGTCTCGAACTCCTGACCTCGTGATTCTCCCACCTCAGCCTCCCAGAGTGCTGGGATTACAGAAGTGAGCCACCACACCCAGCCAAAAAAAATTTTAGCAAAGCAAACTTAAAAAGTTTATGTGGTCAATTACCATTCTTGATGCCCTTATGTAAATAATCAGACCAAATCTAACGAGACCAGACTTCATGAACCAGGACACCTTCACTTTGGGTAGTCCACAGGTCACTAGACCTGCTCTTTGCGGGGTATTTTAACCTTGGCATTTTTCCATTGAACACTAATTTTGGCAGGCTGTTCATTTTATGGGCATATGTGCTACACTAACAAAACAAAACAAGCAAACAAAAAAACCATGTGGAAGGGTAGGGTATCAATTTCCTGTGGCTGCTGTTATTAAGGAAAAAATTACTCTGATACTTGTTAGAATGATAAGGAAGACTTTATTCGAGACTATTGCAATAGGGATCAGGCTCATCTTTGAACACAATAAGGACAAGCGGGGATTTCTAGTCAAGGAGCCCTGCCTTTCCCTGGCACTGGCTACGACCAATAATTATTTTAGAGAGACAGCTTAACAACTACCTGCCCATTACCTGGTGGTCACTGACGTTCCTGGTTGGGGTCGGGGTGCCCTCTTCTGCTCTGCTCATGTCTGTCTGGCTACCTACTGTAACAAGAATACTGCTAAGTCAGGTTAACAGGAATCTCCCCACCCTTTATATCGAATCACCCTGCATATCTCATCAAGTTGCCCATCCTCCACCTTTGACATGTGAGTCCTTGGCCTGCCTTGGATCTTCAACCTCAAACATAAATAACGAGCATCTCCATGGTGGGTAGACAGCTAAAGCCAAAGGGAAAAGCACTGTCTTCTAGTTCTAGGGTCATAACTGTAAGGTAGTTTAAAAAGGAATATAATTGGCCGGGCATGGTGGCTCATGCCTGTAATTCCGGTACTTTGGGAGGTCTAGGTGGGCAGATCATGAGGTCAAGAGATCGAGACCATCCTGGCAACATGGTGAAACCCCATCTCTACTAAAACACAAATCCTGTCAGTCAGTTTAACAAAAATCCCCTACCCTTGATGAATCCTCTTAGAAATTTTCCATCCACTGACACTGTCACTCTGCTCCTTGGCTCAATACCCCCACCTGTCCTTGTTGTATTCAGAGATGCACCTGATCCCTAATGCAACAGTCTTGAATAAAGTCTTCCTTCCCATTTTCACAAGTATCAGAGTAATTTTTTTATTTAATAACAGCAGCCACAGGAAATTAATACACTACCCCTCCATATGGTTTCTTGTTTGCTTGTTGTGTTTTGTTAGTGTGGTACATATGCCCATAAAAAGAACATCCTGCCAAATTTTGTGTTCAGTGGAACAACACCATAGGCTAAAATATCCCACAAAGAGCAGGTCTAGTGAGCTGTGGACTATCCAATATGGCAAGCCATGGAGATGCGCATTTTATCCCCTTTGAAAAGCAACAAATCCAATGTTGTTCAGCCTTGAGTGCCCATTTAGTAAGAAAAAGTGACTCTGCTGAAAGCATAGATCTTACTGGCATTTCCCAGAAGGCAAAAGGAAAAGCCCAATGGTGCCCGAGGTAAAGCCTCATGTGGGCTCCACTCCAGAGTCATAAACTGTAAACCCAGGAACTGTATTGTAAGAATTTTGTCAGCATTGTAAAGTCTCCTTGTAAAGTTACTTTTGTAGTTCTTGTGTGTTTTTCCATGATAATCAGTCTCAAAACGTTGACATTAACAGAAGGGTTTTTATGCTGTCTTCAGAGACGTCAAGGATACGGAAAGCTGAGAACGTGAAGGAAAAGGAAGCTCTGGGAGTGAACAGGTAAAGCAACCCCTAAGACTGAGACCAGGTCCCTGGGACCTGTGGCCAAAGACAAAAAGGAGGCACAAAGGGTGGCTCTGGCTCTAAAGAAGACTTAAGAGTCTTCTTTTCAAGAAACAATGAGACAAAATCAAGAAACCTTTTCTTCAATCTCAAACATCAACAGTGAGCATCTCCAAGGTGGGTAGACAGCTAAAGGCAAGGGGAAAAGCACTGTCTCCCAGTTCTAGGGTCACAGCTGTAAGGTCGTTTCGAAAGGACTACAATCTGCTGGGTGTGGTGGCTCACACCTATATTTCCAGCACTTTGGGAGCCTGAAGTGGGCAGATCACTAGGTCAAAAGATCGAGACCAGCCTGGTCAACATGGTGAAACCCCATCTCTACTAAAAATACAAAAATTAACTGGGCATGGTGGTACATGCCTGTAGTCCCAGCTACTCGGGAGGCTGAGGCAGGAGAATCGCTTGAACCCGGGAGGCAGAGGTGGCAGTGAGCCGAGATCACGCCACTGCATTCCAGCCTGGAGACAGAGCAAGACTCCATCTCAAAAAAGAAAAAAGAAGATTACAATCGATACATATAGGTGCCTGCAAAGTGCATAATTCCAAGACAACGTTTTTGATTTTATTTTGTAGTCAACAAGGATGATGGATGGTTATTACGCTAGTGTATTAGTCTGTTCTCACACTGCTAATAAAGGCGTACCCAAGACTGGGTAATTTATAAAGGAAAGAGGCTTAATGGGCTCAAAGTTCTGCCTGGCTGGGGAGGCCTCACAATCATGGTGGAAAGCAAAGGAGAAACAAAGGCACATCTTACATGGCAGCAGGCAAGAGAGCATGTGCAGGGGAACTCCCATTGATAAAACCATCAGATCTCATGAGACTTACTCACCATCACGAGCACAGTGTGGGTGAAACCACTCCCACGATTCAATTATCTCCACCTGGCCCCATTCTTGACATGTGGGAATCATTACAATTCAAGGTGAGATGTGGGTGGGGACACAATCAAACCATAGCAGCTAGAGAACAAGGTACCTGGGATGTGAGAGAAAGAGGAGACCCTGCCTTTACCTGGAGTAACTGAATGCCCAGGTAGGGGACAAGGTCTTAAAGATGATGAGAAGGTGATCTGATTGTAGCAAGATGCAGTTTACATTTCCCTTGCTTCATTATTGTCTTCTCCTGCTCATCCCAATGTGCTGTGAGTGTGTCTTCTAATTAGCATGTCCTAGATGATTGGACTAGGACCTCACTGACAAGTCTCCAAGAGGAGAAGCTGTAGGGCTGATATCCCTGAACTTCTCCTCCCCTTTTGTCTTCCCTGCCCTCCACAGGACCTTCCCAAACAGGTCTCCAAAGGGCAGCACACTGTCAGATGAGTAGTGGGGCTGTCAGAGCTGATAAACCAACATGTATGTATTTACATGATCCATCCCTCGTCTCTGTGAATCAATTATGATGTCTTTGGCAGAACATAACAGATAAAGCTGACTCAAGCTGCCTTAAACAATAAGGAAATTGGCCGGGTGCCATGGCTCATGCCTGTAATCCCAGCACTTTGGGAGGCCAAGGCAGGCGGAGGGCTTGAGGCCAGGAATTCAAGACCATCCGAGGCAACACAGCAAGACTCCATCGCTACAAAAAATAAAATAAAATATTAGCTGGATATGGTTGTGCATGCCTGTAGTCCCAGCTACTCAGGAGGCTGAGATGGGAGGATCACCTGAACCCAGGAGTTCGAGGCTGCAGTGAGCTATGATCACACTACTGTACCCCAGTCTGGGTGACAGAGCAAGACTCAGCTTCAAAAAACATACATATATACATAAATGAGGAAATGCATTATCATAGTCAAAAGTAAATTTCAAGGTGTGACCAGTGGCTTAATAATGTAATGAAGAACTCAGGTCCCTTCCATCTCTTCTCTCTTCCTTTTTTTTTTTTTTTTTTTTTTTTTGAGACAGAGTTTCACTCTTGGTGCCCAGGCTGGAGTGCAATGGTGCAATCTGTGCTCACTGCGACCTCTGCCTCTCGGGTTCAAGCCATTCTCCTGCCTCAGCCTCCAAAGTAACTGGGATTACAGGCATGCACCACCACGCCTGGCTAATTCTTTTTGTCTTTTTAGTAGAGACAGGGTTTCACCATGTTGGTCAGACTGGTCTCAAACTCCTGACCTCAGGTGATCCACCCACCTCGACCTCCCAAAGTGCTAGGATTAGAGGTATGAACCACCGCCCCAGCCGGTGTTCACATCTTTCTAAGGACAGACAGGACAGACTGGGTGGGGTGGGGTAGAAGGGGTGGAGCCTTCCCTTGGAGGCTGCATACATGAAGCCCCATCCCGGGGCTGGGCATCAGTGAACCCCTGAGAGTTTTTGAAAGCTGCAGTCCAAGGGTTAGCAATGAAAGCCTTGCCCAGATGGGAGCCAGATTTGAAAATGAACCCCCTGAGCTAAAGGGATCAGGTAAAGGTCTGTTTATCCCTACACGGCCAGTGAGGTTTGTAGCCAAGTTGATACCATCAAGTGAGGAATAAAGGAAGCACAGGTGAGGCCTTATCAGGATGTTAGGGAAATTTAAATCATGATTTCTGGGCTTCAGGAAAAGGTGCTACCAAACCTGGAGGGTACTTAAGAGAATGAAGCAGTGCTTGGCTGGTATTGTGGGACAATGCCAGGGAAATTGACTCTAACTTTTCTGTAGTTCTTTATTTGCTTCTCTGTCTTGAAAAAAAAAAAAAAAAAAAGCCATGTCCTTTTGTCCTACCCCTGATGAATTGTGAGCAAAATAATGGCTACCCTGTTTTCTCTACAAATAGATGCTTCAGCTGGATCTCTGTTATTGGCGACCGGCTTCTCATTTCAGAAGCAAGTGAGCCACAAAGGTGTCTGGTCTCCGTCTCCTCCACCATGCAGTCAGTGTCCAGTGAGCAAAGCATCCAGCTATATCCTTTGCCAAAGGCTGGACTCCTCTGGGTCTTGTCCACATTGTGTCTCTCCTCTTGGTTTACTGAGCTCTCAAATTCCGCATTTATGTCCTATTCCTTGGCATAGGAATATGGGCACTTGTCTCTAGGCAGGATGAAAATTTGACATATGTTGACCCACTTTGGTACGCAGTAGCTCACACTTGTAATCCCAGCACTTTGGGAGGCCAAGGCGGGCATATCACTTGAGGTCAGGAGTTCAAGGCCAGCTTGGCCAACATGGTGAAACCCTGCCTCTACTAAAACTAAAAAAAAAAAACAAAAATTAGCCTGGCGTGGTGGTGTGCTCCTGTAGTCCCAGCTACTCAGGAGGCTGAGACCAAAGAATTGCTTGAACCTGGGAGGTGGAGGTTGCAGTGAGCTGAGATTATGCCACTGAACTCCAGCCTGGGTGACAGAGTGAGACTCCATCTCAAAAAAAAAACAAAAAACAAAAAAAAAACGAAGGAAGTCCTAACCAACTTTTGTGACTTCTCTTAATTATTTTTTAAAAAATTAAAAGTTACTAAGATTGTCTAGGCTTGTCTAGGCTGTACGGACAGAGAGGATGCATCCATCAGCCCCTCAGACTTGCCCCTCTTCTGAGATGGTGTTTAGCAGAGATGCTGGAACATGTTTGACTCACCCAGGATGTTGTGTAGAATCAGCCGGATGACACACGCTTTTTTGGTGAATGTTTTGTTCCCTTCTGAAAATAGATGCTGGCTTTAAAAAAGCCCCAAAGTCCCTCTTCTTGGTTCCAACCCCATCCGCCACAGTTCCCACCTGCCTCCTTAAGCAGTCATTCTCAGCCTTTAAAAACAGAAACCACGCTGGGAGCCATGGTTCATGCTGTAGTCCCAACACTTCAAGAGGCAGAGGCAGGAAGATGGCTTGAGGCCAGGAGTTTGGGCCCAGCCTGGGGAACACAATAAGACTCCATCTCTGCAAAAAAAAAAAAGTATTAAAATTTAGCTGGGTATAGTGGTGCATGCCTGGAGTCCCAGTTACTTGGGAGGCTGAAGCAGGAGGATCACTGGAGCCCAGGAGTTCAAAGCTGAAATGAGCTACGACTGTGCCACTATGCTCCAGCCTGGGGGACAGAGTGAAACCCCCAACTCTATAAAAGTAATCCAGAAACCAAGAGCATAATGATCAACTCCTGGTTGCAGTAGGTCCTTGGGAGGCTGAGGTGGGTGGATCACTTGAGGTCAGGAGTTTGAAACTAGCCTGGCCAACATGGTGAGACCCCACTCAACTAAAAATACAAAACTTAGCCAGGCTTGGTGGCAGGCACCTGTAATCCCAGCTACTTGGGAGGCTGACACAGGAGAATCGCTTGAACTCAAGAGGCAGAGGTTGCAGTGAGCCTAGATCGTGCCACTGAACTCCAGCCTGGGCAACAGAGTAAGACTCCATCTCAAAAAATACATAATAAATAAATAAATAAATAAATAAATATTAAATTAAAAATTTTAAAAAGGAGATCCTAATTTTTTTCAAGATAAGTGTTTCAGATACCTTCTTGAATACTAGAGATTAGGGAGGCATCATTGAAAAAAATGAGAACGTATATACTAGTTTTTTAAAGTAAACAAGTTTTGGGGGGATAGTCTTTCAAAAGTTATCATATCTTTCATTTGTCCATTTTCAGAGCTGTGTGATTGAGAAAAAGTCGTCATCCCTTGTATGTTGTCCCCATATTTGACATTGCCGGGCACTGATGTTCCTCTACCTGGTAGATTGCACCCCACCCCACCATGCCTGCACTTCTCTGCATTTGACTCCAGAGAGAGTAGAAATGCTATGCACCCTCAGTTGCAGGGAAGAACAATATTATGCAACAACTGAGATGAAGCTGCATGCTTGGACAGGATGCATGAAACATTGCGTGTGGTAACAAGCCGTTTGAAAATCTTACATTTAGGACTCCCATCAGGCCCTAGATAAGAAGCCAGCCTCTCTACAAGGACCAACAGAGTTGGACCAGGGGACTGTCTACTGAAGCAGGCCCAGACCATCTGGATCCAGGATCAAAGGAGAACCAGAAGGTGGTTATAACCATCCTCAAAGCATCAACCAGAGATAAGCAAAGCCAAGAAGGTCAGCTTGTCTGGCACCAATTATGTGATTAACTACAGGGAGGTGGACACAAGAGCTAAAGCAGAATGTGCCAAGAGGTGGGGCAGTATTGATGTTTGAATTGTGCCCCCGCAAAAAAATGTTGTATTGGAATCCCAACTCCCACCAAATTTGAAAATGAACCCCCTGAGCTGAAGGGATTAGGTGAAGGTTTGTTTATTCCTAAGTGACCAGTGAGGTCTACAGTCGAGTTGACACCATAAAGTAAAGACTGAAGGAAGCACAGGTGAGGCCATATCAGGATGTTAAGATTTAAATCACGATGTCTGGGCTTCAGGAAAAATACTACCAAACCTGGAGTGTGTTTAGGAGAAGGAAATACTGCTTGGATGGTATCATGGAGCAATGCCAAGAAAATTGATTCTAACTTTTCTGTAGTTCTTTATTTGCTTCTCTGCCTTGCAAAAAAATGTCATGTCCTTTTGTCCTATCCTGGATGCGCTGTGAGCAAACTGATGGTTATCCTGTTTTCTCTATAAGTAGATGCCTCAGCCGGATCTCTGTTACTGATGACGAGCTCCCAGTACCTATGAATGTGACCTTATTTTGAGGTAGGATTTTACAGAAGTAATCGAGATAAAATGAAACCATGTAGTCTGGAGACAGAAAAACACCACATACAGGCTGCGTTCAGTGGCTCACGCCTCTAATCCCAGTGCTTCGGGAGGCTGAGGTGGGAGGATCACTTGAGCCCAGAAGTTCGAGGCTGCAGTGAGCCATGATGGTGCCACTGCACTCTATCATGGGCAACAGAGCAAGAACCTGTCCCTATTAAAAGGAAAGGAAAGGAAAGGAGAGGCAAGGAGAGGAGAGGGGAGGGGAGGGGAGGGGAGGGGAGAGGAAGGAGGGGAGGGGGAAGGAAGTGGAGGAGATGAGAGGAGAGGAGAAGGAAGGGGAGGAGAGCAGAAAGGAAGGGGAGGAGAGGGAAGGGAGAGGGAAGAGAAAAGAAAGGGAAGAGGAGGGAAGGAGAAGCAAAGGGTTGGAAAGGAAAAGTATAAAGGGTAAAGGGGTAAGCACAGGAAAAAGTAAATAAATCAGGGTCAGAGAGCCAGAAAATGCTACAGAGAAGTGATGGTAATTGAGTCGGGGCTGGATGAGTTGTGAGCAAATGAGTTGTGAGTTGGAGTTGATAAGGTGGAAAGATGAGAAGGCATCCCTTCCCTGTGAATAGCCAAGATCTGCTCAGAACAAAGGACATGTACATGGGTTAAGTGCCCACAATGAGCCTGAAGTGGTAGGAGAGGTTCTGGAAAATTGTGCAGAAATGTCTTAGCTCTATTATCATGAAGAGTGCACCTTGGAGGATTTGCAGGAGCATTTCTCCTGCAAAATGCTCCAAGTAAACAAGCACTCACCAAAGAAGTTTGGGCCGGTCACTCATCACACATACCTCCTGAACATTCTTATCCCTGCTAGCTGAACATCTCCATTGCATCGCGCAGGGATGGGTTGCAGCCCTGGTAACATTCTGTGTGTTTCTAGCTCAACACTGAGTTCTCTAATAAGAGACTGGTTTATTCTGTGGGGAACTATTATAGACAGCATTGTACCCCCCTCCCAATTCATATATTGAAGCCCTAACCCCTTGTGCAACTACGTTTGGAGACAGGGCCTTTGAAGGAGAGGATTAAGGTTAAATGAGACCGGGCATGGTGGCTCATGCCTGTAATCCCACCACTTTGGCAGGCCGAGGCAGGAGGATCACTTGAGGTCAGGAGTTCGAGACCAGCCTGGCCAACATGGCAAAACCCCATCACTACTAAAAAAATACAAAAATTAACCAGGAGTGATGGCGGATGCCTGTAATCCCAGCTACTTGGGAGGCTGAGGCAAGAGAATCGTTTGAACCCGGGAGGCAGAGTTTGCAGTGAGCTGAGATGGTGCCACTGTACTCCAACCTGGGCAACAGAATGAGACTATGTCTCAAAAACAAACAAACAAACAAAAAGGCCATAAGAGTGGGACCCTCACCCAATAGGACTGGTGTCCTCATAAGAAGATGTGAAAATCTTACCTTTAGATGCCCATCAGGCCCTAGATAAGAAGCTAGCCCCACTACAGAGGCCGACAGAGTTGGACAAGGGGACTGTCCAGAGATCCAAGCCAATACCATCTGGATCCAGGATCCAAGGAGAGCCAGAAGGTGGTTAAAACAATCCTCAAAGCATTGGCCAGTAATGAGCAGAGCCGAGGTGAGCTCATTTGGCACCAATTATGTGACCAATTACACAGAAGTGAGCACAGTCGCTGAGGCAGAACGTGTGAAGAGGCAGAGGCCATTGTTGGTTGAGCAATTGGAAAGATGAGAAGAAGATCCCCTAGAAGATACCAGAAGGATGCATGCACAGAGGAAAGTCCACACAAGGATACAGAGAAAAGATGGCCCTCTGCTAGCTGAGGAGAGAGACTTCACCAGAAGTCAACCCTGCCATCACCTTGATCTTGAACTTCCAGCCTTCAGAACTGTGAGAAAATATATTCCTGTTGTTTAAGCCACCCAGTCAGTAGGTAGCCCAAGCAGACTAAGATGGACCCCAACTCTCAGCTGGTGCTGAACCTAATCTTTGTCTCCCAAGTCTGTCAAAAACTCCACTGTGATTTTCAGAGGCTTTCTGCTTAGGATTTTAGTCTCTCACCCTGCAAAGTCCCAATATTTGGTAAATTTCCTGAGACGAAAACTGGCTGAGTATTTGAGGACCCTAGTTCATTTTCAAAGCTCAGATACTTCTCCCCTCCCAAAAAAAGGATTCTCCGCTAGACTGTGTGTGTGTTATGGGCTGAACTGGGTCTACTAAAACTCATACGTTGAAGTCCTAACCACCGGTACCTTATAATAGGACTGTATTTGAAGTCAGGGCCTTTAAAGAGAGAAATAAACTAAACTGAGGTCATTAGAGTGAGTCATAATCCAATATGACTGGTGTCCTTACAAGAAGAGGAGATTAGGGGGCCAAGGGCAGTGGCTCACGCCTGTAATCCCAGCACTTTGGGAGGCCAAGGCGGGTGGATCATTTGAGGTCAGGAGTTTGAGACCAGCCTGGCCAACACAGTGAAACCCCATCTCTACTAAAAACACAAACATTAGCCAGGCACAGTTGCAAATGCCTGTAATTTCAGCTACTTGGGAGACCGAGGTGGAAGAATTGCTTGAGCCCAGGAGACGGAAGTTGCAGTGAGCTGAGATCGCATCACTGTACTCCAGCCTGGGCAACAGAGCAAGACTGTGTCTCAAAAAAAAAAAAAAAAAAGAGGAGATTAGGACACAGACACACACAGAAAGGAAACCATATAAGGTCCAGGGAGAGGATGGTTATGTTCAAGCCATTGGTCATCTCATAACAAACCCTGCTGAAACCTTGATCTTGAACTTCCAGCCTCCAGAATTGTGAGAAAATATATTTCTGTTGCTTAAGCCATCCAGCCTGCTGTGCTTTGCTGTGGAATCCAAGGCAGACTAACACAGTATGAGTTTTGTCCAGGGTTTCACCCCCGGCCCATGCAAAAGTGCAAGCACTCGGGAAATAAGTGTTCAGCTCTTCAACTCCATCCTTCTTCTCTCTTCGTGTCCTAACCCCTCTCATTCTCCTTAGCTAGATAGATCTCTGCCGCTTTCAAACAGATGGTTTTCATATCTTTCATATCTTATCTGGGTTTCTAGCTGTTCCAGGCAGGATTATGTTTTAGCACCAGGTATTCTATTCCACCTGGAAGCAGAAGTCCCTCTTCCTGCTTTTTTTTTTTTTTAAGAATTAGTTTCACCCTGTGACCCAGGCTGGAGTGCAGTGACACAATCTTGGCTTACTGTAACCTCTGCCTCCTGGGTTCAAGCAATTCTTGTGCCTCAACCTCCTGAGTAGCTGGGATTACAGGCATGAGCCACCATGCCCAGAAAATTTTTGTATTTTTAGTAGAGACAGGGTTCACGGTTTTGGCCAGGCTGGTCTTGAACTCCTGACCTCAAGTGATCTGCACACTTTGGCCTCCCAAAGTACTGGGAATACAAGCATGAGCCACCGTGCCCAGCCTCCTTCCTCTTCTTTTTCTTCCTTCTCCTCCTTTCTTCTCTTCCTTCTCTTTCTTCTTTTTCGTCTTCGTTTTTCTTTAACTTTTTCAAATAGGACTGTGTGCTTTTAGAGGGAAGGGACCCTATTTTATCTCTTTGGATTCACAGTACCTAGCCCAATGCCTGTCAATCAATATCTGCAGACTAGAATGGATTGTAGACTCCAGCGTGGAGCTAAGCTCATAGTAGACACTCAACAAATCCATCCATGGATTCAAAGTGATACAAAACATCTGGAATCAAATCACAGAGCAGAAATTATTGTAGAGACTCTCCTGTGCGAATCCCTCATTTCACAGGTGGTGAACATGAAGCCCTATAAGGCTGAGGGACCACCTAAGGTTACATGCAGGTCACATCAGAGCACAGGCAGGGAAAGCCACGAAGACCACAGGCTCCCTTCATGTGCCACTTCCCCTAAACCTGTTGCTGGAGTCTCATGAATGATCAAGAACGGAATCCAAAAGAGTTTTGTCCCAAGCACTACACCAGAAATGTTGATTCTATAAAAGTCCCTTGACCTTGCCTTAGATTATTTGCAGATTTAAAGGAAGCCAGCAGGTCAGGCGCGATGGCTTATACCTGTAATCCCAGCAGTTTTGGAGGCTGAGGAGGGAAGATCCACTGAGGATCAACAGGCATTCGAGATCAGGTACGTTTGGCAACTGATTGGAACAGATCATTTTAATTTGTCTAATTGAATCAAAAATCAGTATTGAACATTGTACAGAACATCAGAAGTATACTCATTTCCTCCTTCTGTTAATATTTGGATCATTTCCGGCATGAATCCCCCTTTCTCCTGGGAGTCAGGCTTGGTGTGCCAGGAGGGAGACTGGGTGTCAGATCACCCTTTGTTCTCACAGAGAGGGCGGCTAATCAATCCTGAAATCCAGGAGTGTCCCACTTGACCTTCCTAAACGAAACTCTCCAGAGATGTGTTGCAAAATCTGAGTGCTAACCTTATTCTGCACCAAGTTCAGCTTAGGGAGGGAAATCAAGAATATCAGTTGTGGGCCAGGCGCAGTGGCTCACACCTGTAATCCCAGCACTTTGGGAGGCCAAAGTGGGAGGATCATTTGAGGCCAGGAGTTTGAGACCAGCCTGGCCAACATACCAAAACCCTGTCTCTACAAAAATACAAAAATTAGCTGGGCGTGGTGCCTCATGAGGCTGAGGCAGGAGAATCGCTTGAACCTGGGAGGCAGAGGTTGCAGTGAGCCGAGATTGTGCCATTGCACTCCAGCCTGGGCGACAGAGCAAGACTCAGTCTCAAAAAATAAAAAAAAAAAAAGAAAAATATGTCAAGGTATCATATTGTGAGCTGAGTGGGAGGGTGTGGGACGTTCCATTTTCATCACCATAAATATCCCAATATCTGTTTTGGCTCAAGTTCAATATCTTTGAGCTTTGTCTGTCCCGTTCTTGCTGTTCTATTTTTTTTATCATGTCTAAAATTACAGTGTACCAGATTCAGTCAACTGCCTACCAGATTCCCTTAAAAGTGTATAACATTGTTAAAACCATTGTTTTTAAAAAGCTCCTTTAAAACATGACATTTATTAGCCGTTATATTAAGATAAACGATCAAGTTATCCCCAATGTAGATGTTACCCTTTGATTTAAATTCCAACTTGAGTAAACTAGGCAAGGAACATTAAAAGCAGAATGGTTTTTAGGACCCACTGGGCAATGCTAGAATTTGTGGCATGCTAAACACCAGCAGAACATATGCCACAGACTCTTGGTTAATCACATTTGGGGCCCAATTAAACTTTTCTGACTTGCTCCTGCTTCTACCTGGGCTGCAGTGAAGAGAGCACAGCAGGTGAAATTGCCTTAGGCAGAAGGAAACTTCCACTCAGGCTGGTAAGGACAGGTTCAGCTGCTCATTAACTGGGCTCTTTGCAGATACCGAAGGGCAAGGAAGAACAGGGCTGGAGCAAAGCTGGGGATAAGAGACCTAAATCCCTAAATGTTGCTCTCTCCTCTGCTTCCCAGGAAGCAGGACTTTTCCCCATACTTACCTGTGAATGGTGGCAAAGGTCTGACACCTGGAAGGACAGACAAGCTCTGCAGGATGAAGGTACCAAGACAAGAAATAGCTCAAGCCCTTTTAGAGGTCATACCATCCTTTTGTGATCTTTGTTAAATTCAGTTGTCACCAGACCACAGATGTGTGATAATTCATAGCATCCTTTCTTTTTCAAATGTATGGAGAAGGATATCCAGATTACTGATCTCAGTCTCCCCAAGATAACTGTCCATCCTCAAAAGATCTTGGGGCCACATGTGGTGGCTCACACCTATAATCCCAGCACTTTGGGAGGCCAGAGCGGAAGGATCACTTGAGCTCAGGAGTTCAAGACCAGCCTGGGCAACATGGTGAGACCTCCATCTCTATAAAAAACAAAAATAAAAAAAATTAGCCGGGAGCAGTGGCATGCACCTGTACAGTCCTAGCTACTCTGGAGGCTGAGGAGGGAAGATCGCTTGAGCCCAGGAGTTCGAGGCTGCAGTGAACTACGATGGCACCACTGCACTCCAGCCTGGGCAACAGAGCAAGACCCTGTCTTTAAAAATAAAAATTATGCATTTAAAATTTTCCCTAAAACAGGATCTGGGAAAGAATTGCTCGATGGTGCTTCTCTTTGAGGAAGTGATTCCTTTGGTCAACCTGATGTTCCTTGCAGGCACTTTGCTGTGATGGGGGTGACTAAACGTGCCTTAGAGGAAAGCTCTGTTAGAAGCTAGGAGGAGGAGACTGGGCACAGTGGCTCATGCCTGTCATCCCAACACTGTGGGAGACTGATGCAGGTGGATCACTTGAGGTCAGGAGTTTGAGACCAGCCCAGTGAACATGGTGAAACCCCATCTCTACTAAAAACACAAAAATTAGACGGACATGGTGGTGCACACCTGTCATCCCAGCTACTCAGGAGGCTGAGGCAGGAGAATTGCTTCAACCCAAGAGGCTGAGGTTGCAGTGAGCCGAGATCACACCACTGCACTCCAGCCTGGGTAACAAGAACAAAGCAAAACTCCATCAAAGAAGGAGAAGGAGAAGGAGAAGGAGAAGGAGAAGGAGAAGGAGAAGGAGAAAGAGAAGGAGAAGGAGGGGGAGGGGGAGGGGGAGATAGAGCAGACATCGGATCCCAGGGAATCTTTGTCAGGAGGTATTTTTCTCCACTCTGCTCCTGAGCTAAAAATGAGAGGGGCCTCTTGGGAAGAAAACAGAATGCAGGAAGAAAGAACACTATTGCCAAGCTGTCTGCTGGAGTGAACACCAGGCCAAAGAGCCGAAGAGCTCCAGGAAATAGTGCTGATGGCACTTGGCGGCCTGCCTTCTATCTCCCCATGTTTCTGAGCTGAGCCACTGTGCCACTGGGGACCACATGGCAGACTCCACTCTCTCCAAGTTCCCAGACCCAGTGAAACATGCCCAGGGAGAACTTGTCAGCAGCCTAAGGCCCCCTGCTCCTGGCAGAACGACTCTCAAAGCCTGGCTTCCCAAGTTGTCCCCCAACACCTTTGGTGTCCTCTTCTGTGGCCAGGACCTAGCCGTGTCTCCCTGGGGGACTCAGTACTAGCTAGTTGCCTTTTCTTTATTCCTTTCTTCATCCATTCCTTCCACACATATTTCTTGAGCCCCTGCTATGAGCCAGGCATCATTCAAGGCACTAGAGCTGTGACAAAGTCTTTACCATAAGGGAAAGCACATTCTACTTGGGGTGTGATACAGACAGACAATGCATAGATAAATAAATAATTCAGCAGGGCTCAGTGGCTCATGCCTGTAATCCCAGCATTTTAGGAGGCCAAGGTGGGTGGATCATGAGGTCAGGAGTTCGAGACCAGCCTGGCCAACATGGTGAAACCCTGTCTCTACTAAAAATACAAAAATTAGCTGGGCGTGGTGGCACATGCTACTTGGAAGGCTAAGGCAGGAGAATCACTTGAACCCGGGAGGCAGAGGTTGCAGTGAGTTGAGATCGCGCCAATGCACTCCAGCCTGGGCGACAGAGGGACACTCTGTCTCAAAACAAACAAAAGAAAAGAAAACCAAAAAATAATAATAATAATAATTCTAGATAGCAAGAAATAAGAAAGGAAATAAGTAGGGTGGAATGATATAGGGAACACCCAAGAGAGTATGAGCCTCCTTTAGGGACAGAGGTCAGAGGAAGTAACATCTGATCTGAGACCTAAGATGAGGAAAAGAAGTAGCCACTAAAAAATAAAATGGCGGCCTGGTGCAGTGGTTCATGCCTGTAGTCCCAGTGCTTTGGGAGTCTGAGACAGGAGGATTACTTGAGGCCAGGAGTTCAAGACCAGCCTGGGCAGCATAGCGAAACCCCTTTCTACAAAAAATACAAAAATCAGCCAGGCATGGTCGTTGACACCTGTGGTCCCAGGTACTGGGGAGGCTGAGGTGGGAGAATCGCTTGAGCCTCGGAGGCAGAAGCTGCAGCAAGCCATGATTATACCACAGAACTCCAGCCTGGGCAACAGAGTGAGGACTGTCTCAAAATAAAATAAAACAAAGTGACAACTAGGTGCAGTGGCTCACACCTGTAATTCCAGTGCTTTGGAAGGTGGAGGCAAGAGGATCGCTCAGGACCAGGAGTTAGAGACCAGCCTGGGCAACACAGTGAGACCTGATCTCTAAAAAAATAATAAAAATTAGTCTGGCATGGTGGTGTGCACCTGTAGTTCCAGCTACTCAGGAGGTTGAGGCAGAAGTTCGAGCCCATTCGAGCCCAGGAGTTCGAGGCTACAATAAAATATGATCGCACTGCACTCCAGCCTGGATGACAGAGCGAGAGCTTGTCTCTAAAAAAGAGAGAGAGGCCGGGCATAGTGGCTCACACCTGTAATCCTAACACTTTGGGAGGCCGAGGCGAGCGGATTACCTGAGCTCAGGAGATGGAGACCAGCCTGGGCAACACGGTGAAATCCCGTCTCTATTGAAATACAAAAAAATTAGCCAGATGTGGCAGCGTGCACCTGTAGTCCCAGCTACTCAGGAGGCAAAGGCAGGAGAATTGCTTGGACCCGGGAGGTGGAGGTTGCAGTGAGCCAAGATGGTGCCACTGCACTCCAGCCTGGGCGACATAGTGAGACTCTGTCTCAAAAGAGAGAGAGAGAGAGAGAAGATCACACATTTTAATACGTGTGTATAGAAAAGAGGACAGCATGTTCAAGGCATACAAAGGAAGCCCAAGTGGCTACAGCCAGTGATTAGAGACAGAAGAAGAGGGAGACTGACCTCTGAGGGAACCTCCCAAGTCTACAGGCTGGGCAAGCACTGTGAAATTATGTTGTAAGTGCAGGGAAAAGCAACCCAATGGGTTTTTTGGTTGTTTTGTTTCATTTTGTTTTGTTTTGAGATGGAGTCTCACTCTGTCACCCAGGCTGGAGTGTAGTGGTGCAATCTTGGCTGACTGCAACCTCCGCCTCCTGAGTTCAAACAATTCTCCTGCCTCAGCCCCCCAAGTAGCTGGGACTACAGGCTTCCACTACTATGCCTAACTAATTTTTGTGTTTTTAGTAGAGACAGCGTTTCACCATGTTGGCCAGGCTAGTCTCAAACTCCTGATCTCAAGTGATCCGCCCACTTGGCCTCCTGAAGTCCTGGGATTACAGGTGTGAGCCACCGTGCCCAGCCATCCAACAGTGTTAAGCAGAGAAGTGACGTGATCTAATTTATACTCTGTGAGTCTCATTCTATGTGAGTCATAGATGGAAGAGGAACAGATCTGAACACAGAGAAACCAATTAGGAGGCCACGGGGGAGACTGTCTGGGACGTGATGGGATTCAGGCCAGCATGGCGGCAGCCACGTGGGAGACAAACAACCACATAGAAATTGTGGTATGGAAACAGACATGCAGGACCTGCCAGTTAATTGGGTGTGGTGATGAGGAAAGGAGGGTTTGAGCTTTGAGCAATTAGGTGGATGATGGTGACACCTGCTGAGATGGGAGGATTGAGTGAGTGACCAGTGGACTTGGATGTCCCTGGAGTGTGATGGAGGTGGGATGTAGGGTGCTCCAAGCCTCCCTTTGGACGTGTTGAGTTGGAGACATATTCAACACCCGAATGAAATGTCAAGCAGGCAACTGCATACATGTCTGGACTCAGGGAGACGTCGGCTTTGTTCCCCATTTCTGCATTCCTATTCTGTTAGCCTCCCTTAAAAGAGACAGAAAGTTTTCACAGGGAGCAAGAAATCTCAGCTTTGGCCACAAAGAGGTGGGGGTTTGAATTTTCTCTTGGCCACATGATAACGGTGTGACTCCATTGCTCTGCTGTCTTCTGTGTAAGTGGCAGCTATTTTGGAGTTTCAACGGGTTTGGCCACAGTGGACATGTAATATACATGATCTTCTATCTTTTCCCTATTCTTTGGATTCTTCAGTTAATGCCCAGGTCTGGAGACTTCCTGGGCATCCCTATTGGCTTTCTTTTCCCAAAAGTTTGTTTGTTTGTTGTTTCTTAAGATGAAGTCTCACTCTGTTGCCCGGGCTGAAGTGCAGTGGCACAATCTCAGCTCACTGGAATCTCTACCTCCCAGCTTCAAGCGATTTTCTCATGCCTCCACCTTCCTAGTAGCTGGGATTACGGGCGCCCACCATCACACCCAGTTAATTTTTGTATTTTCAGTAGAGACGGGATTTCACCATGTCGGCCAGGCTGGTCTTGAACTCCTGACCTCAACTGGTCCACCCACTTTGTCCTCCCAAAGTACTGGGATTATAGGCATGAGCCACTGCACCTGGCACCAAAAGTTTGTCTTTAAAGCAGGGGTCGCTCACGAGATACTGACTCTTAGTAGAAACCAGCTTCCCAGGATTTCCTGCAGAAATCCTCAAGCTTTAGCGTATAACCACATACTAGCTAAAGGATGCATTTGAGTCAGCTCCCAGCCCCTGGCCTGCCCAAGTGAATGTGTATCTGATAGGTCCTGGTTCCCTCCCCATCTTTCCCTGTATTTTCCAACCAGACACCTTTGCCTCCATCCTCTCTTACTACAAGAGGACGTTAGCTTTTCTCTCTGCCCACGATCTCCACCAGATTCATATTTTCCTAAAACACAGCTCCCTTTGTATCACTCCCTTGCATGGAACCATTTCTTGGCCCCTTTCTGCCCACAAAAAGAAGTACGAGATCACCTTGGCCCCATAGCATTATGCAACATGTCCCTGGCTTACATTACGGAACTTCACATAGTCCGTATTTTAGCTGAGAATTTCTCAAAATTTTTTGAGAGCTTTGCATTTTTAAAAACCGTTAAGAATCCCCCAAATGCTTTCGTCAATATGGGTTATAACTTTAATTGATATTGCATTACAGATTGAAACCGACATTTTAAACATATTGTTATTAACTCAATAACAATGAGCCCATTGCATAACATAAATAACATATTTGTTAAAAGCAAACTATATTTCCCAAACAAAAACTGAGCAACAGGAGCAGCATTGTTTTACATGATTTTTGCAAATCTCTTGTGTCTGGTTTAATGGAAGACAGCTGGATTTCCAAACACTCTCCTTCCTTCAATCTGCTACAAAACGTTAAGTTATATATA
Source organism: Trachypithecus francoisi (assembly GCF_009764315.1). Taxonomy (NCBI): domain Eukaryota; kingdom Metazoa; phylum Chordata; class Mammalia; order Primates; family Cercopithecidae; genus Trachypithecus; species Trachypithecus francoisi. The sequence goes on along the minus strand of NW_022681469.1, from coordinate 120,805,090 downwards.
GAAACTCCAGCCTTGCACAGATATGTAAGTGGAAAAGAGAGACCCTTATCAATCCCCAAAAGGGTCTTGGGAGCCTACAGGGGGCCTTGAACTTGCCTTGAGAGCCAGGACTGTGGCTAAACCAGACAGTGCATGCATTTCTGAATAAGCCTGACTTTCCTCCCTGCACTGTGGGCTCACACACTGTTCTCCCTCCTGTGATCCTTCCTTCCTTCATTCACCTGCTTAAATCCTAACCTAGACCCAGGTCTGATGTTTTTACAACAGACTGAAGAAGCTCGAAGGCCCATCAGGAGCCAGCAGAGACACTTGAGGCCCGAGGCACTGCACGGAGCCAACTCCTAGACTCAAGCAATACTCCTGCCTCGGCTTCCCACAGTGCTGGGATTACAGGCCTGAACCACCACACTGGGCATTTGGGGTAATGTCCCCTAAATGTCCTGGGTAAAGACTGACCTTCTCCCTGCGACCCAGCTCTGCCAGGGTTTGCAGCTGTCTTGAAAGACCCCTAGGATGTTGTACTGGTCTGCACAGGCTGCCATAACACAATATCACAGATGGGGTGGTTAAGCAACATGCATTGATTTTCTCAAAGTTCTGGAGGCTGGAATTCCAAGATCAAGGTGTCCACAGGTTTCATTTCTCCCAAGGCTCTTCTCCTTGCAGGCGGCTGCCTTCTCACCGTATCCTAGCGTGACCTTTCCTCTGTGCATGTTCCCCCCCTCACCAGTGTTTCCTCCTCTTCTTACAAAGACATCAGCCCTGTTGGACTAGGGTCCTGCATTAGGGCATCATTCAACCATAGTTACCTCTTTAAAGACCCTATCTCGTCTGGGTGCAGTGACTCACACCTGTAATCCCAGCACTTTGGGAGGCTGAGACAAGTGGATCACTTGAGGTGGATGGATCACTTGAGGTTAGCAGTTTGAGACCAGCTTGGCCAACATGGTGAAACCCCATCTCTACTAAAAATATAAAAATTAGCCAGGCATGGTGGCGTGCGTCTATAATCCCAGCTACTCAGTAAGCTGAGACAGGAGAATTGCTTGAACCCAGGAGATAGAGATTATAGTGAGCCGAGATTACACCATTGCACTCTAGCCTGGGCCACTATGACTGGCTAATTTTTAAATTGTGTGTGTGTGTGTGTGTGTGTGTGTGTGTGTGTCTATGAGATCTCACTATGTTGCCCAGGCTGGTCTCAAACTCTGGCCTCAAGCAGTCCTCCTGCCTCAGTCTCACAAAGTGCTGGGATTCCAGGCATGAGCCACTAAGCTTGGTTGATGAATTCCCTCATTGCTTTCATCCAAGGTAGACACTCCCACTGCCCTGCTTGTTATGCCACTGGCTATCACTGTACCCAGATATCAAACTCCATCTGCCCCTTAGTTCCTCCCATGGGTAAGTACAGATCTGCTATGCCCAGAGGAACCTCAGCCAGGGACTTGTTGAGTGCAGGCGATGAGGTTGTATGGAATGAAGCAATGCAGGTATCTCCTTACGCAGATTTGCATGTGTAGAAGGTTTATGCAGGAGTGAGGTACCTGGGACAGTATGTAGGGAAAGGGGGACAGGGATATAAACAACTCGTTATCTGTTCTTCCTGCCCAGATCCACGGGCTAATGTCTGAACCCTATGGAAAAAGAGAGCAACTGGAGACAGAAGCCTAAGAGGTGGTTTCCTGAAGAACTCAGAAGAACACAACAGCTCAATCCTGTTACTACTAAAGTCTCCAGTGGAAAAATGGTACCCAGAGCCAGGGAGCATGATGCTGTCCTCAATTTATGTAGAATCCCTGATTGCTCTGGCCCTTGGAGCAGCTTCAGTGGTGCCCTGATGCAGCATCCTCAGCATAGAAATGGGTGGTCTCCCAGGATACACCAGCATCCCTAGCACTAACAAGCCTCCTTCCGTTAGCTTTGTGGATGGAGAACATTACGGACATGCTCTTTCTGCATCCCAGGTGGTAAACTTTGCTAGGAAGGAAGGGACAACTCACACACCTGGCTCCAGAGAAACTTGTGTCGACCTCATTTCTGCATCAAACATATTTCTCTGCATCTCCCAGAGTCAGCTTTGGAGCGTTTCCTCTGAACGTGGCTGCTCATGTCGGGCACAAGACAGGGAGTAGCTTTATGATGGGAAGAGCACAGGCTTTGGTGCGGACAGCAAGGTCCCGGGAGCTGCCCAGAAGCGCCCCTGCCTGGCAGCCTGTGCTGAGCCCTGGGCGTGCATGGCCGTATCCACCCTCACAGCAGGCCTATGGAAAAGACAAGGTGCTTACTGTGTGTGCCCACCTCACAGGGCTCATCCATGTGTCCCTTCTACCTTCCGTCTCCTCCTACAGGGAAAAGGAAGCCTCCTGCCCTGGAGTCTTCACCCTGCTGGCTTAGAAATTACCCTAATTACACTCACTGGCTTTGCTGCTGCCCCGGCGTGAAACTCATCTTTGCATGAAACCCATCTTTGGTCATTTCTACCCTGACCCTGTTTTTCTTCGGGTTTTTTTTTTTTTGTTTTTTTTGTTTTTGTTTTTGTTTTCGTTTTTTTTTTTTTTTTTTTTTTTTGAGATGGATTCTCACTCTGTCACCCAGGCTGGAGTGCAGTGGCAAGATCTTGGCTCACTGCAACCTCTGCCTCCCAGGTTCAAGCGATTCCCCTGCGTCAGCCTCCTGAGTAGCTGGGCTTACAGGTGCACACCACCATGCCCAGCTAATTGTTGTGTTTTTACTAGAGATGGCGTTTCACCATGTTGGCCAGGTTGGTCTCAGACTCCTGACCTTAGGTGATCCACCTGCCTCAGCCTCCCAAAGTGCTGGGATTACAGGCGTGAGACACTGCACTGGCCTGACCTTGCTTCTTAACTCAGTATTTCCTGCTCGAAATCAACAAAGCCTTCTCTTTTCATGCACCACATTGGGAGTTGCTCACACCTCTCAGATCCTACCTCCAGTCCAGGCTTCAGACCAGGAAAACCCTGCCTGACCTTTCCCCAGAAAGAAAGATCTTCTCCTGTGAGGTCCCCAAACTGCCCCCCGCTTGTCCCCTGGCTCCTTTCTGTAAGACCGTCACTCTGTTCCATTTCCATAGTAGAGCTACAGAATGTGAGGTTGGAGAAGGACATTCCTGACTTCATTTTTCACTCTCTGCACAGCCTTCAGCGACTTGGCAAACCTGTCAGAGTTGCAGTTTCCTCTTGTTTAAAAGCAGTGATGACTGTCTTCCCCATACGCCTGCTGTGAGGGTGAATATGGCCCTTCATGGCCAGGGCTCGGCACAGACGACCACGCAGGGGCCCTCAGTGAGGATGAGGGCTGCTGCACCCACACCCACCAGTGGGGTGCTGCGCTGGTCCTTGCTGTTCTTTCTGTGTGGCTCCCCTCTGGGCTCTTGTTCTAAGTGCACATCTGCATCTTTGGCCTTCTGTGGTCATCATTCTCTCATTCAGTCAGCAAACATTGCGTGAGTCCCTACTGTATATCAAGGATTGCATTTAGGCATGAGGGTTCCAGAAATGAGTAAGACATGCTCCTAATTTTTAGACCGCTTACCCTCTGGCAGGGGGAGGGCAGATGCAGAAACAGAGCAATGAGGGGCTATAATAAATGCACAGGTCAGCAGCCCGCAGCCCCGCCAGTGTACCCTTTGGGTCTTACTAGTGCCCCCCTGCTCCTTACTAGTCCTGGATATGCCCAAGGAGACGCATGCCTGAGTCTCAGTTTACCCACCTTTAAAACTGAGGCATTCTCGATTACCAAGGTTTCGCTGAGGCATCACCAACACAGCTCCTGAAGCATAGACAAAGTCCCTCAGGGAGGGTTGACTCTGGCTCTAACTTACTCCCAAACAAGCCCCTGAGGGTTTCTCAGTTTTGGCAAAATATTGCGCTTGGCTTTTCCAAGCAATCAGTTTAAAATATCTGAAAGAACCATTTCCCCTACAACAAAACAAAACAAAGCAAAACACACAAGCTAGACTAGAAAGCAATGTTAGCACTTCCTGGGGATGGCTTGCCGGAGCCGGCTTTCAGATCCCAGCCCGCTGCCCTCCCTCTTGCTTCTTTATAGATGGTGTTTCCCACTTGCTCCCCCCTGCCATGGCTCAGGGCTGTGTGCTCAGGACAATGGGTTCTGTCTGAAGCATGGACTCTGCCTAAACATCCTAATGATATGAGCTCCCTAAAGCATTGCGCTGTTTCTAAGTGGGGAGCGTGGAGGAGGTTAAAGAATGAAATCGCTTCTCATAGGTGATTACAGGTTCCCCAGGCTTCCTAACTACAGCTTAAACATGCAGAGAACCAAAAACGGAAGACTCAGGTGCCACGAAGAGGCTCACATCGCTGTGTCCCTGCTGAGCAAAGCAAGCAAAGAGATACTTGGGAGAATCGCTTGAGCTCAGGAGGTCGAGGCTGCAATGAGCTGTGATTGTACCATTGCACTCTAGCCTGGGCAACAGAAGGAGACCCTATCTCAAAAAAAAAAAAAAGAGAGAGAGAGAGAGGCGGTATCACCTCTGTTTACCAGAAACCGTCTATACTCCTGACTACAGCCCTACAAGCCGTTTCTTCAATGTGCTTGAAGGTATTCAGATGTGCTTATGAATTAGTCATCATTATTGACCTGACATTCTGCTGTCATTTAAATAAACTTGGTGAAATTAATGAGGCCCCTAATAATAGGCAGATTTTTTGTGCTAATTATTTTTTGGCGAACAGATTCCATTGTTAATACAAATAGCAATATTAATCATACCAAGGATAAATATTTGTGTGGGTGGTGAGCTGCAGAATAAGAGAAAGGGCATGGTCACGTTCAGGGGTATTGGGAGAAGATCGGAGACTGGCAAACGCGAAGGTTGCCTTGTCTAAGGAAGGGGGTGAGTAGGAGCTTCTTTGATGATGAGGTGGGAGGAGGAAGGTGGTTCCCAAATGTAGAATGGGAGTCTGTAAAAGAACTCAATGTGGCCGTAACTGTGGCCATCCTAGAGCCTTCTTTTTATTATTATTATTATACTTTAAGTTCTGGGCTACATATACAGAATGCGCAGGTTTGTTACACAGGTATACACGTGCCATGGTGGTTTGCTGCACCCATCAACCCATCATCTACATTAGGTATTTCTCCTAATGCTATCCCTCCCCAACCCCTACCCCACAATGGGCCCCAGTGTATGATGTTCCCCTCCCTGTGTCCATGTGTTCTCATTGTTCAACTCCCACTTATGAGTGAGAACATGCAGTGTTTGCTTTTCTGTTCTTGTGTTAGTTTGCTGCGAATGATGGTTTCCAGCTTCATTCATGTCCCTGCAAAGGACACGAACTCATCCTTTTTTATGACTGCATAGTATTCCATGGTGTATATGTGCCACATTTTCTTTATCCAATCTATCATTGATGGGCATTTGGGTTGGTTCCAAGTCTTTGCTATTGTGAACAGTGCTGCAATAAACATACGTGTGCATGTGTCTTCATAGTAGAATGATTTATAATCTTTTGTATCCCAGAGCCTTCTAAGATGCACAAACTAATACAAGTTCAGAGAAATTGAAGATTCTGCCATTGTCTTTACCCCTAGTCACTTCCAACAAACCTCCAAGTCCCCACTGATCCAACCATCCAGTCAGCCCTCTCAATCAGTACCTTCTGTTGGTGTCCTTTCCCCTTGATCTGCTGAAAGCTTGCACCTTGGCTTATGTTCCCTCCCTCGCTAGATGTTCGCACCCACATCCAGTCTTAGCCCCTCCAATCCAGCTTCCAAACCAGAGCCCAAAAACTAAAAGAGAAAATTGCTCCCTGCTAAGGAGTTCTCTGGTGGGTCTCATGGTCTAGAGTGTAGTTCAAGGCCTTCTTTGAGTGCAGTCTGTTTCCATGGAGGTCAAGTGTCCAGACGTTAACTGTCCTTATCTCCCCAGCCTCCCATCCCACGTGCATGAAATGCTGTGGGAATTAATGCATTCCCCTCATCCCATCATTTCAGCCAGTTAACTCCTGCACACTCTCCACCCTTAAAATCCTTCCAGGAATCCCCAGCTAGAGCTCCTTCTCTGCTCCCGGGACTCGTGGGCTTCCCACGTTTACAGCTCTTCTCACACTATTGATAATTTTCATTATTATGTCTTCCTTATTTTATCTTTTCCATATTTCCGGGCCTGTGAACCTCTCCAGGGCATGGCATTCACCTGATTCATCTCAGGCTACACAAAGCCCGTGGTGTGTAAATGTTTGATGAACATACAAATGAGTGATTAAATCCTTATGGGAGAAAGGATTGTAGGGGAGACTCAGGAGTCAGCAGATAGGTGAGCTGGGAATAGAATCACAGTGAGAAATTGAAAGTGGAGATGAAGGAAGTCTTGGAAGCAGCTGTTGGTTTTTGGTAAGTGGACTCAGTATAGACTAACAATGTTGATAAGAAACTGGTAGGAAGAACAGGCAAGAGTGCAGATTTCTTCATCCGGGTCCCGCAATGACTATTGATGCAGGCAGAGGACACAGCTTGAGAGAATATGGCAGATTTACCAGCCACGTTTGGCTCAAGCTGTGTGTACATATTTTAGGAGGTCCCAGTGGGCAAGAAACAGCTGATCAGGGAGAGAAAGTCAGGTTCCCTTTGACCCCGTGGAAGGATCTTGGCATCTCTTGCTCTGAGAAATGTCGGGTGTCTTATAGAGGATGGTATTTTTCTGCTGAACAAACCATGTGTCCATGAACTATCCGGTTTCCTTGGAAATTTTTAGCTTTTTCCCAAGCACACAAGCAGCTTCTAGCCAGGGGTGTCCAACCTTTGGCTTCCCTGTGCCACATTAGAAGAACTGTCTTGGCCACATATAAAATACACTAACACTAAAAAAAAGAAAAAGGTCTGTGCATAATTTTCATGATATCTACCCCCACACACTTGCAAAAAATTTCTTGCATTCCAATGATTGGACATGGCTGCTCTAGACTCTAGCCACAGAAGAGCATCAGAAGATGGTGAGAGGCTCCCCAGGATGCAGAGATGTGGGGAAATCTCATCACTCAGCTCTGAGCAAGCTTTCAGGTCACAGAAGCATTGACATCTCTCAGGGAGTCACCTGATGCTGTCAGGCCTGATGACTGTGGGGTGCAGCTCTCCCAAGACCCAGAGGGAAGTTCATTGAACACTTGCCATGTACACTGCGCTAAAGGCTAAATCTCAAAAAATCCTTTCTGCTCTGATGAATTTCTAAAATGGATGATTTCACCTTAGATGAAATATCAGGAAGTGTGATCTGGGAAAGAAGCAAAGAAAGGTTGTTTTGGTCTGGAAATGTTATCTCTTAAAGCAGGGGTTCCCGACCCCTGAGCCTTAGACTGGTACTGGTTCATGGCCTGTCAGGAACCAGGCTGAACAACAGGAGGTGAGCAGTGGGCAAGTGAGCAAAGCTTTAGCTGTATTTACAGCCGCTCCTATCGCTCACATTACCACCTGAGCTCTGCTTCCTATCAGATCAGCTGCATCATTAGATTCACATAGGAGTGCAAACCTGTAGTGAATTGTGCATGCGAGGGATCTAGGTTGCACGCTCCTTACGAGAATCTGTCACTGTCTCCCATCACCCCTAGATGGGACCATCTACTTGCAGGAAAACAAGTTCAGGGCTCCCACTGAGTCTACATGATGGTGGGTTGTAGAATTATTTCATTATATAGTACAATGTAATAATAACCGAAATAAAGTGCACAATAAATGTAACAAGCTTGACTCGTCCCCAAACCATCCCCTCCCCCTCCAGCCTCTCCTGGTCCATGGAAAAAATTGTCTTCCATGAAACTGGTTCCTGGTGCCCAAAAGGTTGGGGACCACTGTCTTAAAGATTGTTCTGTATTCTTTCTTCTCCTTGACTAGAAGGGGGTTAATACAATGGAGATTCCTTTTCAGCACAAAAAGGGAAGATTATATATGTGAGCTAAGCTTTTATTTGAGTTGAAACATCCTCTACAAAATAGAGTCCAGTATGTCGGAAGGCTTAATGCCCCCAGGGAAACAAAATTGCATTAGTATTCAAAGATGTTCCAGTATTTCTTCAAGTTTCACAATTGATACTAAATTAAGCCATGAAGTGCAACCATGCTAATTGGCAAAAGGCACATGATAGACAATAATGGTGTAAAAGTTCATCTCTTGCTCCAATTAATTACAAAAGAGGATTTTTTAAAATGAAGGAACAAGCTCTCACATTCACCATATGGATCCTAAAGCACCTTTCTTGCAAAGTATGACACCACAACTCTGTCTTCCATAGCCCTAACGTAAAATGAAATTATTTTTTGTATATTAGCATGTCAAAACATGGAATTGCATGTCCAATGTGGTGTTTTAATGCAATTGAATACACCTTTGGGTCAATGAATAATGTATAACATAAATCTTCTAACTGAAATAAGTATCATTGAGTTAGAATTCTTTATAATCATTCTATTATAAAGACACGTGCATGCATATGATCATTGAAGCATTATTCACAAGAGCAAAGATATGGAATCAACCTAATTGCCCATCAATGACAGACTACATAAAAGAATATGATACATATACACCATGGAATACTCTGCAGTCATAATAAAGAACAAGATCATGTCCTTTGCAGGCACATGGATAGAGCTAGAGGTCATTATCCTTAGCAAACTAACCCAAGAACAGAAAACCACATACCACATGTTCTCAATTATAAGTGGGACCTAAATGGTGAGAGCACATGGACACATAGAGGGGAACAACACACACTGGGGCCTTTCAAAGGGTGGAGGGTGAGGTGAGGGAGAGGATCAGGAAAAATAACTCACAGGTACTAGACTAATACCTAAGTGATTAAATAATCTGTACAACAAACCCCCATGACACAAGTTTACCTACATAACAAACCCCTATATACCTATATAACCAACATGTACTACCGAACTTAAAATAAAAGTTAAAAAGTAAGAATTCTTTAGGGGATATTATCTGTCTGGTATTGGTCACTGAGCTTTCCCGTGCCTGATATCTCTTACAGATTATGAAGAGTGCAGACTCATCCCTTATCTCCACCAAAGTCTAACCACCAGGGAAGAGATATAAGGAATTGCAAATGGGAGCAAACAATCCACTTTATTAAAGTGCCCAATAATTGCCAAAGGAGAAGACAAAGTTGAAATTAAGACATGGCTTGGATATGAGGCTACAGTAGGGGCATCCTATCACTGCCTGTATTGACTTGTATGTTCCTAAAGAAGAACCCAGGGTCTGGGTAGCTTATTTGCAATAAAATCTCAGGGACCAGTGGTGGGCAGCCAGAGAGAGTGAGGGAAGGGGAAGAAATCCACATTGGATGCATAATTGAGTCCACTGCTGTGAGTGTCCGGCGCTCTCGGAATAGTCCACCCAAGATCAGCCTGTAAGTTACAACCATCGACTTCCAAACCTGCTGGTTGAGTGGATTCCCACCTCCAGGCTGGTCACACTTGCTTGATGAGTGAGTTCCTACCAACATCAGGAGTGTCAGAGAAATATGAAGGGTAGAAAACAGAAGATCATTGTGGGTGCTTAAGGTAAGTTGTTGTCAGACCAAGGTAGGTAGAAGCCAACTCAGAAAATTTCCACTGCAGCTGTGGCTAAAACTGAATGGGAGGATAAGGGAATGTGAGTGGGGCCCTAGACGTGTGTAATACACTCCCCACAAGTGTGTGAGGTCCACTGCAAGGGAGCGCTGGGTTCATTCATTTAGCTGACACCAAAGATGGCAGCCCTCTCTATCAATGCAAGCCCCATCAGCACACAGACCACCAGCTCAAATACTCAACTCTCCGTAAGAGGCAACCTCAGGTCCCAATCCAAGGCACAGATGCATGAAACTGCAGTGAGCTGCAGCTTCTCTTACTGATGAGGCACAAGTGAGCAAAAGAAGGATTGAAAATCTTTCCCGCTTCTGAGCCAAAATCACACTGGATGTGTTGGGGTAATGCTTGCTCATGCAAACTTTTCTAATCTTAGTAGCTTAATACAATAACTGTGTTTCTCAAATTGTAGGCACCAAGCTTGGCTTCCCCATAGCAGTTCAGAAACCCAAATATCTCCCATGTTCGAGTTCTGCTATCGTCAAGATGTTTGTCAGCGTTAAGAAGGAAAAGCCAGGCAGGATTCCACATGTGAAGATTCTATGGGACAGAAATGGAAGTGGTTCCTGGTACTTCTGCCCACTTGCCATCAGCTGAATTCAGTAATTTGGCCACAGTTAACTCCAAGAAAGGCTTGGAAGCAGGCTCAAGTTGTGTGTCTAGGAAGAAGATGAGACGTGTTTAATGAACAGCTGGACAATCTCTGCCATACATTCCTTCTTTTCATAAGACATAGCCCCAAAAAGTAATCAGCTTTCACCAATAAGGTTGATCTGCTTTGGCTGTGTCCCCACCCAAATCTCATCTTGGGTTGTGGCTCCCATAATTCCCATTTGTTGTGGGAGGGACCCGGTGGGAGATATGGGGGTGGTTTCCCTTATACTGTTCTCATGGTAGTGAATAAGTCTCATGAGATCTGATGATTTTGTAGGAGAAAACCCCTTTCACTTCGCTCTCATTCTTTCTTTGCCTGCAGCCATGTAAGACATGCCTTGGTTCTTCCCTCACCTTCTGCCATGATTGTGAGGTCTCCCCAGCCACGTGAAATTGTGAGTCCACTAAATCTCTTTTTATTTATAAATTACCCAGTCTCTGGTATGTCTTTATCAGAAGCTTGAAGACGGACTAATACGAAGGTGTACCAACACTCCACCCTTGAAAAAGTGTAGGTGCAAAGGAAGGCAAGAGAAGTACAAAGTGTTCACTCCAAAATTGGAGAAGCAAATCGCAGGTTGTTTTAAAATGGACAGAAAAAAGCCAAGTCCTAAACCGTGCAGTTACCACAGTCCTCCATTCCATCTTCCTAGTTTCTCACAAGGATGCTTTTATACCCCAGTGTTATAGATGGGGAAACTGAGGCTAGGAGACCAAGTGGTTTGCTGAAGTTAATATTGTTGATGGAAACCACCGGATTTAAACTCACATCTTTTGGATCCCTCAATATGGAAAAAGAGGACCAGGAGCTATGTCTTCGGCTTTTATCATTTACATTCAGAAAAAAATTACCAGAGATGGAATCATTCTGCTTTTGTTTCTAGGCCACAAAATCCTAGCCAGAAAGCCTAAATTAAGAAACAGAACATGAGATGTATTAATCTGCCAGGACTGTCACAACAAAAGACCAGAGACAGAGTGGCTTAAACAACAGAAATTTATCGTCTCATAAATGCATTAAGAGCAGGGTTGGTCTTTTCTGAGGGTGGTGAAAGTAAGTATGTTCCATGCCCTTCTCCTAGCTCCTGGGGGTTTGCTGGTGATCTGGCATTCATTGGCTGGTAGATGCAGGACCCTGATCTCCCTCATGTTCATCCGGTGTTCCCCCGTATCTGTATCAGTCTCTGTGTCCGCATTTCTTTGCTTTTTTATAAGCACACCATTCATAATGGATTGCAACCACCCTAATGCCCTCATTTTAACTCAATTACCTCTATAAAGACCCTGTCTCCAAATCAGGTCACATTCTGTAGCACTGAGGGTTAGTACTCCAATATGTCCATTTTGGGGGGAAGAAGATACAATTCAGCCCCTGTAGCACAAGGTGGGGGTTGGAATTCTCTGCCTCATTCAGAGAGTCATCAAGACATTCTAATGGCAAAATAAAGGAGTTGGTATTCACCTTGGAGACCCAGGTCTCAAAACCGAAAACAACACGTCAGGGTGACCCAGTGCATCCCTTGGATTTCAGGGAATTGGAATCAACTTGTATCTTCCTGATTCAGAGAGATCTCAAAGGCAGGATTTCTCCAGGTTCCCAGTAAAATGGGACATTGTTGGTTTGCTATCCACATTCCAGACTTAGGGTGAAAGTCCCCTCGGTAGGGAGCTGCCATCACTTCTGAAATTAAATATAGAGGTCAAGTCCTATTTCCAAAGAAAATGTTACGTTCCCCTTTCTATTTTTTTTTTTTTTTCTGGCTTACATTTTAGACAAAATGTGCTCTGCAATTAGATAGCTGTAGCTGTATCTTATTTCCTTTACCATTAATCTTTTATAAACTGTGAAATTAACAAGCCTCTCCATGACCAACCTGTAAAATCTGCCATCTTTCACTGCCATTGACTGAAGGTCTTTGCTTGGAGACATTCTACCGATAGCACTTGAGCAATTTTGATAAATGTGTCTCTACTTCTCATTACAAGAAATGCTAATCTTCTGACATCTCTTTCTATGTACATTCATTAAAGGACTCCAAGCTCTCCACACTCTGGTGCAGGTGAAATTCAGCACTGTATTTGCTGACTTTACAATGGTCTGCTCACCCAGAGTTATCTGATGATGCGGTATTAAAGAATTAGGTCAAATAATCTGGATAAACCTTTAGGATTAAGGGATCTGTGCTTGTCTCACTGACCAATATTTTGAAAACCTAGTTAAACTCAATCAAACACAGTATACTCATTGTTCATTCCTTCCATAAATTGAAGTGTGCGCTGACTAAGGGTGAGGAACTCGTCCAGGCACTGGGGAAGTAGAGCTCTGGCCTTCCTGGAACTTGCAGTAGAGGGGAAAGGATGAAAGAAAAAAAAAACACAATGATGACAATACATTGGGGTAAGTGGCATAGGAGACAGAGGATGGGGCTGACGAGCTCCCCCTGCAGTCAGGATGGATTTCACAAACAAGGTTAGATTTGAGCTCATTTTGAACAATGGGAGAGTTTGTTGGGTGCAGCGTGCTGTGGACATAGGAGGGCCTTCTAGGAAGAAGAAATAATATATGCCAAAGATAAGAACATGGCGTGTTTAGCAAAAAATATTTATCTCCCCAACAAAGAATATGCACAGCAAAAGACGTGTTGCAGAGGCCGTCAGGGGCCAATTCCTGCTGGGCTTGAATACCATGCTACAGAGTTGGTCTTGACCTACAAGGCCAGTAGGTTCAACCCATGTTCCAGGAGAAGAAGGTCCCTTCAACCGCTTCAGAGAGCATGGGGTGGTAGGGAGAACAGCAAATGGAGAGTCAAGACCTTCACCCCTATTTTAGTCAAGGCAACTTGACTCAAATGACGACCGTGGTTGTGGCTCTGGGGATGGGAAAGAAAGCATAGATTCAAGAAGCATTTCAAAAACGGATGTATTAGTCAAAGTTCTCTATAGAAACAGAACCCAAAGGAGATAGGTATGGATAAATAGCTATAGATATAAAGAGATTTACAGTAAGGAATCAACTCACTTGATTACAGAGGCTGAGAAGTACCAAGATCTGCAGTCAGCAAGCTGAAAAAGAAAGAGATCTGATGGTGTGAGTGCCAGTCCAAAATGTGGCAAGCTTAAGACCCCAGAAGAACTGAGATTTCCATTTAAGAGGCAAGAAAAGACTGATGTCCCAACTCAAGCAGTCAGGCAGAAGGAGTTTCCTCTTATTCAGGGGAGGGTCAGCCTTTTTGTCTTATTCAGACCTTCAACTGATTGCATGACGACTGCCCAATTCAAATGTTAATCTCATCCAGAAATACTCTCACAGACACACCCAGAATAATGTTTGAGGAAATACCGGGAACTCCATGACCCAGTCAAGTTGGTGCGTAAAATTAACCATTGCAGTGAAATTATCAAAACCTGGAATCACCAGGGTGGCTACAGGGAGTGAGGGAATGGGATAAGTGGAGGTTGAGTCTAAGGTTTGCAGACTGGGCAGCCATGTGTGTGGAGATGCCTTAGGTAAGATGAGTATCATTGACAGTCTTCAACAAACAATTGCCTATTTCTGGCAAAGTCCTGCTTGGCATCTGGTAGCTAATTGTAAACTTTCTGGTCCAGATGAAAGCTGGATGGAAGCCTGAACCTTGCCTTTACTCTTTGTATGGTATTTCCAGATAAGATCTTTACAACAGTGTCACATTCAAGATTCATAAATGCCAAATTACCCGCGGTCATTTCAGAAGCATATTCTAAGCCTGGCCAGGAGATATTTTTCATTGTCTTCTGCAGAAGGCCTGGGCCACCATGCTGTACACGAAGAGCAGAAATTGTGTGCAGCACAAGTGTGTGGGGCAAGAATTACGAGTCAACACACCCTGTAGCAACAGAGAAGGGCCTGATGTTCAAACAGAGGCAGAAGCATGAAATAGCCCTCCATCCTTTCCCTATGGCTGATGAGATCAGAAGTGGCAGTCCACTAATGGTCACCAATTTAAATATCCTGCAACAGGGCCTAACAGAGAAAGAGGAGGTGAGGAAGTAAGATGCTCATCCTTGGGAACATGGAGAGTCTAAACCAATAAGTACTTGGAGGAAATGTAAAATGATGCAATGAAGCAGAAATAGAACCCTAGCAGATCAAACATCATGTGCAACAAAAGTCTTGGGGAGCAGGAACTGTGAGTTGACATAATTTGCAACAACAAAAAGGATCAGAAAGATGGAAGCTGTAGACACCTCCCACTCTGTTCTGGGACCAGGTCTGGCTCTCATAAGTCTTAACAGTATCTCCTCCACGGATCTACTTTGAAGAAAATTCAATGAGTGTCTTTCTTGTTGCAAACAAAGAAACCAGCCTGGCTCTACCCACCAAGGAGACCAGAAACCCGTTGTTTCATAAACCTCCAACCTTGTCTAATGACTGATAATGACAGATATTCAGACATCTCTGAGCCCAAATTAGGACTGGACTCACCACACACCCCCATAGGGGATTCCAGGAATTCTGTACAGCCCATTCTCCAACTCAGGCTGGAAAACTGAGCCCTCTCTCCTCCTGCTGAAGGGACCAATAATTCATTCCCCTTTCCTTCCTTCCTTCCTTCCTTCCTTTCTTTCTTTCTTTCTTCTTTCTTTTTCTTTCTCTCTCTTCCTTCCTTTCTTTTTCTTTCTTTCTTTCTTTCTTTCTTTCTTTCTCTTTCTCTCTTTCTTTCTTTCTTCCTTTCTTTCCCTTCCTTCTTTCCTTCCTTCCTTCCTTCTTTCCTTCCTTCTTTCCTTTCTTTCTTTTTGTTTTTTTGATGGTCCTTCCTTCCTTCCTTTCTTTCTTTTTGTTTTTTTGATGGAGTCTTTCTCTGTCGCCAGGCTGGAGTGCAGTGATGCAATCTCAGCTCACTGCAACCTCCACTTCCTGGGTTCAAGTGATTATCCTGCCTCAGCCTCCCAAGTAGCTGGGATTACAAGCATGCACCACCAGGCCCAGCAAATGTTTGTGTTTTTAGTAGATATGGGGTTTCACCATGTTGGCCAGGGTGGTCTCAATCTCCTGACCTCATAATCTGCCTGCCTCAGCTTCCCAAAGTGCTTGGATTACAGGTGTGAGCCACCACATGTGGCCCCTTTCTTCTTGATTCTGGTTCTAGCCACCTATCTTCTTCCGTCACTGTCTCCTCCATGGGGCTCCATCCTTCCCAGGTCTGTTTATGGAGGGGGACACAGTTTGCCCAGCTCCCCCAAGACCAGCACACTGACCTGTGTTGTGTTACAGTGCCTTTTTCCACCGGGCGGCTCTCAGGAGGTGGGAACAACAACCATGTGGAATTTACAACCTTTTCTGGTCCACAGAAGTCTTTTAGTTCCTGGATTCGGTGCACATTCTTCCTATTCTAAGCTGTCCTCAGACCCTTCTGGGTGCTTAGAGCTCCTCTTGCACTCCAGTGTGAAACCCAACAAGCCTCCCAGCTCTTCAGATCCTTGTCACTCTCTAGACCACTCAACAACTCCATGCCCTATTCTCCTTCAACGAGGTTTCTCATCCCATTGCAGAGTAGAGAGGCAGGCAAGATGGAACAATATGGATAAACTGGTGGGAACCATATGTATAAACTGGTGGGAACCACATGGACCACATGGATAAACTGGTGGGAACCACATGGATAAACTGGTGGGAACCACATGGATAAACTGGTGGGGACCACATGGATAAACTGGTGGGGACCACATGGATAAACTGGTGGGAAACATATGAATAAACTGGTAGGAACCACATGGATAAACTGGTGGGAACCATATGGATAAACTGGTGGCCATTGGAAGGTCCTATTCCCAAGTAGGCCATTTGCCCCTCAGTGATCTTCTCTCCCATATCTGAGTCTGTGCCTCACACAGGAATCTCCCCTTGGGTTACATCCTCTTTTTGCCCATGCCTGAATATTTCCTTAGTTTGGAATGACTAGAACCAAAGCACAACCAACAGCTCCTTACCTCCCAGTTCCACATCATTGACTTAGGATGAAATCTGACATTCTCCGTGCACCCTGCTGGGATTTCTTTCTTTTGCCTCAGGGTGAATTTGTTCAACAAGGAATCACACTTTAAGATGTGCTGATCGATCTCCCCAGCCTTCTGATTCTGGAGTGTGGATGTGCGGGATCAGGATCCTGAGAGGGAGGAGCTTTCTCCTGGAATCCAAGAGCCACTGGAATGTTGGAAGGATTGCCAGCCGCCTCCTTTAAAGCCTCCTTAAAGCACAGTACAGTGCAAAGAAAACCATGCTGAGAGTCAACACTTCTTCAGCCATCTACTTACTCAACACATGTGTTAGGTGTCAACCAGGTAGCACTGCCCTGGGTGTTAAGAATACATTAGTGGCCGGGCATGGTGGCTCACGCCTGTAATCCCAGCACTTTGGGAGGCTGAGGCAGGCCTCACTTGAGGTCAGGGGTTTGGGACCAGCCTGGCCAGTATGGCGAAATCCCATCTCTATCAAAAATACAAAAATTAGCCAGGTGTGGTGGTGGGCACCTGTAATCCCAGCTGCTTGGGAGGCGGAGGTTGCAGTGAGCCAAGATCATGCCATTGCACTCCAGCCTGGGCAGCAGAGCGAGACTCCATCTCAAAAAAAGACCAAAAAGAATACATTGGTGAACTAAACAATCGACACCCTTTCTGCCTCTCCAGAAGAGACAAGAAAGCTCCTTTATGCCCTTGAGCTGTGTGACCTTGGGCAATTTGCTTGATCCATGTGAGCCTTACCCTTCTTCTGGTATCTAAGGATAATGTGTGAAACTTCTAGAGTGTTAAAACTGAGTCGCCCATATGACCACCTGCGGAACAGTGCCTGGAACAGCCTAGGCATTCACCAACCATTAGCTGGCACGCAGAGATTTCCCATCTTGACCTGGAATCCCTGGGAACATCTTCACGTTGTAGGGAACCACCGTAAGGCACCATCAGATGCAAACTGGGGGTCTGTGATCCAGTCTGGAAATATTCAAAGGATAAAAATTCACGGATGATGGCGAGAAAGCAAATATAAACCTCTTAATGTGGTTCTCTGCTTAATTTATTTCCAACTTTGTCTTAAGTGATGTTTCTCACCGATAGCTATGAAATGGAAAATAGCTAACGAGAGTTAAAATTCCCTGGGAAGGCTCCGGATTTATCTACCAGCTCCCGCGGGTGTTCCGAAGCAGGACGGTGGTGTGCTACTGCCCCCCTGTGCAGCCAGCAGGGCTAGCAAGGATCTGGAAACCCAGCCAACCCCAGGATTTTTATCTTATTTTTAAATTTTTTTTAGCAAGAACACTTAAGAAGGAGAAAATGGACTCTCAAAAATCCTCTTTATCCAAGATCAAATAGAATAAAACCCAATTAAGTCCGTGCAGCTGTCGGCTGTTTAACCAACTCAAACCGCATATCCTTCCCCTCTCTCCCCCTGGGCTCTTTCTCTCCCTGATGTGTATTGGACACCCGGCTCCATTTACAGGAAATGGATCCATTAACCCCAGAACTAGAAAAAAAAAAACCCTAGTAGCATGCAGGGCTCACACACGCC
The DNA here is from genome assembly GCF_009764315.1 of Trachypithecus francoisi. NCBI lineage: Eukaryota > Metazoa > Chordata > Mammalia > Primates > Cercopithecidae > Trachypithecus > Trachypithecus francoisi. The sequence goes on along the minus strand of NW_022681469.1, from coordinate 120,787,279 downwards.
CTCAAATGACGATCTTCACTGCCAGGTGTCATGAGACCTCCAGGATTCTCAGGACTGTAGCAAAAAGACTCATAGACTCTGCCCAGAACAGTCTCTGGGCACAGTTGTTCTGCTGACCCGAGTTCTGTTCTTTGCTCACAAGGCCCCTCTCAACCCCTCTGCCTCAAGCTGGCTTCATAAATCTTTGAGCTGTTTAGGTCAATAAATAGTCACTTAACTAGGTCTCATAACCCTGCTAGAAGCCCAAAACTTAAGAATCATATAATCTAGAGGGAGAAACTATCCAATGGGTAAACTTCCGTGGTATGGTGAGAACCAGATCAAAGGAAGCACCAGGGCTGCAGGACAGGGGAGAGGGGGCCAACCCCAATGGGAAGTTGGGAAATGTCTCCTGGAAGAATGGCGCCTAAGCTGAACCTTGAAAGAGGAATCCGGACAGGTGCGGTGGCTCACACCTATAATCCCAGCACTTGAGGAGGCCAAGATGGGCAGACCACTTGAGGTCAGGAGTTCGAGACCAGCCTGAGTAACATGGTGAAATCCCGTCTCTACTAAAAATATAAAAAATTAGCCAGGTATGGTGGCGGGCGCCTGTAGTCCCAGCTACTCGGGAGGCTAAGGCAGGAGAATGGCATGAACTGGGAGGCGGAGCTTGCAGTGAGCAGAGATTATGCCACTGCACTCCAGCCTGGTCGACAGAGTGAGACTCCGTCTCAAAAAAAAAAAAAAAAAAAAAATTAGCCGGGCATGGTGGCACGCACCTGTAATCCCAGCTACTCGGGGGGCTGAGGCAGGAGAATCACTTGAACCCGGGAGTTGGAGGTTGCAGTGATCCGAGATCACATTGCACCACTGCACTCCAGCCTGGCCAACAGAGTGAGACTCCATCCATTATTGAGCAAAGAAGCAGGTAACAGAGTCACAGGCAGGACTTACATACTATGGCAGAGTGGAGAGGCGTGAAATTGCAAGCACTTGGGGAAATGGGATATAGTTCAACACTACCGGAACACAGAGCATGAGAAAAAGGGTTTCAGCAAGTTAGAGTGTTACAGAGATGATCAGGGCTTGGCTGTGGAGGTCACTGCATGCCAGACTGAAGATGGGGTCTAAAAGGATGGACTGCAGAGAATTGCAGAGGAGATCAGGAAGGTCTCACTTTCACCGGGGCAACAAGGGCCAGATGAGTCAGAAGAAGGAACCAGGAAGCAGAAAGCCCAGGAGAAAGCTGTGACAGCAGTCTGGGCAAAAGAGACCAACTTTGAATTAAAGTCTAGAAGAAATGGTTGTAGAATTATTGCAATGAAAATCATCAGGCGTGGCTGGGCAGAGTGACTCACTCCTGTAATCTCAGCAATTTGGGAGGCCCAGGTGGGCAGGTCACCTGAGGTCAGGAGTTTGAGACCAGCCTGGCCAACATGGTGAAACCCCATCTCTACTAAAAATACAAAAATTAGCCAGGCATGGTGGCAGGTGCCTGTAAATCCCAGCTACTCGGAAGGCGGAGGCACAAGAATTGCTTGGGTCCAAGAGATGGAGGTTGCAGTGAGCCGACATTGCACCACTGCACTCCAGCCTGGGCAACAGGGTGAGACTCTGAAGCAAAGGAAGGAAGGAAGGAAGGAAGGAAGACAAGGAGGGAGGAAGGGAGGTAGGAAGGGAGGGAAGGAGGGAAGGAGGGAGGGAGAAAGGAAAGAAAGAAGGAAGGAAGGAAGGCAAGAAGGGAGGGAGGGAGGTAGGAAGGGAGGGAAGGAGGGAAGGAAGGAAGGCAAGGAGGGAGGGAGGTAGGAAGTGAGAGAAGGAGGGAAGGAGAGAAGGAGGGAGGAAGAAAGGAAGAAAGAAAGAAGGAAGGAAGGAAAGGAAGGAAGGCAAGGAGGGAGGGAGGGAGGTAGGAAGGGAGGGAAGGAGGGAAGGAGGTAGGGAGAAAGGAAGAAAGGAAGAAAGAAGGAAGGAGGAAAGAAAGAGGAAGGAAAGGAAAGGAAGGAGGGAGGGAAGGAGAGAGGGAGGAAGGAAATCATCAGGCCTTAGGGACTGTGTAGCCGACACCATACTCATCCCCAATATCCCCAGATCGGGACAAGAGAATACCTACCAACTGTTGTGTGCTCTGGGAATTGTCTGGTTCCCAGTCGACACAAAAAATAGTCCTATTGCTGCCCTGTTCAATTCCTCACCTCGAAGGCCAGATCACACGCCTTCTGTCTCTCCTCTGTCCACCTTTGCATGTCCCTGTGATGGCTTCCATTCATGTCAGAGATGGAAAAGTGGCAAGCCCTGTGTGGTGAGGGTTTCACCCTCTTAAGAGTTGCTGGACAGAACAAAGGTGAGAAGTGGGACTCCAAGAACCATGAGGCCTTCCACCATGACAGCAGCCAGCTTAACCTGGGCATGGACTTGAAACCTCCCTGTTTCTTGGATGATTGCTCTATAGAACACCCAAACTTCCTACTCAGAGTTCCTGGGTTTTATGAGCCATCTGTTGTATGGAGTATGCAATGGTACTTTCTCTGGGGAGACGAGAGAAGAAAGTAGATAGAGTTTAATCTTGGTACTAGTTGCACAATCTGGACAAGCTGCTTAGATCCTTGGGGTTTCAGTCCTTCCCTCTGCCAATTGAGATGGCTTCCTCATGGGGCAACTGAGAAGAAAGAATGACGTCATGAGTGAAATTGCTTCCAAAGGGCAAACCATTGAACAGGTGGTTGTAGTTGGTTCCATTAAATTGGAGACTTCTGGACACCAAGACTGGGTAGCACTGGCCCTTCCCCTACTCCTGAGTATAAAGGACTGCATGGTATAAGTCCCCTCCAGGAGGAATGCCTCTGCATTGGGAACCCACAGTTTGGGTGTTACAGCTGATCTCTGGTATACTTTAACCAAGATATAATCATTGAGAACACCCAAGTTCCTTCCGTGCATTCCCTAACAACAGAGTTTGTGCAAGCGAGAAAATGGTAGCTTTGAGATGTGAAAGTGCAGATAGGCACCGAAGAATGTTATCCACTGGGTGCCAATAACCAACAAAAATGAAGCGATTTGTTTTCTTGTAACTTGAAAAATCCCACTAAGTGTGGGCCAGGTGCAGTGGCTCATGCCTGTAATCCCAGCACTTTGGGAGGCCCAGGCGGGTGGATCACCTGAGGCCAGGAGTTCAAGACCAGCATGCCCAACATGGTGAAACCCTGTCTCTACTAAAAATACTAAAAGTTAGCCGGGCGTGGTGGCAGGTGCACCTGTAATACCAGCTACTCTAGAGGCTGAGGCAGGAGAATCGCTTGCACCCCAGAGGCAGAGGTTCCAGTGAGTGGAGATAATGCCATTGCACTCCAGCCTGGGCAACAGAGCGAGATTGTCTCCAAAAAAAAAAAAATCCCACTAAGTGGTTAAAAATTCGATCATTTACCAATTACTCTAGACAGTGTGGAGGGATCTCATAAACATAATGTTGAGTGAAAGAAGATAAATACAAGAGTACAAACGGTATAGTTTTATTAATGGAAAGTAAGCAATGTTGTTAAAAATCAGGAGAGTGGTTGCCCTGGAAATAAGGGTAAGAACTGGAAGATGGGGTGAAAGGGGACCTCTTGGGAGTCAGTACTGTTCTTTTTTTGACCTGGGTGCTGATTAAGTAGGTATGTTCCATTGTGAAAATACATAGAGTTATACATTTATGTGTGCTTTCTGTGTATTATACTTCAATAAAGGGTGTGTGGGGGGGGGGGTGCAGTACATTCTTGCCTACTGTATTAAAAAAAAGTATTTGCCCACGATTGCTGTCGTAAGTCAACATCAGCACCAAGGGTCTTCAAATGATAGGGCTGACATTTTTATCTATCATTTTGTATCTACTGGTATCTCTTTGCCCAACTACTGACAGAGCACAACTTCGTATGATTTCTTTTAGATTTCAGAATGAGTCAAAGATAACAGAAAAAGGCATGTAAATGTCAACCCTTTCCAAGCAAGCAAGGGTTCATCTGAGCAGTCCCAAATGCTGTTTAGGCCGCATCCAACACATATGCAACCTTGGGACTGGTGATGGATTCCAAGGTTGTGGTTGTTTGTTTGTTTGTTTGTTTGTTTTTGAGATGGAGTCTCACTCTGTCACCTAAGCTGGTGATTGTGCAGTGGCACAATCTCGGCTCACTGCAAACTCTGCCTGCCAGGTTCAAGCGATTCTCCTGCCTCAGCCTCCCGAGTAGCTGGGATTACAGGTTCCCACCACCACGCCTGGCTAATTTTTGTATTTTTTTCAGTAGAGACAGGGTTTTGCCATGATGGCCAGGCTGGTCTGGAACTCCTGACCTAAGGTGATCTGCCCACCTCAGCAGGCTCACAGATGGTTTAAAGGGTGAAGAAAGCAGGGTTTTATTGGGTGAAAACGGAAAAAAGGGGGAAAACAGGGATCCTCCACAAGGCCAGAGTCCCCTTCTAGAGCACTTCCCACATGCAGCTTGAATCCCAGGTTCCACACAAGAAAAGGAGGGGCCAGGCTCCTTCCCACTGCAAAGGGCAGAACTTCCTGAGGCTCCACCTCAGTGGGCAGGCTGTTTGGAATTTCTCCAGAAACCCTCTCCCACCTGACTGTTCAGTGGGATTACAGGCGTGAGCCACTATGCCCCCTCCCTGCTGGCCACCTCGCCCGGCCTGATTCCAGGGTACTTAGTGGATGTTGCCACAGGTCTCTCTTCTGTGTCAAATCTCCTTTTAATATAAATATTAAAAAATTCAAATAAATTACCATAATGAGTGTTTCCAAAACATGTTCTTAAAGTCCTGCTCGTGACCAAGGGCTGAGTAAGCCCCGTGGCAGGCCTGGGAAGGAAGAACAGGCAAAAGGAACTAGACTGAGATGAGAGAAGTGTTGGCCTTGGACAGACTGGAGCATCCTGGCTGGAGGGAAGAGAGGAATCACGATTTATGGAGAGTTCAAGGTCTTGGCCACCAAGTTGGCACTAAGTATAAAGCAAAATATACTACTTGGGGAAAAAGCAAGACCAAAAATGAGGGAATCAACTTCAAAATCGTAAGTCAGGCTGGGTGCAGTGGCTCCCGCCTGTAATCCCAGCACTTTGGGAGGCTGAGGCAGGAGGATTACCTGAAGTCAGGAGTTCGAGATCAGCCTGGCCAACATGGTGAAACCCCATCTCTACTAAAAATATAAAAATTAGCTGGGTGTGGTGGCACATGCCTGTAATCCCAGCTACTCAGGAGGATGAGGCAGGAGAATTGCTTGAATCCAGGAGGTGGAGGTTGCAGTGAGCCGAGGTCGCACCACTGCACTCCAGCCTGGGTGACAGAGTGAGACTGCATCTCCAAAAAAAAAAAAAAAAAAAAAAATCATAAGTCAGGAGGAGAATAGAAGAGAGAGCGGAAAGAACAGCTCAGGACTGGGACTCTACAAATAAAAGTATGAGGATTTCTCTTTTGAGTAAAATAATAAAAACAAATAAGACAGACCATGGAGAGACCATGTTGTCTAGACTACCAATGCAACTCTGAAAATAAACATCCCTTCACTAGCCCGGGCAACATAGCAAGATCCTATCTCCATTTTAAAAACTTGTTTTTCATTAGCCAGGCATGGTGGTGTGCACCTGTAGTCCCAGCTATCCAGGAGGCTGAGGTAGAAGGATCACTTGAGTCCCAGAGTTTGAGGCTGCAGTGAGCTATGATTGCACCACTGCACACCAGCCTGCATGACAGAGTGAGACCTTGTCTTTAAAATCAATAAACAAAAGTTAAAAATCATAAAAATAAATAACACAAAAACAAACATCCCCAGCAAACCTTTCCCTCAAGGTTTTTGCTCTCTTTCTCTGAAATACATCAATCCTCCAGTAATTATGGGTCACCAAGGATGGAGTCTAGCTTGGTGGGATATGGAGGAATGGAACCCTGTCCTCAGTGAGCTTACAATGAGAGAAGAACATTCCGAGGAGCACTGCAAACTTCGCAGAAGACAGGCAGAGGGTGCTTATGGGGCTATTGGGGTTAGAAGCAGCTTCAAACAGTCTGGGGAACTTGAACTAGACCATGAACTGGGGGTCTATAGGGATCCCATCCAAATAGACCCAACGCAAGCCAGAGAACATGAATATGAGCTGCAACTAGGCTCTTATCCTTAACTCTATAATGTAGGTCTTCACAAAACATTTGAATGGAATCTTAAGGTCAATGCATAATTTTTGGAAGATGAAATGTTTTCAGTGATTTATGCAAGGGCAGTATCTAAAATAAAATTTACTACAAAGGCTAGAATCTGGGAGAATAAACAGAATATCATCCACCAAACAGAACACACACTGATCCAGTCATAATGGATGCCAGTACAAGTACATCAGCCATGCAAATATATATGAGAAAAGTGTGATGATATAATTCTGGGACATCCAAGATGGAGGGTATCGTACAGATCTTTCCCTAAATCACCCTTTGGAGGGCTCTCATTTTCCCAAGGTTTTATCCACCCCATGCATTATGTCTGCCCAGAAGTTCAGCTCACCAGGTTTTCTTTTGTTGCAACGGAAGGATTTTTGTGTTTTGCCCATGGGCAATGAGTTAATACTATTAGTAAACATAATTACACAGAAGCGTTTTGTTCTGAAATCTATTTATTGAAAGCAAGCTGATCTAAGTCTCCTTCCAAGGATAAATTAGGATGCCAGACACTGAAACTTATAATATCTCTATTGAATGGGAAAGCCGTTCAAGGGTTTTGTGATTGAGATGTACAGTTCTGTTGGAGACGATCCCCAGTCAGAGAGTCTCCAGGGTTTCTGTGCTGGACTTTGGGGGTTGAGATTCTTAGGGTTTCATTAAGAAATGACGATAGCAAAAGCATCTAATATTAACCTGGCTGGGAAACTGGAGCATGAATTTTGGACCTGGAAAGATGTCATTATCCCAGGGTGCTAGTGAGGACTTGGATCCAGGGGGGTAGGTGCAGCTGAGAACACTTCCCAAATGCTCATCACAGATCAATGTGAATCTAGCCCTGCCTTCAGCTTTTGAAAGCTAAAAGCACATGGAATGGGATGCCAGGCCACAAACCCAGGAAACCAAACATCTTAGGGCAGACGCCTACAATAACGCCCAGAGAGCAGATGTTGAGTGATGGCTTCTTGCTATGGAAGAGCACGACTCCATCCTCCTCATTCTTATCTTATTTATCTGACAGTGACCAAGTCTCCTAGTTGCCCTGACCCCACTCCAGATTAATGCATTCATCCAAGCCCCCTGCCACCCATTCAGAGAATAATACGTCTTGATTCTTATTATCCACTGGATGTACTACAGTATGGAAGTGCTGAAGACAGCCAAGATGGTCTTAAAGCACGCTCCAAATGTGCTTGCAGTGTGATCAGAGAAAGAGGACGTGGACTGTGGAGGGCTGAGATTATTAAGAAGAAAGCATTTTTATTTTTATTTATTTATTTGAGACAGGGTCTCACTCTGTCTCCCAGGCTGGAGTACGGTGGTATGATCATGGCTCACTACAACCTGAAACCTCCTGGGCTCAAGCAATTCTCCCACCTCAGCCTCCCAAAGCACTGGGACTACAGGCACAAGCCACCATGGCCACCCTAAGAAAGCTCTTTTTTTTGTTTTTTGTTTTTTTTTTTTGAGACAGAGTCTTGCTCCATCTTTCATGCTGAAGTGCACAGTCTCGACTCACTACAACCTCTGCCTCCCGGGTTCAAGCGATTCTCCTGCCTCAGCCTCCTGAGTAGCTGGGATCACAGGCACATGCCACCATGCCCGGCTAATTTATTTTTTATTTTTAGTAGAGGCAGGGTTTCATCATGTTGGTCAGGCTGGTCTCGAACTCCTGACCTTATGATCTGCCTGCTTCAGCCTCCCAAAGTGCTGGGATTACAGATGTGAGCCACCAAGCCCAGTCAAGAAAGTATTTTTAACCTAGTGAATTGGTTAAGTGGAGTTCCCTTGAATGTGGCCAAAAAATAATATCCACATCATACAGAAACAAATACACAAAAGTCAGTGAGGCTGCCTTGAATTCAAAAGTAAGGTAATTGGAGAGGCCCATCCTCTGTCAAATTGCCTAGAAATGGGATGCTGATGGGTGACTGATTTGGCACCTATCCACAGAAAAGCACTCTAGGAAAGGGTTCAGCCTGCATGAAGGCAGTTGACTTCAGAAATAATGCCATGTTCAGAAATGGTTAGACGCATTGTGAGAGATAAGAGGAATAAAGTCAGGTGTGATGGAGATGAAGCAAGGAAAGGAAGTTAAGGGTCAGACCATCTCCTGGAGAAAATAAGGAGAGATAAGGAAGAGGGCCGTCAGAGCAGCTCTGATACTGGCTTGGAGGTGGTCTCTTACAGATGGCCTCTTGCAGGCAAGGAGGGGCAGGCTACCGCCATATACCTACCCAGCGTAGAAGTCAGAAAAGCTACTCCAAACTGAAATACAAATAATGTCTCTGAATCCAAATGTACCAGAACAGTTCGGGTCTCTGTGCAAGCTGTCCATCACATCTGGATGTAAGCATGTTTACAGCAGGATGTAAACTGATGTTCAATTACCCACGGAACTTCATCATTAAAACAGAACTTTAAAATATGCGTGCAGATTTTAAAAAAGAATAGCTTGCGCTCACGAAACCAATTTTTAAAAGTCTGAAACGGGGCTTTGCCAGGTTTTCAAAGCCATCTGTTTTCAAAGCCTACCTTCTTCCTTGTTTACCGCAGTCTGTCTGCTGTTTTAACAACCTCCAGTGGGATTTCACACGCCTCATTATGCAAAATCACTGCTTATGTATTCATTCTGCCACTTGCCTAACTAATCTCAACTCATAACATCGTTCTGAAGAAGATTCCCCAGTCTGGAGTTCTCCTACAGGGCGGTAGATCAAGAACAGTGGTAGAGAGTGTCAGAGCAAGATAAAACACAACTCCCAGTGTATTCTTGTTAGGAGACAGGCTTGATCTGAGATCTTACTTGAGGTGAGAAACAGAAAATGCAATAATGATTATAATATACATTCAAAATCCATTTTTTCCGCCTCCACGAATGAAGATCTTGCATCGAGTATGAGTCAGAAAGGCAGGTTGACTCCCTTTCTTGTCTTTTATTTCCCTGCTATCAATGATCTTTTCAAATATTTTTAATTTCTCCCCTTGTACAAAGCTTTGGATCTATGATTCTTTGGTTCAGAAAAGTCAGGAGCCTAGATCCAAATCCCAGCACTCCTGAAGGGATCCAAATGGAGCCTAGATCCAAATTCCCGCACACCGTAGGAAGATACCGAGACCACCAGATGAAAGCCTGGATTTCCCAAATGTTAGATCGGAGCATCCAAACCCATGATGGTGGTGATTCCTCAAAGATCTAGAGCCAGAAATGTCATTTGACCGAGCAATCCCATTACTGGGTATATACCAGTGTTATCACTGATGCCTATCTGCCTGGTTCACCATTTAGACAATGACTGAATGGATCTTTTTTTTTTCCTTCAACTTTTGTTTCAACTTCCGGGGCACACATGCAGGATGTGCAGGTTTGTTACATAGGCAAATGTGTGCCATGGTGGTTTGCTGCACAGATCAACCCATCACCTTGGTATCAAGCCCAGCACCCATTAGCTATTCTTCCTGGTGCTCTCCCTCCCTACTCCCAAGAGGTTACAGTGTGTATTGTTCCCACACAATGTATCCATGTGTCCTCATTGTTCAGCTCCCACTTATACGTAAGAATATGCGGTGTTTGGTTTTCTGTTCCTGCATTAGTTTGCTAAGGATAAAGGCTTCTGCCTCCATCCATGTCCCCTCAAAGGGTATAATCTTGTTCCTTTTTATGGCTGCATAGTATTCCATGATGTATATGTACCACATTTTCTTTATCCAGTCTATCATTGATGGGCATTTAAGTTGACTCTGTGTCTTTGCTATTGTGAACACTGCTGCAATGAACATACACGTGCATGTGTCTTTGTAACAGAATGATTTATATTCCTTTGGGTATAAACCCAGTAATGGGATTGCAGAGTCAAATGATATTTCTGGCTCTACATTTTTGAGGAATCACCACGCTCTCTTCCACAACGGTTAAATGAATTTATACTTCCACCAACAGTATAAAAGCATTCCTTTTTCTTTGCAACCTCACCAGCATCTGTTGTTTCTGGACTTTTAAATAATCACCATTTTGACTGGCTTGAGATGGTATCTCATTGCAGTTTTTATTTGCATTTCTCTAATGATAAGCGATATTGAGCTTTTGTTTCATCTGTCTCTTGGCCACATGATTGTCTTCTTTTGAGAAGTGTCTGGATTGAACGGATCTTACTCATTGTCAGGATCTTGCCTGTAATCCCGGCACTTTGGGAAGGCAAGGTGGGCAGATCACCCAAGGTCAGGAGTTCGAGACGAGCCTGGCCAACACGGTGAAACCCCATCTCTACTAAAAATACAAAAATTAGCCGGGCATGGTGGCAGTCACCTGTAGTCCCAGCTATTCGAGAGGCTGAGGCAGGAGAATCGCTTGAACCTGGGAGGCAGAGGTTGCAGTGAGCTGAGATGGAGCCATTGCACTCCAGCCTGGGCGACAAGAGTGAGACTTTGTCTCACAAAAAAAAAAAAAAAATCACTAGAGAAACCAGACAGGTACTTTCACTCAAGCCTCAGTGTAGCACCCGCATTGTCATTCAGTTAGTCTAAGGTGAGGCCTGAGTCTATATATATTTGATACATGGTCTCACTCTGTTACTCAAGCTGGCACGCAGTGGTGTGATCTCAGCTCACTACAACCTCAGCCCCCTAGGCTCAAGCGATCCTCCCACCTCAGCCTCCTATAGGTGGGATGACAGATGTGTACCATCAAGACCAACTATTGTTTTTGTATTTTATTACTACATTTTGTAGAGATGGAGTCTCACCATGTTGCCCAGCCTGGTCTCAAACTCCTGAGCTCAAGCAGTCTGCCTACCTTGGCCTCCCAAAGTGCTGGGATTACAGGTGTGAGCCACCATACCCAGCCCATTTTGGATTTTCTAGTAAATTTCTCTACTGAAGAATAGTATAATGCAATAAATTACACAAATCTTCAATGCACTGCTCAATCAGTAGTTTTAGATAGTAAAAATACCCAGGAGGGCATCACCCAAAACAAGATACAGAACACTGCCATCATTCCAAAAGCTTCTCTCCTGCATTTTCTCTATTCTTAATCCCCATCCCTAACGTAACCATGACTCAGGCTGGAGTGCAGTGGGGCGATCTCGGCTCACTGCAACCTTCGCCTCCTGGGTTCAAGCAATTCTCATGCCTCAGTGTAGCTGGGATTACGGGCACCCACCACAAGCCTGGCTAATTTTTGTGTTTTTAATAGAGACAGGGTTTCACCATGTTGGCCAGGCTGGTCTCGAACTCCTGACCTCGTGATCCACCTGCCTCGGCCTCCCAAAGTGCTGGGATTACAGGTGTGAGCCACCGCACCCGGCCATGACTCTGACTTCTATCACCCTAAAACTACCTGCTGTCCAACTTTGTATAAACGCAATCATTCCATATGTTTTACTTTTTTGTCTGATCTCTTTTGCTTAACATGCGTCTGTGGTATTCATCCTGAGTCATAGTGGATAGCAATAATTGCTAAGATAGCATTGCATTCTCTGTACTGTACAACAACTCATCCATTCTCCTGATGAGGAATTGTTAGATTGTTTATAGTTTGGGGCTACCATCAATAATATTGCTATGAACATTTCTGCACGTGTTATTTGGTGCTCACATAGATGCATTTCTCTTCCTGGATTCCTCAAAGGGTCCGTAAGAAAATGGTCACCAACATTAGAGAAATGCAAATCAAAACCACAATAAGATATCATTTCATGCCAGTTAGAATGGCGATCATTAAGAAGTCAGTAATGAACAGATGCTGGAGAGGATGTGGAGAAATAGGAACGCTTTTACACTGTTGGTGGGAGTGTAAATTAGTTCAACCATTGTGGAAGACAGTGTGGTGATTCCTCAGGAATCTAGGACCAGAAATATCATTTGACCCAGTAATCCCATTATTGGGCATATACCCAAAGGATTACAAATCATTCTACCATAAAGACACATGTACATGTATGTTTACTGCAGCACTGTTCACAAAAGCAAAGACTTGGAACCAACCCAAATGCCCATCAATGATAGACTGGATAAAGAAAATGTGGCACACGTACACCATGGAATACTATGCAGCCATAAAAAAGGATGAATTCATGTCCTTTGCAGGGATATGGATGAAGCTGGAAACCATCATTCTCAGCAAATTAATGCAGAAACAGAAAACCAAACACCGCATGTTCTCACTCATAAGTGGGAGCTGAACAATGAGAACATATGGGCACAGGGAGGGGAATATCACACACTGGGGCCTGCCGGGGGGTGGGGGGCTAGGGGAGGGACAGCATTAGGAGAAATACCTAATGTAGATGACGGGTTGATGGGTGCAGCAAACCTTCATGGCACATGTATACCTATGTAACAAACCTGCACATTCTGCACATGTATCCCAGAACTTAAAGTATATAAAAAAGGAAAGAAAAAAGAAAATGGTGACCAAGGCACAAACTCCAGACCCAGGAGATGCTCAGTGGAACAGCAGGTAAACACTCTTCATCCTTGCCCAGGAGCAACTAAGCAGCTTTGCAGAAAAAGGAGTTGCATCCCAACTCAGGAATCTTGTTTCTCCTAATGATTGGTTCTTGTGAGCTCAGTGAAGAACCGCTCCCTTCTCCCAAGAGAGAGGTTAAGATACTTGCCCAGTGTCACCAACAACCTTGTGTCAGGGCCAAGCCATAATGAATTTCAGGGAAAACAAGTTCCCAAAAGTGGCTATGTTTCTGAGCCTTTCGAATAAACATGTTCTCAGAGGAGCGACTTTCCTTGCCAAGGCTCACTCGGGAGACTTTAGTAATTAATTACTAGTTGCAAACTAGTAAATTGGAGTTAATTATCTGGACAGATCTAATTGCAACTACAACTTTGTTGAAATTAAATAAAACACCGCTTTAAAGTGCACAGAGCCTTTAAAGACATACTTAAGGGTGTCTGAACATGTCCAGCCGTGACCGTGAGCTTGCTGGAATGAGGAAGCTGGAGAATTGTGCTGTAGATGGTCCAGTTCTTCATGGAACAACCTCCCTCCACCTCACCTGCCCTCCAGCAATCCCAAGGTCCCAGGAAGGAGAGAGATGGCCCCTCCTTCCTGCCATCTATCCCATAATATGCCTGATTCAGCTCAAGGGACTGGCGTAGCCTACTGATTTCTTCCCTGTTGTTCCTAATGTCAGGCTCTCATTGAACATCACCTTTTTGTGGGACCAGATGCAGGGACGTTGGGTCTCACTCCAACAGAGCCTCTGCAGGAGGGGCAACTACTTGAACAGCCTCAGGAATTCAGAGACAACAGCTTCCAGGAGGAGACACTGAATCCGGCTGATGCCTGGAGGAAGGCTCCAAGTTAGCCGGACAAAAGAGATAAGGAAGCCTCATAGAGAAAACAGGCTGTGCAAAGGGCTGAAGGCAAAAAAGAGTCCGGGAAAGATGAGAATCTGCTACTACAGGGGTCCCCAATCCCCAAGCCATGGACCTGTTTGTGGCCTGTTAGGAACTGGGCTGCACAGCAGGAGGTGAGTGGCAGGCAAGTTAGTGAAGCTTCATCTGTATTTACAGCTGCTCCTTCTCCTCCCTTGTGTTACCGTCTGAGCTCCGCCTCCTGTCAGATCAGTGGCAGCATTAGATTCTCATGGGAGCTCAAACCCTATCGTGAACTGCGCTTGGGTGGGATCTAGGTTGCGCGCCCCTTATGAGAATCTAATGCTGACGATCTGTCACTGTCTCCCATCACCCCGAGATGGGACTGTCTAGTTACAGGAAAGCAAGCTCAGGGCTCCCACTCATTCTACATGATGGTGAGTTGTAGAATTATTTCATTATATATTACAATGTAATAATAATAGAAATGCAGTGCACAATAAATGGAATGTGCTTGAGTCATTCCAAAACCACTCCCAACCGCATCCATGGAAAAACTGTCTTCCATGAAACCAGTCTCAGGTGCCAGAAAGGTTGGGGACCTGCTGTGCTACAAGTTCAATGTGGTTGGAGAGTGAGTGAGCTGTGGGTTGACCACGAGCAGGGTGAACCTTTTAGGTCACTGTAAAGACTTGACACTGCACCAAGGCAAGGTCGGAGGACTTCCTCCCGGAAGAGAAAGTTGCGCAATTGAAAAGCTTCTGAATTAAGAACCAGGACTTCTGGATTCTTGTCTTCTGTGGGTCAGTGAGGCGGCTGCATCATTTCTCTATTCTTAATTTCCTCATAAAATGGGAACAAGTCAGGCATGGTGTGGCTCACACCAGTAATCCCAAAGCTTTGGGAGGACAAAGTGGGAGGATTGCTTGAGGCCAGGAGTTTGAGACTGGCCCGGGCAACTTAGTGAGGCCTCATCTCTGCAAAATAAGTTAAAAATTAGCCAGGCGTGATGGTACCTGCCTGTACTCTGAGGCAGGAGGATCTCTTAAGCCCAGGAGTTAGAAGCTGTGGGTGACAGAGTGAAACCTTATCTCTAAAACTAATAATAGTAATAATTTAGAAATAAAATGGGAACAGGCTGGGCACAGTGGCTCACACCTGTAATCCTAGATGCGGAGGCCTCCTTTGGGAAGTCCGAGACAGGCAGATCACCTAATGTCAGGAGTTCGAGACCAGCCTGGCCAGCATGATGAAACCCTTTCTCTACTAAAAATACAAAAAAATTAGCCAGGCATAGTGGTGAGCACCCATAATCCCAGTAACTCAGGAGGCTGAGGCACAAGAATTGCTTGAACCTGGGAGGTGGAGGTTGCAGTGAGCCGAGATCATGCCACTGCACTCCAGCCTGGGCTACAGAATGAGAAACTGTTCAATGACACACTAAGTGAATGCTCTCTATACTTCACCCAGGAACATCTATGGTGAGGTCATGCATGCAAACATGAAAGCCATGAAGAACTCAGACTGATAAGGATTGCAAATAGCTCGCATTTGAAGGCAAAGACCACCATGTACATGGGACTTTCCATGACCATAATCCGGAAGGCTATCCAGCTCTGAAGCTCACCCGGGCAGAGGTTGGAGAATATCACAGCATGGACCTCACCATCCAGTCAGGTGTGGAAGTAGCTCTGTTGATGTGTCTCTCCGGAAAATGGTGGGGTTCACACCTACCCATTTCTCCTCCTGCTTCCACACCACTGAGTTGGCCCCCACCGGATAACTTCTAGATGTCTCTGTCTAAAATTCTGATTTATCACTGAGGTTGCAGCCTGCAAAACCACAGCCCATTTGCCGGAGCCATGACATCATATCTAGCTCTGTCTGTCCCGTCCCTTGAAAAAATTTCAAACCAGACACCACACACAGGGCAAACAGGATTGTCCTTTGCCAAGAAGGATGCAGGGCTGACCTCTCCCCAGAGGCCAAAGCATGCAAGGGTTAGTTCAGCCCATGTGGTGACAAGTGCCAAACTCAGATGACCAGGGAAGCTGAGTGGCAAGAAGTGACAGTGGGTCTGAGGGGTAGAATTCCTGGGTTCAGTAGCTGCGTGACTTTCAGCAAGACACTTAACTTGTCTGAACTCCCATTTTCCAGCCTTCCCAATGGAGCTTTTTAGCTTAAAATTTTCCTGAGCTCATTTAATAGTTTGATGATGTTCACCCAAAAAGAACAAAGATGTGCTGGGCACGGTGGCTCACGCCTGTAATCCCAGCACTTTGGAGGCCGAGGTGGACAGATCACGAGGTCGGGAGTTCAAAACCAGCCTGGCCAGCATGAAGAAACCCCATCTCTACTAAAAACACAAAAATTAGCCAAGCATGGGGGTGGACACCTATAATCCCAGCTACTCAGGAGACTGAGGCAGGAGAATCACTTGAACCCAGGAGGCGGAGGTTGCAGTGAGCTGAGATCACGCCATTGCACTCCAGCCTGTGTGACACAGCAAGACTCCATCTCAAAAAAAAAAAAAAAAAAAAAGATGCACAGCAGAGCCGAGAGAATCTCTGGGGTCTAGATTCACCTTTAATTGCTCTGCACAGAGGATGTCTCATGTGGACAGAGACCAGCAGTTGTGCAATTCCAGTGTTAGTGAGGTCAGGACGCCTTGCAGCTGACACCCACCTACCTCCCATTGGCAATGCAGCCACCATCTGCATTCATCTCTGGGTACCCAATGTCCAAAACACCAGCACCATGTAGAAAGAAAGAACCCTGGCCTGGACTGCAGCATACTCCAGACTTTTCCAGTTCCCCCACACTGGCTTTGTGATTTTGTGAAAACCTTCCTCTCTGAGAATGTCAATTTCCTCAATGATGAACTTAAGGATTTGAACTCTTCTCTCTAGCCCTGCCTAGCTCTCAAATGCTACAAATCGATGTCACCAGGAAAGGCAATAATGAGCCAGGTATGGTGGCTCATGCTAGTAATCCCAGCACTTTGGGAGGCCGAAGCAAGAGGATTGCTTGAGATCAGCCTGGGCAATATAATGATACCCTGCCTCTATTTTGAAAATGAAAGAAAGAAGGAAGGAAGGAAGAAGGGAAGGGAAAGAAGGAAAGGAAAGGAAAAGAAAGGAAGACAGAAAAGAAAGGCAATAACACAGCTAACTTGGAGTGCTTACTCTGTGTTAGACACTGAGCACACTACATATATTCACTTATTCAACCCTATAGTGACCACAGAAGTGAGACACTGTGTTTACACCATTTTAGACATAAGGAAATAGACACAGAGCAATTAATTGCCTGACAAGTTCTCACAGCAATGAGTGCCAGCCTCTTTCTCTGGTTGCGAGCCTCACTCACCATCCTACACTGCAGTAGGTCACCGCTCCCAGCGCTCCTTTCTCCCAAGGCCATCCAGGCGTGTGACTTCCTACATCCAGGCACCAGCAGAGGAGGATGTGCCGTCTTTGAAAAACACCAGGCTGGAAATATAACGTGGCCTTGAAATTCAATAAGCTTCAGAAAGAAACTTTAGATAGGGAAGAAGACACCTCCCTAGAGAAACTGCTTGTGGTTAGCAAGAAGGCAGAAAGCTGAATTTACAAGTCCCCAGCAGCCCTTCGGGACTGTGGGGATAATTGGAGTGAATCAAATCCAGCAACAGAATGTGAATAAGACCAAGAACTAGAAACCTGACCGAGAGCAAGAGCCGCTCCTGTGAGTGTGCCTGGGAAACCCAGGAGAGGATGTGTGCATTGGATGGGACCCTGCCTGGGCTGGTGGATCCCTCCTTCCTGCCACCACCGACAAGGCAGCCATTACAAGTTGTCCCCGTGCCAGGCATTGGGGATGCATCAAGCAGGTGGGGCAGGTCTGGATGCAACAGTCTAGCTGTGAAGGCAGGAGCCAGCAGAATGAGCAGAGGGTTGAGGATGCTTCAAGCTGGAGAAATTAATTCCACCTGCCAGGGTTGGAAAGCGTGCAGAGAGGAAGCGACTTCTGAGCTGATAATAGGATTTTACAAGGTGATAAAGAGCGTTTCAAACAGAAAAGGAAGAAGAGGAAAAACACCGCAAAGATGTGAACAGAGGCATTCAGAGAAGATGTTACGGGGAGAGGAGGTGACTCGCTGGGGCTGGAGCTGGATCTTACCTTGCACTGAAGAGTCAGAAGGTCAGTGAGGCAGTAAATGCCACGTGCAAGATTACGGACTCTCCTTCGCCTTTAAAGGTTGTAAACAGAGGAGTGTGTTGAGGGCAGCCAACCAGGCAGCAGGGAACGGAGTGGAGAGTGATTAGGACAGGAATGGCTGGAGGCAGGGAGACCATTGGCCAGGACAGGTGCAGGGAGGAGGCCACGGATCTAAGAAGCAACTCAGAGATTGAGTTGTCAGGACTTGCTGTCGGTCACACTGGTGTCAGGCAGCAGAGGAATTGTCCACCAGTGTTTTCAATGCCCGACTATGCACAGCAAGGTAGCCATGCTGTGGGTGCAGAGGGGCACGGCCAGCCTGGGGCTGAAATGCAAGGGAGGTGGCTGCTCACTTAGCTTCTCCTGTGGCTTGCTGCTGCCACTCAAGGCAACTTGAAACTGGCACTCAAAGATCTGGGACTGGCTGCCTAGCAACCTGGCTTCTCATTATTGATCTGCACACACACGCACTCACACAGTCACCCATGCACACACACGCACACCCACATGCACTCACACACATGCTCACCACATGCACACCCAGGCTGCCCCTCCCTCCAGGCAGGTTCAAGTCCTCTGACCTTTGCCCACCTAGGGTCCTTCCCTCATCTTTCCTTTAAAGCCCATGGCCCACCTTGACTCGCCTCAACCTCCCCTTCTCTGAAAAGTCACTCCTGACTGCACCATGCTCACTACTCACCCTTGGGACCCCATGATGTCTCTCTTCTGTATTTTCCTGCAATATCATTTTAGACAACTGTAGAATGAGTAATGAGGGGAGTGAGAACTGAGGGAACTAAGGAGGAAAATGAATGTTGTGTGGGGCCAGGGGAGAGGGCAGAGTGGAGGGATGTGCCCCCAGGAAGAAAGATTATATTCCATTTGCAGGGGTTTAGATACAGGCTGGTCACGGGGTGCACAGAGCAGTCCTGGCCCAGATCCCTGTGCTTAGAGGGTTCGCAGGCCAGCAGGAGAGACACGAACAAGAAACGAAAGAGGGTAAGAGGGACCTTCAAGAGCTCCATGACAAAGGAGGGATGCAAGGAAAGTTCCCAAGAATAAGTCAAGGGGACACAAACCCTGGAGCCTTCCATTCCCACAGACAGAGGGGCTCAGTGCTTTGGGGGCTCTCCCTAGGCTCCCATAACTAGGTCAGCCTGGGTGCAATGGTTCATGCCTATAATCCCAACATTTTAGGAGGCCGAGGTGGGAGGACAGTTTGAGGCCAAGAGTTTGAAACCAGCCTGGGCAACATAGCAAGATCCCATCTCTAAAAAAAATTTAACAATAATAATAATAATTAGCCAGGCATAGTGGTACATGCCTGTAGTCCAAGCTCCTTTCGAGGTTGAGGAGGGAGGATCACTTGAGTCCAGGAATTCAAGGCTGCAGTGAGCTAGGATAGCACTACTGCACTCCAGCCTGGGCAATGGAGCAAGACACTGCCTCTGAGGGGGGAAAAAAAAAAAAACTAGGTCAGAGAAGTACTCCTCAGCCAAAAGCCCAGGCCCAACCTAGGGCAGCTCAGCTCCAGGGCAGCCGGCCTCCAGAGCAGGGGTTGAGACCACCACCCTGGACTGCCCAGGATCTGGATTCAGACGCCCAGAGCAACATCAGTCACATGAAGCAAGAGAGAGGTGGAGATGTAGAACGCCCCAGGCCCAGGAAAGAGATGTTGGGAGTGACAGTGGCCACAGCAGAGGCAGAAGTGACCAAGTGAGCAGAGAGGGGATGAAGCAGCTAAGATATCATCCAAGGCAAGGCCGCCACCTGGGAACACGGCAGGAGGTAGAAGGGGCTTGAACAAGGGGCCCAGGGTCATTGATTCAGCAGGTAGGGCTAGAGGCAGTCAGTCTCTCTTTGTTGCTGTCACAGGGACCCAGGTAACTGCATCTGCAGAACGCATCTATTCTTCCTTCACAGCTTCTGCAGAGCCCTTTGGTGTGCCTGCTACCCCACCCGGCTTCTGTCTGGAAGAGCTGACAAGCCCCAGAACACCCAGTATATCAAGAAGGTATTGCGAAGATGGTGGCCACCGTGAAGGCAGAGAAAATATCCGTGTTACTTTCCAAGATAAACAAAAGACAAACAGATTTGCAGAGAATACACGTAAGTGGAGGTGGAGCTAAAGGTATTTCTGTTGCTTCCTTTAGCTCTACCAAGGTAAAGGAAGAAACAGAAGTAAAAAAAAGAAGCACTTCTATAATTTAGAAGATGCTTGGGATGACATCATGCCTGAGGATGACGATGGCTTAATGATACCTTATCAAATCGGTAATGTTTTCATTAGTCATTCTCAAGAAGAAACATAAGAAGGATGGGTGCAGTGGCTCTCACCTGTAATCCCAGCACTTTGGGAGGCTGAGGCAGGAGGATCGCTTGAGCCCAAGAATTCAAGATCAGCCTGGGCAACATAGCGAAGCCATATCTCTACAAAATACCAAAAACTAGCAGGGCATGCATCTGTAGTCCCAGCTACTTGGGAGGCTGAGAAGGGAGCATCAGTTGAGCCCAGGAGTTCAAGGCTGCAGTGAGCTATGATTGTGCTACTGCACTGTGGCCTGGGCAGCAAAGCAAGACCTTGTTGAAGAAGAATAGGAGGAGGAGGAGGAAGAAGAAGGAGGAGGAGGAGGAGGAGGAGGAGGAAGAGGAGGAGGAGGAGAAGAAGAAGGGGAGGAGGAGGGAGGAGGAGGAGGGAGGAGAAGGGAGAAGGGAGGAGAAGGGGAGGAGGAGAAAAGAAACACAAAAAATGTTAGAAGAAGCAAAGAAAAAGACACATAAGCAAGACAAAATTGATGCCTCAGAGTCCACATTAGGATCAATTTAATGGGTGTCAGCAGATTTAAGAGTTCAGTTCTATGCAAAATGTGGGAGCAACATAAATGCTGAAGCTGATGAAAGTTAAGCATTTTTAAAAACTTTTAGAAATGTGTTTAATACACTTGAATATTGTTTTTTGTTTTTTGTTTTGAGATAGAATCTCACTCTGTCACCCAGGCTGAAGTGCAGTGGCTCAATCTCAGCTCACTGCAACCTCCACCTCCTGGGTTCAGGTGATTCTCCTGCCTCAGCCTCCCAGGTAGCTGGGACTACAGGTGCCCGCCACCATGCCCGGCTAATTTTTTGTATTTTTAGTAGAGACGAGGTTTCACTGTGTTAGCCAGGATGGTCTCAATCTCCTGACTTCATGATCTGCCCGCCTCGGCCCTCCTAAGTGCTGGGATTATAGGCATGAGCCACCATGCCCAACCCAAATATTGTTTTTAAGTGGGTGTTGCAAAGCCATGAGCAATTTTGCAGGCTGGTTTGATTTGTCCTTGGTACTTCCATTCTGAGTCCTTTTAGATTAAAGACAGTGCCACTTGGTTTCAACCAGTCTTCCCTACCTTGATTATGAGCAACTAGAATCAGCCCAGGTGGCCCAGCAGCCCCTGGTTGACAACAGTACTATCTTTATCAGCCAACTGCCAAAGCTCAGGTCACTTGCCACCTCCCAGAGACTGTTGAATCATTCATTACAGGGGCTTTTTCTTGAGAGGGAAATTAGCCCATAGGCTACAGGGTGTGGAGTTCCTGGAGAGCCTCCTCTTTTCCTTGTTGCTATAAAGACGATCTCGCAGAGAAGTGGTAGTGAAGAATCAGAGGAGTTTTTATCTCAGCTCTGCCATTTCCTGGCTGTGCAACCTTGAAGAGGCTGCATAACCTCTCTGAACCTGAATTTCCTCATCTGTAAAATAGCACTAAAAGTAGCAGGGCAATCAGGATGAAAAGAAATAATGATAGAAACAGCTTAGACCTGTGCCTAAACTGTGTTAGGTTAGGCATTCACTAAAGACGACCCCTCTTCCTCATTTACCCTTGTCTTGCTGCTGGTAAACTCAGGGCAGCGAGGCATGAAGAAAAAGCCCTGACTATCAAGAAGCACTTCCCTGGGTTCAACCCTAGCTCTGCCATTTGCAAATCATCCTAGCTGCCAGAGCCTCAACTTCAGCAACAGTAAAATGGGAATAATAATGGAGAAACCACAGAGCCAGCATAAGAATTAAATATAAGGATCCCAAAACCAGGCCAGGAGCATACATGCACCCTGCCCCATCTGGGGAAAGTAAGACAATAACCATCAGAGTGGGCTCTTTGGGCCTGGTGCGGTGGCTCATGCCTGTAATCCCAGCACTTTGGGAGGCTGAAGCAGGAGGATCATTTGAGGTCAGGAGTTCAAGACCAGCCTGGCTAACATGGTGAAATCCCGTCCCTACTAAAAATTAAAAAAAAAAAAATTGCTGAGCGTGATGGCACACACCTGTAATCCCAGCTACTCAAGAGGCTGAGGCAGGAGTATGGCATGAACCTGGGAGATGGAGTTTGCAGTGAGCCGAGAGCACGCCACTACACTCCAGCCTGGGTGACAGAGTGAGTAAGACTCCATCTCAAAAAAAAAAAAAAAAAAAGTGGGCTCCTCTCCATGTCAAGAGTACAGTTCTGAACCCCAGGATTTCCTGGCAGTTGCCTCCCTTGCAAAGACGGAAGCAAGTCTCACCAGGAGTTCTCTCCATTCTGTCCTAGAAGGTTGTCCACCTTCTGCCTCAAACAGCTTGATCCAGCTCTCCATCCCCTCCATGAATTCTAGTAAAAATATAATGAAGAAGTATTGCCAATATTGACAATAAAATGCTTATGATGTGGGATTCCTAATGGACAATTTGTAAGTGCTTCCACTCAGAGGCTACAGACAAAACCAGTCCTTGCAATTTTCAGCCTGTGAAATCCATCTTTAACAGCTGTCATCTTTGGAGTACTTGCACCCTGTCTGGTGTGAAGCAGATTCATTGGAAAAAGTGGCAGCCGTTTGCAATGTGACTTCCCATCAAGAGGTAGAATCCATGCTGCAATCCGATGAATGACTTGCTTTGGCCAAGAGAGCGTGGTAGAAGGGATGCAGTGCCAGTTTGAAAAGCTGTACACACTTCTGCTGCTCTTTGAGCCTCTGCCATGTGAAGCAGCTCAAGCTAACCTGCTGGTGGCTGAGAGACATGTGGTCCAATAACTCCAGCTGCCTCCCAGCCCACTGCCAGACATGCAAATGAAGCCATCCTAGACAGCCAACCCTCAGCCCGTTCATCAGCTCAGCACAAGATCATGAACAAGCCCAGCCAAGATCAGCCAAGCCTGGCCCAAACTAGCAGAATTCTCAGCTGATGCATACACACGTGAGAAGCCATAAATGTCTTATGATTTTAGCTTCTGAGTTTGGGGTGGTTTGTGACCTAATGACAGCTAACCAATCCACCATGCTAAGTTCCTTGAGTGTACTATCTCACTTTATAAGAATCCTATGAGCTGAGGATATATATCCCAATTATACAGTGCAGCAAACTGGAGTCCAAAAGGCTTTAGCAACTTGCAGAAGTTGTCACAGCTAGAAATTGCAAGAGCTAGGAATAAAACTCAGGTCCTACTTGATTCAGTAAAGGACACTCTCCTCCAGCAACTTCTCTCTTTCCCTCAGGTAAGAATAACAGTTGATTACTTAAAAGGAGGATTGCAGAAGCCCAAGCCAGGACGATCTTCCTCATGAGGGAACAAATCATCCTACATAGCTGATATTCCTGGCCCTACTTTAAAAGTATATTGGAATTTGGGGGACAGGCATTTTTTTTTATCTTTAAATGTGATTTGCTTTTAAGAATCTCAGTCCCGGCCAGGCACGGTGGCTCGCACCTGTAATCCCAGCACTTTAGGAGGCCAACGCTGGCAGATCACCTGAGGTCAGGAGTTCGAGACCAGCCTGGCCAACATGGTGAAACCCTGTCTCTACTAAAAATACAAAAATTAGCTGGGCATCATGGCAGGAGCCTATAATCTCGGCTACTCAGGAGGCTGACGCAGGAGAATCGCTTGAACCAGGGAGGTGGAGGTTGCAGTGAGTTGAGACTGTGCCACTGTACTCCAGCCTGGGTGACAAGAACGAAACTTCATCTCAACAACAACAAAAGGAATCTCACTCCTTTTCAGCAAGTCTAAAAGCTATAGCTTTGACCTTTCCTTGCTTGTTAATTGGGGTACTATTGGAGGGGAAACAGAAAAACCATGTGGATAGGCAAAAGAGGAGATTGCAAAAGTAAGTATTCCTTAGGATCACTCAACTGAAAATTTTCATTAATTCGTTAAGTAAGATACCTAGCATGAGAATTCCAGGGGAAAGAACAAATACCATCTGTACTGTGGAGGGGCCAAATTTTTCTTTTAGCCTTTAAGACCCAGTAATGAGCACATGTTCTGAATTATTCTTCAAATTAACCGCTTCGTGGGAGAGGAGCAGCATTGGCAAACCAATGAGGTATCAGACAGTATTCAGAAAGCCACGTCTGTGAGGCTTCCAAGTGATCTTCTTGTGCCTTGGGCATGGGGAGGCAGGTTACAGCTCAACACAAGAAGCTTCATTCCAAAAGTCAGAAGTATCTTGAGAAGAAATGAGTTGCTTCACAAGGTAATGAGCTCACCATCACCAGGGGTATGCAAGTAGAGCCTGAGTCTGACTGGAGGAATTGCTGTTTTGTGTAGGAAGTTGGAGGCTCCACTGAATAATCACTCAGTGCCCTTCCAATTGTAAGATTTTATTATTACTATCATTATTATTTTATTCTTTGTAGAGATGGGGTCTCACTAAGTTGCCCAGGCTGATCTAAACTCCTGGACTCAAGCGATCCTCCTGCCTCAACCTCCCAAAGCACTGAGGTTACAGGTGTGAACCACCGTGCTCTGCCAAGATTCTATCTAATGTCTTCTAAAAGGTGAGCCCTTAACCGACACAGAATTGTTTCTCAGACTAGGTGATTAGCATATCAGTGCACACGTGTTCTCAGATACTGAACAGCTGCAGTGGCCATCACCATGAACATCTGACATGGAATATCTTCATTGGCCATGGCACTGCTGTTATCAGACACTGTAAATGACTTTAGAGCAGGATGCTGGATTCAATGAATCATTAACATCAGAAGTATTTTCTCACTTGGTTTAAAATTTCCAGCTTTGATAGCTCAGATTGGGGGCCCAGCCGGAGACATATCAAAAGCAAACTGTGAATGATGATATTATTTTGACCTTAATTGGGCTGGCACAGTTTGGGTGACCATGAGGCATCAGGCAAGAAACCTCTTTTGACACCTTACAAAATGTTTAGATTAATCAAATTTTAAGGCCAGATCCTACATGGGGAGGACAGAGCATGCAGGTGTGGCTGGAATATTTTACCATATCTGAGTTGATCACACAGGACAATGTGTTTGCTTTTTCTAGCATCCGTGAATATTGAATCAGACAAATGTTGCATTGGTATGTTTAATTGGTTAAAAACTACCCCCATTAGATTTTTAATAGATGGCTTCTGACACCATAAACAACAAAGATGACTGATTTTTCTCACGAAATCTTCGGAGGGGAAAATCTCCCGCTATCAAATTTGTTTCGAAGCCATTTCTCTGAAGCCCCTTCAGTTAACATTTGGGCTGTAGCAGGCCTCTCCTGTGCAGAGTGTTTCAAATATTAATGGAGGTCTAAATCTGTGCTCTCTTTCTCAACTCAACCTTTTGCACTCAAAATTCATGAGTGTATATTGATTTAGGCAGCCTTCCCAGGACCCTGGTACCACTAGGCTCTTTTGTTCAGTGTTAATTTGCTGCCCCAACTTATCAATTATTAACTTGCTAAGTGAAAGCAATATAAATCTAGCATTCTGAGCAAAAAGAACTCTTCTTTTCATTCCCTAAAAATGCGATGGCAGCAGAGGCTGGTGACTTAGCCAAACTAATGCTTGATTTAGTGGCTAACAATGCCTGTCGGTCCTATTGTGTTCTCTTCTGTTGGAGATGCAAATGCAAGAACACCGGAGTAAACTGAAATTAGCAAATAGACGCTTCTAAGACAGGTGCATCATACTTGGAGGGGAAAGAATGAAAGAATGAGAAAGGAAGATTAGAGTCAATATTTAATTTATAAAGCAGCTGGGCATAGTTGTTCATGCCTGCAATCCCAACACTTTGGGAGGCTGAGGTGGGCAGATCACTTGAGGTCAGGGGTTCAAGACCCGGCTGGCCAACATGGTAAAACCCCATCTCTACTAAAAATACAAAAATTAGCTGGGCGTGTTGGTGTACGCCTGTAATCCCAAACTCAGGGGGAGCTGAGGTAGGAGAAATCGTTTGAACCCAGGTGGTGGAGATTGCAGTGAGCCGAGGTGGTGCCACTGCACTCTAGCCTGGGCAACAGAGCGAGACTGTCTAAAAAAAAAATAAAAATAAAAATAAAGATAAATTTAATATAAAGGGAAATGTCAAAGATTATCTTAAAATGAAGGTGTCTGCCAGGTCTTTATCATAGTTCATCTCTGTTTCCCAAACAAGGCCACGGGCCTTGCCAATGATAGTGATCAAGCTATATTTCATGTATAACCCATCTCTGGTCTCCCAGGACCCCTCCAAGGTAAGCAGTGCTACATTTTGCAGATGAAGAAGCTGAGATATAAAGACAAAGAATTGTTGACTCCGGAGCACACAACCCAGAAAATGGTAAAGTGAGAACTTGAACCCAGTGTGATTTGCTCCGGGTACATTCATTCAATAACCCTCAGCTTCATCAAGGTCGCCAGCAAGTTGAGGTGAGGATCAGAGCTTATTAAAGGGGGAACACTCTAGTCTAAAACTTCCATTTGACTTGGCTCTAGCTTTGATATCTATGGGGAGGCTAAAGCAACGTCATCTTGGATGTAAATCTGGCATGTTGATTTCTGATTAATCCCAGTTCCGAGAACGTTCTAAGATTTCTACTTTATCTTAGAACGTAAGTAAGAGTGCGTACTTGCCATCAATTCAGCTGCTGCACAAATTCTTGACTTTCTCTGAGGAGTCAACTTCAATTGTTCAACACATTTCTTCTAAAGCAAGAAGCCTTTTCCCTACAGTATATAAGCCCTAGGTCTCAGGGGTAACAGTGGCCACCCAAGACATGATTTCTGTTTATAAGCCTATGAAATGCTTCTTTCAGAGAAACTGCATTTGTCAGCCACTTTCTTCCACCTCTCAGCTCCCTTGGGCTTTTGGGAGTAGGTTTGCAAAGACCTGTTCATTGTGGAGTAATATCCCAGAGATGCCTCTAAGAATATTTCATGTTCTCAAGCAGCAACACAATATTCTGTAATGGTTAAGATACTTCTCAATTTTCTTATCTATAAAATGGGATAGTAATGTTAGCCTTACATCATGGTTACAAGAATTAGATCAGACAATAAGATTCATGTAAAGTCCCAAACTCACCTTAGACCTTCCATAAAAGCTGGTTCCACTTCCTTTCTGCCTTGACTCCTTACCCTTCCTAACCTTGGTAGGAAAGGGAACTTAGATATGCTGGCATATTCACAGCATGCCTTGGAATTCCAATGGGTTTCTAGCTAATTAACTTTCGGTTAATCAGATAATTCAATTAACAACAACACCCCCATTCCCCCGAGCAATTAGTTAATTGAAGTTTTATTATATACAAAGCATTACAGAGCGGCTACTTAGACAAGAACACTACTTATTCAAGAAACGGAAGCAAGGAAGGCATTTCATGTAAGAAATGGCAGATCACGTCATCTTTGGGGCAGCCTGCTCCCTAGCCATCTCTTTCCCTTTGTCTCTCTTTCCCTCTCCTACCCTTTCTCTTCCCAAATTCTGTCATTCCCTCCATTTGCTGGCTTAAAGAGTCCTCTGTCTCAACTCATACCCATGCTGTGGTCAACAGTCTCACAGCCCCTGTTCTTCCAGACAAGGGCTACAATGAGATCTTCACCTTGAAACCACCTTTGCGAAATTATGACAGTAAGACAAATCTGATGTAGTTGACTCCATCTTGTTTTTAATGTTCAAGCTGTCGTTGGTCATTCCTGGGCGTAGGCCAAACTACCTTTGGGAGAAATTTATAGTTCGAACTTAAAGCAAGGATGGTAATAGCCCTTCCCCAAACGAAAGCACCTTTGTAAAACTAATGAAAGTCCACAAAGTTAGGATTATGAGAAGGGCCTGAATTCTGCTAAGATGCAGATGTAGTTAAATGATGGCCAGCCATTGTTCAGAAGGTCACGAGATTTGTAACCTCTCCAATGATTCCTGTAGACAACATCGCTATTGTAGAACTCGAGATTGACCTTTTGAGATGTCTTTTCAGACTTCTACATTTCTGACGACCCCAGTTGACTTCACCCAGAGCCTGTGACTCATAACTCAGTGGGTCATGTGGTTTCCATATAATCATATGACAAGTTTGTTTACAAGGACTTATTCCATTACATTTATCTCGTTGGTTGACTGATTGATTTAATAGTTTACCTGCATTATTTATTTACAAAAACTGTGATAGTCACTCTTTAAGTTGCTTTCCTGTTAATTTTTTCTTTTTTTCTTTTTTTTTTTTTTGAGACAGAGTCTCACTCTGTTGCCCAGGCTGGAATACAGTGGCGTGATCTCGGCTCACTGCAACCTCTGCCTCCCAGGTTCAAGTGATTCTTGTGCCTCGGCCTCCCAAGTAACTGGAATTACAGACACACACCACCAAACCCACTAATTTTTTTTGTATTTTTAGTGGAGACGGGGTTTTGCCATGTTGGCCAGGCTGCTCTTGAACTCGTGACCTCAGGTACTCTGCCTGTCTCATTCTCGTAAAGTGCCAGGATTACTGGCGTGAGCCACTTTGCCCAGCATGTTAATAATTTTTATAGCTATGAATTTCAGGTGTTTACTTAAGTAAGAAAACTTATAGTAAAATATAAGGGTATTTTTACCAATAACTCATGATTTAGCTGTCTTCATTAAACCAGCAATATTCTATGTCCTACTTATCAAAAATTATACAACCAAAGATCATTCTATCTTGGGCCAGATTCTATAACCCTTACGGCTAATCTTATGGTATTCTGCAGGAATGTCAGAGGCTGACTCAGCACACCAAACCTCTTTTCCACATCCCTGTGATTTCATCCCCAACCAACCAGCATTCCCCATTCCCTAGCCCCCGTCCACTAAACTATTTTTGAGAAACACTCACCTCCAAGCCTTCAGGAGACTGATTTGAGTAATAACTCCATCTTCTGCATGATCGGCCTCACACCAATTAAACTCTTTCTTTACTGCAGTATCATGATCTCTGTGATTTGCTTTTGTCTGTGTACCAGGCAGAAAGAACCTGTTGGGAAATGACAACCTCCAACTCCACTTCTGGAGCACCCACCACCACCGACCACCACTCTTCTCTTCACATGCTTCAGAGCAATGTGGTAGCCACTAGCAGGTAGCTGCTATTCCTAACTCATCCCCTGTATTAGTCCATTCTCACAGTGCTATAAAGAAATACCTGGCACTTTAGGAGGCCTAGGCAGGTGGATCACTTGAGGTCAGGAGTATGAGATGAGCGTGGCCATCATGATGAAAGCCCAACTCTACTAAAAATACAAAAATTAGCCAGGCGTAGTGGTGCATGCCTGTAATCCCAGCTTCTCAGGAGGCTGAGGCAGGAGAATCACTTGAACCCAGGAGGTGGAGGTTGCAGTGAGCCAAGATCATGCCATTGCACTCCAGCCTGGGGGACAAGAGTGAAACTGTCTCAAAAAAAAGGAATAACTGAAACTGTGTAATTTATAAAGCAAAGAGGTTTCGTTGGCTCACGGAACTGCAAGCTGTACAAGAAGCATGGCTGGGAGGCCTCAGGAAACTTACAATCATGGTGAAGGATGAAGGGGAAGCAGGCATGACCAGAGCAGGAGGAAGAGGGAAAGTGCAGGAGATGATATACATTTTTAAATAGCCAAATCTCATGAGAACTCTATCACGAGAACAGCACTGGGGGGATGGTACTAAGCCATTAGAAACCCTCCCCATGATCCAATTGCCTCCCCCAGGGCTCCACCTCCAACATTGGGGATTACAATTCAAGATGCGATTTGGGTGGGGACACAGGTCCAAACCATATCACATTCTTCATCTCCTCGGCTTACTACCCAATCATTACTCTTCCACATTTCTTTCCTCCTAAAAACTCCTCTCTCTGAAGAATCATCATTGAAAAGGGAGGATGCAGCCAAGATAAAGAGCTGTATCATTGGCTCATTATTCATCGCAATGTAAGCCAAACTAAAATTCTAAGCCGCCACAACTAAGCAGACCTCTCCTCTCAGCCAAGGGCATTCAAAAGTTTATTCAGGCACAGCCGTCCAGCAGTCACATTGAAACAGAGACCTTAAGACTGACAAAAGACTCTTTGTAGCAATAAGATACCAACATGAGTCCAGGAGCGGTGGCTCATGCCTGTAATCCCAGCACTTTGGGAGGCTGAGGCAGGCAGGTCACTTGAGATCAGGGGTTTGAGACCAGCCTGGACAACAGGGGGAAACCTCATCTCTACTAAAAATACAAAAATTAGCTGGGCGTGGTGGCGCATGCCTGTAATCCCAGCTACTCGGGAGGCTGAGGCAGGAGAACACCTTGAACCCAGAAGGCGGAGGTTGCAGTGAGCTGATATCGTGCCATTGCACTCCAGCTTGGGCGACAGAGCAAGACTCCACCTCAAATAAAATAAAATGAAATAAAATAAATAATATTACCAACCCCTTTGCCTCCCAGTGGGTTCCAGTTTGAATGAAAAAAATGTGTGGTTGCCCAGTGCTCATGGTTCTTCCAACTTCACCTTGGCCGCAGCAGTTCCTAAGGCAAACTTCTCACAGTGTGGTGCAGCAAAGGGACACTGGGTTTCATCAGCCTTGCAAGTCGAGATTCAAATACCAGTTTTGTGGTGTGTTCTTGTGCAAATCTCCTACCTCTTCTCGATTTCAGTTTTTCTACCTATAAAATCTGGACCAGGCGTGGTGGCTCATGCCTATAATCCCAGCACTTTGGGAGGCCAAGGCAGGTGGATCACTTGAGGTCAGGAGTTCAAGACCAGCCTGGCCAACATGGTGAAACCCCATCTTTACCAAAATACAAACATGAGCCGGGCATGGTGGCACACGCCTGTAATCCCAGCTACTCAGGAGGGTGGGGCACGAGAATCACTTGAAACTGGAAGGCGGAGGTTGCAGTGAGCCAAAATTGTGCCACTGCACTCCAGCCTGAACAACAGAGTGAGACTTTGTCTCAAAAAAATAATTTTTTTAATTACAAAAAATAATTAATTAAATGTTCATCCACCCTCCACTGTATTGCTGTAAAGATTGAATAAGATGATATCTGTACTCACTTAGGATGATATAAACCCTCAATCAATGACTTTCCTTCCCTCCCCTTCGTTTCTTTCTTACCTTCAATTCAGAAAATTTTCTTTGTTCTTGAAAGTTACCTTCTCCATCCGTACTCAAAACCACAGCTATCTTATCCTATTTTGATCTACACTCCTCAATTATTTTCTTTTTCAACATCTTTTTCCCTTCCTTTCAACAAATGCCCTCTTCTGTTTCAAATATGATCAATGCTTCCCCCTTTCAAGGTAAGTCATATTAATTAAGACCTGCTGTGCACCACGCTAGGCCAAAGAGGTTTTCATATACAGTCATGCACCACTTAACACCAGGGGCAGATTCTGAGAAAGGCATTGGTAGGTGATTTCATCATTGTGCAAACATCAGTGTACTTCCACAAACCTAGTAGTCTAGTCTACTATACACTGTGAAAGGAAAATAAATCAAATAAATCTTGGGGCCACCAAATCATTAAGCTAAAGGGAAAAGTCAACCTGGGAACTGCTTATGGCCAACCTGCCTCCCATTCTATTCAAAGTCATTCCTCTGCTCACTGAGACAAATGCATATCTGATTGCCTCCTTTGGAAAGGTTAATCAGAAACTCAAAAGAGTGTAACCATGTGTCTCTTACCTACCTGTGACCTGGAAACCCTCTGCCTGCTTGAGTTGTCCCACCTTTCTGGAGGGAACCTATGTACTTCTTACATATATTGATTGATGTCTCACGTCTCCCTAAAATATATAAAGCCAAGCTGTGCCCTGATGACCTTGGACACATGTGGTCAGGACCTCCTGAGGCTGTCGCGGACGTGCGTCCTCAACCATGGCTAAAAAAATTTCCTAAATTAGGCCGGGCATGGTGGCTCACGCCTGTAATCCTCGCAATTTGGAAGGCCAAGGCAGGCGGATTACCTGAGGTCAGGGGTTCGAGACCAGCCTGGACAACATGGTGAAACCCTGTCTCTACTAAAAATACAAAAATTAGCCGGGTACGGTGGCGCACACCTGTAATCCCAGCTAATGGGGAGGCTGAGACAGGAGAATTGCTTGAACCCGGGAGGTAGAGGTTGCAGTGAGCAGAGATCATGCCACTACACTCCAGTCTGGCTGACAGGGAGACTCTGTCTCAAAAATAATGAAAATAAAAGTAAAAAAATAAGCTTTCTAAATTAACTGGAACCTGTCTCAGATAGTCAAGGTTCACACCGCTTAGAGTAGATGGTATAGCCTATTGCTCCTGAGCTACAAACCTGAACAGCATTTACTGTACCGAATACTGGGGGCACTGATAGCACAATGGAAGTATTTGTGTGCCTAAACATATCTAAACATAAAAAAGGTACAGTAAAATCTGATATAAAAGATTGAAAATGGTTCGACTGTATAGGGCAATTACCATAAATGGAGCTTGCAGGATTGGAGGTTGCTCTGGGTGAGTCAGTGGGAAGTGGTGACTGAATGTGAAGGTCTAGGACATGACTGTACACACTACTATAGTATTCATAAACTCTGTCCACTTAGGCTACATTAAATTTATTTAAGTTTTTTTCTCTCTTCAATGATAAATTAACCTTAGCTTATTGTAACATTTTTACTTTATAAACTTTTAATTGTTTTAACTTTTTTTTTGAGTCAAGATCTCATTGTCACCCTGGTTGAGAGGAGTGGTGTGATCATCGCTCACCGCAGCCTCGACCTCCAGGCCTCAAGCAATCCTCCTACCTCAGCATCCAGAGTAGCCGGGACTGTAGGTGCACACCACCACATCCAGCTAATTTTTTTTTATCTTTTGTAGAGATAGAGTCTCACTATGTTGCCCAGGCTGGTCTCAAACTCCTGGACATAAGTGATCCTCCCACCTTAGCCTCCAGAGTAGCTGGGACTATAGGTGCACACCACCACATTCAGCTAATTTTTTATCTTTTGTAGAGATAGAATCTCACTATGTTGCCCAGGCTGGTCTCAAATTCCTGGACATAAGTGATTCTCTCACTTCAGCCTCCCAAAGTGCTGGGATTATAGGTGTGAGCCACCAGACCCAGCCTTTTTTTGTTTGTTTTTTGTTTTTGTTTTTGTTTACTTTTTGACTGTTTTGTCATGAAACTTAGATTAAAACACAAACACGTTGTACAGCAGTACAAAAACATTTTCTTTCTTCATATCCATATCCTATAAACTTTTATCTATTTGTAAAGCATTTTTTTCTTTAAATTTTTGTTAAAAACGAAAACACACACTAGCCTAGGCCTACACAGTGTCAGGATCGTCAATATCACTCTCTTCCACCTCCACATCTTGTCCCACTGGGAGGTCTTCAGGGGCAGTAACATGCATGGAGCCTCTCCTATGATAACAATACCTCTTCTGGAATACCTCCTGAGGGACCTGTCTGAGGCTGTTTTATTGCTAACTTTTTAAAATAAGAAAAGATATCATTATCTTAATATCTAAAATGTTTACAATACTTTAGTATCCTTACTAAAAATTACTAAATATAAACTACTAAATATATATTAATTTAGTAATATAAATTACTAAAACATTTTAGTGTCATTATTTTGATATCTAAGATAAGGGTTAAAAGTATACTATAGCAGGCTAGGTGCAGTGGCTTATGCCTGTAATCCCAACACTTTGGGAGACCAAGGTGGGCAGATCACTTGAGGTTAAGAGTTCAAGACCAGCCTGGCCAACATGGTGAAGCCCTGTCTGTACAAAAAATACAAAAATTAGCTGGTGTGGTGATATATCCCTGTAGTTCCAGCTATTCAGGAGGCTGAGGCAGGACAATTGCTTGAACCTGGGAGGCAGAGGTTGCAGTGAGCCGAGATCACACCACTGGACACCACCCTGGGCAATAGAGCAAGACTCTGTCTCAAAAAAAAAGTGTGTATATATATATTATATTTATATTTAATATATGTATTTTATTATATTTTTAATATATTTAGTATATGTATTTTATTATATATATTTAAATTTATATTTATATATGTATTTACTACATATAAATATACTACATATAAATATATTATATAAATATTATATATAAATACCATAGTATAACATATGTGTAGGATATAGTATATATAGTATTTATATATTATAGGATATAGCATATAGTATATATAGTATTTATATATTATATAGTATATATAAATATACTAAATAAGGATATAGTATATATAGCATTTATATATTATATAGTATATATGAATATACTACATAAATACTATATATAAATACTACAAATACTATAGTATTATATATACCATATACTATATATAACATAATATATAAGTACTATATATCGTATTTATATAAATATTATATTTGCATATATAAATATATATGTAGTGTAGTAAATGCACAAACCAGTAACGTAAGCTGTGTATCAATTATGTACTATACAAAAGTATAGTACAAGTATTATGTATTCTACATAATTGGGTGTGCTATATTTTCATACGACTGGCAGTACAGTGGGTTTGTTTGCACCAGGATCACCACAAACACATGAGTAATGCATTGCACAACGTTGCAACAGCTATTGATGTCACTAGATAACAGAAACTTTTTTAACTCCATTACAATCATATGGGACCAGTGTTGTAGATATGGTTCATCATTAACCAAAAGATCTTTATGTGGTACATGAGTATACGTTATCTCACATGGACTTTTGGAAAATCGCCTTTCCCCTGACTCTGTCCTGCTTCTGGTTCTTAAATACTTCAAATCTGTTGTCAATTTCCTTTTTTTTTTGAGATGGAATCTCATTCTGTCGCCCAGGCTGGAGTGCAGTGGCGCCATCTCAGCTCACTGCAAGCTCCGCCTCCGGGGTTCATGCCATTCTCCTGCCTCAGCCTCCCGAGTAGCTGGGACTACAGGCGCCTGGCTAATTTTTTGTATTTTTAGTGGAGATGAGGTTTCACCGTGTTAGCCAGGATTATCTCGATCTCTTGACCTCGTGATTCGCCCACCTCGGCCTCCCAAAGTGCTGGGATTACAGGCGTGAGCCACCGCACCCAGCTGCCAATTTCTTTATGTTTACTTTTCCCCCACTTCTGAACTCCCCATCACATGGCTTCTAGACAAATACTCTTTCCAAATGTTCTCTTAGGGGTTACCAAGGATACCTTGCAAATGACTTCATGAGCTCTCAATCTAGTTGACAGAGCAGGAGCATTGCCATCTTGGACAAACACCACCATTTTAAGTTCCCCTTAATGAGAAAACTGCCTAAATCCAGCCCCAAAACATCAGCCTAATGACTAATGTCAGCATAAGCAGAAACATTCCAACCTTAAGATAAACCCCCCTCCGACCAGAAATATGCCAACCAGAGTTGCCTCCCCTGACCAGAAACATTCCAATCCCACAATAAACTTTCTCTCACGTAGAAACGTTCTGAACCTGCGATAAACTGCCCCCTTCGTAAACCCTTAAATACCCTTAGTCTGTAAGGAGAGAATGCTCCTGACTGAAATCAGAGAGAAGCCCCTCTCAGGTTTCTTCTCCACAATAAACCTGTCTTTGACTGTTGAGCTGCTTTGCATGTTTCTTTCCTTTCTTTAACTCTTAGACTAGTAAACCTCTCTAGCATTTGACACTTTGACTATTTCCTCATTCTAGAAAATGAGCATTTTACTCACCTAGTGGAAATGTTACTTAACTTACCTAATGCTCCAATTTTCTGAGAAAATTGTGTTGTTTTCTAAGAAAAATAAAATGGTGGAGGATCCAGTGGGGTGGTGAGTGTGAAAGATTCATCCCTGTGTGAAGCACACAGAAAATGCCCCATGGGTTACCTGTCATTATTGCTAAGGAAAATAATAACAGGAGAGTCCTCAGGTGTTTGCAGATGGCACATGCCATCTTCATTTCCCAAAACTAGAAAACAGATTCTCCAAACTCCAGAAAAATTGAGCTAACAAGGATCCCAGGAGAAATTACAGAAAACAATTTGTGTGTCCCAGCCACGCCATTTTGCAGATCCCCACTTTTACAGAGTGGAAAATTCCACCAGGGCCTGGACAGTGAGAAATATCCTGTTGGGCAGGTCCCAGGCCTAACCCCTGACCCAGTAAATTCCTTCCTTAACAGCAGCCCAGCACACTGGCCCCACCTCATTCCACAGCAATCCCAGACCTCTCCAGCCAGAACCTATAACTGCCCTAGTCTGTAAGCGGGAAAGGGGGCTCTGGCACTCACTGGCTGGTGCTCTCCCTCCGCAGGTCTTTGTGCAATAAACCTGTGTTGCTGTCAAGCCACTCTCCTTGCCTCTGTCCCTTTTCTCCATCCTAACATTTGGTGCCAAAACACAGGACAGGGATTGGGTTCTAAATAGGAGAGTCTACTCTTGCAGACTCAGAGTGGGCAGTTGCAGTTCATCCCGGGCTAACTTCCAGACCCTGAGTGGAGCCACTGGTCCCAGCCCTGTTCCTCTTTTAGTCTTATTTCACCTTCCTTCTACACGGGTGAATTATTTGTGGCAACCTGGGGAGCAGTGAGCAGCAGCAGCTCATCTGGAGCTAACCTCCAGATCCTGATCAAATGAACATGATTCAGTCAAGATGGTAGTTTACAGGGACTTAGAAAAAGAAATGATGATCCCTAGGAAAAACAATAAGCAGAGGCCCCTTGCAGACAAATCATGTCAGACTTTCCACATTTCCCTTTTAACTACATTGCCAGACTAGCTAATGGGGAAAATGCGTGGTATCTCCACAGGAGGAAGACACTGGACAATGGTCCTCATAATTTTGTTGTTAATGATTTGGGCATGAGAAGTGTTCCTGTGACTTGCCACAAAGCTTGCTTGCTTGCTTTTTCTTTCTTTCTCTTTCTTCCTTCCTTCCTTCCTTTCTTCCTTCCTTCTTTTCCTTCTTTTTCTTTCTCTTTCTTCCTTCCTTCCTTTTTTCCTTCTTTCTTTTTTCTTTATTTCTTACTGTCTCTTTTTCTTTCTCTCTCTTTCTCTCTTTTCTTTCTTCTTTCTTTCTCTCTCTCTTTCTCTATTTCTTCTTCCTTCCTTCCTTCCTTCCTTCCTTCCTTCCTTCTTTCTGAGGTAGGGTCTTGCTCTGTCATCCATGCCAGAGTGCAGTGGTACAATCTCAGCTCACTGCAACCTCTAACTTCTGGGGTCAAACGCTCCTCCCACCTCAGCCTCCTAAGTAGCTGGGACCAAAGGCATGTGCCACTATACCTGTTTATTTTTTTAAAAAACTAATATATCTCTTTTCAAACCCAGATCATAGAGCTCCAAACAGTAGTTCTCAAAGTGTGGTCCCCCAGAGAGGCATGTGTCCTCCATAGTAGAGACAGGGTCCCACTATGTTGTCAACGCTGGTGTCCAACTCCTGGGCTCAAGTACTCATCCTGCCTTAGCCTCCCAAAGCACTGGGATTATGGGTGTGAGCCATCATGCCCAGCCTCCACAAAGCTTTTCACTATGTAGTGTTCACATGAATGAACATTGCAGCTGTAAAATTTGCATCCATATTTATGGATGACCTGAGGAAGAAAGATCCAGAATGACGTCAATAGGCTGGAACTAGAAAGGTCTGAAGAGGCTGGAAATATAAATAAATCATACCATGAGGCAACTGAGTAGGAATAAATGTTAACTCCCTCATTTGATTTCAAAAGCTGACTTCACAAATGCAGAGTGAATGTGGCACAGCATAGAAATGATGGAAAAGCCTGGGGTTACAGCTGTAAGGACCAGCCGGGGGCATGCTCCTCAATAAGCAGGGAGAGCCTACCTGAAAATGAGGCTCACCTGGAGGAAGCAGAAAGGCCGAGACCAGAGAGAGATGCTGGGACTGGGCACAGTGACTCATGCCTGTAATTGTAGCACTTTTGGAGGCTGAGATGGGAGGATCCCTTCAGACCAGGAGTTTGAGACCAGCTTGGGTAACACAGCGAGACTCTGTCCCAATTACTTTTGGAAAAAAAATGACATTATGAGCTGGATGATTTAAAAAAGCAAGAAAAAAATAAGATGATAGTGTCTTCTAGAGAATCCAACAGGATGCCTTGGTGGTTGCCTACACCCAATCTCCAGCTGCCCAGGGAGCAGGGCAAGGAGTTGTCTGCAGATGAGGGGCAGGCCAGATCATAGCTGTGTCCACACGTGACACCCCATGGCTTCCCTTCACATGCCACTCTGGGGCTTCGAGGCTTCCACTGGTCTTACTTAATGTGTATGATACTATCATGTTAACACCTGAAATGACACTCAAGACAAGAGAAAAGATACCTGACATGGTGGCTCAGGCCTGTAATCCCAGCTCTTTAGGAGGCAGAGGCAGGGGATCACTTGAGTCCAGGAGCTCGAGACCAGCCTGAGCAACATAGGGAGACCTCATCTCTACAACAAATAAAAATAAATTAGTCAGGCGTGGTGGCATGTGCCTGTAGTCTCAGAAGGCTGAGGAGGGAGGATCACTTGAGCCAGGGAACTTGGTACTGCAGTGAGCCATGATTGCGCTACTGCACTGCAGCCTGGATGATACACTGAGACCCTGTCTCTTAAAAAAAAAAAAAGAGAGAGAGAGAGAGGGAGATGCCTGTTGCCAGCACAGAGTTAGAATGTCTAGCTGTGCCTCACACAAATACAGTCTCTGGACAATTAAGTAAGCTAATCCATTTTTTAATTTTTTTCTCAAACCACTAAGAGTGAGTCTCTGGAACTTGCCACCAGAACTCTAACTAAAGTAATGGTTAATATTTATTGAGAGTTTATTTGTGCCAGGCACTGTGCCAAGTGTTATCTATCTATCTTGTCCAAGTCATGCAACCACAGGATGTTATGGGTACCGGGATTACACACATTCAGCAGAAGATAAAACTAAACCACAAAGAGGTTAAGGGACCTTTCCAGGGTCTCATGCTGGCAGGTGGTTGTCTGGTGATATGGCTTGGCTGTGTCCCCACCCAAATCTCATCTTGAATTGTAGCTCTCATAATTCCCATGTGTTGTGGGAGGGACTGGGTCAGAGGTGATTGAATCATGGGGGCAGGTCTTTCCCCTGCTAGTCTCGTGATAGTGAATAAGTCTCAGGAGATCTGATGGTTTTAAAAAGGGGCGTTTCCCTGCACAAGCTCTCTTCTCTTGTCTGCCACCATGTGAGACGTGCTTTTCACCTTCCACCATGATTGTGAGGCCTCCCAGCCACATGGAACTATGAGTTCATTAAACCTCTTTCTTTTTTGAATTTCCCAGTCTCGGGTATGTCTCTATCAGCAGCATGAAAGCAGACAAATACATCTGATTGCAAACCCAGATCATAGAGCCCCAAACAGTATTTCTCAAAGTGTGTCCTCAGAGCAGCAGTGGCACCATTGGGAATTTATTAGAGATGCAAACCCTGGGGCCCTATCCAGACCTGACCACTCAGAAGCTGCATGGGCCAAGCATCTGTTTTAAGAAGCCTTCAGGTGACTGTGAAGTGGTCAAGTGTGAGAATCTTTGCTCGCTAAGACCTTGAAGCACTCTGCTCTACCTAGAATGAGAGTGTGACAGTCCCACATTGGGATAGTGTGGGTATCTGCAGTCACTGGTCTGTGACCACACTCAGAATTTAACTATGATTCACCAGAAGCAGCAAAATGACCAGAGTGATTGCAGGTTTGGAGAATAGCATAAGACCAGCTGAGGCCAGGTGCAGTGGCTCATGCCTGCAATCCCATCACTTTGGGATGCCAAAGTGGGAGGATGGCTTGAGGCCAGTAGTTCAAGACAAGCCTGGGCAACACAGCAGGACTCCAACTCTACAAAATTTTTTTTTTTTTTTTTTTTTGAGACGGAATCTCGCTCTGTCACCCAGGCTGGAGTGCAGTGGCCAGATCTCAGCTCACTGCAAGCTCTGCCTCTGGGATTTACGCCATTCTCCTGCCTCAGCCTCCCAAGTAGCTGGGACTACAGGCGCCTGCCACCTCGCCTGGCTAGTTTGTATTTTTCAGTAGAGACAGGGTTTCACCATGTTAGCCAGGATGGTCTCGATCTCCTGACCTTGTGATCCGCCCGTCTCGGCCTCCCAAAGTGCTGGGATTACAGGGTTGAGCCACCGCGCCCGGTCCAAAATTTTTTTTAAAAAGTCAGGCATGGTGGCACGGGCCTGTAGTCCCAGCTACCCAGGAGACTGAGGCAGGAGGATTGCTTGAGCCCAGGAATCCAAGGCTGCAGTGAACTATGATTGTGCCACTGCACTCCAATCTGGGCAACAGAGCAAGACCATGTCTCCACAAAAATGAAAAATAAGTTAAAAAGAAAAAGACTAAGTGGGCATCTAGAGCCACCGGGTGGGAATGGGCATACCAGAAGTCCTCAAGAACTCCTCTCATCTCAGCTGCTAGAATTAATATGCCTCTCCCTGAATTTCTGCCCCCCATCCTCCCAGGCTGACCTGATTCTGTCATTCTTAACGTTGGCTGCATATTGGAATTACCTGGAGAATTTTAAAAGGATTGATGCCTTGGCATCACTGTCAGAGATTTGGGGTAAATTGCTCTGGGGTGTGGAGGTGTGATCTAGGCATCAGGACTTTTTTCAAGCTCCAGGTTATTCTAATACATTCTCTTCAATATAGTTTGAATGTGTGCCCCCACCCAAATCTCATGTTGAAATCAAATCCTCAGTGTTGGAGGTTGGGGCCCGGTGAGGGCTGATTGGATCATGAAGCTAGATTTCTCATAAAGAGTTTAGCGTCATCTCCCATGGTACTGCCCGAGCAATAACGAGTGAGTTCTTGTGAGATCTGGTCATTTAACAGTGTATAGCCCCTCCTTACTCTATCCTTGCTCCCCTACTCACCATGTGGCATGCCTGCTCCCCGTTCGCCTCCACCATTACTATAAGCTTCCTGAGGCCTCTCCAGAAGTTGAGCACATGCCTGCTTCTTGCTTCCTGTAAGGCCTGCAGAGCCATGAGCCAAGTAAACCTCTTTACAAATCATCCAGTCTCAGATATTTCTTTATAGAAATGCAAGAATGGCCTAACACACTGTTCTAATCTGTTCAGGCTTGAGAACTGCAGGCCTCAGGATATACCCAGGTTTTTCTTCCACCCAGGTCTCTGTGACCAGCTGCTTAGGCCTGTTGGTCCCTTTCACCATCACTGTGCATGCATCTTCTCTGCATAAAGGCCCTTCCTCATTGCAATGCTTCTGCCAGCCCCACCGTTTCTGTATGGTGTTGCTCTGCAGGAGAAAGGCAATAATACATTCTCTGTCATTAGGTTCAGGAGCTCTCCGGCTCTGCTTCATAACTTTGGAGAAAGGAGGCAGTCATACCCCTACCCCAAAAGGTCTGTTCAAGTCTCATTTGAACAAGCTCCCAGCCAGGCGCAGGGCTCACGCCTGTAATCCCAGCACTTTGGGAGGCCGAGGCGTGTGGATCACTTGAGGTCAGGAGTTCGAAACCAGTTTGGCCAACACGGTGAAATCCTGTCTCTACTGAAAATACAAAGATTAGATGGGCTTGAAGGCATGCTCCTATAATCCCACCCACTTAGGAGGCTGAGGCAGGAGAATCACTTGAACCTGGGAGGCTGAGGTTGCTGTGAGCCGAAATTATGCTGCTGCACTCCAGCCTGGGTGACTCCATCTCAAAAAGTAAAAAATAAAAAGAACAAGCTCCCCTCATGCCGGGCTGAGAATCACTGGTGGAGTTTCAGAACATTTACTTACAAGCCAAATGTCCTGGGTTCAAATCCCAGCACTTTCAACCTCCCAGCTTTGTAACTCTGGGCAACTCAACCGAATCTTTCTAAGGCTCTTTATTAAATGAA
The DNA here is from genome assembly GCF_009764315.1 of Trachypithecus francoisi. Classification (NCBI taxonomy): domain Eukaryota; kingdom Metazoa; phylum Chordata; class Mammalia; order Primates; family Cercopithecidae; genus Trachypithecus; species Trachypithecus francoisi. The sequence goes on along the minus strand of NW_022681469.1, from coordinate 120,745,533 downwards.
AATATATTAGTTGGTTTGCTTGCCTGTCTGTTTGTTTGCTTGTTTGAGAGGGAGTCTCTCTCTGTTGCCCAGGCTGGAGTGCAGTGGTGCGACCTCAGCTCACTGCAATCTCCACCTCCCAGGTTCAAGCAATTCTGCTGCCTCAGCCTCCCCAGTGGCTGGCATTATAGGCACCTGCCACCATGCCCAGCTAATTTTTGTATTTTTAGTAGAGACAGGGTTTCACCATATTGGTCAGGCTAGTCTCAAACTCCCGACCTCAAGTAAGCTGCCCACCTCGGCTTCCCAAAGTGCTAGGATTACGGGCATGAGCCATTGTACCCGGTGAGAATATATTAGTTTCCTATTGTCATATGTCACAAGTCACCACACACTTCACAGCTTAAGACAACATCCATTTATTGCCTGACAGCTCTGTAGATCAGAAGTGTAGACAGTGTGGTGGCCTCTGTACCTGGGATCTCACAAAGCCAGTATGAATGGGTTGACAGCTGCACCATCATCTGGAGCTCTAGGTCCTCATCCAAGCTCATTTAGGTTGTTGACAAATTTAGTTTCTGAACACTGTAGCACTGAGGTCTCTGTCTTCCAGCTCCCAGCCAGGAGTCTCTCTCAGCTGCAAGAGGATGCTCTCAGATTCTTGCCATGTGCCCTGCCCCATCTTCAAAGCCAGCAGAAGAATTTTCCTCATGTCCACCTCCTCTCACACTTTACATTTACGAATTCCCCAGTCTGACATCTAGACCCAAATGTTTCTGTTAAAAAAAAAAAATGCTTAAGGTGGGCACAGTGGCTCATGCCTGTAATCTAAGCACTTTTGGGAGACCGAGGTGGGAGGATCACTTGAGCCCAGGAATTCAAGACCAGCCTGGGCAACATGTTGAAGCCCCATCTCTACAAAAAAATTTTAAAAATTAGCCAGGTGTAGTGGTGTGTGCTTGTGGTCCCAGCTACTCAGGAGGCTGAGGTAGGAGGATCGCTTGAGCTCAGGCATTCGAGGCTGCAGTGAGCCAAGATCACACCACTGCACACCAGCCTGGGCAACAGAGCAAGTCCTTTGTCTCAAAAACAAACAAGCAAAGAAATAAAATGTGCTCATGTGATTAGGTTAGATCCACCCCAATAAGCTCACTTCCTTAAAGTCTACTGTGCCATAAACATATCTAATCATGGAAATAAAATCCGTCATACTCACACTCCCAAATATTATACAGAGGGATGTACAGAAGGGAGCAGGGATCTTGGGGCGATCTTAGAATTTTGCTTGCATCAGCAGATCATAATACTTAGCTTGCAGGATTGTGGTGGGAAATAAGATCCTGCATGCCAAGCCCTAAGCACAACGCCTGTCACGTGGAAAGCACTTGATATATTCAATGTTGCTTTTCTTGGCAGCCCTGTGAATCCAAGATGTCCTGATCCCTGGAATTCCTTTTCGGAGACAGCCTTTGCAGGCCTCCTCCAGCTGAAATCCTCCCTCTACTCAAAACAGAGCTCAGCCCTTCACCCGCCACTCTCTGTTCTGCCATGTTATAAGGGGCACGGACGTGCCCACCAATGTATGGAACACCCGCTTCAGAAACGCAGAATGTTTCTCCTGGAAAGCCCAAACAGAAATGCCCGCTGGTCTCCTCTGAAATCAGCACTTTGCATGTTGTGGAGATTACATTGCTAGATCAGGAGATCTTCCCCCTGACGCCTTCAGAAGCTCAATGTGAATACTGGAGCTGTCAGTGTTAATAACACACTGCAGTCCTGTTCTTTAAAAAAAAAAGGAAAAACTGGCTTCTAAAGGCAGATAAAGAGAAGCTTATTGAAGTCATCGCATGCAATCTTCTCTAAGTAGCAGCTACAACATCAATATTTAGAGAAAAAAAAACAAAAAACCCTGTTTTGTTGTTTTCCCCTCCCCCTCAGTTATTTGTAGGAAAACAGAGAAATGCCTGCTACTTCTGGCTTGATGAAGTTTGTTTTTTTGTTTTTGTTTTTGTTTTTGTTTTAAAAAAAAAAAAAAGAAAGAAAGAAAAGAAAAAACTCCAAGACAGAGCGAAACTCCGTCTCAAATAAATAAATAAATAATAAAAATAAAAATAAATACAGATGATGTTGAGGTTTTCGGGGAATCAGAGAGAAATACGTAGGAGGAGGAATAGCGTCAGGAAGAATAGCTAATGGGTGCTGGGCTTAATACCTAGGTGATGAGATGATCTTTGCAGCAAACCACCGTAGCACACGTTTGCCTATGTAACAAATCTGCACATTCCGCCCATGGATCCCTGAACTTAAAATAAAAGTTGGAAATTTTTAAAAATAGGAAAATGTACTTCATTCTCCGTTTGTCATTTGAGAAAGTGCAATCTAGTGTATTCACGGATGTCATATGGTAAAGTAATAATAATAAACTATCTTTTCATATTATAAAAATTAAGAGGGACTGGCTAGATTGGCCAACTGGTTAAAAATGTAGCCTGCTCTCCTTTCCCCCTCCAAAGTTCATCTTTAAGGATTGTCTCCCCCAAAAGTTCATCTCTGTAAGCCTGTAGCAAAACAAGGGGCAATGCGAATCTAGCAAATGCCTGCATTATCGTATGTGTCAAAGAGAATTGTCTGCCTCTGATCATTCAACGGGAACGTGGAAAAGGTAGAACATTCGTTTTAGATGGTAGCTGGGAGATGATGGCCCAGTATCACAGCAGACACTGTGAGTCCCCTGTGCCCTGATGAAGGACCTTCTGAGCATGTCTGGAAGTTATCAGGTGCACAGCTCTGCAGCCCTGGAGCACTCAGATTAAAGAACAGACCTCTCACTTTGGGAGGCCGAAGCAGGCAGATCACTTGAGGTCAGGAGTTCGAGACCAGCCTGGCCAATATGGCAAAATCCCTTCTCTACTAAAAATACAAAAAATTAGCAGGGCGAGGTGGCAGGCATCTGTAGTCCCAGGTTCTCGGGAGGCTGAGGCAGGAGAATCACTTGAGCCTAGGAGGCGGAGGTTGCAATAAGCCAAGATTGCACCACTGTACTCCAGCCTGGGTGACAGACTGAGACTCCATCTCAAAACAAAACAAAAAAAACAAACAAAAAAAACAGAACAGACCTCCCTCCTCACTGAAGATTTTCTTCTTCAGCTGAGCCAGCACCTTCAAGAGCTGCATGCAGGAAACCAGGAGGAAAGAAGGAAGTTCACAGGTCAAGCCAAGAAAAGGAGCTTGCCAGTCACTGCCCAAGCACCCTCACCTGGAGTCTCTGAGCCCGGCAGCTCATGCTCAGTGAAAGCCTTGGTTTGGATAGAGAAAAACAGTCAGAGCCAAAGGCTTGAACTGAACCAGAAATGCGAACCCAGCATCCTTTGAAGTTCATTTACTCTCCAAAGAGGTAAATCAAGAGGAAGGTTAGGGCCTCACAGAATGATATAACAACATTACCAGAAACAAATAAATAAATAAAAATCAAACAGAAAACCAGCCTATAAAGCCTCATCTTTAAAGATGTCTCAAACGCATGTCATTGCGCCCGTTTTCCATGATGATGCGGAACTACACGCTAATTGAAAGAACACCCACGAAGTGGATCACCATAAAGCAACAACCCTTCTCTCCTGGTGATTATGTGATCAAATTATGAAGCCCTCTGAGCCAACACATTTCAGCTTTTATGATGCAGTCGAAGACCTGTTGCCACCTGCAGGAGGGAGGAAGAAAGAGACCCTGGGCCAATATCTCCCGGCTCCCATCTGAAAGGGATGTCCTTCTCCCTTTTCCACGTTCCCTTTGAATGATCAGAGGCAGGCAACTCTCTTGCACACGTATCATGCAGGTATTTGGTGGGTTCACATTGCCACTTGTTTTGCTGCAGGTTTACACAGATGAACCTTTGGGAGAGGAGCGAAAACCCCTAGTTACAGGTTCTCTTTCTTACATTCATTCAACATTTACAATATAGAATGTGTCTGGTCCTGGCATGAGTTATTCCATATTTATGGATATATTTAGATCCCCGACATCTATAAGCTGAAGTCACTTTTCCATTAATAATAATGGTGCAGAGCTCTCTCTGCCCATGCAGGGACTTAGGGGCCCTTTGAGAACCCCCTGAGTGTTCTTTTTTTTTTTTTTTTAAGGAGTCTCGCTCTGTCTCCCAGGCTGGAGTGCAGTGGTGTGATCTCGGTTCACTGCAAGCTCCACCTCCTGGGTTCACGCCATTCTCTTGTCTCAGCCTCCCAAGTAGCGGAGACTACAGGCACCCGCCACCACACCCAGCTAATTTTTGTATACTTTTTAGTAGACATGGGGTTTCACCGTGTTAGCCAGGATGGTCTCAATCTCCTGACTTCGTGATCCGCCCGCCTCATCCTCCCAAAGTGCTGGGATTACAGGCGTGAGCCACTGCTCCTGGTCGAGAACCGCCTGAGTGTTCTTGAGAGACCCATGATGAGTGGAGGGAGGCTGTTCTGGTTCTTTTACCCAGATGTCTACATCAGGCACTCCTTTCTGCTGCCTCTACTGAGAAAGTCTCCTTGAGAAGGTCTCATGGCAGCAGCTCGTTTTCCCAACACTAGGATCCAAGAAGAACAGCTGCCTTGATAACTGCAAACCTCACTGTGTCATTTGGCCTCTGAAGCAGAATGACTCACCTGGAATCTCACACAACCCCTCATGAAAGCTGTCCTCAGCTTCTAGGTCCCATGGATAGGCATGAGTCAAGCCTCTCCCATCTATCCCTCTCCATTCCATCCCCTTTCCTAAAATCTCCTATGTCTTTTCATGAGAAAACATGATTATTTGAATATGAATACAGCTCAAACTCTGCTTACAGATGCAACAGTTCTCTGCAGGACAAAACCTAGAGCAATGGTCCTCCCACAATGACCCCTGCGCACCTTTCCCAATCACACAGAGCAGCTGAGGTCCAAAGAAGCCATGTGGTCTCAAGCCTCTGCCTGCCCCAAAAAGGTTTATGCTGCATCTGTATCTAACCTAAAGCCACTTATTTTTGTTTTGGGGTATTTGTTTGCTTGTTTGTTTGTTTGTTTCAAGACGAGTCTTGCTCTGTCTTCCAGGCTGGAGTGTAGTGGCACAATCTCGGCTCACCGCAACCTCTGCCTCCCAGGTTCAAGCGATTCTCGTGCCTCGGCATCCCAAGTAGCTGGGATTACAGGTGCCCACCACCACGCCTGGCTAATTTTTGTATTTTTAGTAGAAATAGGGTTTCACCATGTTGGCCAGGCTGGCCTCGAGCTCCTGACCTCAAGTGATCCACCCTCCTCAGCCTCCCAAAGAGCTGGGATTACAGGCATGAGCCACCGCACCTGGCCTAAAGCCACACATTGATGGGTTTGCTTGAGCAAAGGGTCATCTAGACCCAAAAAAAGACTGAAGACACCTTTGGAAAAATCAATCATGAAGTCAGTACTCCTCCAATTTTCTCATTCACGTCTCTAGCTCTCAGATGTGCCTGTTGCTTCCCTGTATTGGTTTCAGTCTTAAGCTTCACTTAGTGGCAAGATGTTGGCCAAAGCTCCACAGCCATGTCCTCCTAGGGTCAGGCCCATGCATGAGAGTGTGTCTCCGCGCCCATCTCATTCACTCTGACTGGATCCCCGGACTTTCCATGTGCCAATCACTACGGCCAGGAAAATGCAATACTCTGGTTATGCAAGACTTGGTCATATGCCTGTGCTGAAATGAATGTGCAGTCAATTGCACCTGAAGCACATGGGCTAACAGTGGTAGAGAGAATGTTTTTTTAGTGGAAAAGTAAGGTACCATTACCCAGAAAAAGTGAGCAGTGTCTGGACAACAATGGAAACAAAACATGACAAAACAAAACAGATGTCTACTATAGCTTTATTGCTTCCTATGTTTCTAAACTTCGCCTTCTCCCATTCATCCTCTACCAGGGCTCACAGACTATAGCTCTCAGGCTAAATCCAGCCTGCAGCTTATTTTTTATAAATAAAGCTTTATTGAAACTGGTTATTGAAACACAGCCACAAAAGTTACATATTGTCTATGACTACTTTCATGCCATAACAGCGTAGAAGAGGGGGTGTGACAGAGACTGTGTATATTAGTCTGTTCTCACACTGCTATAAAGAACTAATCGAAACTGGGTAACTTATGAAGAAAAGAGGTTTCATTGACTCAGTTCTGCAGGCTCTACAGGAAGCATGGCTGAGAGGCCTCAGAAAACTTACAATCATGGCGGAAGGTGAAGGGGGAGCAGGCGCATCTTCACATGGTGACAGGAGAGAGAGAGAAAAAAAGAGAGAGAGAGAGAACGGAGAAATGCTACACACTTTCAAACAATCAGATATCATGAGAACTCACTCACTAGCAAAGAAAAGGGGAAATCTGCTCCCATGATCCAGTCATCTCCCACCAGATCCCTCCCCCAACTTTGGAAACTACAATTTGATATGAAATTTTGGCGGGGACACAGAACAAACCATATCAGACCATATACCTGGAAAGGTGAAAACATTTACAATGGGATCCTTGACAAAAAAAAAAAAAAAACACAACTCTTGCTGACCCTTGAGCCTTGCTGTAAGTGACCAACAGAATTCTTTCTGTTACAAAATTCTGGTCTTTTCACTGCTGTCCTTTAAAATCTTCAATGGTTTTCCATTTGCTACAAGATAAACTCGAAATTCCCTGGGATAGCTGCATTCCTGTTGACAGTGAAAACTGTGCTTTGATCTCTACTTCAGTCGCTGAGGTAGCAGAAAATCCCATGAGCTGCTCTTGGGAATGTGTGTGGTTCCTGTGAGAAGCAAGTAAATAAGCCTCTTAGGTATCAAATCTAACCTCCTTGGGGTCAACCAGTTAAGTGCCATTGTCCAATAAGAAAGGTAGAAATAGTCTGGCTGAGATGGTTCATGCCTTTAATCCCAACACTTTGGGAAGCCAAAGCAGGAGGATTGTTTGACACTAGGAGTTTGAGACCAGCCTGGGCAACATAGCAAGACCACACGTCTACCAAGAAGTACAAAAATTAGCCAGGCATGGTGGCGTGTGCCTGTAATCCCAGCTAACTGAAAGACTGAGGTGGAAGAATTGCTTAAGTCCTGAAGTTCAAGGTTACAATGAGCTATGATTGTGCCACTGCACTCCAGCCTGGACCACAGAGCAAGATCTTGTCTCCAAAAATAAGAAGGAAGGAAGGAAGGAAGGAAGGAAGGAAGGAGGGAAGGAGGGAAGGAGGGAAGGAGGGAAGGAGGGAAGGAGGGAAGGAGGGAAGGAGGGAAGGAGGGAAGGAAGGAAGGAAGGAAGGGACTTTTGAATGTAAAAACCGAAATGAGGAGCTGCCCTCTGGATGTGTCCTTTCCTTCAAACATAGTATGTGTAAAGAAGCCACTATGTTTTGAAGATCTAGGTCGCCAACCAGGGGCAATCAAGTTCTTTTATTTGGTAAAGAACCTAAAATGAGCCTCTTCAGGTTCAAGAGCCTCTGAGGAAGGAAAGTGGTTGGCAGGGAGGGGAGATGGGGGACAGAGTTTGTTAAGGTAGCAGAAACCCAACCCATGCAGATCCTACATTGCGTCATCTGCAAGTGGCCTAGAAGGAGCTGGAGTCCAGATTCAGAGGAAAAAGAATATGCTAAGTAGCCTTATGCTGATGCCCAGAATAGAAGTCAGAAACAAAGAGCCAAGCCAATACCATGCTCAAGGACATACGTGTGCAAGTTAGCACCCGTGTCTCCACCAGAGGTCCTCTGGAAGGAGGTGCTGCCCAATAAACTCCTTGACCATGATGCGAGTCAGCATTTCAGCGAGATGTGCACTTTGAAGACACTGTGCATTGATTTCCCAGGTTGCACCTGGGTTGGGTGCAGGAGTTCAAGTTCTGTACTGTTGGAATATTCTAAAAGGTGCTGGTAAACACTGTGCGGAAAGATAGGAATGGACACCACTGTCACATGGACATAACATGGCAAGCCTTTTTACCACGTGGCCATTGCTACTTCACAGCCAGGACTACTGCTACCTATGCTCTTTGCTCTAGGCTTGCCCTTAACTCACTCACTATTCCCCAGACAAACCACACCCTTCCCAAGCCTGCACTTCCCTCTATTTGAAAGGTCCTTTCCCCTCTCCACTAAGTGAAATTATATTCATCCTCAAGACCCAGCTTAGATGTCGCCTCCTCTGTGGCCTCTCCCAGGTAGGTTGAGTTTAGTTAAGATGGTGTTGGCCAGCACAGGTTCACTTACAGAAGGGAAGGCACCAGTACAGATGGCAAAGTGGGAGGTACAGGAGTCAGGATGGAAGGGTGGTAGGATGGACCAAGTTAGGCAGAAGAGAATGAAACAGGGCACAGGTGCAGTCATAGGATCCTTCCAAGAATGTTTTTAAGGGTTATTTAAAAAAAAAAAAAAGTCCAGGTGCAGTGGCTCACACCTGTAATCCCAGCACCTTGGAAGGCCGAAGTGGGCTGATCACTTGAGGTCAGGAGTTCAAGACCAGCCTGGCCAACATGATGAAACCCTGTCTCTACTAAAAATGCAAAAAATCAACCTGGTGTGGTGAAGGGTGCCTGTAGTCCCAGCTACTTGGGAGGCTGAGGCAGGAGAATCAGAGGTTGCAGTGAGCTGAGATCACGCCATTGCACTCCAGCCATAGCAACAGTGCAAGACTCTGTCTAAAAAAAAAAAAAAAAAAAAAATTACGAAGAGAACACCTTTTGCTAACTTTCTGTTCTTGGTGGATTCAGAAACATCGACCTCCAATGCAATCTCAAATGCGTTTATACACTGGTGCCCAGAGCACCTCAATGTTTTCAGAGTCTCTCTCCAACCCCTCCACGTCCCCACTAAAAAAAGTCATTCCACACCAGTCCCTATGTGCCTCCCCAATGCCCAACCTGCTCCCTGCCTCCACCTTTCATATTCTCTCATTGTTGGGTGACTTTTCACCTCATCTCAACCTTTAAGCTCCCTGTGTGCTTTTGACCTTGATTTGCCTTCCAGTCACAGTTTTGTTGGGTTTATTTCTCTCCTCTTTGGTTCAAAACGTTTATAGACTTTTTCTTTCTTTGTTGTGATAAAAATGCACATAACACAAAATATGCCACTGCAATCATTTCAAAGTGTAGAAGTCAGCGGTACTAAGTACGTCTGCAGTGTTGTGTAACCATCGCCGAGAACATTTTCATTACCCCAAATGGAAACCTTATGCCTATTACACAGTCACTTCCTATGCTCCCTCCCCTGGTTCCTGGCAACCGCTAATCTGCTTTCTGTCTCTCTGGATTAATATTTCCTATTAAGTGAATCACACAATATGTGGCCTTTTGTGTCTGGCTTCTTTCACTTAGCGTAATGTTTTCAAGGTAGCCTGTGAGGGTACTTCATCCTTTGTTATGGATGTGCCGTATCTGTTGTAATCGTTCATTCATTGATTGATATTCGGGTTGTTTCAAACTTTTGGCTAACATGAGTAGTGCCACTATGGATATTTTGAGGCACGTTTTCATATGAACATCCAGTTTTCCTTTCTTTTGGGTATATACCTAGGAATGAGATTGCCGGATCAGATGGTAACTCTATGTTTAATTAATTGAGGAGTTGCCAAAATGTTTTTGTGGGTAAGTTGTCAGTAACTCCTTTCCCGCTCAATCCACTCCATAGAATTCCCCTTCCCTTTGAAGACTCAAGGGCAGTACCTGGAAATTGGAGGAAAAAAACAAAACAAAACTAAGATTTGCCCTGATTTTGGGGGAGGAACTCTTGGATTTTGCCCTAATCATTCTGCTTTCGGGTGAGAAAGAGCCAGATTACGAAAATCGGTATGTGGCTCAGGTTCCCCATTGCAGGGGCAGAGAGAGTTGAAGGGTCATGCGGGTTTTACAAGCCAAGACTAGAAGGGCTACTTGACTTCTTCCCAAATCCTCCTGGGCCAGAACTCAGTCACGTGATCTCAACCTACCAGCAAAGATCTCAACCTACCTACTACCAATCCTCCTGGGCCAGAACCCAGTCACATGATCTTAACCTACCAGCAAAGATCTCAACCTACCTACTACCGATCCTCCTGGGCTAGAACCCAGTCACGTGATCTCAACCTACCAGCAAAGATCTCAACCTACCTACTACCAATCCTCCTGGGCCAGAACCCAGTCATGTGATCTCAACCTACCAGCAAAGATCTCAATCTACCTACTACCAATCCTCCTGGGCTAGAACCCAGTCATGTGATCTCAACCTACCAGCAAGTCAGGAAAGTGTTCTCCTGCCTGTTGGGGAAGAGCAAAAGAAATCAGGATTTGGTGAATACCACCTAGTCTCTGCAGAAAGGCCTGAGGCTATCAGTTTTGTGAGGCATGGAGTATTGTGAAAAAGCAGCATTGGAGCCTGGAAGTGGGGGGCAGGAGAATAGATGTGGATGGCCACCACAGTGAAAAAGTGAATGGTGGCCGGGCACAGTGGCTCACACCTGTAATGCCAGCACTTTGGTAGGCCGAGGCAAGTGGATCATTTGAGGTCACAGGAGTTCAAGACCAGCCTGGCCAACATGGCGAAACCTCATCTTTACTAAAAAACACAAAAGTTAACAAGATGTGGTGGCGCGTGCCTATAATCCCAGCTACTTGGGAGGCTGAGAAATGAGAATCTCTTGAATCCAGGACGCAGAGGTTGCAGTGAGCCGAGATCATGCTACTCCACTCCAGCCTGGACAACAGAACAAGACTCTCTCAAAAGTGAATGGCAGTCACTCTTAGTAAGAGAGAGAGAGCAGAGGGGTTTGTTTGCATGATGCTCCAGCCTCCTCTGGCTCAGACAGAGCACCCCTTCCAAGCCACGTCCAAACCCAAGATGACTTCTCAGTGTTTTAGAGCTGGAAAGAGGCAGAAACATCATCTTGTTGAATCTGGCTACTTTGCAGAAGAGGAAAACGAGTCCCGAAATGGGGAAGTGACGTGCCCCCCCGTCAAGGCACAGGTAACACACTTTGCTGGACACCATCTCACTGGGTAGAATTGCATTTCTCCCAGAAACAAGCCACTTCTGTTCTCACAGATGGACTAGAAGTTCCTCCAGGCCACCTCTGCTGACACTTAAACACATTCCCGTGCAATACGCAGTGAGACCAATTACTCTCTTCTTAGCCCCAGAAACCGGGCTTCATTTGAAACCCTTGCACTGTCCCAGGATACCACAATCCCACATCCACTGGTTTCTCTCATGATCCATGCCCCGTCTTCACGTCAGTCATGTTGAGAGTCCCTCCCTCTGACAGCACCCCAGGTATCCCATATGGTGGAAGGCGTCGAATTCAGTAAAAACTCACCTGACAGGCTGAAATGAAAACAAGACTCATAGAATGATGGCCAAAGTCTTGTGCATATTTAAAGTAGTTCAATAATGTATATCATTCTTAATCCTAAGAAGCCATCGCACGTGATAGGACAATCATGATGAAACCGACCGGCTTCACTGACCACTGAATCCCACAACAGAAGAACCCAACAGACACAGGAAACACTTGGATTCAAGTTTGGTGCTGATTTGCCAAACACCCAATTTCAGATCCCCTTAAACTTCTCATTAGGTGCGATTTCAGGTTGATCTATCTTTCATCCCAGACAGTAACCTTTAATGGAGTTAATTAAAGGCACATTTTAAAAGTCCCCCTGCAGCTTTTTTGATTACAGTTATAAAATAGACCATAGTAACCTTTCCTGCTTTTGTAATTACAGGTTTGTGAAATTTCCAATTATTTCCTCTTTATGAACAATCACCCTTAAAGAAAGTTTCCCTGGTCATTGTTATGAGGCTTTTGATTTGATACCAGAAATTATAAACCACTACAGCCTGCTATTACAGCCATAAAATCCGTGTCATGTAATGTGGCGTGTAATTATAAGCTGCCTGAAACTGTTCATCTTCCTATTGTCAGCCTGCATTGTGATTCTCTGTTTACACATCTGTTTCTTCCACTAGATTCTGAAAGGTTCAAGTGCTGGCACCTGCAATATGTAATTCATCTCTGTACCCCTAGTGCCAGACATAAAGCCTACCCCGGCAGGTTCTTATTTCCTGAGTAGATAAGTGGTTGGATGGAAATCAGAGATACTATTTGGAACGTTTCCCTTCTTTTGCTCAATCAAAAAGCACTTCCGGCCAGGTGCAGTGGCTTACCCCCGTAATCCCAGAACTTTGGGAGGCCAAGGCGGGCGGGTCACTTGAGGTCAGGAGTTCAAGACCAGCCTGGCCAAGATGGCAAAACCCCGTTTCTACAAAAATTAGCTGGGCATGGTGGCAGACACCTGTACTCCCAGCTACTTGGTAGGCTGAGGCACAAGAATCACTTGAACCCAGGAGGTGGAGGTTGCAGTAAGCTGGCATCATAACATTGCACTCCAGCCTGGATGACAGAGTGAGACTCCGTCTCAAAGGGAAAAAAAAGCACTTACTCCTTCAGGTAACTGATCTATGCATAATACTGATTTGTTTGTTGTCTTTTTCTTTAAACCCAGTATGAATGAAATAATCCTAAATATTAAAAATTTTAATCTTGGGCCAGGCTCGGTGATTCATGCCTGTGATCTCAGCACTTTGGGAGGCTAAGGCAGGAGGATTGCTTGAGCTTAGGAGTTCAAAACCAGCATGGGCAACATAATGAGACCCCATCACTACAAAAAACATTTTTTTTAATTAGCCAGACATGGTGTCGCATGCCTTTAGTCCCAGCTACTCAGGAGGCCAAGATGGGAGGATCATGTAAGCCTGAGAAGTGGAGGCTGCAGTGAGCTGTGATTGCACCACTCCAGTCTGGGAGACAGAGTAAAACCCTGTCTTTAAAAATAAAAAATAAAAAATAAAAATCTTATCTTGGTATAATAGTAAGACAAATGATGACTTACAGTTCCTTCTTTTTTTTTTTTTTTTTGAGACAGAGTCTCATTCTGTCACCCAGGCTGGAATGCAGTGGCGTGATCTCAGCTCACTACAATCTCCGCCTTCCTGGTTCAAGCAGTTCTCCTCCCTAAGCCTCCTGGGTAGCTGGGATTACAGATGCCCACCACCATGCCCAGTTAATTTTTGTATTTTTAGTACAGACAGGGTTTCACCTTATTGGCCAGGCTGGTCTCAAACTCCTGACCCCAAGTAATCCTCCCATCTCAGTCTCCCAAAGTGCTATGATGACAGGCGTGAGCCACCGCACCCTACCTATAGCTTCTTTTTAATGCTATTTTGTATTTTCCAAATTATCTTCAATTAATATATATTTCTTTCCAATCTGAGCTATTTAATAAATGGAGCCTCTAGGTTTTAATAAAATAAGGCTAATCTTAAAAATATGTATGCACACCTACTGTGTGCAAGCCCAGTGAATGACGCCCAGTGCACACTGCCCTCTGCATGGGAGGTGGTATTTACAAGCTCAATATCACTCTCCTTTATTGCTGTTTGCATCACCTTAAGTTAGTCACAGAAGAGCTCTGGCCCAGTTTTCTTATTTACAAAATCAAAGGGGTAGGTAGATGCCAAGATCTCCAAGGTTCCTATGGATCCCCAATTATATAATCAAAATAATTAATTTTTTCTAAGAAATAATCCAAATCATTAGTAAGACATATAAAATGATTGGGGAATGCCAGTGAGTGTGAGATGACTTCCAGTCGAGGGATAAATACTGGTTTCATGAAGGAAGAGATGATAGAGTTGGGTTTGGAAAAATGGGACGTTAGGCTGCATGGAGGACTGGCGGAAGGCAGTGTAGAAGAAAGCAGTGGCTGGGTGCCATGGCTCACGCCTGTAACCCCAGCACTTTGAGACGTCGAGGTTGGAGGATTGCTTGAGGCCAGGAGTTTGAGACCAGCCTGGGCAACATAGTAAGACTCCATCTCTACAAAAAAAAAAAAAAGAAGAAGAAGAGCCAGGCATTGTAGTGAATGCCTATAGTCCCAGTTACTCAGGAGGCTGAGGCAGGAGGACTGCTTGAGCCCAGGAGTTTGAGGCTGCAGTGAGCTATGACCATGCCACTGCACTCCAGCCCAGGAAGTAGAGCAAGTCTCTCTCTCCAAAAAAGAAAGAAAGAAGAGGGCCAGGCATGGTGATTCATACTTGTAATGCTAAGACTTTGGGAGGCCAAGGTGGATGATCACCTGAGGTCAGGAGTTCGAGACCAGCCTGGCCAATGTGGCAAAACCCCATTCCTATTAAAAATGCAAAAATTAGCTTGGCACATTGGTGCATGCCTGTCATCCCAGCTACTCGGGAGGCTGAGGCAGGAGAATCTCTTGAACCCAGAGGTGGAATTTGTGGTGAGTCGAGATTATGCCATTGCACTCCAGCCTGGGCAACAAGAGCAAAACTCTGTCTCAAAAATGAACGAACGAAAGAAAGAAAGAAGGAAGGAGGGAGGGAGAGAGGGAGGGCAGGCAGGCAGGCAGGAAGGAAGAAGAGAAAGAAAGAGAGAAAGAGAGAGAGAAAGAAAGAAAGAAAGAAGAAAGAGAGAGAGAGAGAGAGAGAGAGGGAGGGAGGGAGGAAGGAAGGAAGAAGGAAGGAAGAAGGAAGGAAGGAGGAAGGAAGGAAGGAAGGAAAGAAAAAAGAAAGAAAGAGAAGGAAGGAAAGAAAAAGAAGCAGTGTGAGCAAAGGCATGAAAGATGAAAGGCATGGTAGAAGCTGGAGCTGGGGCATAAAAGAAAAGCAAACTGGGGCACAACTAAGGGAAGAAGTGGATGGGGGAAGCTAAAATGTCAGTATGATGATTAATCCTATGTGTCAACTTGATTAGGCTGTGATACCCAAATATTTGGTCAAACACTAGTCTAGATGTTGCTATGAAAGCATTTTTAAATGAGATTAACATTGAACTCTAGTAGGCCGTGAGTAAGGCAAAATGCCCTCTATGACTTTGGTAGGCCTCATCCAATCCATTGAAGGCCTTAAGAGAAAACAAAATATTGTCCTACCCCAGAGAAACGGGGAATTCTGCCTCCAGACTGTCTTTGAAATAGAACTGCAATATCAACCCTTTCCTGAGTCTCAAGTCTGCCAGCCTACCCTACAGATTTTAGACTTGCCAGCCTCTGCAATCCATGGGCCAGTTCCTTAAAATAAATCTCTAGATAGATAGATAGATAGATAGATACATACATACATACATACATACATATATACATAAATGAATGGATAGATAAATGATATATAGATACATAGATAGATACATAGATACATAGATGAATGGATGATAGATTGATAGAGATGATAGATAGATAGATACATACATACATACATACTTAAATACATAAATAAATGGATAGATAATTGATATATAGATACATAGATGAATTGATGAAAGATAGATTGATAGAGATGATAGATAGATGACGAGAGATAATAGTGATGATTGATAGAGATGATAGATTAGATAGATAGATGACAGAGATGACAGACTAGCTAGATAGATGATAGAGGTGACAGATAGATTAGATAGATGATAGATACAGATGATAGATTAGATAGATGATAGACAGATGATAGATATGATCAATTAAATAGATGATAGATAATAGAGATGATTAATAAATGGGTAATAGAGATGATAGATAGATAGTAGATAGGATAGATAGATTAGATAGATGATAGAGATGATAGATAATACATACATAGATACATAGAGATGATAGATAGATTAGATAGATGATAGGGATGATAGATAATAGATGATAGATAGATAGATAGATAGATAGATAGATAGATAGATAGATATGATAAGTAGATAGGGAGAGAGATAGAGAGATGATAGGCAGACAGATGATAGATAATCACACACACATACATCCTACTGGTTCTGTTTCTCTAGTTTCAGGCTGAACCATGTGGTTGACAAGTAGAAACCCTCAAGATGACAGAGCTAAGACTATGTGGCTAGATCTTTAGCTAAAGCAAAACTGTGTGTCTCTGAAACGATTGGCCCACAGAAGTTACAGTAAAAGCCTCTTGGCCAGCAAGATTGGGACTGATAGCCCATCATTAGCAAAAGTGGGTAAGATTGTGGAGTCATAAAATGATGATAAAAGCACACCTGCAATTTTATAGATTGGCCTAACATGTATAAATATGCATCCATTCTTTGAGTACACACTCACTACTTGAAGTTCTGCCTTATTTTAAAATCTCCTGTTTTATTAACTTGAAATGGAGCAAGATCTTAAAGACACTTAAAGCAACTGAAGCCCAGAATCCTTCCAGGTTTATATAATGATTCCCCAAATTTTACAGTTGCTTTGCCTGCACTCAATTTGACAGCAGCAAAGTAATTTGCCTTTATTAAGTCTTTCCCAAGCATTCAGCTTAATTTTTCTAGAAATGACAACTCTATTACTTTTATACACTCCATCAGTACTGCAATATTTACCTAATTCTGTAATTGCCATAAGAAATATATTTGCATGAACAGGTTTGGGGATAAGTGTAATTGACGCTTGATAAGCATGCAGTCTCCCTGATTGGAACAGCTGTGAACGTCGGAGGGACGAAGGCATTGGTCAGGGGTGTTTACAGAAGAAACTAAGAGCACTGGTTAGCAGACAGAGGTGGTTAAGTGGAGGTTAGTTAGAAGCAGTGGTGTGCTGGTAACTGTTTAACAACTGGCTCTGGGCAGGTGGCTGATTCCTGGTGTTTGCAGATTTCTGTGGCGCCAATATTCCCACTCCCGAAATGACATTACTGAAGGTAGAGTTGGAAATAGACGTGTATAACTGGCTCTAGTGATCAATACCAGCCAGCTCCAGTGCACCCTGGTTAGGAGCATGCCTTTGGCCATGACAGTGATCAATCTCTTCAAGTGAACCATGCAGCAAGAAACAAGACCCTCAAGAATTTTCAGGTTGATGTCTTTCAAATAGGTTGCTTTAAAAAGAAGAGGAAGAGAGGCCAGGAGTATGGTGGCTCACACCTGTAATCCCAGCTCTTTGGAAGATGAAGGCCAGAGGATCGCTTGAGGCCAGGAGTTCAAGGCCAGCCTGGGCAACATAGAAAGACCCCCCTCTCTATAAAAGAATTTAAAACTTAGCCAGGCATGGTGGCCCACACCTGTAGTCCCAGCTACTTGGGAGATTGAGATGGGAGGATCACTTGAGCCTGGGAGTTCGAGGCTGCAGTGAGCTATGATCACACCACTGCACCCTAATCTGGGCAACAGAGTAAGATCCTTTCCTTTTAAAACAATAAAAAAGGGAAATGGCTGGGTGTGGTGAATCACGTCTATATTCCCAGGACTTTGGGAGGTCAAGGCATGAAAATCACTTGAGGTCAGGAGCTTGAGACCAGACTGGCCAATATGGCAAAATCGTGTCTCTACTGAAAATGCAAAAATTAGCCGGGCGTGGTGGTGCGTGCCTGTAATCCCAGCTACTCGGGAGGCTGAAGCAGCAGAATTGCTTGAACCCAGGAGGTGGAGGCTGCAGTGAGCTGAGATTGGTGCCAGTGGACTCCAGCCTGGGCAACAGAGCAAGACTCTGTCTCGAAATAAATGAGTAAATAAATGTAAAATAATAATAAATAATAAATTAGTTTAAAAATTTTTAAAATTTAGTTGTGTCTCCCCAAAAATTCATATGCCGAAGCTCTAACCTCCCAGTGTGATGGTATTTGGAGATGGGGTCTTTGGGGGTAATTAGGTTTACATGAGGTCATGAGGGTGGGACCCTCATAATGGGGTTAGTGCCCTTATATGAAGAGGCACCCGACAGCTTGATCTCTCTCTCTCTCTTTCTACCATGAGACGATACAGAGAGAAGACAGCCGCATGCAATTCAGGAAGACAGCTCTCACCAGAAATCAACCGTGCTAGCATTCTCATCTTGGTCTTCCAGCTTCTACAACTGTGAGGCTGGGAAACCTTTCTTTCTATATATATATATATATATAACCTCTCTCCATATATACATGAAGAGAAAGAGAGAAAGAGATTGAGAGAGGAAGGTCTTGCTCTGTAACCCAGGCTGGAGTTATCATAACTCACCACAACTTCGAACTTATGGGCTCAGCAATCCTCCTGCCTCAGCCTCCCAAGTAGCTGGGACTACAGGTGTTCACCACCACACCCAGCTACTTTTCTTTTCTTTTTTTTTTTTTTTTTTTGTTGTTGTTGTTGTAGAGATAGAGTCTCTCTCTATTGCCCAGGCTGGTGTCAAACTCTTGACTTCCAGTGATCCTCCTGCCTTGGCCTCCCCAAGTGCTGGGATTACAGGCATAAGCCACTGCACCTGGCCCTGTTTTAACATTTAAATTACAGTTTTACATTTACAAAAAGATTGCAAACATAGTACAGAACTCCCATATGCCACTCTCAAATTCTCCCATCATTAACATCTTACGTTCCCTTGGCATATCTGCCATAATTCATGAACCAATACCGAGATGTTATTATTAGCTAAAGTCCATACTGTATTCACAGGTCCTTAGCT
Organism: Trachypithecus francoisi; assembly: GCF_009764315.1. Taxonomy (NCBI): domain Eukaryota; kingdom Metazoa; phylum Chordata; class Mammalia; order Primates; family Cercopithecidae; genus Trachypithecus; species Trachypithecus francoisi. Next base: position 120,727,113 of record NW_022681469.1, on the reverse strand, counting down.
TTTAATGAATGCCCTTCTCCTGTTTCAGAATCTCACCCAGGATACTCCGTGACGTTCAGTCCTCATGACTCCTTAGGCTTCTCCTGGCTGTAACAGTTTCTCAGACTTTCCTGGTGTTTGGCCTTCCCTTTGCTAGATAAATTTTGATTGAAGGGCAATAGACACAAAGAAAAAAAAAAAGCAGTCAGATCACAAGGGTACCGCTTGATGGATGCTCTCAAGGGGAGCTCACCCATGTAAGCGGCACACAGATCACTAACAAGAGTGCCATCAGCATTTGGCGCCCCTGGTCTCTTCCAGTTCGTTACCTGCCTCTGAAGAGCCGTCCCTATCCTTGGATTCATTAGCATGGTTTTTGAACTTTGGATACCCAAAATCGTGCCGTACATGTCTTCTGCATCCACCTTCATCTGCTCAGAGCTTCCCTTCCTTTAGTTTCCTGAGAATGGCTCTTTTCACAGCAGAAACATTGTACTCTCTCAACCCAGGTTCCTAGAGGAAAAAGTGTCAAAGGAAAGCCAGCTTCCAGGAGCAGGCTCCTGTGGCTGTCAGGAAACCACTCAAGCCTCCGTGAATGAAAACAGGATCTCAGGACCCCAAGCTCACTATGCCAAAGGGAAAGTTCAGCTTGGGAACTGAGCCACACAACACTGCCTTCCTTTTAGTTCCCAAACAGACAACTGTCATTTGACAACCCTGTGTCATAGCCTCATCCAAAAGCCAGGTTCTGATAATAATCAAAGGCCACATATCTCCCCAGATGGTCTCCCTCACATATTGTGAGGAATATTCCTTGTGAGCCTCTAAACCTTGCAAAATACATATCTCCCCATAAGTTCCAAACCTGAGCTCTGTTGAATTGTCACACAATTACCAACTTATCTTTACAGCACAAGAAGACCAGAAACTTTCTCTCCATCTACCCTAAAACAAATGCATCATTGTTTTTTGTTTTTGGGGGATTTTTTTGTTTTGTTTTGTTTTGTTTTGTTTGTTTTTTTGAGACTGAATCTCGTTCTGTCACCCAGGCTGGAGTGCAGGGGGGCGATCTCAGCTCACTGCAACCTCCGCCCTCCTGGGTTCAAGCATTTCTCTTGCCTCAGCCTCCCAAGTAGCTGGGATTACAGGGGCCCACCACCACACCCAGATAAATTTTGTATTTTTTAGTAGAGATGGTGTTTCACCATGTTGGCCAGGCTGGTCTCAAACTCTTGACCTTAGGTGATCCATCCACCTTGGCCTCCCAAAGTGCTGGGATCACAGGCTTGAACCACTGTGCCTGGTCCACAAATGCATAACTGACTTTTTCCTCTACTCTCTCTTTTCATGGCTTGCTTTATTGTATGTAAAATGTAGACTTATTGAGTCTGAGGCAACGCATAATTGACTTGTTCTTGTACTCCCTCTTTTCACATGTAAAATGTAGGTGACCTTCCCAGTGGTCACCTACCTGATCCAATGGACTCCCCACTCCTGAAACCACCTTTGCAAAATGCCCACATCACCTGCTGTTAAAGAGATACAAAGCTTAGCCGGGAGTGGTGGCTCACAAGGAAGGTGGCCACTGGGAAGGTCACCTTGTTTCCTCACTTGCATGAACCCATTGCCAGGGTTAAGTGTCCAAGGTGCACACAGCCTGCCTAGGGTAATTGGGGAGGAGATTCTGAACCTCCTCCATAGAGTGATTTTCCTTCTTATGGCAATAGAGACCATTAACAACACATTTCTTACCAAACAACCTATGCCAGAGGTCCCACGGAGGAGGATTGAATAATGTATGTGAATCTCCCTTTTGAAGTTCTTTTCCTGGGGCCTCTACTCATCCCCCTCCTTCTCCCTAACTCTTTGGAAAGAGCTTAGTTCCTTTCTTTTGACATTTGCCAGAGACTTGGCCCCCAGTGGGAGTTAATGGGATTAAACCCCAGGGAAGCTGGGAGCAGATCTCATTCTGCACCACAGCCTTTTGTTCTCTGGAGAAGTCAGAGGAAGTGGACCTGCCAGGTGCTGGAGTGGGCAGCATGAAATGGAAGGTCCCCCCAGCTCAAATCTACATGGCACCCCCTCATTGCACTTCTTCACCGCCAACAGGAGGAAGCAATCCTGGAGGAGACCAACACACACCCCAAAGATTGAAGTTTTAACTTCTGCCATCCGCTCCTGGAAGAGTAGTTGAGGGTGTCAATGAAAAACTCTAAAATATATGAAGAGATTTATTCTGAGCCAAATAATAGTGACCATGGCCCATGACACAGCCCTCAGAAGGTCCTGAGAACACGTGCCCAAGGTGGTCGGGGCACAGCTTGGTTTTATATATTTTAGGGAAGCATGTGACATCAATCAAATACATTTAAGAAATATGTTGGTTTGGTCCAGAAAGGCGGGACTACTTGAAGTAGGGTTTCAGGGCTTCCAGTCTATAGGCAAATTTAAACATGTTCTGATTGACAATCGGTTGAGTTTGTCTAAAGACCTGGGATCAATAGAAAGGAAACATTCAGGTTAAAAGATTGTGGAGACCAAGGTTCTTTTGAAGTCTCACAGTGGCTGCCCTTAGAGACGATAGATGAGAAGTGTTTCCTATTCAGATTGTTAAAAGGTGCTAGACTTTTAGTTAATCTCTTTAGGACTGGGAGGGCCTGGAATAAAAGGATCTAGCTGTGTGAATAGAGGCTATGTACAGAGGCAAATTCTCCCCCACAAACGACAGCCTTGCAGGGCCATTTCAAGATTTGGCAACGAAACATGTTTCAGGTAAAATATTTTGATTTTCTTCCTTGTCTTGTAATGTTATGCCAGGGTCAGGTTGGAAAGAAAGTCACGATATATAGGGTTAAATAAAACCCATCTGATGAGAATTTAGGGTAAAATATTTTGATTTTCTTCCTTGTCTTGTAATGTTATGTGAGGGTCAGGCTGGAAAGAAAGTCACTATATATAGGGTTAAATAAAACCCATTTGATGAGAATTTATGGTTGGTAGGGCCTGACTCCCCAGATCCCTTAGATAGGAATTTGGACAAGATTTAAAAAACCAGAGCTTAGTCTTCGTAGGCTAACATTTGGTGAGGAATAAAAAGGCCTGAAAAAAGACTGTGCCTGGGGTAGCCTCTTGGTGACCTGAGATTTCACACATTGTGATGAAAAGCATCCAAGTGTAGTCACACTCAGTTTGGACAGATTCCTAAAACAGGTGTCACCATTGCTCAGGACTCTAGGGCAGGTTGAGGCAAATGAGGGGGGGTGTCGAGGGGGTCTTGGGTTCTAGGGGAGTTGGCACTCCAGAGTCTGAGAATGTCTCAAATTGGTGGCCCTTGGAGAGTCTTGGGCTTAGGGGAAGAATCCTTGGGGGTGAACCTGCTGGCTCCCTGACAATCCCCTGTTCCAGAATGGTCCTTCGGGTCTTTGCTTCCATTATCACCCACTCAGAAGGGCCTTCCCTGACCCAGCCAGTCTAAATCAGATCCCACTTCATTCGTCATTTATTTCTCCTATCAATTTTCTTTTATAATTTATAATGATATATGGGGTTTTTTTGTTTGTTTTGTTTTGTTTTGAGATGGAGTTTCACTCTTGTCATCCAGGTTGGAGTGCAATGGTATGATCTTAGCTCACTGCAACGTCTGCCTCCAGGTTCAACCAATTCTCCTGCCTCAGCCTCCCCAGTAGCTGAGATTACAGGTGCCCGCCACCACATCTGGCTAATTTTTGTATTTTTAGTAGAGACAGGCTTTCACCATGTTGGCCAGGTTGGTTTTGAACTCCTGACCTCAGATGATCCACCTGCCTTCACCTCCCAATATGCTGGGATTACAGGCATGGGCCACCATGCCCAGCTTGATATATGTATTGATGTGCTTATTTATTTAATGCATATCTCTACTTGTGGTCTAGGATAGCCTTGGGAACAGGAATTGTGTCTGCAGAGCTCACTGCTGGGATACTGTATGCAGTCAACTTGGTGAATGAATGCGTGAATGACTGACATATCCCGTCATGACGCTTTGTGAAGCTGAGCACTGTGAATCCCTACATTCTACCTGATCCAATGGACTCCCCACTCCCGAAGCCACCTTTGCAAAATGATAACTGAGGAAATTACGACAGTGAAAGAGATCAGACTTAACTGACTCCATCTTGCTTCTAACCTTTAAGCTGTCCTTGTTCATCCCTGAGCGTAGGCCGAACTAGCTTTGGGAAGGAATTCGGTTCATGGTTTGACTCTGAAACAAAATTGATAACAGGCCCTTTTCCCAAAAGACCCTCTTCTTGCCTGGGGAACAGTCTGCCTTTGCAGGACTGACAAATTAGCTACAAGATTAGAAATTGCAGTTTAGGGACCATGCAGCCTCTGGCTCCAAGAGTCTGAACCGCCCCCAATTGCTTCTGGGGATAACATCACTATTGTAAAACCTAAGATGAGTGCTTGAGATATTTTGTAGACCCTGCACCGGATGGATCAGCTGACACTACACAGACGGGTAATCTGGCTCAACCAGTTCTGCCATCGCACCCAGGAAAAGAAGACAGTAAGAAAAACTCACTTCAGCCCCTTATGATTCCATCTCCAACCTGATCAATAAGCACTCCCCACTTCCCAAGCCCCACCTGCCAAATTATCTTTAAAAATTCTGATCCCTGAATGCGTGGGAGACTGATTTGAGTAATAATAAAACTCCCATCTCCCACGCAACTGGCTCTGCGTGAGTTACTCTTTCTCCAATTCCAGTCCCCTGTGTTGATAAATCAGCTCTGTCTAGACAGTGGGCAAGGTGAACCCATTGGGCGGTTACACTTCCAGGCAGCTCGCTGGGCCTCTCATCACTCCTATTCCTACCCTGTCCCAAGTCTAAACCCTGATATCATTATTTGAATCTCTTCTTTCTTTCCGGGTTCCAAGACAGGACAGAGACTGAACAATGAAACCGCAGAAAGGGTTCCTGGAGTACCACGGCACTTCCTCCTGCTGAAACTCATTCATTCCACTGGCAAGTAATTTTGCACGTAAAAATAAGGTTCCAGACACAATTCTAGGTGCTGATGTTACTGGAAAGGCGTCCCTATCCAGACCCCAAGAGAGGGTTCTTGGCTCTCACCCAAAAAAGAATTCGAATTACTCCATAAAGTAAAGGTGAGTCTATTAGAGAAGTAAAGAAACAAAGGAATGGCTACTCCACAGGCAGAGCAGTAGCGTGGGCTCCTCATTGGCTCTTTCACGGTCATTTCTTGATTATGTGCTACACAAGCGGTGAATTATTCATGAGTTTTACAGGAAAGGCAACTCCCAGAACTGAGGGTTCCTCCCCTTTTTAGACTATATAGAGTAACTTCCTGACATTGCCATGGCATTTGTAAACTGTCGTGGTGTGGGGGAAGTGTCTCTTAGCATGCTAATCCATTATAATTAGTGTATAATGAGCAGTGAGGATGACCACAGGTCACTTTCATCACCATCTTGGTTTTGGTGGGATTTGGCCGGCTTCTTTACTGCGTCCTGTTTTATCAGCAGGCTCTTTGTGACCTGTATCGTGTGCCAACCTCCTATCTCATCCTGTGACTAAGAATGCCTCAACCTCCTGGGAATGCAGCCCAGTAGGTCTCAGCCTCATTTTACCCAGCCCCTATTCAAGATGGAGTCACTCTGGTTCAACCGTCTCTGACCCTGAGATGCAGAGAGATATATAGCACAGCTTACACTCTTAAGAACCTTATAAACATAGAAGACAAGTAAACAAATGGTTTCCAAAAGCCCTAAGTGCTATCAGGCAAAGCATGTTGTGGAATTAAAAGAAAGGAATCATGGCCTGGTGCAGTGGTTCAGGCCTGTAATCTCAGCACTTTTGGAGGCTGAGATGGGAGGATCACTTGAGCCCAGGAATTTGAGACCAGCCTGGACAATACAATGAGACCCCATCTTTACAAAAAATTTAAAAATTATTTGGGCATGGTGGTATACACCTGTATTCCCAGCTACTTGAGAGGCTAAGGTGGGAGAATTGCTTGAGCTCAGGAGATCAAGACTGCAGTGAACTGTAATCGTGCCACTGCACTCCAGCCTGGGAACAAAGCGAGACTTTACCTCAATTTTTTTTTTAAAAAGGAGTCCTTAAGTTTGTCTGTGTGTTTGAGAGATCTCCAGAGAAACTGAGTCAATAGGATATGTATGCAGAAAAAAAATATATTTAAAAAAAATATGCTCACATGATCATGGAGGCTGACAAGTCCAAAATCTGTAGGGTGGGCCAACAGACTGGAGACCTTAATACATTAAGTGTATTAGAAAGAGTTGATGTTTCAGTTCAAGTTCAAAGGCCATCTGCTGGCAGAATTCCTTCTTGCCTGGGAGAGATCCTTTGTTTTATTCAGGCCTTCAATTGATTGGATGAGGCCCAGCTGGGTTACAGAGGGTCATCTTCTTCATTCAAGGTTCACCAATTTAAATGTTAATCTTGTCCAAGGAAAACACATCACAGAAACACCCAGAATGATGCCTGAGCAAATATCTGGGTCCTATGACCCAGCCAAGTTGGCCCATAAAATTAACCATCATGGCTGGGCGTGGTGGTGCATGCCTGTAATCCTAGCATTTTGGGAGGCCGAGGCGGGAAGATCACCTGAGGTTGGGAGTTCAAGACCAGCCTGACCAATATGGAGAAACCCCGTTTCTACTAAAAAATATATAAAATTAGCCAGGCATGATGGCACATGCCTGTAATCCCAGCTACTCAGGAGGCTGAGGCAGGAGAATTGCTTGAACCCGGGAGGCGGAGGTTGCAGTGAGCTGAGATCACACCACTGCACTCCAGCCTGGGAAACAAGAGTGAGATGCTATCTCAAAAAAAAAAAAAAAAAAATTAACCATCACACTGCAAGGTATAGAGATGGCAGCCAGAGAGAGGTGAGATTTGAGCTAAATCTCAATTAAGGCTGTGAACCCTGAAAATCTGAGACAGATCTCAGTCAATTTAGAAAGTTTATTTTGCCAAGGTTGAAGATGCGTGCCCAGGACACAGCCTCAGGGGATCCTGACGACATATGCCCAAGGTGATCAGAGCACAGTTTGGTTTTATACATTCTATGGAGACATGGGACATTGATCAACATATGCAAGATGAACATTGGTTCAGTCTGGAAAGGCGGGACAACTTGAAGCGAAGGTAGAAAGACTCAAAGTGGGGAGGGGCCGTCCAGGTCATAGGTAGGTAAGAGACAGATGGTTGCCTTCTTTTGAGTTTCTGATTAGCCTCTCCAAAGGAGACAATCAGATATGCATTGATCTCAGTGATCAGAGGGGTGACTTTGAGTAGAATGGGAAGCAGGTTGGCCCTGAGCAGTTCCCAGATTGATTTTTCCCTTTAGCTTAGTGATTTGGGGGGCCCAAGATTTGTCTTTCACAAGGCATTGAGTGAGGATGACAGGGATGAAAAGGAATTCATGAGACTGAGAATTTGAGAGGGTAGAGAGGCATCCCAGAGAGAAGAAGCTACATGTGCTCAACCAGAGGTGGAAAGAAAATGAGGGGCTTTGGTGCAGCTGGGAGCAGATTGGAGTGTGTACTTCAGGGGTTTGGTGGCAGGAGGTTGATTTCAGCCTTTGTAGCAGCCCAAGGAGTTCCTTCTTGAGCCTCCACGCCCCTGCCAGGCTCTGATCATGGGTGAGCTTCATGGATAAGTGCCCAGGATGTTGGGCATCCTATAAGCTGGGATGGCAGTCACTGAAGGATTTTTCCAAGGCTTCTGTAGCATCCAAGACACAAAATCTGTCCCATGGGCTCAAAGTCATGCATAAACAGGAGGCAACCTAACCCACAGCTTCAGAAACCCCAGACACTAAAATACATAGCTAAGTAGCCCTTCTGGTTTCCAGTATCTCCAAATGTATCTCCAACTTGTGAACAGATACCTCAAATTCTGCTCGCTGCTCATTTACCTATGAAAATGATGTATTAGGAATAAATGTGAATTTTCTGGGAAACAGGAACAAAGAGATTAAGGAGCAGGTGGCTGATATGAAGCAAATAAAGGTGTTTATAAGCGGATCTGTATTATTAGCCAGCTGCAGTGGCATATGCCTCTAGTCCCAGCTAATTGGGAGACTTTGTAATCTGTCTGCCTTGGCCTCCCAAAGTTCTGGGATTACAGGCATAAGCCACTGCGCCAGGCCTCTCTTGGCATTTTGAGTAGAGTGGGGTTTCGCCATGTTGGCCAGGCTGGTCTCAAACTCCTGACCTCGGGTGATCCACCTGCCTTGCCCTCCCAAAGCACTGGGATTACAGTCATGAGCTGCCGCACCTGGTGTGGGGTATACAATTGACTTATATACAAGGATTGATAACAAATGCCATGGACATTCAGAGAAATTAGATACCATTCATGGGGTCCATATGAAGAAAACTGGACTGGAGGAGGGGACAGAATGAAACGCCACTTACCATTCCCAGGTTCTAGTGATTTAGGTCAGCTGTGCAGGGGGTGTCCAGTATAACTACAATCAAAGACAAAATTCAAGCTCACAAGAGACACATACACAAAATATAATTAAAGCCCAAGGGAGGAGAGGTGTTAGTATGAGATGGCTGAGCGAAAGATTCAGGCTTGATGGTTGTGTTTCGGCAAACAGCTGTAGTGAGAAAAGAGAAGCGTCACAGCATAAGGGAAGATAGCGAGGAAGGAAAGCATGTCCCAGGGAAAACACAGAACCTGATTTGGTTGCATTGTTCAATTAAGTTTAGCCTAAAGTTGCCCCTCGATATATTTTAAGTTCCACCTAACTGTTTCTCCGTCTGTAGTGAACTGTAACCTAACTTGATGTGTAAACAGACTGTAACTTACTTTTGTGCCAATCACCAGGTTTCAGCCAATCAGTTTGTTCAAACTGTGTTCAAATAAGGCAAAGGCTGAGCTGTAACCAATCAGCTATTTCTGTACTTCACTTCCGTTTTCTGTGTGTCATTTTCTTTTTCTGTCCATAAATCTTCTCCCACCACGTGGCTGCACCAGAGACTCTCTGAACCAATGTTGGCTTAGGAGGCTGCCCAATTTATGAATTGTTCTTTGCTCAATTAAACACTGTTAAATTTAATTTGTCTAAGGTTTTCCTTTTAAGGCAATCATAGAGTTCACATCACAGAGCCTTAGGGGAGAACATGATAAAGTGGCAATATTTGGGAGGGCCTTGGATGCCAGTCTGGAACATTTATTTTTATTTTTTCTTTCTCTTCCCTACCCCCCACACACAGGGTCTTGCTGTTGCCCAGGCTGGAGTCCAGTGGCACAATCTCAGCTGACTGCAACCTCCGCCTCCTAGGTTCAAGGAATCCTCCCACCTCAGCCTCCCAAGTAGCTGGCTGGGACTGCAGGTGCATGCCACCATGCCTGGCTACTTTTTGTATTTTTTGTAGAGATGAGGTTTCGCCATGTTGCCCAGGCTATTCTCGGACTCCTGAGCTCAAGTGATCTGCCTGCCTCGACCTCCCAAAGTGCTGGGATTACAGACATGAGCCACCACACCCAGCCTCAGTCTGAAACATTTCTGAATCAATGTCCCTGCATTCATTTCTCACAAAGACTGGAAAATATGACTATTAGCTCTTTCTCCATCCCCCTACCTTCCCTTAAAGATGCATCCTTGAGCTTAATTATTCATTGCAAAAAACGACCTTCTTCCCTTCTACATTTTTTACTAGAATTTTCAATAGGAAACTTATGTATGGTCAATTAGCACTCCAAGAACACACTCAGCTCTGATGGATGAGCCAAGCCTTGGTTAAGACACTGCTCCGTATGTGTGTCTATGATTGTGTGTCACTGCAGAAAAATGGCAATTAGTCCAGAAAACTAATCACCGGCTAGGCGTGGTGGCTCATGCCTATAATCCTAGCACTTTGGGAGGCCGAGACAGGCAGACTGCCTGAGCTCAGGAGTTCAAGACCAGCCTGGGCAACACAGTGAAACCCCGTCTCTACTAAAATACAAAAGAAATTAGCTGGGTGTGGTGCCATGTGCCTCTAGTCTCAGCTACTCAAGAGGCTGAGGCAGGAGAATCGCTTGAACCCAGGAGGTGGAGGTTGCAGTGAGCTGAGATCACGCCACTGCCCTCCAGCCTGGGTGACAGAGCAAGATTGTCTCTCCAACAACAGCAAAAAAAAAAAAAAAAAAAAAAAAAAAACGAAAACAAAAAAAAAACTAATCACCTCCTTCAAACAAAAGCAGCCAGAAATTATCTATTACGCACATTTAGATTTGGTGAATCACTTGTCAACCACAGGGCTTTGGAGGGAAGCATTTAAACAAATCTCTCTCCTTGGCCAATCAAAATTTGTTCAAACCGTGTTCAAATAAGGCAAACGCTGAGCTGTAACCAATCAGCTACTTCTGTACCTCACTTCCTGTTTATTATTATTATTATTTGGAGATAGGATCTTACTCTGTCATCCAGGCTGGAGTGTGGCGGTGTAATCGTAGCTCACTGTAGCCTCAAACTCCTGGGCTTAAGTGATCCTCCTGCCTCAGCCTCCCAAGTAGCTAGGATTACAGGCATGCACCACCACACCCAGCTAATTTTTTAATTTTTTGTGGAGACAGGGTCTTTGTCTGTTGCCCAGGCTGGAGTACAGTAGTGCAATCACAGCTCACTGCAACCTCAACCTCCTGGACTCAAGCAATCTTCGCACGTCAGTCCTCTGAGTAGCTGGCACTACAGGTGCATTCCAACATGATTGGATAAATTTTTTTAGTATTTTGTAGATCCAGGGTCTTGCTGTGTTGCCCAGGCTGGTCTGGAACTCCTGGCCTCAAGTAATCCTCTTGCCTCGGCCTCTCAAAGCACTGGGGTCACAGGTATGCGCCTCCGTGCCCAGCCCAGATCCTTTACTTACCTTGGCACTATCTCCCTTTCCCTCCAAATCGGGATCCTCAGTTTATCAAGATCATCTGTCTCTGAAATAATCCTCATTCATTGCATTTGTGTCATGCTCCACTGTTCCTGATGATACCAATTATCTCATTGGGTTCTCATGGAAACCTGATGATGGAAGCAGGGCAGGGACTATTATCTTTGGCAATGAGGGGATTAAATGGGGCTAAGTGACCAGATCAGCTTGGAACTGGCATCACTTGGGACCAGACACAAGGTTCCTAATTCCAAGACCACGTGTCTCAAACCTGGGCCTACATCCGAATCACCTGGCCTGGAAGCCTGGTTAAAACACAGATTGTGGGGACCCCACCCCACAGTAGGCCTTGAAAGAGTCCTCAGAATTTGCTTTGCTGAGAGGCCAGGCACAGTGGCTCACGCCTGTAATGCCAGCACTTTGGGAGGCGGGCGGATCACTTGAGGTCAGGAGTTTGAGACCAGCCCGGCCAACATGGCAAAACCCCATCTCTATTAAAAATACAAAAGTTAGCTGCATGGTGGTGTGTGCCTGTAATCCCAGCTACTCAGGAGACTGAGGCACAAGAGTCACTTGAGCCCAGGAGGCAGAAGCTGCAGTGAGCCAAGATCGCCCCACTGCCCTCCAGCCTGGGCAATGAAGTGAGGCTCCATCTCAAAAAAAAAAAGTGGGGGAGGGGGTGGGCACGGTGGCTCAAGCCTGTAATCCCAACACTTTGGGAGGCCGAGATGGGCGGATCACGAGGTCACGAGATCAAGACCATCCTGGCTAACACGGTGAAACCCCGTCTCTACTAAAAAATACAAAAAACTAGCTAGGTGAGGTGGCGAGCGCCTGTAGTCCCAGCTACTCGGGAGGCTGAGGCAGGAGAATGGTGTGAGCCCGGAAGGCGGAGCTTGCAGTGAACCGAGATCGCGCCACTGCACTCCAGCCTGGGTGACAGAGCAAGACTCCGTCTCAAAAAAAAAAAAGGGAATTTGCTTTGCTGAGCAATCCTGGAATAGAGGTTATTCCAGATGGTGACAGTCCCTGGCCCGCATTTTGAGACCCACTGTCTTCGATGTACCCCCAGGGAAACTCACGGAGTCCTCCCGGAGTGCACAGAGCTGTCTTTTCAGCATTGTCCAAGCCTGACAGAAAAGGAGTCTTCATTCATCAAGCAGATTGTCACATACTTGCAAAGAACGGTCAGCAACAACAGGCCATTTTTTGCTGGGACCTGTCCCCTGACTGCAAGCAACACCTCCCTGCAGCAGACTCTCACTGTTTCCCCACTCGGCTTCCCCCTGTGGAGCTCCCTTAACCTCGGTTTGTTTTGTCTCTTAACATCTTCTGACATTTTCCTGCTATTACATGTGACACCTCAGAGGTAATGGGACTGAATATCACTCATAATTCATCGTTTCCTCTCAATGACTATCGTACTCCTTAATGTTATCTCCATATGCGGAATCCCCACTGGGGCAATATTGCCTTTTTGCCATCGTCAGTTAATTTGTTCATTTCCATGTACGTTATTGAAAGCACTCTGAGTCTTAATTAGTCCTCTTTAGCTGCTTTTCCCTGCAGCCCCGTGTCACAGAACCAAAGGCACCGAAGCACAGTGAGGAACAGGCCTAATTAACAGGCCCATGATTGAAACTTTGAACAGATAGAATCTGCAGAAGATGGAGATGATTCATCTGGAAAATAGGGGAGCTGACGCAGGGATGGGGGGGAGGGAGCTGTTAGGAAGAGCAGCTGGATTTGGTCAAAGATATCTGTTGTTTGGGGCTGCCTTGCATCTCCTTTCTTTTTTTTTTTTTTTTTTTTTTTTTTTTTGAGACAGAGTCTCGCTCTGTCGCCCAGCTGGAGTGCAGTGGACGGATCTCAGCTCACTGCAAGCTCCGCCCCCCGGGTTTACGCCATTCTCCTGCCTCAGCCTCCCAAGTAGCTGGACTACAGGCGCCCGCCACCTCACCCGGCTAGTTTTTTGTATTTTTTAGTAGAGACGGGGTTTCACCGTGTTAGCCAGGATGGTCTCGATCTCCTGACCTCGTGATCCGCCTGTCTCGGCCTCCCAAAGTGCTGGGATTACAGGCTTGAGCCACCGCGCCCGGCCGCATCTCCTTTCTTTCCGGAAACTCACCTTCTGCCCCAGTTGTGAATGGCTCTGGTGAGGCTGTCAATTGCAGAGTCATGATTCCAGCCCTGGCTGAGAAGTGGGTACCCAACTAGGGTCTGGCCATTCAGAAGACACCATCTTTCTGGCCACAGGGATCAGTCAAGGCTTGAACACAGATGTCTAGTTGAGCCACTCAGATTCCTTTCCCAGGATTTTTCTGCTGGGGATAGCTGGGAGACCTGCCTGTGGGATTTGGGATTATAGGGTTGGAAGGATGTGATGCTTTAACTGCCAGGAGTCATCTTTCTCCATGGCATGAAATAAGCCCATCGGTGGCAAAAGAGGATGAGACCAAAGTACACAAAGCAGTCATGCCAGGACATGGAGGGAGATCAGGGAGCCCCACAGACAGAGTTTAAGCCCTAGTATTGTGATGCCAATGTTACCCTTCGTAAGAACATCAGGCAAGAACCTCTTCGTTTGGATCACGTGCTGCTAAGACTTCCGCAAGCTCCATCTGATCCGTTTTGCCTGCCTGCTTCAGCCTGGTTGCAACTGTGAGGGCCTGACCTTGAGTTGGTCCCAACCAGGTCAACCCGTGCTAGGGTAGTGATGTCACATTCTTGGGGGCATGACCTTGAGTTGGTCCCAACCAGGTCAAGAAAGTGACCGTGAAGACACTTTGCATTTTCCCCCACGCTTTTTTTGGTCCTCTCCAAAGAACTGTGTTTCTGCCTCGTTTAATCCTACAAGGTCAGTTTTCCTAAAGTACCTGGAGCCTGTTCCCTGTACTAGGATATCAGCCATGGGATGTCATATCCCTTCAAATGCCGTGGAGTGCATGACCTCACTTGGGGGACATCCTCACCTAGGCAATGACTACTAAGCTGGTTCCTAATGTGCACTGACCTCAGCCCTTTTCCCCGTCTTGTGCCACAGGAAATACATATTGAGGACCTATTGTGTGCTTGGCACATCTGAGAATAAAACAGACATGCTTTCTTCCTTAAGGAACTCACAGTCCAGCAAAGTATGGGAGTTCCTGGAACCTGAGCTTGCCCAGTGAAGGCGATTTCTCCGTCTTATCTACATATGGCAAGGCGTATACTCAACGTCCAGTCCACAAGCCCTTGGTTCTCATCCTGTAGTGAGCACAGCCTCCGCAGAAACTTCAGAGTTGGGAGCTGAGCCTCAGTTTAGGTATCAATAAAAGAACCATCAAAGCTCTATGAAGTTACAGCGATTGCTGTGGCAAAGACCAAACAAGGACTTTGTGTGGCTGCAAAATGGACCTGCAAATTACACGTGCACCTTGGCAGGGTGAGAGAGAGCATGCCAGTTCAGTCTCCACATGTGATTGAGGTGTTGGGTTGAAGCCCAAGCCGTTGGCATGGTATTCAAGGCCCTTCCCCATCTGGCCTCACCCTGCTCTTTTGAGCTCGTCTACACCCAAGGCACTTCCCCATAATTCCCGAATCTGAACACCACACAGTCATGCTTCCACTCCTCAGCCTTTCTCATGTTGCTTTTTCTGTTCGGGATCTGCCTCCCCACTCGAGCAAACCTTACACTTCCCTGGAGCTCCCGCTCCCACTCGCCTTCCCTGTGAAGCCTTCACGGTTCTTTCAGCCCACACACCCCATGAGATTAGTACCCACTGCCTTCCTAGTGTATCCATAATTCTTTATGCATAATTTAGTATTCCTGCTACCACTATTATCATATACACTATTATACATGACTATTTATGCCATGCCCAAAACGGGCCCAGCTCTTAGAATCAAATGTAAATAAAGTAGACACAGTCCTTACCCTCAAATACATTACAGAATAGTAGGGGATAAAGACAAGTAAGCCATTGAATAACAGTGTCCTAAGGATACATGGGAAGAGTGCTTATCCCAGACTTGAGGAATCAGAGGACACTTCCCAGAAGAAATAGGGTATCTGAAATTGAAATATGAACAGGAGCCAGGAGAAGAGGGGAAGAAAAGTATTCCAGACAGAGGAACGACAAGGTATTTAACAAACTTCTATATAGATCTTTACTTACGTTTTTCCATTGAATCTCTGTAAACACTTTATGATATGGTTTGGCTGTGTCCCCACACAAATCTCATCTTGAATTGTAGCTCCCATAATCCCCGCGTGTCATGGGAGGGACCCAGTGGAAGGTAAGTGAATCATGGGGGCAGGTTTTTCCCATGCTGTTCTCATGATAGTGAATAAGTCTCACAAGATCTGACAGTTTTATAAAGGGGAGTTCCCCCACACACGCTCTCGTGCCTGTCACCATGTAAGACGTAACTTTATTCCTCCTTCACCTTCCGCCATGATTGTGAGGCCTCCCCAGCCATGTGAAACAGCCAGTCCATTAAAACTCTTTCCTTTATAAATTACCCAGTCTCAGGTATGTCTTTATTAGCAGCGTGAGAATGAACTAATACACTTTATGAGGTGAATATTATATTCATGCTTGTTTTATATATAGGAAAATTGAGGCCCAGTGAGATTAGGTAACTTGCCCAGGGTTATACATCATTCTAAAAAGTGGAGCTGGGATGTGAAGCCAGCAGTTTTCAGTCCAACATTTTAGCCTCTCTGTTATGCTGTGTGTGGTAAGCCTTAGAAGGAGGAGAGAGCCCAAGAAGCATGAGTCCAAAGGAGATTTGAGTGTCCGGGTCAAAAAGTATAGGCAGGGCCAGGGGCAGTGGTTCACTCCTGCAATTTCAGCATTTTGGGAGGTCTGGGTGGGTGGATTACTTGAGCCCAGGAGTTCAAGACCAGCCTGGGAAACTTGGCAAAACCCCATCTCTACTAAAAATACAAAAAATTAGTGAGGCGTTGTGGTGCACACCTGTAGTCCCAGCTACCTGGGAGGCTGAGGTCAGAGAATCATTTGAACACAGGAAGTCAAGGCTGCACTGAACCATGATTGTGCCACTGCACCCCAGCTTGGATGACGGGAGTGAGATGCTGTCTCAAAAAAAAAAAAAAGTATGGACAGGTTGAGATGAGGTTGAGGGAGCAGGACCTTGAAGGTGAAGACAGAGGCTTCCAGGTATGTTGTGAGACATCCTTACAACAGTAGAGGCATCAACAGATTATAGCAAAGCCTTGCCTTAGAGCAGGGAATGGACTGGAGAGAGCAAGAGAGGAGGTGATGCAATCATTTGAGGCTGCTGCAGTCTTACCTACAGAAGAGAGTGGTGCCTTGCACCAGAAACAATGGAGATTGAGAAAAGCAAATAAATTTGAGGGATAATTAGGAGATCAAAGAGGCAAATTTGGTAATTGATTGGGTGTAGGATGAGGGGGAAATCAGTGCTAAGAGGACGCTTGTTTCTGGCACCCAGTTGGGAAGTACAAGGTTAGCGTTTCCATTTTTTGCCATAGAGAATCTAGAGTAAGGCCAAGCACGGTGGCTCATGCCTATAACCCCAGCACTTTAGGACGTCAAGATGGGCAGATCACCTGAGGTCAAGAGTTTGAGACCAGCCTGGCCAACATAGTAAAACCCCGTCTCTACTAAAAATATAAAAATTAGCTAGGCATGATGGCAGATGCCTGTAACCCCAGCTACTTAAGAGGCTGAAACAGGAGACTCGCTTTAACCCAGGAGGTGGAGGCTGCAGTAAGCTGAGACTGTGCCATTGCACTCCAGCCTGGGAACCTGAGTAAAACTCTATCTCAAAAAAAAAAAAAAAAGAGTGCAAAAGAAGTGTTACAGTCTCTCCAATGCACTACAATGTAGCCATCTCTCATTGTTTGAGGTACACCCAGCATTCTTTGCCCCGTGACCAAGAAGATTAAGGAGCACGGACAATAAGGGTAAGGCTGGAGCAAGAGTTTAATGAGTGAAAGAAGAAAGATCTCTGCCATGGAGAGGGCACAGTTGAATGTCAATGCTTTTATAAGAAACTGATGAGAGCTGGGCATCTCATTTGCATAAGGCACAAATTTCTGGTAACTCCACCCTATCCTCCTAGTGCACATGTGGGCCCTTAGCTTGAGTTACTTCTTGTTGCTTTGTTCCCCTTACTGCACATGTGTCAGGGGATGGAATTTTGCATTGCAGATATGATGGGGCAAGTCTCCTATGTAGCCTTTCTTATGTGACTGTGGGCATGTTTAAGGTAAGCCCCTCTGGGCAAGTTCCCTTATCTGTGCCTGCAGCTTGATTTTTTTTAGGCTATTCTTTTGTTTGAAAGAATTTAACCAAGGACCCACCATAACTGACTGCCTGACTGGTTTCTTCCTTTCTCCACTCTCAGAAGCAGCCTTGAGAAAGAATATGGTGAGTTCAACATTGGGTACAGTGGATATAAATGTGATACATTTATACCACAGATGTGTGCTGCAGGCAATCGGATATATAGACTTGCAGCTTAGGTGAGAGTGCTGGGATAATGATGTGGAAATGATCAACGTATAGATGGTGTAAAGGGGCAAATGAGATAACCCAGGGAAACCAGGTCATGCTGGATAGAAGGGCCAGACATCCACATTTAAGGAGAGAGAAGTCAAAGGGAAAAATACAAATGAGGTAATTACAGCAAGCAATTATTTAGCACATATTTTGTAACAGGCATGGATCCAAATGTTTTATATGTGTTAACTAATTTAATCCTCACAATACTTCTAAGAGTCAGAGGCACAGAGAATTTATGGAACTTGTCCAATGGCACACAGCCAGTAAGCAAGTGCTGGAACCAGGATTTGAACGCAGGCAGTCGACTCTAAAGTCTATGCTCTTCACATGCTATGTAACTACAGCCATCAATGGGAAACATAGGAACAGGCTGTTCCAGGTAGGATGGAGTAGGATGGAGTAGTCAACAGTGTCAAATGTTTCTGAAAGTTCCATGAAGAAAGACTGAGAAGGACCCGTTGGATTTAGCACGAAGCCAGCCATTTGTGATGGTGGCTAGTGCAGTTTCTCCTGGGTGATGGGGTGCAAACCAGAGTGCAGTGACTTGCAAAGAAAAGGAGGCCAGACATGGTGGCTCACACCTGTAATCCCAGCACTTTGAGAGGCTGAGATGGGTGGATTGCTCAAGGTCAGGAGTTTGAGACCAGCCTGGCCAATATGGAGAAACCCCGCTTCTACTAAAAATACAAAAATTAGCCGGGTGTGATGGTGGATGCCTGTAATCCCAGCTACTCAAGCGTAGGCTTTAGAGCTGATTCCCTGTATTCAAGAATCCAGGCTGAGGCAGGAGAATCCCTTGAACCCAGGAGGCACAGGTTACAGTGAGCTTAGATTGCGCCACTGCACTACAGCCTGGGCCACAGAACAAGGCTCCATCTCAAAGAAATAAAAATTTAAAAAGAAGAAAATAAGAAAGAGTAGATAATGAGTCCAAACAGTTCTTTTAAGAATCTTGGCAATGAATAGAAAGAAAAAATACAGGAAGCAGAGCAGACAACTGAAATGAGATCAAAGAAATATTCTGATTTTTAAAGTGGGAGAAATGTGGGCACGTTGAGTTGACGTGGCGAAGCAGAGCAGGAGAGAGCAAAAGAGGCTTTCCCAGGCAGGTGCAGTGGCTCACGCCTATAATCCCAGCACTTTGGGAGGCAGAGGCAGGCAGATCACGAGGTCAGGAGTTCGAGACCAGTCTGGCCAACATAGTGAAACCATGTCTCTACTAAAAATACAAAAATTAGCCAGGCATGGTGGCCCACGCCTATAGTGCCAGCTGCTTTAGAGACTGAGGCAGAAGAATCGCTTGAACTTAGAAGGCAGAGATTGTAGTGAGCCAAGATCACGCCACTGCACTCCAACCTGGGTAACAGATCGAGACTCCATCTCAAAAAATAAATAAATAAATAAATAAATATTTTTACAAAAAGTCTTTCCCACGAGCAAGTTCCCAAGTAAGTGGAAGAGATGGAATCCAGGGTAGAGTTGAAGATGTTAATTCTAGAGACAGAGATGTTAGCTTGGAAGAGGGACACCCTTACCACAGAACAAGAGAAAACGAGGAAATAATGGCTCAGAAGGAGATGATGTCATAAGATTGTGGAGGGGGTTTTGAAGGAGGTTACATCTGACGATTTCTATTCTCTCTGACACGTCACATGAGAACACCTGTTGAGCAGAAAGGTGGAAGCGATGGGTACATATGTTTGAGAGATGTCTGAGTGTTTCCCTTTTTTGAGTTAGGGAACATGGATGATATCCTTCATGCCCAGCCCAATGTTGAGACAGAATAGATGCTCAACAAGTGTTTGTAAATTGCATGTAGCATTGCACTGGGTTGGAATCTTCTCAGAATCTCAAGGTGGAACCCTAAAGGGCTGAGAAGGATCTGCCCTTGTCACAGCAAAGTTTTGCTTGGGGTAAATTTGAGACTGGACAGTTGAGATGGATAAATCCTACCAAGTGACCAAAGATTCTCCTTCCAGCTAGGATTCTAAGGCAGGATGAAAGATCTTAGGTTCTGCTTAGGCATCAACAGATTATAGCAAAGCCTTGCCTTAGAGCGGGGAATGGACTGGAGAGAGCAAGAGAGGAGGTGATGTAAGCAGTTGAGGCTGCTGCAGTCTTACCTGCAGAAGAGGGTGGTGCCTTGCACCAGCAACAGTTGAGATGGAGAAAAGCAAATAAATTTGAGAGATAATTAGGAGATCAAAGAGACAAATTTGGTAATTGATTGGATGTAGAGTAAGGGGAAAATAAGTGGCTAGGAGGACGCTTGTTTCTGGCATCCAGTTGGGAAGTACAAGGTTAGTGTTTGCATTTTTTGCTATAGAGAGTGCAGGATAAGGCCAGGCAGGGTACCTCTTGCCTGTAACCCCTGCACTTTAGGAGGCCGAGGTGGGCATATCACCTGAGGTCAGGAGTTTGAGGAACTCTAGCTCAGCTAGAGTAACTGCGCAGAGAGTAGCTGGACAAGGGCCACCCTTTGTCAGGAAGGAAAGCTGGAGTGGCAATCCTTTCAAGGGTGAATAGCAGCTACCAGGATTGCCCTAACAAACTACAGACTTTGTTATTTGGAAACTTGTGCAACATTTAGTCAACCACCTAAAGCAAGTCATATTCAACTGTCTAATTTATTGCTCAGGTACAGACCCTGTAGCTTGAATGAAATGCATCCAGTTTTCATATATGAAATGCACCCCCTTCACAAAATTAAAAGCCCATGGGCTTACAGCATCCCTCTTTTAAAAGTTTCCCCCAGTGCTCCTCCCAAAAACTCACTAGACTGGGACATGCAGCCCAACTTTTTCATGAAGAGTAAATTTTAGGCCCCGTGGTTACATGACTGATTTTAGCTCTATGCTGTTTCTTGTTATTGATAAGTTGACTAGGAAGATTGTTCAATTGAAGCATTCTAAATTAATCTATCGTCAGCATTTTATTTTACAAGCCAAAGCCACAGTTGTCTCAAGCTATGCAGACATTACCAAAATCCAATATTACTGTTACCCTGCTGGGTGTGAACCACAGCATCATAGCTGGATTCCAGTGGAGAGAAACAGAACCTGCTTGGTGAATATGCACTAATGCTGAGCTCTCTCTTGGACTCAGACCTAAATACATACTTATTTCAACATTAGGTAATCATGATGCATGCTCTCCTAGCAAAGCAATACGGATATCCATCCTTCTTCATCACAAAGGGCGTGGATTTATCACTTCAGACCACAAAGGCCACCTAGAAGCAGCTGAAATGGTTGCAAAACTTGACATCCAAAGAATAGTTCATAGCAACTCTGCAAAGCAAAATGGGCTGGCCTAAACAATTCCATCCGACAAGCCAATTCACTTGGTTATCTGGGACTACAATGAACAACTCACTCCTTCTGGGGCCCCAACCAAAAAACCAACTTGCAAAAAATTACACATTTGGCAGAAGTCATGTTCCTTTTTGACACAGGTGACTGGCAATATCTACCCTGAAATGTTCCAGGCCAAAACCACCCCATAGGATTCTCTGAAATCATCCAGACACTTACTCTGGCCCTACAGCAGGCATAAACTTCTTTGAGAAGAAAAGTAAATATTTGTGCAGTTCACTGCCACTGCTATTCCTAGGAAGAGAGGAGAAGCAAGTGAACTGCACAAAGATGTATTTTTCTTATAAGAAGAGAGAGACGGCTGCTCTCAGGATGAGAACAGTTAGGCTGCTTTCATAAATAAACATCAGCCTTTAATTCCAGCACTTTGAGAGGCCGAGGAGGGTGGATCTGAGGTCAGGAGTTCAAGACCAGCCTGGTCAACATGGCAAAACCCCATCTCTACCAACAAATACAAAAAAATTAGCCAGGCATGGTGGCACGCACCTATAATTCCAGCTACTCAGGAGGCTGAGGCACAAGAATTGCTTGAGCCTGGCAGACAGGTTGTAGGGAGCAGAGATCACACCACTGCACTCCAGCCTGGGTGACAGAGTATGATTCTGTCTCAAAACTAAATAAAAAATAAACATCAATTTTACAGCCTGCATGTCTAGTATCTACCACAGCATAGTTTGATCTATTTTAGGTCTTGGACTGCTTTGAGAATCCAAAAAAATTCATGGACCCACGACCGACCAACTCTTCCCAGTCTCCCCAAATGCACATAAGTATACAAACATAAAATTTTGCACTACAAAAGATTGATGGACTCCCTGAACCTCTTCTATAAACCCCTGGAATGGCTCATCCGAGGAAGGGGAAACCTTCTGCTATTATAAAGCATTGAATTTTGTTTTCACAAGCAGAATTAACACCCACACTCTAAGCACTTACTAGAGAATTCAGTCAGTGAGTTGATCAGTGTGAGAAATGTGGTCTTCAATATGATCAGCCTTTGCTAGATTTCACAGTGGTAACTAGCAACCCTGGATGGCTCAGCGGCTTTCGACAATGCAAGATTCCCCCATGTTTGTGTTAACTTGTCCTTTATGGATCAGTTACTCTTCTGCTCCTCATCTGGTTCATCCCAGGGCTCAAACTGAAGGTGCCACCCCTTCAGATCTTATTGCAAAAGTAAGAGGACATTGTCCAGATCTTGCAGTGGTCTTTAACGTTTCTGCATGGATGCAACATCCTCCACTCTTGTTCTTATTGCATTGCCCATAACAGGGAACATGGCCAGGCCTCATGTCAATGAGATATGGACTAGCTCCTTGCACAGGGCATGGGGATCAGGGGGAACCATAGAATGTAACCCTGTGGGGCTAGGCCTGATACAGAGGAACAGTAAATACTTTGAAGGAATTGTACAGGCTACTGTGATGGTTAATATTGAGTGTCAACTTGATTGGATCAAAGGATGCAAAGTATTGTTCTGGGTGTTGCCAAAAGAGATTAACATTTGATTCAGTGGACTGGGAGAGGCAGACCCACCCTCAATCTGGGTGGGCACCAGCTAATTAGCTACCAGTGCAGCTAGAACATGAAGCAGGCAGAAAAATGTGAAAAAACTAGACTGACTTAACCTCCCAGCCTATATCTTTCTCTTCTGCTGGATGCTTCCTGCCCTCAAACATTGGACTCCAAGTTCTTCAGCTTTGGGACTTGGACTGGCTTCCTTGCTCCTCAGCTTGCAGACAGTCTATTGTAGGACCTGACCTTGTGACTATGTGAGTCAATACTCCTTCGTAAACTCCCCTTTATATATACATCTATCCTATTAGGTCTTTCTCTCTAGAGAACCCTAACCCTAACTGATACAGCTACCATACTTAGGGGCCTGCCAATCAATCGTACAGATTCCCAAGTTCCAACTTTGATCAAAGGAGGGAACAGAAAACAAGTAATTCCTACTACGATAACAGACACCTGTCAAATTACTTTCCTTGAAAGGGGATTTTATGTCATGGCCCTTGAGTCTGGAGCTGAACGTCTGGGAGAGAAAGAAACCTGACTATTGAAGACCTTGTCTATTAGTCATTTAATGTCCCTGAGAAAGTGATCTATTGGCCTGAAAAATTCCTCTTACAGTTTATGACTGGAATAAAAGTTGGGGCTGCTTAAAGAACTGATTTGCTGCTTTCTATCACATGATGAGGCTGACACACTACTTAAGATTTTTATCTGACCTCAGTTACCAAAAACTTTAGAGTTAAATTTCATACACAAGAGCAATAAACACGTAGTCTTATATTTCAAGTTAAATTGTAGCTTCCCAGTTTCTTTTTTTCTTTTTAACTTTTAAGTTCAGGGTTGCATGTGCAGGTTTGCTACATAGGTAAGCCCATGTCATAGGGGTTTGTTATACAGATTATTTCATCACCCACATCACCCAGGTATTAAGCCTAGTACTCAATAGTCATTTTTCATGATCCTCTTCTTTCTCCCACCCTCCACTCTCCAATAGACCCCATTGTGTGTTGTTCCCCTCTATTTGTCTGTGAGTTCCATCATTTAGCTCCCACTTATAAATGAGAACATGCAGTATTTGGTTTTCTGTTCCTGCATTAGTTTGCCAAGAATAATGGCCTTCAACTCCATCCATGTTCCTGCACAGGACATGATGCTGTTCTTTTTTTTTGGCTGCATAGTATTCCATGCTGTATATATACCACATTTTCTTTATCCAGTCTACCATTGATGGACATTTAGGTTGATTCCATGTCTTTGCCATTGTTAATAATGCTGCAGGGAACATATGCATGCATGTGTCTTTATGATAGAATGATTTATATTCCTTTGAGTATATACCCAGTAACGGGATTGCTGGGTCCAATGGTAGTTCTGTTTTTGGCTCATTGAGGAATCATCACACTACTTTCCACAATAATTTACACTCCCATTAACAGTATGTCAATGTTTCTTTTCTCTGAAACCTTGCCAGCATCTGTTATTTTTGATTTTCTAATTATAACCATTCTGACATTGCTATAACATGGTGTCTCACTGTGGTTTTCATTTGCATTTCCTTAACAACCAGTGATGTTGAGCTTTTTTCATATGCTTGTTGACCGCATGTATGCCATTTTCTATATGGCTTCTTTTTTGCTCTTTATGATTTCATTTTTTAAAATAATAATTCATAATTTTTTTCTAGTTGGAAAAGTAAACATACTTAACACAGAAATTTAGGAAACCAACAGAAAGCAAAAAGAAGAAAAAAATTATCCATAACGCCACCTCTCCTCCACCCCAAAAATCAGCCCTGATAACGTTTTTGTATATTCCTTCTGATATTATATTTGTATCTATTTACATAAAAATATATGATATATTTATATTATTTATACTTACATGTCGGATTTGGTTGGCTAGTATTTGTTGACAATTTCTGCATCTAAGTTCATCTGGGATACGGTCCTGTAATTTTCTTTCTTTTTTTTTCTTTTTTCGTTTTTTTTTTTTTTTTTTTTGGAGACAGAGTCTTGCTATGTCACCAGGCAGGGGTGCAGTGGCATGATCTCGGCTCACTGCAACCTCCACCTCCCGAGTTCAAATGATTCTCCTGCCTCAGCCTCCCAAGTAGCTGGGACTACAGGCACGTGCCACCATGCCTACCTAATTTTTGTATTTTTAATAGAGATGGAGTTTCACCATGTTGGCCAGGATGGTCTCAATCTCGCGATTCACCTGCCTTGGCCTCCCAAAGTGCTGGGATTACAAATGTGAGCCACTGCACTCATCCAGTCCTGTAATTTTCTTTTCTTGTAGTGTCTTTATCTGGCTTTGATATGTAGATAATGCTGGCCTTGTAAAATGCTTTTGAAAGTGTTCCCGCCTCTTCAATTTTCTTGGAAGAGTTTGAGAAAGTTTAGCATTAATTCTTCTTTAAACGTTTGGTGGAATTCACCCAGGAAGCCATCAGTCCTGGGCTTTTCTTTCCTGGGAGATTTTCAATTACTGTTTCTATAGTCTTCCTTGTTATTGATCCATTCATATCTATTCCTTCACAACCCAATCTTGGTCTTCTATTGGATATTTCCATGGCTGGTGAAGTAGCCACTCAGTGGTACATTGAAGATGCTTTTTATGTACTTTTGAATTATTCAGTCTTAAAGTAGTATTTTTGCAATATTAATAAAGCCTCACTTTATAAACAATACTATAATTAATACCAGCCTGCCAAAGCTGAAAAATAGTGTAATCAAGAATTACGTAAGTTCACCTGGAAGCTGAGGTTGCAGTAAGCCAAGATAGTGCCACTGCACTCCAGCCTGGGTGACAGAGTGAGACTCTGTCTCAAAAAAAAGAAAAAAAAAAAAAAGAATTGTATAAGTTCAAAGCTGGTAAGCCAAGAAGGCAGTCATTATGTTCACACTGTTGCTTCAAGAGCAAAGACTTCAGCTAGGAAAAGTCACACTCACCTATCCGTGGGGAGTGCCACATAACCCAAACCACAATGTGTGTCCATGAGAACTTCCACGTGTGAGTTCGACAGCTGTGATACCACTATTTCAACGTTTACCAGTATTGTCATTTACAAGGACTTTTTATGTCCTGTGACAATGTCACTCAAGCATTCATAAGTCAGGATGTAAATGCCAGGGCTAAAAAACACATCCCCAAATCAAGAACTCAGCGGCAGAAGTTAGAGGGTAATAAAGCCACAAGGTGCGCTGCACAAATGGTTTAGGAGATGCACTCAGCAGAGGTGCCAGCGTGTGTGTACTGAGAGATGGAAACCAGAGAGCTCATAACAGGATTGTCTGTCATAGCCAAACAATGGACTCAGCCCAAGCGTCCATCAACAGTCGAATAGATAACTAAATTACAGCATCCACAACAAAGCACCATGCAGCAACACAAGCAAATGGGCTCAAGATACATGCTTGAACTGTATGGATGGATGAATGGTACAGACACAACTTTGAGCAAAAGAAGCTGGGCCCACAAATAATACATCCTGTAGGACTTCGGTGCAAGAACCAAGACACACTTGAACTCAAGTTTGAGAATGCATGTTTAGGTAGTGAATGATGAAGAAAAGCAAATAAATGATTCCTAATAAAAGTCAGGGTGGAAAAAGTTGTGGTGTTTGGGAAGGGGCCTGTGGGGGACTCAGCACTGACCAAGTTCCGTCTCTTGGCTGGGCAGTGGTTATACGGGTGTTTGCTTTGTGATAAATCATTAAGTTGTATATCTTTGTTTTGTGCACTTGTTTCATGAGTATTATATTCCACAGTATGAAAGGCTATAGAGGCCAGGCACAGTGGCTCATGCCTGTAATCCCAGCACTTTGGGAGGCTAAGGCAGGTGGATCATTTGAGGTCAGGAATTCGAGACCAGCCTGGCCAATATGGTGAAACCTCATCACTACTAAAAATACAAAAATTAGCTGGGTGTGGTGGCATTTGCCTGTAATCCCAGCTACTCGGGAGGCTGAGGTGGGAGGATCGTTTTATCTGGGGAGGCAGAGGTTGCAATGAGACAAGATCGCACTACTGCACTCCAGTCTGGGCGACAGAGCGAGATTCCATCTCAAAAAATAAATAAATAAATAGGTGCAATGTGACAGGGGTTATAGAATCCAGTGTGACAATTTGCATGATCTTGGACTGTGAGTCTTGTTCTCCCTTCATCACTTCTCTTGCTTTTACCCTCAGGGTCATCCTACCTCCTGCAGCCTGTCATGAAGTGAGAGCACAGATTCTCAAAGTGCCAGAGGAAGATATGGAGCTTTATTAAGACCAGTGTTTCCCCTTGCAGAGACCAAATAAAGCTGGACTTGGGGGAGGAGAGGAAGAAGTATGTGGGAATAGAAGGAAGATGGCAGGAGGAGATGAACATGGGACACTCCTCAACAAAGAACCCAGACACAAAACAGAGAAACCCGATCTGCTCTTGGAGTAGCCCTCCCTGCGCATACAACTCACACCAACAGACTCACCCCCATAAACACCCTGCCTGAAACAGTCCACAATTTTGTTTTTTGTTGTTGTTTTTAATGAGACAGAGTTTCCCTCTGTCACCCAGGCTGGAGTGCAATGGCGTGATCTCAGCTCACTGCAACCTCCACCTCCCCAGTTCAAGCAATTCTCCTGCCGCAGCCACGTCCCCGCCTCCCTGACCCTGCCACAGACTAGCTGGGATTACAGGCATGTACCACCATGCCTGTCTAATTTTTGTGTTTTTTTCTTTTTTTTTTTTTTTTTTTTGAGACAGAGTCTCACTCTGTTGCCCAGGCTGGAGTGCAATGGCACGAACTTAGCTCATTGCAACCTCCGCCTTCCAGGTTCAAATGATTCTCCTGCCTCAGCCTCCCGAGGAGCTGGGACTACAGGCATGTGCCACCATGCCTGGCTAATTTTTTGTATTTTTAGTACAGACAGGGTTTCACCATGTTGCCCAGGCTGGTCTCAAACTCCTGACCTCAAGTGACTCACCTGCCTCAGCCTCCGAAAACGCTAGAATTTCAGGTGTGAGCCACTGCGCCCAGCCAACAGTCAGTGATTCTTGTCCATCCCACCCCACTTCCCCCAAGGGAGAGGAGGACACCTGGAATCAATCTGTGGACATGAGGGCTGTGATCTGAGAGACCAAAACAGATTTTCCTTTATGGACCCTAAAGTTAAGGAAACAAAAGGTACCTAAAGGCCCAGGGCTCAGGATTTGATTGACATAGCAACTCCCTAAAATTCCTACAACTACAAGAAAAACTACAGTCTTGAGCATTTCCCTAACAATCAGATTTATCAGACTAAATAAATGTCAGACCTTCCCTAATTCTGATTTAAGACCCAGACCACTGCCACTGTGATGGGACAGAGGACTGGCCTTGCAAACCTTCTTTCCTGATAAACGGCTGTAAACCCCAAGCCGCTTTCAGCCAGCGTATAGAGACTGCACACAAACTGCCTTTGTGTCCTGTCGTTTGCTTTTTGATGTAAAGAGCCCAATTCCACCTCATTTTAATGCTAAAACCCCGTCCCACAGTGAACACGGGATGTATGTTACATATATGTTTACCCATTGTACAAGCACTCTACTCCCCTCATAAATATGTATAGTTTCCCCCAAACCTGCTGAATATGTATGACTCTGTTGTGTAACCCAGACCCTATGAGGCATAAAAGCCAACTTGTCTTTTCCCTCTTTGGAGAGAGAGCACCTTCGGTTCAGGCCAGAGACTGCCTCTTCTCAGGTTGGGAACTGATATCACCAATAAAACTCTTCTTTCTAATTTTTAGCCCTGGTGGTAGCATTTTGAAGGACAGGGCAGAAAGAGAGACCTTGGCCATGGATCAAGGCAAACCTAAACAGAAACAGCAGGGGATTTCCATCACTATTACAGAATTTTTGCCCCATGAAGGTCAAGAATGACATTGCTGTAAGTTGGGGAGAGGAGTACTGTATTCCCCTCCCCATAGCTTCCATAGGCACAATTGGAAACTTCCAACCTAGTTTTTTGTTTGTTTGTTGTTTGTTTGTTTTGAGACAGAGTCTTGCCCTGTTGCCCAGGCTGGAGCGCAGCGGCATGATCTCGGCTCACTGCAACCTCCACCTCCCAGGTTCAAGGGATTCTCCTGCCTCAGCCTCCCAAGTAGCTGGGATTACAGGTGCCCACCACCATGCCCAGCTAATTTTTATATTTTTAGTAGAAACGGGGTTTCACCATGTTGGCCAGGCTGCTCTCGAACTCCTGACTTTGATCCTCCTGCCTTGGCCTCCCAAAATGCTGGGATTACAGGTGTGAGCCACCACTTACGGCTGTCTCCGTAATTTGAATTGCTCCGTAATTTGTGTCGTACAAGTGTCTGCAGAGAACTTCTATGCTTATGTCGTCCTAGGTCCCAGGACCATGGCATTTCTCTGCTTCCATCCCAAGACTCGTTACCTCATTCTTTCTTCCTCAGTAAGAGCCACTCCTGGAGCATGTGCACCTGGAGAACAGATAGAGCTCCCCAAGTCCTCCCGCACTTTAGGCTCGACCCACTGGACTGGATTTTCTGGGACTTATCCTTGCCTGAATGGTGCTGGATTGCTCTACCATTTTGCAAGCTTGTAGGCTGGGTGCCTAATCCCTACTCACTGCCCTGGTCAGCAGCTTGGCCTGATCTTGGCCCTCCCTCTCTTCCTGCTTGCCTGGTGTTACAGCCCGATTCTTTTGTTTGTTTGCCTGTTTTGTTTTGTTTTTAAACAGAGTCTCGCTCTCTCTCCCAGGCTGGAGGGCAGTGGCACGATCTCAGCTCACTGCAGCCTCCACCTCCCGGATTCAAGTGATTCTCCTGCCTCAGCCTCCCAAGTACCTAACTTATTTTTAACATCTCCTTCTCTTCCCAGAACTAACGCTTACTGTGTATTCTACTTTCAAAACATATTTACAACAGTTATTTAAACTGAATCCTGCGTTTTAATGACTTCGGTGCTTGCTGTCATTTTCATGCTGCCCAGGTTGGTTATTTGTGGATTCTTTATCATGATTCATCCTTCGGGTGGCTGGCATGTTTTTTTGCTAACTTCCTGAGTGTAGGTTGGTGGGTGGGATTGAAGCTGAGCTGTTGCCTCTTGGAGGATAGCTTCCTTGTTCTTTCACACAGGAGTGGGATCATGTACGACGATGACTCCTTTTACCTTCAAAACTGTCATCGCTTGTCCATCTTGTGCCCTATTAAATGCTGTGAAAGACAAATCAAGGTATGCCCGATTTGTATTCTCTTGTCATGAGTCTGTTCTTTCTGGGGTATATGCTGGGTGATTATTTCTTTGCCCCTGAAGTTTAAGAATTCCGCTGGAGCCTTTCTAGGCATTCATCTGTTTTTCTTCTTTTTGACTGGCACCTGGTGCGCACATTTGATCTGCAGGTGTAGGTCCTTCTCCAGCTCAGAGCTGCTTTCTTTGAATGCTGCTTCTATTCTCTATGCTCTGATCTCTTGCTCAGTGACATGGGTTTTCAGCGCACGGAGGCTCCATTATCTGTCCCCTAGAGCTGTCCTCGCCTCTCTGAGTGCTCACCTCTGATCTCTTTGTCTTTTCCTCAGCAGACTGCTCAAGTTTCCATCCATTCAGGGGCCTGTAAATGGGGTGTTTATTCAAATAGGTCACTATTGGATCTATCTCCTCTCTGCTGGTTCATGTAGATTGACTTTCTTCTATATAATTTTTGTCCAAGGTAACTTCCACCCACCTGGCCCTGAAACAACAGCAGAGGTGTTTTTACTTTTGGCCTCAAGTATAGGAGCAATACATGATCATCCAATCCTGGGTAGACTGTCAGAGGCTCCTTGAACAGTCCACATCCTGGGACTTTTGCATGTTCATGGTAGGTTTGGCATCTGACCTGCCAAGCACAGCCAAGGAAACAAAATCAGAAGCTGGTTTTCTGCTGAAGGGATATCAGCTAGGTGCAGTGATTCATGCCCATAATGCCAGCACTTTGGGAGGCTGAGGTGAGAGGATCACTTAAGCTCTGGATGTGGAGACCAGCCCAGACAACAAAGTGAGATCCCAACCCCCCATTTCTACAAAAAAAAAAAAAAAAATCAAAAAATTAGCCAAGCATGATGACATGTGCCTGTGGTCTCAGCTACTTTGGAGTCTGAGTCAAGAGGATTGCTTGACCCCAGCAGTTGAGGCTGCAGTGAGCCATGATCATGCCACTGCACTCTAGCCTGGGTGACAGAGCAAAAACTTGTCAAAATAAGAAGAAAGAAAGAAGAAAGAAATAAAGAAAGAAAGAGAGAGAGAGAAAGAAAGAAAGAAAAGAAAGAAAGAAAGATCATCGAGATGCCATTTCTAATATTAGAATTACAACCAGTTTCTTTGTGGGAGCCAAGATGGGGAAGGCCCATCTGGTTGCAATTACAACCAGTGTCTTTGTGGGAGCCAAAATGAGTAAGGCCCTGACTGCTTTCCCATTGGTCATCCAAGCAAGTGATACAATTGTCCTTCCTATTACTTGCAAGCAGGAGATGAGTGATGGTCAGCTCTGGCTGGATTTTAGCCTAACCTCCTAATCATAATCACATTAGAGTGATTCCAGGGAGCTGAAATTACATCTATCATCCCAGGTACAGGAAAGGTTTGGGGGAATATGTGTTCCTAACTTATGTTATTTGCTGAGACACCACACAGTTGTGTCTTTAATGCTTTCCTTTGTAAGAGTTCCCTGGTTACAGATCTCCAGTCATTGGGTAGGGTCATCACCCAATGCACTGAACATGGCTAATGCCAGAGTTTAAGTGTGGCGTTGGTTGTAAGTTTTGGAAATTTAATGAGTTTTTTTTTTTTTTTTTTTTGAGGCGGAATCTCACTGTGTCACCTAGGCTAGAGTGCAGTGGTGCAATCTTGGCTCACTGCAATCTTAGCCTACCAAGTTCACAACATTCTCCTGCCTCAGTCTCCCGAGTAGCTGAGACTACAGGTGCGTGCCACCACACCAGGCTAATTTTTTTGTATTTTTAGTAGAGACGGGGTTTCACCATGTTAGCCAGGATGGTCTCGATCTCTGACCTCATGATCTGCCTGCCTCGGCCTCCCAAAGTGCTGGGATTACAGGTGTGAGCCACCATGCCCGGCCTAATTTTTTATTTTTAGTAGAGACAGGGTTTCACCATGTTGGCCAGCATGGTCTCAATCTCCTGACCTAGTGATCTGCCTGCCCTGGCCTCCCAAAGTGCTGGGATTACACGCATGAGCCACTGCACCTGGCCAATTTAAATGATTTTAACTGCCCTCTTCATCTAAAAAGGCATCTCATAGCCTTTTTGGGAAAGGATATGGTATAAATTATAAAGATCTCTGTAACCGAAATGGCCTTGGTTTCACAAGCTTGTCAATACAAATGTCCTCACGTTAATGTCAACACTTATCTCAGGACTTAAATCTTGCTGTATTGAGTTAAGCTGTCACCCACTCATGTGGAAAATCAAGTCTCTCGATGAACTTAGCCAGGTGTTTTAGCCTGTGCTCTCCCAAAAGGAAGAGCTACAGGCTAGGGCTTATGTGCATGTGTTTTATATGCAGAAATCATCTCAAGGAATAAGAATATAGTCTGGGGCGAATGAAATTGAGGGGTGCAAAGCCCAATCTATAGCTGCAACGTTAAGCTGGTCACCTCTAGTGACCCCCAGAACACAGCTGTGTAGAATGCACTTCTGAATTGTTTGTCCTAGGATGGAAAGGTTAATATTTAAATCTCAGCTTCTATTTCCCATTGGTCAAGATTTGCCTCTCTGGAGTCAATTCCCTCCTACTTCTGCAAGAATCCCGAAGGGCACATGTTAGAATGGCAGTGTGGTTCCTGCAGACATTCCAAAAGAGACAAACTTCAGACAGAAGGCGAGAAAAGCCTGGTACAGCTGAGGAAAGGTTACACCTGCAGACAGGTGCCAAGTTCCACCAGCAGACAGCTGGTTACCATGGCAACAGCCAGACCATGAGGTAGGCTGAGAGAATGCAAAGTAGAGGATGTGTCCTCTGCACCCGGCATTCGCAAGGAGTGGGTTTTCCATGTGTCTTTTCAATGTGTACTGTTGTAACTGGCAGAGCCAGTGTTCTGTGTTCACAGGCTACCAAGGAGAACACACCACTCTGTGTACCTGAGAAGAGATGGAGGGGAGAGAGAGCGAGAGTGCCAGAGAGCCAGCAAGCCAGACAGAAAAACAGGGAGTTGACAGCGGTGACAGAGATAGAGATGATAGAGAGATAGAGACAGGCAGAGCAAGAGACAGAGAGAAAGAGACAGAGTATGAGGCCCTCTAGTTAACAAAATTGAATAAATGGAACATTTTCAAAATAAACATAAATTTAATATAAATCTAAAAGTATGTTGCTGGGCACTTGTACACCCACAAACTCAGCTCTCACCAAAAACATGAGAAGTAGGCATTATCTTTTTTTTTTTTTGGAGATGGAATTTTGCTCTTGTTGCCCAGGCTGGAGTGAAATGGCACAATCTCGGCTCACCACAACCTCTGCCTCCCGGGTCCAAGAGATTCTCCTGCTTCAGCCTCCCAAGTGGCTGGGATTACAGGCATGCGCCACCACGCCTGGCTAATTTTGTATTTTTAGTAGAGACAGGGTTTCTCCATGTTGGTCAGGCTGGTCTCCAAATCCTTACCTCAGGTAATCAGCCTGCCTCAGCCTGCCAAAGATTATTTTTATTCCATCAGTTAGAAAGGTGAGTTTCAGAGAAGTAATGTCCCAAGATTATACCACTAGTGAGTACCCACACCAAGGTTTGAATTCAAGACTGTCTGACACAAAAACAACTGTATCACATGGCTCTCAAAATGCTCAATATTTTGGATTTTAACTTGCATTTTTTTTTTTTTTTCTTTTAAGGGACAAGGTCTTGGCCAGGCACGGTGGCTCATGCCTGTAATCCCAGCACTTTGGGAGACCAAGGCAGGCAGATCATGAGGTCAAGAGTTCAAGATCCCGTCTCTACTAAAAATACAAAAATAAGCCAGACATAGTGGTGCATGCCTATAATCCTAGCTAATCGGGAGGCTGAGGCAAGAGAATCACTTGAACCCGGGAGGCAGAGGTTGCAATGAGCTGAGATCGTGCCACTGCACTCCAATCTGGGCGACAGAGTGAGACTCCTTAAAAAAAAAAAAAAAGAAAAGAAAAGAAAGAAAGACAAGGTTTCACCCTGTGCTCAGGCTGGAGTGCAGTAGTGCAATCATAACTCACTGCGTCTCAAATTCCTGGGCTAAAGGGATCCTCCCGCCTCAGCCTCCCGAGTAGCTGAGACTACAGGCAGGCATCACCGTGCCCAGCTTTTTATAAAAAAATCTTTTGTAGAGATAGAGTCTCACTATGTTGGCTAGAATGGTCTTGAACTCCTGGCCTCAAGGGATCCTCCTGTTTCAGCTTCCCAAAGCTCTGGGATTACAGACATGAGCCACCATGCCTGTTTCAGCTTCCCAAAGCTCTGGGATTACAGACATGACCCACCATGCCCAGCCCAGGATTTTAACTTTTATAAAAATCTATCAATTTCATTACTTTAACCAACAAACTGGCTTGAACATTTTTTCTTGTTTGTTTGCTTGGTTGGTTGGTTTTATTTTAACTTTTGTGAAAGCTTCAGGCTCTCTTTCCGAGTAGCTGGTGATTAATGCTGTGTTGGCAATCTGCAAATGAAAATGTAAACATGGCTAGGATAGCTCTTTGGCAATAGGCACATGGAGCTGACACAGGCCAGCCCCACCCTTGCCAAAACAAATAGACATTTTGGATGCAATCTAACAGCAGAAAAGTGTAATGCAGAGGTGAGTTCAAAACCAAGAAGCCAAAATCCTCAATCCCCAAATGCAATGAGAAAAATTAATAACAGAATGGAAAACCAAGCTGACTTCACGGGGAGCCACTTGGCTTCTTTCCCAGATTATAGGTCTCAGTGGCTTGGCTTCTAAATCCTCCAAGGGGTAAGGAAATGTGGGCTTGGGGCTGAGAAAAGTAGGGGACTGAAACGAAATTATTTGCATGACATTCAGCAATTTCAAGGACTGTTTCATCCTTAAACAGGAGATCAATAGTTTCCATCTGTCAGAGGCATTTGAACCAGAGCAGCTCCATCCTGAATAGAAGCTAGGTAAAATGAGGCTTAGACCTACTGAGCTGTGTTCCCAGAGGGGTAAGGCATTCTAAGTCACAGGACGAGATAGGAGGTCAGCACAAGATACGGGTCATAAAGACCTTGCTGATAAAACAGGTTGCAGTAAAGAAACTGGCCCAAAGCCACCAAAACCAAGATGGCGCGTCCTCACTGCTACACTCCCACCAGCGCCATGACAGTTTACAAATGCCATGGCAATGTCAGGAAGTCACCCTATACGGCCTAAAATAAGGGGAGGCATGAATAATCTACCCCTTGTTTAGCATGTAATCAAGAAATAACCATAAAAATGGGCAACTATTTTATGGTTGCTGCTCTGTCTATGGAATAGGTGTTGTTTTATTCCTTTAGTTTCATAATAAACTTGCTCTCACTTTACTCTATGAACTTGCCTTAAATTCTTTCTTACAGGAGATCCAAGAAGGCTCTCTTGGGAAGGGGAGGGGCGCTTTCCTGTAACACATCTACCTTCCTAAAGGAGGTTGAAGGAAGTTTACTGTCTATCAAAGCTTTTAGAAAGAGAGCTACCTACAAAATATCCAAGTTTCAGGCAAGTTCCATAAAGGTATGAAGTCCAAATTACATTATTTGATAAACGAAGAAACTACATACCAAAGGTTTAAGAACACCTTTGCAGGTTAGTGGAACCCCCAAATGGCATCAACAAAAAGAATATGTAACCACTCCAAATAAAAGGTACAAGCCAGAGCACAAAGGCTCCCCCGAAAAAGAAGTAATTCCTGAATAATATGAACGTATGGTACAAAACTGCCAAAATATAAGAAAAATGAACCACGGTGAAGGAGAATGAGCAGATACTACAAACACATTTGGCTCCTAAAAACTGCATATAAAGGAATGATAAGGAAAAAAATGTGAGAGAGGTAGATGCAAAATTACTGAAATGTTAACAGTTTACAAAGAAAGCCTAAAGAAGAACAGATCTATATGAAAAAGGAAGAGGTAGATTTGTAAAGGAGATGATAGGACTTATTAGAAATGCAAGAAAAAAATAAGTATTTAAAACTCAGTGGTTAGCTTAAACATGGGATCAGAAAAAGAAAATTTAACTGTCGCAAGAATTGGTGAACTGGAAGATAGATTTGGGGAAATCATCGGAATGTACCTATAAAACAGAGAGAAGAAAAATATGAAAGACAGATGAAGAGTGATAGAGGATGGCATGAAATAACTGACAGCTAACAAACATTAACAAACATTTGTAACTGCCCAGTGGGTTACAAATTCTAGGCACCTAGACAGAGCCAATTTATAAAGGCAGGGGAACTGCAAAGGAGAAAGGGTAATTCATGCAGAGCCGGCCGTGCAGGAGACCGGAATTTTATTATTACTCAAATCAGTCTCCCTGAGCATTTGAGTAAGTTTTGAGTAATCAAGGATCAAAGTTTTTTTTTGAGACGGAGTCTCGCTCTGTCACCCAGGCTGGAGTGCAGTGGCCGGATCTCAGCTCACTGCAAGCTCCGCCTCCCGGGTTTAGGCCATTCTCCTGCCTCAGCCTCCCGAGTAGCTGGGACTACAGGTGCCCGCCATCTCGCCCGGCTAGTTTTTTGTATTTTTTTTAGTAGAGACGGGGTTTCACCGGGTTAGCCAGGATGGTCTCCATCTCCTGACCTCGTGATCCGCCCATCTCGGCCTCCCAAAGTGCTGGGATTACAGGCTTGAGCCACCGTGCCCGGCCAGGATCAAAGTTTTTAAAGATAATTTGGCAGGTAGGGATTTGGGAAGTGAGGAGTGTTGATTTTTCAGGTTGGAGATGGAATCATAGGGGGTCGAAGTGAATTTTTCTTGCTGTCTTCTGTTCCTGGGTAAGATGGCAGAACTGGTTGAGCCAGATTACCAGTCTGGGTGGTGTCAGCTGATCCATCCAGTGCAGGGTCTGTACAATATCTCGAGCACTGGTCTTAGGTTTTACAATAGTGATGTTATTCTCAGGAACAATTTGGAGAGGTTCAGACTCTTGGAACTAGCGGAGCTGCATGGTCCCTAAACTATAATTTCTAATCTGGTAGCTAATTTATTAGTCCTGCAAAGGCAGGCTGGTCCCCAGTTAAGAAGGGGATTTTTCGAGAAAGGGTTATTATCAATTTTTTTCAGAGTTTAAACTATAAATTTCTTCCCAAGGCTAGTTCAGCCTATGCCCAGGAATGAACAAAGAAAGTTTAGAGGTTAGAAGCAAGGGCCGGGCGCGGTGGCTCAAGCCTGTAATCCCAGCACTTTGGGAGGCCGAGACGGGCGGATCACGAGGTCAGAAGATCGAGACCATCCTGGCTAACATGGTGAAACCCCGTCTCTACTAAAAATACAAAAAAACTAGCCGGGCGACGTGGCGGGCGCCTGTAGTCCCAGCTA
Source organism: Trachypithecus francoisi (assembly GCF_009764315.1). NCBI lineage: Eukaryota > Metazoa > Chordata > Mammalia > Primates > Cercopithecidae > Trachypithecus > Trachypithecus francoisi. Next base: position 120,690,280 of record NW_022681469.1, on the reverse strand, counting down.
CTCGGGAGGCTGAGGCAGGAGAATGGCGTGAACCCGGGAGGCGGAGCTTGCAGTGAGCTGAGATCGGCCACTGCACTCCAGCCTGGGCGGCAGAGCGAGACTCCGTCTCAAAAAAAAAAAAAAAAAAAAAAAAGAAGCAAGATGGGGTCGGTTAGGTCTGATCTCTTTCACTGTCATAATTTCCTCAGTTATGATTTTTGCAGAGGCGATTTCACATTTGGGGTTCTAGAAGGCAAAAATGAGAAGAGGAAAGGCAACGTTAAACAGATTTACAGTTGAAAATGTTCTAGAATTGAACCAAGACATGAGGGGATTCAGTGTATACTGCTCAGGTGATGGGTGCACCAAAACCTCACAAATCACCACTAAAGAACTTACTCATGTAACCAAATACCACCTGTTCCCCAATAACCTATGGAAATAAAAATTTTATTTTTCCCAAGTTATTGGGGTACAGGTGGTATTTGGTTACATGAGTAAGTTTTTTAATGGTGATTTGTGAGACTTTAGTCCACCCATCACCCGAGCAGTATGCACTGCACCATATTTGTTGTCTTTCATCCCTTGCCGCCTCCCACTCTTCCCCCGAAGTCCCCAAAGTCCATTGTATCATTCTTATGCCTTTGCATCCTCAGAGTTTAGCTCCCACATATCAGTGAGAACACATGACAAAACAAGGCTAGTCAATGCCCCCCAAAAATCACACTAGTTCACCAGCTATGGATCCAATCCAAGAAGAAATCCCCAATTTACTTGAAAAGAATTCAGGAGGTTAGTTATTAAGCTAATCAGGGAGGGACCAGAGAAAGGCAAAGCCCAACGCAAGGAAATCCAAAAAATGTTACAAGAAGTGAAGGGCGAAATATTCAAGGATATAGATAGCTTAAAGAAAAAGACAATCAAAAATTCAGGCAACTGTGTACACAATTTTAGAAATGTGAAATGCCCTGGAAAGTCTCAGCAATAGAATTGAACATGTAGAAGACAGAAATTCAGAGCTCAAAGACAAGGTCTTCGAATTAACCCAATCCAACACAGACAAAGAAAAAAGAATAAGAAAATAGGAACCAAGCTTCCAAGAACTTTGGGATTATGTTAAACGACCAAACCTAAGAATAACTGGTGTTCCTGAGGAAAACAATTCTAAAAGCTTGGAAAACATATTTGGGAAATGATCGAGGAAAATTTCCCTGGTCTTGCTAGACACCTAGACGTCCAAACACAAGAAGCACAAAGAAAACCTGGGAAATTCATCTCAAAAAGATCTTCACCTAGGCACATTGTCATTAAGTTAAAACAATTTTTTATAAAAGAAAAATCACAAATCCCAACGTCCAGATAGATTTAAACAATAGATTTGTTAGTCCTACAAAGGCAGACTGGTCCCCAGGCAAGAAGGGGATTTTTTGAGAAAGCGCTGTTATCGGTTTTTTTCAGAGTTTCTAAAAAAGAAAAAATCCCAAAAGTGATTAAAAAGGAAAACTATACTGAATTATAAATAGTTCAGTTTTCTCATTAACATGTACTAGAAAACCATGGAATAGTAGTTTGAAAATGCTGAGGGATTCGAGACCATCCTGGCCAACATGGTGAAACCCTTACAAAAATTAGCCAGGCATGGTGGTGTGTGCCTGTAATCCCAGCTATTCAGGAGGCTGAGGCAGGAGAATTGCTTGAACCCAGGAGGGAGAGGTTGCAATGTGCTGAGATTATGCCATTGCACTCCAGCCTGGGCGACAAGGGTGAGACTCTGTCTCAAAAAAAGAGAAAAAACAAAGGAAGAAAGAAAACGAAAAAGAGAATGCAGAGGGAAAAATAACTATTGACCTAGAAGTCTACATCCAGATGAACTATCTTTAAGAATGAAGAGAACAGAAAGACATTTACCAATACAATCAGTTTTATATATATATATATTTTTTTTTGAGACAGAGTTTCACTCTTGTTGCCCAGGTTGGAGTGCAATGGCACAGTCTCGGCTCACTGCAACCTCTGCTTCCTGGGTTCAAGTGATTCTTGTGCCTCAGTCCCTCTAGTAGATGGGACTACAGGTGCCCACCACCATGCCCAGCTAATTTTTGTATTTTTAGTAGAGACAGGGTTTCACCATGTTGGCCAGGCTGGTATTGAACTCCTGACTTCAGGCGATCCACCCACCTCGGCCTCCCAAAATGCTGGGATTACAGGCATGAGCCACCACGCCCAGCCTAGATCCCATACACTCGTTGAAAGAATTACCAAAAAAACTACTTTAGTAAAAATGAAATTGAACTCAGAAGGAAGGTATGAGATGAAAGAAGAAAGAATAAGTTTTCCCCCATACACACACAGGAAGGTAGATATGTTGGTGTCTAAGTATTTACATAATAAAAAATAATAACGTTTAAAATGGGGGTGAGGTTAAAGCAATGTGGAACTAAAATATTTGATTATTAAGTAACAGTAAAAATGAGGGAGAATGGAGTTCCAGTTAAAAAAAGCTTCGCAGGTGAGTGGATCCCCCAAATGGTATCAACAAAAAGTTTTAAATATCTTGTACTTTTTGGAAGCAGAACAAAAATAATGATTAACTTTACACTCTATCAGATATGCCTGTTAAAAACTTTTGGAGGCTGGATGCGGTGGCTCACACCCATAATCCCAGCACTTTGGGAGGCCGAGGCAGGCGGATCACCTGAGGTCAGGAGTTCGAGACCATCCTGGCTAACATGGTGAAACCCCATCTCTACTAAAAATATAAAAATTAGCCTGGCACGGTGGTGGCTGCCTGTAATACCAGCTACTTGGGAGGCTTAGGCAAGAGAATTGCTCGAACCCGGGTGGCGGAGGTTGCAGTGTGCCAAGATCATGCCATTGCACTCCAGCCTGGGTGACAGAGCAAGACTCTGTCTCAAAAAAAGAAAAAAAAGAAAAAAAATCTTTTGAAGTAACTTATTCCAGTTCAGAAAATATATATATATATATATAATTTCCATAGCAATAGCGGGAAAGGAGGTGACTATTAGATGTCCAACTGAGGTCAGATCCGAGAAAATAAATGTGAAGTTATTAACTGATGTATGATTTCTGAGCCATTGGACAGAATGTGAACAGGCAAGTTGTAAGTAAGTGTAGATAGAAAAGGGAAGACATCTGAAGAGGGAAGCCTGGGGCTCTGAAACAGCCAGAGACTGGCCAAAGGAATGCAGTCCTGCAGTGGAGATGGGGAGGAGGAGACAGTGAGACAGAGAACAACAGGAGATTTCTGGATTATGGAATCCAAATGAGAAAAGGGCTCCAAGAAGGAGGCAGGGATCAACTGCGTCACTTGTTCTTGATACTTTAAGAAGGGACACAATGGGAATTGGCATGTAGATTTGCTAATGCAGAGGTTCTAGTCAAGATACTGAAATGTTTTTTGTTTTTTGTTTTGAGACAAAGTCTCGCTCTGTTGCCCAGGCTGGAGTGCAGTGGTGTGATCTCGGCTCACTGCAACCTCTGCCTCCTGGATTCAAGCGATTCTCCTATCTCAGCCTCCCGAGTAGCTGGGATTACAGGCATGCACCACCACACCTGGCTAATTTTTTTGTATTTTTAGTAGAGACAGGGTTCCATCATATCGGCCACGCTGCTCTCCATCTCCTGACCTCATGATCTGCCCACCTCAGCCTCCCAAAGTGCTGGGATTACAGGCATGAGCCGCCACACCTGGCCTGAATTTTTTTTTTTTTTTTAAGATCTAGTTTTGCTCTTTTTGCCCAGGCTGGAGTGCAGCGACATGACCTTGGCTCACTGCAACCTCTGCCTCCTGGGTTCAAGTGATTCCCCTGCCTCACTCAGCCTCTGAAGGAGCTGGGATTACAGGCACCCACAGCCATGCACGGCTCATTTTTTGTATTTTTAGTAGAGACAGGGTTTCACCATGTTGGCCAGGCTGGTCCCGAACTCCTGACCTCAGGTTGATCCACCTGCCTCCACCTCCCAAAGTGCTGGGATTACAGGCATGAGCCACCACACCTGGCCCTGAAATGTTTTTAAAAACTACTTATTAGGGCTGGGCAAGGTAGGTCATGCCTGTAATCCCAGCCCTTTGGGAGGCCGAGGCAGGTGGATCACCAGAGCTCAAGAGTTCGAAAGCACTTTGGGCAACTTGACGAGACCCCATCTCTACAAAAATTACAAAAATTAGCAGGGCATGGTAGCATGTACCTCTGGTCCCAGCTACTTGGGAGGCTGAGGTGGGAGGATTGCTTGAGGTTAGGAGTTTGAGGCTACAGTGAGCTATGACTTCACCACTGCACTCCAGCCTGCGTGACAGAGCAACATACTGTCACAAAAAAAGTATTTATTGGGATATAAAATATTGATACGTAAATAGGCAAATCGCTCATAAACACAGCTCTGCTTCAAGGAGAGCTTGTCATAGGGCACAGTTCGCATCATAAAACAAGGGAAAGAAATACTATTGTTACTCATATAAAAGGAAAATAAAAATATTCTTTTTAAAAATTCTATGTCTTAAGGGTAGGAAAGGATTTCTTCATTAGTCCCAGAAGGCAAAAATCACAACCGAAATCTTTGATAGATTTGATCTCATTAATGCTTCAAACTTCCTTCTAAGACACGAAAAGCAAAACAGGAATGTTCACCAGCAAAGCAGAAGATATTAGCAACAAAGACACAAAAGATTGTCAAGATTATGTAAACGAGTTCCAAAAATCAATAGAAAAATATAATTAACCCAATATGGATGGATAGTTCCCAAAAAAAGAAAAGCCACATGGCCCATAAATATGAAAAAAGTAAAGTGCTTAGACCTGCTGGTCATCAGGGAATTGCAAATAAAAATAATAATAGGAGGCCAGATGCAGTGGCTCACACCTGTAATCCTAGCCCTTGGGGTGGCCAAGGCTGGCTGATCACCTGAGGTCAGGGGTTTGAGATCAGCCTGGCCAACATGGTGAAACCCTCTCTCTACCAAAAATACAAAAATTAGCTGGGCGTAGTGGTGCATACCTCTAATCCCAGCTACTCAGGAGGCTGAGGCAAGAGAGTTGCTTGAACCCGGGAGGCAGAGGCTGCAGTGAGCCAAGATTGTGCCACTGAACTCCAGCCTGGGTGACAGAGCAAGACTCAGTCTCAAAAAACAAACAAACAAAAAAAAAAAAAAAAAAACGCTGGTGCAGTAATCCCAGCACTTTGGGAGGCCGAGGCGGGTGGATCACCTGAGGTCAGAAGTTTGAGACCAGCCTGGCCAATATGGTGAAACCCTGTCTCTACTAAAAATACAAAAAAGTAGCCAGGCATGGTAGCGGGTGCCTGTAATTCCAGCTACTCGGGAGGCTGAGGCAGGAGAATCGCTTGAACCTGGGAGGCAGAGGCTACAGTGAGCTGAGATCAGGTCGTTGCACTCCAGCCTTGGAAACGAGAGCAAAACTCCACCTCGAAAGAGAGAAAGAAAGAGAGAGAGAGAGAGAGAGAGAGAGAGAGAGGGAGGGAGGGAGGGAGGGAGGGAGGGAGGGAGGGAGGGAGGGAAGGAAGGAAGGAGGGAGGGAAGGAAGGAAGGAGGGAGGGAAGGAAGGAAAGGGAGGAAAGAAGGGAGGGAAACAACTTCACACCTAGTGATCTGACAAATATGAAAGTAGGAAAACTGAGCAAAATGTATTCCCAAAACCACTAGTGGAGTGTTAACTGGCACAGCCACTTTGGTGGTACCTACTAAAGTTGAAGATTGGTGATCCGTACAATACCATACCACCATCTGTAAGTGCATTTTTCAGAAGAATTCTCACACACAGGCATAACAAACGGAAGTATGTTCATACATCAACTTATATGAAAAGGAGACTTTTGAAATAAACACTCACCAATAGGGTAATGGTGAACTAAAATTTATTTTAGTGATAGGGGAATAGATGAACTAACTAAAATTTATTGTAGAATAGAATATCAGGCCGGGCGCGGTGGCTCAAGCCTGTAATCCCAGCACTTTGGGAGGCCGAGACGGGCGGATCACGAGGTCAGGAGATCGAGACCATCCTAGCTAATACAGTGAAACCCCGTCTCTACTACAAAAAAAAAAAAAAAATACAAAAAACTAGCCGGGCGAGGTGGCAGGCGCCTGTAGTCCCAGCAACTCCCAGCTGGAGTCCCAGCTACTCCCAGAGGCTGAGGCAGGAGAATGGCGTGAACCCGGGAGGCGGAGCTTGCAGTGAGCCGAGATCGCGCCACTGCACTCCAGCCTGGGCGACAGAGCGAGACTCCGTCTCAAAAAAAAAAAAGAGTATCATGCAGAGATTAACACATAAACTACAACTACACAAACCAACGTGGAAAAATCTCAAAACATAACATTGGATGGGCCGGGCACGGTGGCTCACAAGTGTAATCCTAGCAGTTTGGGAGGCTGAGGCGGGTGGATCACTTGAGGTCAGGAGTTCAAGAGCAGCCCGGCCAACATGGTGTCTACTAAAAACACAAAAAGTAGTTGGGTGTAGTGGCATGCACCTGTAATCCCAGCTACTCGGGAGGCTGAGGCAGGAGAACTGCTTGAACCCAAGAGGCGGAGGCTGCAGTGAGCAGAGGTCATGCCACTGCACTCTAGCCTGAGTGACAGAGGGAGACTCCGTCTCAAAAAAAGAAAAAAAAAAAAAACCACCATAATCACTGCATCCTTTTCAATCTCACACAGAAGCTTCCCACTGGAGGTTTTACATGGTGGCTTCCGGAGCTGGGGTCCTCACTGCTGGAGTTCTTTCTGTGGCTTATAATGGAAAATGGCTTTCAATTTCAGATATTCATTTTTATATACATGGAAAGTCTACTTTCTAGACACTTATCTCTGAAGATAATTTTGATGTTTGTCACAAATAAGTTGTAAACTAAAATTAGTTCACAATATTGACATTTTCTGAGGATTCTAATTCAGTACTCTAATAGAAAATGTGTTTGCCATTCAAACCAGTACAACACTGCAAAGCTTCTAATATAAATGTGTTCCAAATTACCCCCAAATTTAGTGGCTTAAAGCAAATGACAACCCTTATTTTGCTCACAACTCTATAATTTAGGCAGGACTAAGTGGGATTAGCTTGTCTCTGCTCCACTCGGAATCAGCAGGGATGGCTTGGAGACTGGTGGCTGGAATTATCCAAAGACTTGTTCACTCATATGTCTAGTAGCTGATGCTGGCTCCTGGCTGAGACCTCAGCTGGAGCTTCTGGCTGGAACATCTCCACATGGCATCTCCTTGTTGCCTGGGCTTCCTCATAGCATGGTGGCTGGGTTCCAGGGGCAAGAATCCTGAGAGACAGAGCCAGGCTCACATCATCTTTTATGACCTAATCTTGGAAGTCACATAACATCGTCTCTCCCACATTCTCTTTTTTTTTTTTTTTTTTTTTTGAGATGGAGTCTCACTCTGTCACCTAAGCTTGAGTGCAGTGGCACCATCTCAGCTCACTGCAACCTCTGCCTCCTGGGTTCAAGTGATTCTCCTGCCTCAGTCCTCCAAGTAGCTGGGATTATAGGTGCCTGCCACCATGCTCGGCTACTTTTTATGTTTTAATAGAGATGGAATTTCACCGTGTTGGCCAGGTTGGTCTTGAACTCCTGACTTCAGGTGATTCGCCCACCTCCACCTCCCAAGGTGCTGGGATTACAGGCGTGAGCCACCGCACCCAGCCCATTTCTCCCACATTCTATTGGGGTTTCCTGGGCAAGAATCCTGAGAGAGACAGCCAGGCTCACAGCACCTTTTACGACCTAATCTTGGAAGTTCCATAACATAATTTCTCCCACATTCTATTGGTCAAGCAGTTGCAAAGTTCAGGGACCAGAAATATTGCAGTGTGCATTTTTGGAAAATACAACATCGTCAGACAGAGTGGTGGTGAGCCATCCATCCATTCTCCTCCAACCCAATAATTTTAGGAAAGGACCTTTGAGTGTGTGCATGTGTGTGTGCGTGTGTGTTTGTGTGTGACCATACTCCTGTTTTGAGTTAATTATCGTTTCGGTTGCTGCTATTTTTTAAATTCTAAATCATAATTTTATACATTACCCACATTAGTGTGGGTCCATAGTTATCAGTTTAGTTTGCTGAAGGTTAACCCTTAAGCCCATGCTGCTTAATCATGCATATTTATATTAATAATATTTGGTATATAAATTTATAATAATTGGAAATTAAGACATGTCTACAAGGTATTTTGAATATAAAGCGTCAATAGATGTGTGGATAATCATCACCCTGAATGAATGTACTCAAGTAATGATTGACGTGCTATCAATGAATTCATGCTCTTTTTTTTTTTTTTTTTTTTTTTGAGACAGAGTCTTTCTTTGTCACCCAGACTAGAGTGTAGTGGTGCAATAGCCGCTCACCACAACCTCCCGCTCCTGGGTTCAAGAGATTCTCCTACCGCAGACTCCTGAGTAGCTGGAAGTACAGGCGTGTACCACTGTGCCCAGCTAATTTTTGTGTTTTTAGCAGAGATGGGGTTTCACCATGTTGGCCAGGCTGGTCTTGAACTCTTGACCTTAGTTGATCTACGTGCCTCGGCCTCCCAAAGTGCTTGGATTACACACATGAGCCACCATGCCCAGCCGAATTCATGCTATTTAAGTAACTTGCAATCCATTACCAAGGTAAGTGTAATGAAAGTATGTTTAAATTTATAAGGCATTTTATAAAGTAAATGTATACATTCATGTTTTTGTTTAGCTTTTCTAATAATTGTTAGAGTGAATTATTTTCTTACTTGAAACAGGAATGAGAGGAACTGAGATAATGTTTTTCTACTCAAGGGGCCCCAGGTGCTTAATAAAGTCTGCTAAACTGAACCAAAATTGAAAACTCGTTCATTCATTCATTTATTAACTCCTGTATTCACCCAATACGCTGACTGAACTGTTGAGGAAGGTGAAAGAGAGGAGGGAACCAACGATGACCTCAAGGTTTCAGACTTGGGCGACTGAGTCACTAGTGGTGTTTTTTCTAAGATGGAGAAGGCAGGAGGAGGGTTAGATATTAACCTCTCCAGGAGTGTGACCTCACTGTCTGTATAGTGGAAGCACATTCTGTTGGGGTGCCAGGGGCAATAATCCTGAGACAAAGAGCCAGGCTCACAACACCTTTTCTGAGCCAATCTTGGAAGTCCCATGACATCGTTTCTCCCACATTCTATCAGCCAAGGCAGTTGCAAAGTGCAGGTACAAGAAATATTGCAGGGTGCATTTTTGGAAAACACACAGATACCCAGAATGGTGATCTACACATTCCCCACCAACCCAACAATTTTATGAAAGGATCTTTGAGAGAGAGAGAGAAAGAGAGAGAGTGTGTGTGTGTGTGTGTGTGTGCGTGCACACGGGTCTATGTGCCCTATCAACCTTCCCCTCTGGTTGCTGTTTAGATCTTAAGATCTTCCTATGCTGATGAGGCGCCAACACTTGCCATACTTTAGATGATTCTAAAGTATGGGCTTGGGTTATCAATAGCTTCCTTTATCGATCAGTAGTATGGACCAGGGAATCATAAGAAGAGCATGGAGAAAACCAATGATTCTGCACTTAACCCAACAAAATAGACCTTTTACAAACACATCTACATGACAACATATACTGTTGCTGGACTTGGTGAATGGTATATGTGATTTGACCTCACTTTGCAATAGTAAGAATGGGCTACACTGACCCATCCTCTTGTCCATTTATTCACCCAAGGTATGTAAATATTGTAAAAACCGAGGAGATGGAAAGGGCATGGCTGACTGTACCTCAACAGGACTGAACTCACTTTCTTAGACTCACGAGCACCCATCTTCCACCTGCAAAATGAACCATGAAGGAAGAAGTTCAAATTCCCATCAAGGTGCACTTTCCTGACCACCACTTTCCGGCCCATTTACTTTAAAATCCCAGGATACCAACACTTTGATATCTTTGGAGACTGGCAATCCATTCATTCTACTACTTTTTCATTGTCTGTCACCTTTCTCAGGTCCTCACTTCCCTCCACACAGTTTAGATCCACTTGTTCTTCAGTATAATGGCTCCTTTCCAAACACCTCTTCTGCCCATCTCCCATGGCAAAGCTACTCAACTGGGATATGCCATTTCTCATTGAATTCAACCATTCACCTCTCTTGTGCCTGTCCTTAGGCAGCTGAGCACTGCTAGAAAAGAAATGCCACAATTATGCTATAAATTTGTGATCATGTATTTCTTTTTTTTAATTATTATTATACTTTAAGTTCTAGGGTACACATGCCACAACATACAGGTTTGTTACATAGGTATACATGTGCCATGTTGGTTTGCTGCACCCATCAACTTGTCACACGTTATGTTTATTGTGGCGCCATTCACAATAGCAAAGGCTTGGAACCAACCCAAATGTCCATCAATGATAGACTGGATTAAGAAAATGTGACCATGTATTTCAAATCAGTGATCAACACAGACCAACGACCCTGCCTATATCCTGTCAATTCCCCCTTCTCACTGTCTGAGATGCCATCACGACTCCTTCCTTGTCAAACCTCCAAAATACCTCCTACCAGCTCGGCTGACTGCATCACCTTGTGGTTTTTGCTAAATAGGAATTATCAGATAAGAACAACTTCCCTCTTCCATGATCAAATCCAGCTGTCTTCTGACACTCATGCCCACATATTCTGCCACTCATTCGGTGGGGATGAATTGTCACTGATGCTATCAAAAGCCACTTGAGCCCTACATTCCCTTCCCTTTCACCCACTCAATGACTTTATTACTATAGTCACTGATATAGTTTGGACGCTTGTCCCCACCCAAATCTCATGTTGAATTGTAATCCCCAATGTTGGAGGTGGGGCCTGGTGGGAGGTGTTAGATCAAGAGGTTGGATTGCTCATGAATGACTTGGGCCATCCGCTTGGTGATAAGTGAGTTCTGGCCAGGCACAGTGGCTCACACCTGTAATCTCAGCACTTAGAGGGGTGTGGGGAAAAGAAAGAGCGATCAGACTCTTACTGTGTATATATAGAAAGAAGTAGACATAAAAGACTTCATTTTGTTCTGTATTTGAGATGCTGTTAATCTGTGACCCCACCCCCAATCCTGTCCTTGCAAGGGACATGTGCTGTGGTGACTCAGGGTTTAACGGATTTGGGCTGTGCAGGGTGTGCTTTGTTAAATGAGTGCCTGAAGGCAGTTTGCTGGTTAAAAGTCATCACCATTCTTTTAATCTCAAGTACCCAGGGACACGTAGACTGCAGGGACCTCTGCCTAGGAAAGCTAGGTATTGTCCAAGGTTTCTCCCCATGTGATAGTCTGAAATATGGCCTCATGGGAAGGGAAAGACCTAATCATCCCCCAGCCTGACACCCATGAAGGGTCTTATACTGTTCCTAGTATAAGAGGAAAGAAGGTCTCTTGGCAGTTGAGATAGAGAAAAGCATCTGTCTCCTGCCCGTCCCTGGGCAATGGAACATCTCGGTGTAAAACCCGATTGTATGTTCTATTTACTGAGAAAGGAGAAAACCGCCTTAGGGCTGAAGGTGGGATGTGCTAGCGGCAATGCTGCTCTTTATGCACTAAAAAGGTTTGTGGAGATGTTTGCATATGCATATCAAGGCACAGCACTTTTCCTTAAACTTATTCATGTCACAGAGATCTTTATTCATATGTCTTACTGCTGACCTTCTCCCTACTATGATCCTATTATCCTGTCACTTCCCTTTTCTAAGATGGTAAAGATAATGATCAATAAATACTGAGGGAACTCAGAGACCGGTGCCGGTGCGGGTCCTCTGTATGCTGAGCGCAGGTCCCCTGGGCCCACTTTTTCTTTCTCTATACTTAGTCTATCTGTGTCTCATTTCTTTTCTCAAGTCTCTCATTCCACCGAACAAGGAACGCCCACAGGTGTGGAGGAGCAGGCCACCACTTCAGAGGGGGCCGAGGCGGGTGAAGCACCTGAGGTCAGGAGTTCAAGACCAGCCTGGCCAGCTTGGCGAAACCCCATCTTACTAAAAATACAAAAATTAGCTGGGCGTGGTGGAGGGCACCTGTAATCCCAGCTACTTGGGGGGCTGAGGCAGGAGGCTGAGCCAAGATAATGCCATTGCACTCCAGCCTGCGTGACAGAGCAAGACTTCGACTCAAAAAAATAAAAAAAATAATAAAATTGTGGGGCACCCCCACCTCTCTGTCTCTCTCCCTCTCTGGCTCTCTCTATCTCTTCTGCCTTCACCATGTGATGTACCTGCTCCCCCTCTGCCTTCCCCAATAACTGGAAACTTCTTGAGGTCTCCCAGAAACAGATGCTTCCATATTTCCTGTATAGCCTGCGGAACTATGAGCCAATGAAACCTCTTTTCTTTATAAGTTACCCAGTCTCAGGTATTTCTTTATACCAATGCAAGAACAGCCTAATACAGTTACCCACTATCTTTCTGTAGCTTCAACTGATACCTCTGTCCTAAATCATAGAAACATGTTTCATTATCTTCAATTGAAAGATACCCTATCCTGATTCCACATTTCCTACCAACTCTTGGCCCATTCTCAGCTACTCTTCATGATAAAATTTGACTGGGCGCGGTGGCTTATGCCTGTAATCCCAGCGGTTTGGGAGGTAGAGGCAGGTAGATCACCTGAGGTCAGGAGTTCAAGACCAGCCTGGCCAACATGGCAGAAACCCATCTCTACTAAAAATACAAACATTAGCTGGGCGTGATGGTGTGCACCTGTAGTCTCAGCTACTGGGGAGGCTGAAGCAGGAGAATTGCTTGAACTTGGGAGACTGCAGAGAGCAGAGATGGCACCACTGTACTCCAGCCTGAGCAACAGAGTGAGAACCTATCTCAAAAAAAAAAAAAAAAAAAACCTTTGTACTGGCTGCCTCTTCCTCCTCACCTCTCATTCTTTCCTAAGTCAGTCAAAATGATCTTCATGTAATTCAGCCCCATGTTGTTTTGTAGGTCAAGAGACTGAGATCCATTCAGTAATCCTTGTGCAGGATTCCCGCAGCTCATCTGTGGCAAAGTGAAGCCCAGAACTCTGGAAGCTGAATTCCTATTTCTTTCAAGATGTTCTCCACCCGCCTCCAACATCTTTTATCTCACCCCTATCCTGCTGATTTCACTTAATCAAAACTGACCTTAGAAGAGCTTCTCAACTCATATTTCCCTAAAGTATTCCCAGATGAGCCAATGCCTGCCATCTTCAGCTCCTCCCCAGTCCACGCCCAAGTTCAGACATTTCTTCTTCTCCACACCGGTTCCTCAGGTATCTGGACACATGAGAAAGGCAGAAATGTGAAAGTGCCAATCACATGATCTTCAACATCCCTTGTTTCCTCAAGCTCCAATTGAGTAAATCATATCTGCAATTTAACTCTTAATCAAGAGGCCCTTCAGTCTGACTTCAGAGACTTACTTTATGGCTCTTTGTATGTCAGGTATGAAAACGAAGGATGTCTTACTTGCTTCACAGGGATGCTCCCACATGGTAAATCACAGGGGCATGGCAGTGAAAGGAGACTGTGTTTTAGGAAATGAAAGGCAAAGGGAAGGACCTGGCTTATTGCAGGCAGGGAGAGAAGAGGGAACAGAAGGCAAAAGCCGGAAGCTCAGGTGTTTGCAAAATGTGCTGCTGGAATCCAGGCTGACACCAAGGAAAGAGGTATTTCACCCTCGATGTTTACTCGCTGACAGTCCTGGGGCAAATGAGTGCAGCTTTTAAAGGCCAGGAACTCTCCAGTTAGAGAACAGAGGCCTCAACTTCACAACCAGAGGGAAGAATCTAGCTGACCCCTGCCCATTTCAGTCTGCTAAGCCTGTTTTTTTTTTTTTTTTTTTTTTGAGACGGAGTCTCGCTCTATCGCCCGGCTGGAGTGCAGTGGCCGGATCTCAGCTCACTGCAAGCTCCGCCTCCCGGGTTTACGCCATTCTCCTGCCTCAGCCTCCCGAGTAGCTGGGACTACAGGCGCCCGCCACCTCGCCCGGCTAGTTTTTTGTATTTTTTTAGTAGAGACGGGGTTTCACCGTGTTCGCCAGGATGGTCTCGATCTCCTGACCTCGTGATCCGCCCGTCTCGGCCTCCCAAAGTGCTGGGATTACAGGCTTGAGCCACCGCGCCCGGCCCTAAGCCTGTTTATTATGGCATCATTCATACATTTAAGATTACCTTGATGTAGGTTTTTTTTTTTTAATCTTAATTTTCTTGAGACAGGGTGTTACTCTGTTGCCCAGGCTGGAGTGCAGTGGTGCCATGATGGCTCACTGTAACCTCCACCTCCTGGAGTCAAGCAATCCTCCTACCTCAGCCTCTCGAGTAGCTGGGGCCACAGGCACACACTACCATTCCTGGCTAATATTTTGTATTTTCTTTTTTTTTTTTGGTAGAGATGGGAGTCTTGCTATGTTGCCCAGGCTGGTCTTGACCTCCTGGACTCAAGCCATCTTCCCACCTCAGCCTCGCAACATGCTGGGATGGCAGGCATGAGACACTGTACATGGCCAATGTAGGTAATTTTAGATGAACTTATCCCTCCCTGCACTGGGCTTGGGTTATCGATTGCTAAGATGCTTCCTTTATCAAACAGTGGCATGGACCATGGAATCATAAGAAGGGCATGAAGAAAATATAGGTAAAAATGTAGATTCCGGGTATCCCCTAAGGTAGCTTAGTCTGCCTCCTGACTCCTCATCATTAATTGCTTCTGCCTTTTTATTCCCTCTGTTGCCCAGGCTGGAGTGCAGAGGTATAATCTTGGCTCATGCAACCTCCACCTCCCAGGTTCAACCAGTTCTCCTGCCTCAGGCCCTGACTAGCTGGGACTACAGGCATGTGCCACCAAGCCCAGCAAATTTTTGTATTTTTAGTAGAAACGGGATTTCACCATGTTGGCCAAGCTGGTTTCGAACTCCTGACCTCAGGTGATCAGCCCTCCTCGGCCTCCCAAAGTGCTGGGATTACAGGCATGAGCCACCACATCCGGCCACCCTTTTTAGATTTTATTGATCAAGCCAGAAAGCCTCTCTGTCTTTTTTGGGTCCTCAGAGCTCCCAGTCTCCTTTTGTTTGTCCTAATTAGTGGAGAGATGGGAGAAAGTGCTCCTATAGAAGCTTCTTCAGGTAAAACTACTTTTTTAACTAACCAGTCTTTCAGTTAGGAATAATACTGGTTGCATGAAACAGACACCCAACCTATACAGGCAGAACAAAATTACATTTTCTTTTTCTCATACAACTAGGAGTGAAGAGGTAGGCTTTTCTGGGGCTGGTGCTATAGCTCTGTGATGCCATCAGAGGCCCTAGTTTCTGCTTACCTTTCTGCTCAGTCATGCCTTAGTGAGTGCTTCTTGCCTCATGGACACAATATGGTTGCTGTACCTCCTACATCATGTCTAAGTTTCAGGAAGGCATAACAAAGTTCTGCTGGTCTTGAATGAGCTCTGAGTTCAACTGGCTAATGATAGTCTCACTCCCATGCTTGACAGTTGGCTGGGTATCAGCCAAGGTGACCAGGGTTAGAGCGCTATGTGACTCTCATGATCCAACACGCTAACCTGGACTATTTCACATACTAGTGGTCACATTTTCCCGAGACAGGACAATCTCCAATGTGCAAGCACTATTCAAGCTTCTGCCTGCATCTCATTAGCCAACATCCCATTGGCCAAAGCCAATCACAGTGTCGATGTGAGGATGGCATGGATGCGGGGATGAGAAGAATTTGTAGCCATTTTTGCAATCTACTTCACTATCTTGAAGAAATTTACATCATAACCAGCTATACCTGATGTAGCCTACTTTGTTCCACAGAAATAAACTAGCAATAAGAAAAATTTTAATTTAAAATATTTTATTTACTTATACACATATCTTTCTTTGCAAATGCATTCTCTTTATTCTAAGATAAAACACATAATGAGAGTAATAATAGAGCTTTGTGGGGGAAAAACATGTTGTTGTCCCTACTAAACACCAATTTTGGAAGAATTAAGCAGATTTTGTCAAAGCATGTCCCTGTTTGCGCAATTCTTCTAAACACTTTTGTGTCTCATGTCAAGTTCCAAAGAGATAGCACCTTTTAATTTCATACTTTGTGAAAATGTTAAGATTTTCATTATCAAAGACTAAGAACACGCTCAATTCTTACAGCCACGTGTCTGTGTTGGCATGGTGCCTACACAGTCACAGATGCTGGTGCTTGCCAGAGAGGTCACAGAAAAATCACACCCAATGGACTCTTGGGGAAGTATGTTTCATCAGTTTAATCTGTTTATATGGCTCGATGAGGACTTTTGGAAGTGGTGGGCAGTGATACAGGGAAGCTGATGAGGAGTTTGGGTTAATGTGAAGAAGCTTATAGCCTGGCTGGTAGTCTGGGATGCCCAAAGTTTCCATGGCAGCCCCCTGGTGAGGTGATATGTCCAGTGTCATCTGTACATCCAGGCTTTTAGTTCACCTGGTGTATTAGTCTATTTTCACACTGCTGATAAAGACACACCCGAGACTGGGTAATTTATAAAGGAAAGAGCTTTAATGGACTCACAGTTCCACATGGCTGAGGAAGCCTCACAATCATGAGGTGGAAGGCGAAGGGGAAACAAGACACATCTTACATGGTGGCAAGCAAGAGGGCGTGTGCAGAAGAACTGCCCTTTTATAAAACCATCAGCTCTCCTAAGACTTACACACTGTCATGAGAACAGCTGGGGAAAAACCTGCACCCATGATTCAATCACCTCCCACAGATTCCCCCCCATGACATGTGGGGATTATTACAATTCGAGGTGAGATTTGGGTGGGGACACAGAGCCAAACCATATCACCTAGTCTAGGTAGATGGCGATGGCGAGGGCACTGGGAGTTACCATCTTGTTCTGGCCAATGATATTCCTAGGCCAGTCAATCTCCCTGAGGATTAGCATGCATTTTCTTTTTCCTGCATGGTCAGGAAGAAGTCCTGCCCTCTGACTTTACCAAAGTTGGCCATGGCTAAAGAGGGGGAGGAGGCCAGGCACGGTGGCTCAAGCCTATAATCTCAGCACTTTGGGAAGCCAAGGCAGGCAGATCACTTGAGGTCAGGAGTTTGAGACCAGCCTGGGCAACCTGATGAAACCCGATGTCTAACTAAAAATACAAAAATTAGCCTAGTGTGGTGGTGCACACCTGTAATCCCAGCTACTCAGGAGACTGAGGCACGAGAATTGCTTGAACCCAGGAGGTGGAGGTTGTAGTGAGCTGAGATCGCGCCACTGCACTCAAACCTAGGTGACAGAGTGAGACTCCATCTCAAAATAAATAAATAATAAAAATAAAGAGGGGAGGAGTAGGTGCAGTGAGGGAGGGAAACTCAGAGGGTTCTACTGGGGGCTCCCACCACTCCAGAAAGTTCCCTCCAGCCTGACCATTTATTCCTTTAAGAAATCTCTTGGAGCCAGGCATGGTGACTCATGCCTGTAATCTCAGCTCTTGGGGAGGCTGAGGCAGGAGGATCATTTGAACCCAGGAGTTAGCGACCGGGCTGGGAAACATAGTGAGACCCTCATCTCTACAAAAAAAAAAAAAAAAAAAAAAAAAACCGGGTGTGGTGGTGCATGCCTGTAATTCTAGCTACTCGAGGGGCTGAGGTGGGAAGATGGCTTGAGCCCAGGAAGTCGTGGCTACAGTGAGCTGAGACCACACCACTGCACTCCAGCCCAGGTAACAGAGCAAGACCCCGTCTCAAAATAAATAAATAAATAAAATAAACAAAAAAGAAATCTCCTGGGAAAGAAAATGTATCCCCAGGTTTACCCCTCACTCTGCTTTCTTCCAAGCTAACACTTCAGACAGGGTTGATGCTCAAAATATTAACCACTGACCAGGAGGGATTCCCAACCAAGCTCATCAGAGAGTGGCAGTGGAGCTATAGCTGTGTGTCTGACTGAGCACCCAACCTTGCCTGCAGGCAAGGATAGGGACTGGGGAAAACCACAGTGGAAGTCTATCCTATAAGGGCTGGGAGTGCAGATAGTCGATATTTTAGTCGATACTTGTAAAGCAGCGCTAGACATCATCATTTGCATATTTGTAAATGAAGAGGTGTAATGTAAGTATGTTCCACCCAACAATGACATCTAATCCCCTACGTTGCTCCTGTGCTGCCGGTGACCTTTCTGAGATGGATGAACACAGTTGACCTCCCCAGCACCGTGGCTTCAAGAGTGGGGAGATTGCCGCTTCCATTTTGACACTTCCTCCAGCATGTAGGAAAGCTTTTACAGAATTCTCCATAGTAAAGCTGAGACTAGGCCTGTCTGAGACTCTGGGGAAGGTTTGGGGAAAATATACAGAGAGAGCAACACAGATAAAAGCCTACTGTGAGTATGCAAAACCATCCTGACTTGCCCGTAGCTTGCTATCCTGTGACCAGAGCACTCGGCCCCACCAGTGGAAATGTGTCCAGAGTCCCCAAGCCCTGGAGCTCAGGCTAAGCTCATTTCTTCTCTTTCCTTTTCTTTCTTTATTTTTGTTTTGTTTTGCTTTTTTTGTTTGTTTGCTTGCTTGTGTGTTTGTTTGAAGATAAAGTCTTGCTCTGTTTCCCAGGCTGGAGTGCAGTGGTGCAATCTTGGCTCACTGCAACCTCCACCTCCCAGGTTCAAGTGATTCTTCTGCCTCAGCTCCCAAATAACTGGGATTACAGGTGCGTGCTAAAATTAGCCATACCTGACTAATTTTCTTTTCTTTCTTTTTTTTTTTTTTTTTTTTTTTTTTAGTAGAAGTGGGGTTTCACCAGGTCTGCCAGGCTTGTCTTGAACTCCTGGCCCCAATTGATCTGCCTGCCTTGACCCCCCAGAGTGCTAGGATTACAGGCATGAGCCACTGTGCCCAGACCCCAGGTTCATTTCTATCTCTAGAGCAAGGCAGACACTTTCTCCCTCAAATCAGGGGTCTGTTTTCTGATTCCTGATTCCTTCTTGCCATATAGCTGATCTCTTCCCAGGATGACTGAAGGTGGGACCCTCTGCTCACTTAAAAGGAAATTCAACTCCTATCCTCTAGAGAATGGTCTGCCCCTAAGGCCCTTGCGAGAAAAATCACACCCCAGTGCTATATCAGTTCAATTTCCAAAATTTGGGTCATTTGTTCTAAGTTTGGAGAGCAACAGGTAGCTACAGCAGGCTCAGTCTACTTCCTATTCAAATTATCTTCATTAAGGTTCAAAATGCCTTAGAGGTGCTCCAATCTTACCTATTCTTTACCCCCTTATCCCATGCTCCCTTACTCAATTCTCATACTCTGCTTCCAGTCACCCAATACACCCAAGTCCAGAGCCTCATGATTTCATGCTTTAGAACCTATGACTCTCACCCAGTAGTTTTCACCCTGCCCTGTCACAAGCCAGGAGTCATGGACATGTGTGTGATCTATAGGTGCTTACTCTGCAGCCTCTGTGAATCAGATGATTAGAAAAGCGAGGGCTAAAAATCAACCAAACATATTGTGGGGGAGTGAAAATGTGAGTCTCCAAAGATGGTCCAAAGTAACTGGCAGGGCAGGACGGTGAGCAAATGCAGCATCTCCTGGGTCCCAGGTAACAGTTGTCTGCAAATCCAAAGGTACCAACTGATCAATAGAAAACAGGAAGATAGTGATAGACATACAGCACTCTGGCTTCCAGCAACCGCACTCCTGACTGCAGATCCTCCTTAAAATACCACCAGCATTACCTGTTGATGAAGCAACACTAGGTTTATTGATCTGTTGCGGTCAGAGAGAAGCATCATCTTAGCAGAGAGTCTCAGAAGCAACACAAAAGTCAGAAGCAAATATTTATAAGACTCAGGAGTCTGGGCTTAAGAGACTTCAGGTGGGCCTTTCAATGTGGCAATCTTACTGGCATTGCGACAAATTCATGTTGTAATAATTTAGAATTGATGGGCACAGAGAGTCCGGATAAGAATACAGTTATTTGATCATCAAGCTTGTATTAGTCATTTTCACACTGCTATAAAGATACTATCTGAGACGGGGTAGTTTATAAAGGAAAGAGATTTAATTGACTCACAGTTCTGCATGACTGGTGAAACTTCAGGAAACTTACAATTACGGTGGAAGGGGAAGCAGGCAGTTCTTCACAAGGCAGCAGGAGAGAGAAGAGAGAGCATGTACAGGAGGAAATGTCAAACATTTATAAAGCCATCAGATCTCATGAAAACTCTCTCACTATCACAAGAACTGCATGAGGGAAACTGCCGCCATGATCCAATCACCTCCTACTAGGTCTCTCCCTCAACACCCGGGAATTACAATTCGAGATGAGATTCGGATGGGGACACAAAACCAAACCATATCAGAGCTGTTTTGCCCCAAGGGGAAAACTATTGCTTTAATAAATTGGTTTTCAGAAATTTTCTGATATGAGTAGTGAAGATATTTATTGGTTTATGGTCTTATCTTTCTTAGCAAGAATTTCCTGGACCAGTTTAATAAAGTCATATTAACACACAGATAGTCTCAGTTCTCAGTACAGATAGTTGAGCTTTGTATATGCAGGCGGTCTCAATTCTCAACACTCAACCAGAATATAGCCCTGCTCCAAGGGTGACTAGAGGCCTACCTGTATCCTGAGAACACAAGACTGGTTGAGAGTCCTTCATATTCACCAGTCACCAGGCTTTGAACAATGCAGGCCTAAATATGTACAGAGAGTGCAGTAAGCTCTCTCAGGAAAAAAAAAAAAAAAAAAAAAAAAGAACATCCTTTGGTTGCCTGAGAGACAGGCCTGACATCCTGAAGACAAGTGGTGACCTAGGGCACTCTGCAATATCCCAGTCTTGATCTAAGACTTTCAGGGAAATAAATGTTGGCAGTGACTGCCTAAGTTCTGTCCAGAGGAAGGAATGTCTTATCACATGGGTTTTGAATGTGATGGTCTCACTGGCAAAAGTGCCCCCTTACAGACATGACTCAGCAAGCTGTCAGACCCTGAAGCCATTAAACTTTCAAGATCACATAATTAAAAACCTCTCTGTTTAGGTTCCATGCTCCACGGGAGACCTCCCAATGGTTATATGGCTCCTCACCGAGCTTGCCTCCAGGGAAAGAACGTGATGCAGGAAGTCTCTTAAGTGTCCAATTTCTCAGCAGTTGTAGTTCCCATGGTGACCTTTAAAACTGGCATTCTGGTTTTACACTTCAGACTCTGCTGTCTCAGTGAGTCACTTTCTAAGAGATGGATCTGCAATTGCTGTGCAAATAAATTGCATTTCTGGACCTGAAAGACTGAAAGCTAGATTTTGAGTGGTGTAGAATGCATCCTGAAGCTACCTGGATTTCTGCTAGTGAAACTCAGACCTCGAAGCTCACCTGTCCAAGCAGTGAAGCTTACACTGTCATTCATTAATCACCATATCCCTTTCTTTAAATGGGAAAATATATGCTAACTTCAAAATTGGTAACATACAAAGGAATATTTAGGGCACAATCCCTTGTGCAACTTGGAAACTACTGATAAAGAAATGAACAAGATTCCAGGTCAAGATCACAGACTGCATGAATGCATGAAGCCCTCCTCCCTCCGAAACCACATAGGAATACTCCATAATGTACATGGTTTTTACAAAATTTGAAATGCATAGCTAAGCCCAAAAGCAAGAATGAGTACCTGCAGGTACCAGAAACATTGCAATGAGTAGGAGTTGAAACCGTTTGGCCATGGGAGTAGCTAAACCAGATATATGCCTGTGTGGGTAGAGGTTTTAAAGCCTCCATGGAGGAAGGAGTTGAAGCCAAGTCTCCACATTTGGCACAGGAGCAGAAACTGAACCCCTTAGCAGAAGCCAGTCACCAGTAAACGTCTTTCCTGTCCTTGAAATGAAATTAGAAGAACTTTGTCAGTGACTCAAACCAATAGCCTTTAAGAAGTAGAACCCCTCAACCTCTCAACTGGCCCTGCCTGAGACTGTGAGATCAGAATTCTTAACCTGACTGCCTACAAGGCACAAACAAAAAAAAAAAAATGAAGCTAGATGCAAATGTAAAACTTTGGCCCTGAGATTTTCTTCATAGCCCCAATAGAAGGAATTATGAAAATTCTCATGGAAGAGTCTCTGCAAGCCAGAGTATTTGCTACAGGTGTAAAAAATGGTTCATGCTGAAGATACAGTCCAGACAGCATTTGAAGACATCAAATGCTATAGGACATCATCAGCAAACAATAAAAGGCCATAAAGAAACCATAAATAATAAATCAATGAGAGTGGAACTTTAAAATAAGTTTACTTGAAATATCCATATGTGGAGAAAGAAATAGAGTCTATGAGGCATGAAAAAGACATAATGAAAACAAAAAAAAGGTAGATTTGAAAAAGGAACTACTGGAAATTGTAGAAGTAAAAAAAAATACAGTGATTTGAGAAACATATGCAATGGAGAGTTTAAACAGATGACTAGAGCTAGCCAAAGAGAGAATTGGTGAACTGAAATACACAGCTGGGCAATCTCCCAAAATAAGGCACACATATATATATACACATATACAAGCTGTTTTGACCTTAGCTATGCAATTTGAATTTTGTAAAAACCATATGCATTATGCAGTATATATGCATACACACACAAATAGAAAAGAAAAATGGAAAAAATAACTATAAGCTCCAAGATACATAAAAGGAGAATTCTAAAAGGAGTAGGGAGAGAGAGTAAGTGTAGCAATTGGAAGGTGTTAGGCTACAAGTAATAGAAAGTTCAACCAACAGTGACTTACAGAAGAGGATTATTTCTGACCCACAGCAAGAAGTCTTGGGGAAGAGGCTGTCCAGATCTAGAGCAGCAGCTCACCCCTTCCCAAATATAAACAAACAAATAAATAAGCAAATAAATTCTAGGTAGATTAAAAATACAAACATGAGAGATAAACCTGAAAGTCATTACAAGAAAATATTGGAAAATAATTTTATGACCTACAGTAGAGATTTCTACATAGTGTTTAAACAGAAAAAAAAAAAAATCATAGCTTAAATAGATCAAAAATTGTTTTGGAATCCTACTTCAGGCAAAATTAAAAGCAACAGATTTGGGGGAAATGTTCACAGTCCACATAACCAGCAAAAATTAGTATCCAGAGTTTCTGTAGATTATAAAGGTAAAGATAAACAAAGCAACTACAAATGGGAGCAAAGGATAGGAAAATGCAATCCAGAAAGAAGGGATGGCCCTGAGTGGGTAATAACAAATCGAGCCGTATTCATCCTCGTGTCACTGGTGGTCAGGGAAGCGCAAATTAAAACTATGAGATAAAATCACACAATATCAAATGTTAATGAGAATGTGATGAAATGTGAAGTGGAAACTTTAAGCCTCACTAGAGCAGAGGGGCTGTAACAGAATATATCCCCTTGGGAGAGCAATCTGGCAAAGTCTGCTAAAACTTAAACTTAATAATTACTTGTACGCTTATGCTAAAGAGATTTTCTCATGAGCACTCAAAGGTTATACATTTCTAAGAAATTTTTTAGCAATCTTGTTAATAGTAGCAATAAATTAGAAAGAATAATTTTTATCAAAAATAAAAGTTTAAATACATTTCAGTATCTCCCAACATAAAAGTGCTCATTGTTAAATTAATTAAATTGAGGTGCATCAAGTGGATAGCTACCATAAACCAAACCATGAATGA
Source organism: Trachypithecus francoisi (assembly GCF_009764315.1). NCBI lineage: Eukaryota > Metazoa > Chordata > Mammalia > Primates > Cercopithecidae > Trachypithecus > Trachypithecus francoisi. The sequence goes on along the minus strand of NW_022681469.1, from coordinate 120,666,640 downwards.
AAAGAGTTGCAGGGCCGAGCATAGTAGCTCACATCTGTAAATCCCAGCACTTTGGGAGGCCAAGGTGGGAGGATCTCTTGAGCCCAGGAGTTTGAGACCAGCCTGGGCAACACAGAGAAGCCTCATCTCTATCGAAAACACAAAAATTAGCCAGGCGTGGTAGCACATGCCTGTAATCCCAGCACTTTGGGACTTTGGAAGGCCAAGGCAGGCAGATCACTTGAGGTCAGGAGTTTGAGAACAGCCTGGCCTACATGGTGAAGCCTGTCTCTACTAAAAATACAAAAATTAGCCAGGTGTGGTGGCACACACCTGTAATTCCAGCTACTCGGGAGGTTGAGTCAGGAGAATTGCTTGAACCTAGGAGGCAGAGGTTGCAGTGAGTCGAGATAGCACCGCTACACTCCAGCCTGGGCAACAGAGTAAGACTCCGTCTCAAAAAAATATATATATATATATATTATATATATATATTTATATATATATATATATATATATATATTTATATATATATATTTAATATATATTATATATATATTTATATATATTTATATATATATTTATATATATTTATATATATTTATATATACTATATATATTTATATATATATATATGAGATAGTGTTTACTCCTCGAGAAAAAGGGTAATGATACTAAGAAGGGATAAATATGGAACTTCAAATTTACCTTTCATTTTTTAAAAGATCTAAAACCATTATGCTAAAACCTCTAGTTTTTGATTGTGGGTGCTAGGGACATTATAATTTGTTAAATTATTCTCCATGTTTTCTCAATTTTCAATCTTTCTAGATTTTAAAAAATAGTGGGAAAGTTTTAAAAACACATTTGCCTATTTTTTTTTAATTTTTTGTAGAGATGCAGATCTTGCTAAGTTGCCCAGGCTAGTCTCAAACTCCTGGAATCAAGCAATCTGGTTACCTTGGCCTCCCAAAATGCCAGGATTACAGGCCTGAACCACTGCACCTGGCAGGCTAATGTGCTTTTTAAACGATTTTGCCTTTGAAGGTTCACAAACAAAGAATTAAGTACAAAGATGCCAAAGAAGCAAAATCCTCCTGTAATCACCAAATATGTGTTCCGTCATTTGCTATATCAAAATAAATCATGTGGTTCAACCTTTCTTGTTGGGAATTCAGAATGTTGCCTGAGAAATCTCTCCCCAACCTGCAAACAAACGATTTATTTTATTAAGTAAAAACCGAGCCTATGAGAGGAGACAGAATGGGACCAGGGAAAGGAGAAGTTGCAACATACTGATGAATTGCCATTTCGTCTCGGTGAGTTCACTCTACTCTTGTTTTTATGCTAGAAAGGGGTTTCCAATAAATTATTCAGGCTAAAGCATCTTTCCTGTCTGAAAGGGCTGCATGTTGGAACCAGTCCCATATCCATAATCATAGACAGCCTTATGCAAGCGGCATGAGAGTCAACATCTAATTGGTGCCTTGACCAGGCCTGGGGCAAAAAGCCTGTTTAAATGCAATCAATATTCACAAGGTAAGACGACAAGGTTTGCGCAGAGCAGAACTAGGCAAGATATAGATTTCCACTTAGAAGTCAGCATGCAGCTAATAATTCACCCCAGATCGACCTGTTCGGAGTGAAGCACGCCCCGGACTTCTCACCAGCCCCCCAGAGGACATCAGTCCAACAACTCAGGTGTCCCCTCTCACACGCAATGCACACTGAAGGGGACAGTGGAAGAGACAACCGTCCCAAACAGCCCAAGAAGACACTGATCTGGGGCTGAGCTGACGTCATCAATTCACGTAGGTCTGTAGAGGAAAGAAACTGTCAATGTTGGCACCGAATAGAAAATCTAGTGGTTTTTTTGTTTTTTTGTTTTTTTAAGTTGATGCACAGGAAGATTTATCTGCAGTTTGTCTGTCCCTGCAAATCGCTAATAGCGAGGTCTCTAAGGCATTTCCAAACCTTGAGAATCTTGTAAAATTGAGATGACGTGTCAGAAGCCCTGTGCCATCTGTGTCGCTGGCCTAAGAGTTAGGAGATCTGAATTTCAGTCCCAGCTCTGATACTAATAAGGGAATATTCCCTCAGCTGAGACCTCTGGGACTCAGTCTTCCTGTGAGTGGAATGGGGTAATAATACCCACTCAGACTCGTGTAGTTGCGGAACCGTTTCCTCAATATATTAATATTTAAAGGGCTTTTAAATAATCTGAAGCAAATACAGTGCAACAAGTACTTTTTTTTAGAAACTAAAAATACTAATGAAACTTTTTTTTTTGCTTTAAAAGTCTGGAGGGTTGAAGCAAAAACAGACACAAAATATTTTCTCAAAAAAATAATGCTTTTAAGTATAAGCCACCTGACTAGCCAAATCACAGATCTATGACCAAATGCTTTTCTCAAACAAGAAATTGGTGTGACTTGAGAAGTGAGGTTTGCACAAAATCAAATGGCATCTTCTTAAACCCGGTTTTTGACAAGTGGTGATCATTACTGGAAAACTTTTTAAAAGTCCGAGCTGTTACAACTAAGAACAAAACTGAAACACTGACAACCATTTTAAACTCACTATAGAAAAACGGAATTGCTTAAATATGTAACTGGTTGAACTGTTATAAAGATGCTTCAATACTGGCCAAATTCATGAATTTTACCATTCAGGAATGCACATTGATGTAGATAATGAACTCAAAATGGTCAGGGATGTCAGAAGCTTCAGTGAAACACTAGGATACTTTTTTTTTCCTACCTGACTATGGTCCTTACCAAATCTAATGTAGTGATTATTTCCTGAATATTAATTTATACTTGAGATTAGAAGGCACTACATAAAAGACACACTCAAAACAGGAATATGTTAAATCAATTTTGCCCCCATCTCCAGCCTCCTCTAATTTCATGTTTGTATTTGGTCAATAAGATTAGAGATTTCCTCTCTATAGCATGCCCCCTAAAAGATACATCCATATCTTATTCCCCAGAACCTGTGAATATTACCTCATATGGCAAAAGAGTGAATATTATCTTCTGTGGCAAAAGATGTAATGAAGGATCTCTAGAGAAGTTTATCCTGGGTTATCGAGTGGAATAATCAATTTTGCATGGAACTAACAAACTTTGCCTGTTCTCATTCCTTTGTAGGAGCTGAAAATTAAAATAATCAAACTCCCAGAGATAAGAGAATGATGGTTACCTGAGTCTGAGAAGGGTAGTTATGGAGTTAGGAAGGGTGTGGAGATGGGTACAAAATATAGTTAATGGGTACAAAAATATAGTTAGATAGAATAAATAAGATCTAGTTTGTGATAGCACAACAGAGTGACTACAGTCAACAGTAATTTAATTGTACATTTTGGAATAACTAAAAGGATATGATTGGATTGTTTGTAATACAAAGGATAAACGCTTGAGGTGATGCATACCCCATTTACCTTGGTGTGATTATTTCACATTGCACACATTTACACTGATGTGATTACTTCGCGTTGTAAAATATTTCATGTACCCTATAAATATAGACACCTACTATGTAACCACAAAAAAAATTTAAAGGAAAGAGGCAAAGGGATTAATTTTGAGAGAGACAGGTAACAGGAGGCCATGTAACTGCAGAGACAGGGATTGGAGTGATATGGCCACAAGCCAAGGAACAACTGGAGCAACCAGAATCTGACAGAGACAAGAAAGGATTATCTCCTAGAGCCTTTGGAAGAGTGTGGTCCTGCTGACACCTTGATTTATCAGACTTCTAACCTCGAGAACCATGAGAGAAGAAACTCCTGATGTTTGACAGAGCAGGAGCACCATCATCTCAGACAAACACTGCCACTTTAAGTTCCAGCTCCCTTTCTAGCCTCATGCATTTCAAGGAAATCACTTCTTTTCTAACTACAAGCAGCCAGAAAGAGCAGATAGTAAAACACAGATAAGACAGTTCGGGCACAGAGGGAGGTGGAGGGAACGTCTCTTGGGTAACTGCCAAACCTCACCCTCATACAATGTGCCCCAGTAAAACAGTGGGCCTTAATAAGCACATTCCTTTCCCTTCAAATCCACTAAGGTAGAAAAGCAAAAAGCAGACTCAGGATGTGCCTGCAGCTGCAGAAAGATGTGTGGGAAAAGACACACAACTCTCCCTCCCAGATAAGCACAACAAAGAGACACAGAAGCAGTCCAAGCCTCTGATAAACTCTTCCACCCTAAATCCTTAAAAACTCTTAGTCTGTAAGAGAGTGTGCCTCTGACCTAATGCATCCAGATGCCCCTCTCAGGATTGTTTTCTCTAAAATAAGCCTGTCTTAACCATCAAGCCACCTTTCATGTTTCTTTTCTCTTTCTTTAATTCTTACAGTGTTTAAGTTTCTCGTTTGTGGTAATGTGTCACAGCAGCCACAGGAAATTTCTACACTCCCCTTTCACTAACCTGCTTTCCCTCCACCTGTGGCCAGTAGCTTGACTGCAAAGTCCTGTCTTGTCTGCAGGTCAGGGACAGTAGTCCCTGCACACACAATCCATGGGCAGGTTATAGCATGCTGCTTTGATTTGTTGACCTAGCAAACCCTTGCACGCACCTTAACACATCTTGTCCCCAAGCATCTTCAGATGCATACATCTGTTGCCTCCAGATGCTTTCAAGTCAAAAAGACAAGTAAAGCTACAACTCTGAATGGGTGGTGCCTATGTGTCAGGTCTCTACTGCTGTAGCAGGAACTCCAGGTACCGGGACTCCTATCGTTTGGAGTTCTGTGGGAGGAAATATTGGCTCTGCTGGGGTGACAGTGTTGTCTGTCTGTCTATCATATCAGCCCTTTCTTTCTTGAGTAGAGTGTAAAGCTCAGGACTCCCACAAGACTAAAACACAAATGCTCCAAGCAGAATAGCTTGGTAACAGCATTCCCTGAGAATGGATGTCTGCAAGGAAAAGATGCTTATCCATAGATCCCACATGACAGTGACTTTAATCAAATGCTAGCCATGGCTACAAAACAGCTTACTGAATCCCAAACTGAAGTCTATTTCAGGTGTCTGGCAAACAGGGTGGAAGGCCCAACCTACTGCCTTCAAATGACACAGATCTATTCTCTCAACATGCAGTGAGCACTTATGGGTGGCAGCCATCTTGAGCATGTGCAAGTAGCAGCCATCTTGAGCATGCATGGGGGCAGCCATCTTGTGAGGAACAAACAAGAGTTTGTTGATTTTACAGAGTCAGAACTTGATGTATAAAATATCGTATACTGGGATTTGCTTATTTATATAAGACATCTTAAAAGAGTGTAAAAATAATGCCAAACAGATAAAAGGAATAAATATAAAGGATACAGTGAATATAAGGTTGAAAACATCAAAACAGTTCACACATTTACTGCCATAAGCCAGCTGTCATAAATATTGTGAAAGAAGACACCTTAGCAGGTAACAATGTCCATAAAATGAAAAAAAAATTACTGGAGGAAAGGATATGTTTCTTAATACTACAGTGAGGGGGACACTATGATATGTAATGAAATAGCAACAGTTTCTCTCTAGTGGACACTCTTAAGATCTATGGGTACTTTATTCTCCTGACAATGCACAGAGGTCCTTGGGATCTCATTAAGGGTAAATTCAGTTCATGGGGGGCAACACAGGGGCAATATGGTGAGGGAGAAGTCAAAGTAGGAAGAGAAGTTTCTGACCTCCCAGTCCAGTGTTCTTCCCAAGTTGCTCTCAAGGCTAGGATGAGGTGAAGCAAGACAAGGAAAATATTTCTTCAAGGATAATGACTTTCTCACAATGACCAGCCAAAGTCTGAGGATGAGGGAGGTGGAGGGTGGTTAAAAGTTCACCCCAGACAGATCAACTGAGATCAGGAATTCAAGACCAGCCTGGCCAACATGGTGAAACTCCATCTCTACTAAAAATACAAAACTTAGCCGAGCATGGTAGCACACACCTGTAATCCCAGCTACTTGGGAGGCTGAGGCAGGAGAATTGCTTGAACCCAAGAGGCAGAGGGTGCAGTGAGCCGAGATCGTACCTCTGCACTCCAGTCTGGGCAACAGAGAGAGACTCCATCTCAAACAAACAAACAAACAAACAAACAAAATTCAGCCCAGACGTCAAAGCTGCGAAAGTCAAGGAAAGACTGAGGAAGAACCATTCCAAACCAAAGGTGACTAAAGAGACCTCACATTTCAATGCAACACCGGATTCTGGCTGGGAAGAAAACCATGATTGAGACAATCAGCAAAACTGAGCATGGTCTGAGGACTAGATGATAGACATACATCAGTGTTAACTTTCTGATTGTGACCCTTGTGTTGTGATTCTGTAGGAGAACACGCTTGTTTTTAGGAATGACACACAAAAATATTCAGGAATAAGAGAGCATCAGGTAGGCAATTTATTCTCCATTGTTTCAGAACAAAAAAAAATCATTTTAGTTGAACCTTCACCAATTCTTTAAGTTCGATTGTTTCAAAATTTTAAAATAAATTTTAAAAATTCAACTCATAAAACTTTCATGGTATGAATAAACTTGACCTTGTACAGACATGGCCAAGAGAAAATATCATTTGACAGTTAGTGCAGGTGTTGGAGGAGAATGATGGGGAACATTGAAGGAGAAATTCTGCTCACAGAAGCTGGTTTTAATCATCTAAAGGAGGACAAAGGCAGGAAGCCAGTGCTATTTTCCATTTTGATAACAAATCTTGGGCTTAACAAATTTAAAGTGGGTCAGTGACTGCAAAGTAAGGAGTATTTTACCCCCAGACCTTAGGAATTTAGGCAAGGTTAACAACAGACATACTAGCAAATGGTTACCCAAACTATTCCAACGTCCAGCATTAGATACCCAATTCTGAAGCTCTCCACACTGTCACTATGACCTGTCTATCACCACAGCCTGTTCTTCCTTGATCAGTGAGGCAGAAGAGGCATTCATTTGTAGAGGCAGGATTTTACATTGTCTCTAAAATATAAAAGAAGGATCCCAGCTTGAGCCTCAGCATCTAGACATCCGATGTGTAGAAGATTGGTGGCTTCACCTTCTAATGGTCAACTGAATAGAGAAGCTACCAGGGAAAGAACTGCAAAATCTGATTCCAGGGCAACGATCAACTCAGAAGAGGAAATATTCTTAGCAGAGACAGCTGCCCGTCATGATGATGGGCCCTTGGCCCACGTCTCCACAGGGACCTCTTGCCTCTGTCCTAAGGAGGGGATATTGTAGTCAAAAGGCCAATAAATACTAGCCAGCCTGGCTTTGTTTGGCACAGGAATGGCCACTTGCCCCTGGCCAGGTCACAGTACCCTCTCTACCTACTTGCCGTCATGTATCCAACAAAGCCATTCCACCTTTCCCCAAATTAACATGCAAGGTATGCATAATTCAAGGTCTTTTCTGATTATAGCTGCTAGCCATAGAGAAGGACACAAATATTCAACTGTCAGGCTGAGGGTCTTGTGATCCAATGACTTTTAAGGAGAAGAAAGAGAGCCTTCCCACAACAGGCATGTCTGAGTTCAAAGTCAGTATCTCAATGGAAGGCTAATGTATCCTCTCTTTCCTGATCACGTTGCATTCCCTGCAATAGGATATGGGTTGTCAGAGTGTGGCAAGGAGCTGAAAGTGGGGAGCAGCTGCTGACAGAAGGCAGAGTTGTCGTCTTTCTTTCATGACCTCTGTTGAGAATGCAACCTTCCTCAGGCCCTGCCTGTCTTAATGTTTGGCCTGGCTTTCTAGATTAGCCAAATCTGCTAGTATCTGCGAGTCAGAATTGTCTGGATCTCCTGTGAAGTTCATGTAGGAAGACAATGAGCCATGAATGCCTGCAAACAGATCCTAGCATGGGTATTGAAATATCAGACCTTCAACTTTGGCCTTGGAAGTCCTTGTGCAGATGTCAGCAGCCATTTGTTTCCAATGACCACAAATTAGGTGGCTTAAAATAACACCCTTCTGGACTCCAGTTCTGGAGGTCAGAAGTCAAAAATCTATGTCACTTGACCAAAATCAAGGTGTTGGCGGAGACACACAACCTCTAAAGGTTCTAGGAAAGAATCCATTTCTCACCTTTTCCAACTTCTGGTGGCTGCCGGCATTCCTTGGCTTGTGCCCACATCGCTCCCATCTTTAAGAACAGCATCTTCAAATCTCTGTCTCTGCTCCATCTTCTTGTAGCCTTCTCCTCTGCATGTGTTAAATTTCCCTTTCCCTCCCTCTTATAAGGATACATGTGGCCAGGTGCAGTGGTTCACGTCTGTAATCACAGCACTTTGGAAGGCTGAGGTGGATGGATCACCTGAGGTCAGGAGTTCAAGACCAGCCTTGCCATCATGACAATACCCCATCTCTACTAAAAATACAAAAGTTAGCTGGGTGTGGTGGCACAACTACTACTACTCAGGAGGTTGAGAATCGCTTGAACCCAGAAGGTGGTGCTTGCAGTAAGCTGAGATCATGCCACTGCACTCCAGCTGGTTGACAGAGCAAAACTCTGTCTCAAAAAAAACAACCATATGATTGCATAATGTAGGGTCCACCTACATAAACATCTCCCCATTTCAAAATCCTTAACTTGATTACATCTGCAAAGACTCTTTCTCTGAATAAGGTAAACTTTAAGTTTACAGGTTCCAGAGATTGAGACCTGGTTTATTTGGGGGATCATTGTTCAGCTGACTACAATGGGTAACAGCAAGCATTTATACCCTAAACTTTGATGTGGACATACTCACCACTAGACAGTGGCCAGAGGAAACCTTTGGCCAGAATCAGCCTTAGATGTGCCAAATAGACATGAATAAGTCCTAGAGATGTGTGCACAGCCCACTGAAGCAGGAAGAAGGAAAGTAGCAGGTAGCTTGTGTTACTCATAGACCCAAGACAACCTCTGCATTTTCACGCTTCTATTCAGGAGCAACTTAAGAGTGGCTATAAATTTCCTGCATGGGGGTGGGTGACGACAGAGAATGATTGTTTGGGAATTCTTGTCAGCATCACCATCTTTGTGACACCTAGAAAGGACCCAAGTAAGGATAGTTTAAGATCCAAATGAAGTCAAGCCTCTGATCTTTTCATTTGTCATTTATTAAATTCCTGGCAAGGTCAGCAATCTGCCATTCTCAGGTGGTTGATCAATAACATACCTTTAGGTCTCAGCCCCCTCTTCCCTAAATGAGCAGATAGCAGAATGTTCTAGAACTTCATTTTTCATACTCAGATAAAATCTGCAATGTTTTTTGAAGCCTGCATATTGCTGCCAACTCTTTCTTGGGCCAAGTAACAGGCAATATCACCACCATTGCATAAAAGTAAAGCTTTTTAGCCCTTAAGTTGTGGGAAAGATAAAGTCTCTGAATAAAAGAGCCCTTCCCAAACACGAACCCCCAACAAATGTACCAGGTCAGGCAAACAGATGTTGTAGAAGGGCTCGGTGATGGAGGGGAAGTTTGTGGCATTTGTTAGTTTAGGTCAACAAGAGGCAGGTGGCAGAAGCAGGGTGGTGGTGGCCGAGGGGCTGATGGAGAGACTTCTTTCCCAGTTAAAAGGGTACTGAGAAGTTACCTTGGTCACCAGAGGAAAGCCAAACAAGTCCTAGTCACCAGAAGAGGTTATCTGTGCCCCTTAAAAGCTGAGTTCTCCCATCCTCATTTCATCCCCTTTTTCCTTTACCACATTCCCACCTCCCTCAAGATATGGGACCTCCTAGGGATGGACACCAGTTCTACCTTGCCACAGAAGAGGTATGCAATGGGCCTGTTTGTTAAAGGCCTGAAATAATTCCCAGATCCCAGGTAGATGGTGTGTGGGGAAAATGGTCAAGGCTTTGGATCATGAGATAGTAGAGCCACCGCTCCCCATCTCATCTTCTCCCCATTTCTTGGCTCAGCTTGGACCATGGAAGGTAGCGATGCAAGTGAACAGATACAGAACTGCTGCAAACAAGCATTATATCGGTGCCCAGGGCAGAAGTTAAAATAGGGAACCCAGCACCACATTCCCAAATAAGGAGGCATGCCCAGGCAGGGGTTCTGCTGCAGCCTGATACCCCTTACTGCTCTCTCTGGTTCCTATAGAAAGCAGAAAGTGGAAGCCTGACCTCCAAACTCTCGGGACGATCTGAGACATACTAGAACCAAAGAAGCATATGTAACCCTGTTATGAGGGTTGGTAGTTGCTGGGCTAAAAAGCAAAAATCAATGTGAAACAGGAAATCTTTTTGAGGATCACTGTACCTGACAAATCATTTCTGTTTTGCTAATGTCACAATTCTCTTTTCCTTCCACAATTTGATTATGTGTCTTACTGTGGACCTGTATAAGTTTATCACAATTAAAGTTCACTGAGAGACAGGACGGATATAATATGTAGTATATTCCATAATACCATGTAATATTATGGCTAATATGCATTAAGGTTTTATTTCTTTTAGCATGACTTTTTTGTTTTTGTTTTTGAGACAGAGTCTCACTCTGTCACCCAGGCTGCAGTGCAATGGCGTGATCTCAGCTCGCTACAACCTCCACCTCCCAGGTTCATGCCTCAGCCTCCCGAGTAGCTCCTGCCTCAGCCTCCCGAGTAGCTGAGACTACAGGCGCCTGCCACCACACCCGGCTAATTTTTTGTGTTTTTAGTAGAGACGGGATTTCACCATGTTAGCCAGGATGGTCTCCATCTCCTGACCTCGTGATACGCCCACCTCAGCCTCCCAAAGTTTTGGGATTACAGACGTGAGCCACCACGCCTGGCCGACTGTTTTTTGTTTGTTTGTTTGTTTGTCTGTCTGTTTGTTTGTTTTTTTAAGTGCCCAGTGATGGACATTTAGAACATCAAACTAATAATTCCTCTTATTCTCTCCCTATCTCACAGTGTGATCATACACATCCCTCCCTTGGCAAAATCAAGGGTGCATCTGATTAAGCCAATTTGGGCAGGCTGTTTATAGTAACTGCCTAATCACCGAGACAGCTTACACCGTGAATGGGATCATTGGCCACCCATTCGACATGAGACTGCCATTGGATATTTACATCATTTCAGCAAAAGCACCTTGTGGATATCACTTTCTTCTCCTCTCCCTCCTCCTAGGATGCTTGGCAGATGTCATGCAAGACTCCTCCACTCTTGGCTGACACTCTCCAAGGAAACTGCCAGATCAAAGTCTGATTGGGTAGAGGGCACATCCCTGACTGCCACAGCAGAAACTGCCTAATGATTCCACAGCAAGAGAGCCATGCCCTGATGTCACTGCCTAGCTGGTGCAGATGTTGAAAGCAGAGTTCCTTCATCTCCTAACCAGCTGCCCTCCCCAAGCCTCTCTGCCTTGGGTCTATTCTCTGCACTTCCCTCTGATAATCATTGGATAGCTTTCCAAACAAGGTCAAAATCCTTTACAACCTAATCTCACCCTTTTATCTCTGACCATCCCATACATTATACCCTTTACACCAACCATCTGCGACCAACATCCATTTCCCAAAACGCAACCCACTCTTAAGGCTGGTGACCTTTGTATATACTGTCTCTTCCGACTAAAATATTTTTTTCCCTTTGACTAACACCAATCCAACCTATAAGACCTTGTCCAAATAGCACCTCCTCCATGCTACCCCCTGTCTGGGTTCCAACTTCACAACATACATGCTTCTAGTGCAACACTAATCTCACCTGCTATGGTTTAGATATTTGTCCCCTCCAAACCTTATATTGAAATTTGATCCCCAATGTTGGAAGTGGGGCCTAATGAGAGATGTTTGGGTCATGAAGGCAGATTCCTCATGAATACATTACTGTCCTGAATTGGGGGAATGAGTGAGTTCTTACTCTGTTAGCTGCCTTAAGAGCTGATTGTTTAATAGACCCTGGCACCTCTTCCCACCTTGCTTTCTCTCTAGCCATGTGATCTCTGGACATACTGGCTCCCATTTGCCTTCCACCATAGTGGAAGCAGCCTGAGGCCCTCAGAGGCAGATGCTGATGCCATACCTCTTGTATAGTCTGAGTTACCATGAGTCAAATAAACCTCTTTTCTTTATAAGTTACCCAGTTGTCACTAAGACAACTACGTGTTGCCTTAGTCTGTGTTGTGTTGCTATAGAGGGATGCTTTATAGCAATACAACACAGACTAAGGCAACGCTGTTGTACATTTCATTCTACTGTGTTATGAATTAATTCTTTGTCAGTTCCTGAACTCCTCAAGGTCAGGAGTATGTCTTGTGTTTCTAATTTCTGTGGGAAATCCTGCAGGAATGAGATTCAATGTAAATCCACTGAACAAATACCTTTAAATAAACTGGGCTTTGAGAAGCACATTATGACTTACAAAGGGCTTCTCCACCCAATCTCTAATGTATTATAGTTGCAGAGGGCACCTATCCTTGTGTTTCCAGTCCTAAGGATCCCTTTATGGTTTCAGTGAAGTTTAGAGGACCCACATCATTCCACTGATCAATAAACGCCATATCTACTTTACCCTGCTATGTGCTTAGAATTAGACTAGTTAGTTAGTGTGGGGAAATCAAAAGCAAGGCCTTGTCTTTGAAAGATTTGCATTCTAGGACTCACATAAGCAAAACAGTGACAGAAAAGTACTTGGAAAATCACTTGAGTTTAAAAAAAAGAAAACTAGGAGCAGTGGTTTGAAAATTTCAAGTCCTATTACATCAGTGGGTTGCAATCAGTTTGGTAAATCATGACTAAAATTTTTAAATGAAATGGAATGGAAACATGATGGGATAGGACAAGATAGGCTAGCATAGCATTGCACTGCATTGCATAGAATAGAAAATAGGCCTAGTGCATCAGAGGTAGCAAGAGTAAGTATTGTATAAATGTTTTGAATCATGGTATGCTGTGATTCTTACCACAGGTCATGGCCAAAACTACTGTGTTAGAACTTGGAAGTCAGTAGGGAATGGGCAATAAGAGAAATAGCCAAAATACCTTATATAAGTATTTTGATTCTGAAAAGAATGAAAAAGAAAGGGGCAAAAAAAAATTAAAATAGCAAGTAATCTATAATCAAAGGTTAGCAAAAGTCCCCTAGTGATGGATCGCCAAAGTCATTTTAAGAATTGTAAGATACTTAATGTTTAATTAAAGGCAGTTTTGCAGAGACAAGAAAGACCGCTAAAGTCTACTAACAAAAACTCTGCCCTTCCTTGACCAAAACACACAGCATAAACTCATTCTGCAAAGAATGTAATTTGTCAGTTTAAGAAACATTACCATTGATTCAAGCTAATTATGTGTGGAATGAAGACAGCAAGACAGCCTAGAAGATGGTCCAACCACTTTGTGAAGGAAGAGGGCCTCACAGCCGGTAGAGAGCAAAACATAGAAAGCCTCTAGGAATTTGCAAAAGTCTGAGCAAGGACTTCATATGGTCAGAGGGGCAGATGGGTATTCAAGTCAATCTTCTCTAGGTCTCAAGGCATTGGAGACCCCAGCCAACATCACCATCTTCTGTAAATGTTCACACTGCCTTATGGTGAGGAGTGTCACAATTAGGTTACAGAGACAGACCGACATGTCACCCAGTCCAGCCAGTTATACCACTATCTTCTCTCCCAGGAGCTAGAAACAAATGCAGAGAGGGAGATGATGCTATTTCCTGCAGCTACCATCTCCCCATCAGTGATAGCTCTGAGATGGTACAAAATATGTCTGATAGGATATCCCCTCTGAATTCTAAGTGCCTATTCTCGGTTCCCTGTTCTGAGCCTTCTTCTCCCCTGACCGAATAGCAGAAAATCATTCCCAAGCTTTTCTGAGGACTTGGCTTTCATTCCCCCTCACCAGCTGGTCACCCTCATCCAAAAACACCCCACTTCATTCCTGGTTCCTCTGCAGCATGATACTCTGAATTGGACATAGCACTCCAGTTACAAGTGGCTGCATACAGGACTCAGGAGCCTCAGCCACCCTTTTTTGGATGCTGTATTTGTATTAAGGCAGTCTGAGGTCCCAGGAAAATAAGCATGGCTGTTGACAGTCAATTAGTTTGTCTAATTAAGCTCGTAGGAATTGAGAGGATTGTGTGCATCCTGTCCAGCTGCCCCATGGCTTTCAAAGCACAAGTTCTTCTAGCTAATTCGATATAAAGAGTCTGTGTTTCCTCTACAGAGCCTAACACCAGAAAATGTGATTTCCTGCCGCTCATTCATAATAGAGTTCCACCACATCAAAACAACTCAATGTTCCTGTGGTTATAACAGTGTTTTTGCTATTTTCGCCCAATAAGTACTCTCATGGAACTTTCACCCTGGTCCAGATTTTTGAAATTGTGATATTGATTGATATTCAGCTTGGTGTACCAGAAAGAGAATGGAGAGTAAACGAGGCTGCCTAGGCTTAGAGCTGGGCTCCATCATGAATCAGCTCTGTGACTTTTGCAAGTGTCTTCACCTTGACCTTGACTGACAGTGCCTCAGTTTCCCCATCTATAAAGGAAGGGTAATAAAAGTACCCATTGGCTGTTGGGAGGTTTGAGCATGGTCATCCATATGAAGTGCTTGACACAGGGCCTGGCAGTTGTCAAGGGTCCAAGAAGCAGAGTGATCGTTTACTCTCTTGTCTTAATTGGGGTAATTTCAAAAGCAAAAAGAAACACTACTAAAAATTACACAGAGACACAACGTAAACTGGGATGCATGGCCTTCTGTCAATGTGCGTCAGCCTTGATGATGAGGAGGAGGAAGATAATTATGATGATGATGATAATGATGATGACGATGACAGTAATGATAATTACGATGACATTCTACTTACCTGAGTCCTCATTTCCCATTCTACTAAGAAAAGATAATACCGCTGACGTTATAGAATGACTGAAAGGATTAGAAGCAATCCAATCTACATAAATTGCCTGGCATAGAGCAGTTATTCAATAAACATTGGGTTTTCTTAGTTATTTTTGTGGCTTCCAGCCCAAAGTTCATTTCCTTGATGGTGTGCCCCTTCTGACATCATAAATAGGGTGGAAATCCTGCTTCCCACAGCTTTACATCCAAGTAAAACCAATTAATAACTGAAGAGGAAGGAACGGCCATGCAGGGAGAGGCAATCTGAGCCCTTTCTTGGCTGCAGCTGATGAATATAAATGATTTGAAAATTAAAAAGCCATTAGGCTATTAAAAATAGCTTCTAAGAACAATCCCTCAATAAATTATTTTCATGCTTAAAAACCCAACTGGAAAGAATATAAATGATAATACAGGCCATCTGAAAAGTCAATAACCAGATATAATGGTCAATTTCTTTGATATTATTGTCTAATTAAGCAATATAGCATTCACTGAAATTGCATTTAACTGAGTCAGTATCATCTAAAAGCGATGTGGAACCAATTTCTTTAGCCCTAAAGAGAAAAAATAAAATAAAACTTTAATACAAGGAAGAACAGATTCTAATTGATGTTTTTGACTCGACTGGCTGGATTTCCAAAATGCAATTCAACAGCTAAAAGACGGAAACCGTTGAACAAGCCACTGCTTAGAGCTGAGACGCACAGACCCCATCCTTCAGAGAGCGGTAGCCCTCTGCACATTTGTGTACCTGGGAGATGGGAAATGCTCCATCTTCACAGCCTCTTGCCCACAGAAGCAAGAGGTTCTAAGTGGTTCTCTCTCAGTTCAGTGGTTCTCAAGCTTTTTGGAAGCTTTTAAAATTTCATTGCCCAAACTACTCCCCAGACCAATCAGTTCAGAATTACTGGATCTGGGACACGAGCTTCCATATTTTTTAAAGTCCCCCAAGAGATTCATCTGTGCACCCAAAGTTGAGAGCCACTGTTAGGGGTGATCCCTGAGACATCTATAAGCTCCAATCAGGTAGTGAAAAAATTCCTTAAGAACATTAAGAACACAACTCTTCTAGTTTTCAGCCTCAATGCCCTGAAAAACAAAATCAGTTGGTAGGTTGTCTTTACATTTGCACTGACACCCCAGACGACCCTGGAGGAATACATTCCGCAAGAAAATTGTAGCATGAGAGGTGAACAGCCCTTGTACTGAGAGCAAAATTCACTTTGGTGTGTGTGCTCCTGACAGCTGCTGCCCCCAAGTACTTACCTCCCTAGAAACCGCAACCCTCCCCAGAACCAGTGACATAACTAGCAATGCGTGAAATGCATCGCTTATTTATTGGCTGAGGTAGGAGGATTACTTCAGGCCAGGAGTTCAAAACCAGCCTGGGCAACCTAGAAAGGCCCCATCTCTACAAAAACTTAAACAATTAGCTGGACTTGGTCACGTGCCTGTAGTCCCAGTTACTCGAGATGCTGAGGTGAGAGGATCACTTGAGCCCAGGAGCTGGAGGCTGCAGTGAGCCATGATGGTACCACTGCATTCCAGCCTAGGTAACAAGACGCTGTCTGAAAATAATAATAATGATGATTATTTTTATAATCATGTATTGCATTCATTTATAATCATTATATTATAATCATAATAAATATGATGATGATTATTATTATTTTGCTGTGTGGAATGCAGCTTCCAAGGTAGCCCAAGACAATTCTTCCTTCCTGATGTGCATACCCTTGTGTAGTCTCTTCTGACACTGTATCAGGCTGATCTGTGTGACCAATAGCATAAGGCAGACCTGATGGTATTTCACTACCAAGGCCAGGTCCTAAAAGACATGCTGGCTTCTCCTGCATTTCTCTCTCTTGAATCAGTTGCTCTGGAAGAAGCCAACTGCATGTCACAAAGAGACTCAAGCAGCCCTATGCAGAGGTACACGTGGCTAGGAACCAAAACCTCAATCTAACAAACAGCCAGGGGCTCAGCCTCCTGCTAATAGCCATGTGAGTCTGTTTAAACATGGACCCTTCAATACAGTTAAGCCTTCAGATGAGCATAGCCCCATTCTATACCTTGACTGCAGCCTCACAGGGGAGGCTGAGCCAGATCACTCAGCTAAGCTGCTGCTGAATTTCTGGCCCACAGAAACCAAGAGACAATAAATGTTTGTTATTTTAAGCCACTAAGTATCAGGGTAATTTGTTACCGAGAAAGACAAAGCTAACACAGCATATAAACTTGAGGTCCAGGCTGGGCACAGTGGTTCATGCCTGTAATCCCAGTACTTTGAGAGGCCAAGGTGGGAGGATCACCTGAGGCCAGGAGTTCAAATCCAGTCTGGGCAACATAGCAAGACTCTGTCTCTACAGAAAATTTTTAAAAATTAGCTGACCATGGTGGTATGCATCTGTAGTCCCAGCCACTTGGGAGGCCGAAGTGGGAGAATGGCTTGAACCCAGGAGGCGGCGATTGCAGTGAGCCAAGATCACACCACTGAACTCCAGCCTGGGAGATAAAGCAAGACTCTGTCCTCCCCCAAAACAAAGAAAAAGAAAAAGTGTACTTCAATAATCTCCTGACTCATCTCCCTGCTTCTGCTCTTATATCCCTCCCAGCCATTGGCCACACAGGAGTCAGAAGGAATTTTCTAGAATCAAAGTTATGTCAGAAGTTCCCAGACTTTCTCAGTTCATGTCATTCTTAGTAACTTAGCAATTTTTTTTTTTTTTTTTTGAGATGGAGTCTCACTCTGTTGCCCAGGCCAGAATGCAGTGGCGCGATCTCAACTCACTGCAACCTCTACCTCCCAGGTTCAAGTGATTCTCCTACCTCAGCCTCCCGAGTAGCTGGGACTACAGGCACATGCCACAAAGCCCCAGCTAATTTTTGTATTATTAGTAGAGATGGGGTTTCACCATGTTGACCGGACTTGTCTTAAACTCCTGACCTCATGATCAGCCTGCCTCGGCCTCCCAAAGTGCTGGGATTACAGGCTTGAACCACCACACCCAGCCTGCAATTTTTTTTTTTTTTACAGCATTCAAAAGGAATACCTAACAGTCCTTTTTGCTTAGGTTTACACAGCTTAATATGCATTTTTGTCTTAACGATTTAGCAGCCATTTGAAAAAATAATATGCATACATTGGAAGAAAAAAATATTTTTGTATTATTCTTGAGTAACACAATTTCTTGCTAGTGAGATGTGTGCCCTGTTGGACGCTCAAACCTTGGAATCAGATTGGACCCTGCCACCCTCATGTCCTGTTTCACATTGATTTTTGCTTTTTAGCATAGCAACTACCAACCCTAATGACAGGGTTACATATGCTTCTTTGGGTCTAATCACACTACTCAAAGTTTTATAATGAATAATATTTACATAATCATACAATTGTAAATACTGTCTGTTAGTTCTAAGTCTTTTTCCACCAACCAATAATCAAAGCCTAGAAGACCTATTTTTATGGTTTAAGAAGGGAACGTAAGTATTATAAATCCACACATACAACAGAGATGGGAGGGGAGGCAGCAATATTAATCATCAAAATTTATGGATCAAAAGTTAGTTGTAGAGTCTTTCATTCAGGTTTATGGTGGTAACTGAGAGAAGAGCTAAAAAGTGAAATTCAGTTGAGTCTACACTGTGAGCCTAAGGATGGAGGTGGGAAAAACTTTCATTTTTCATTTCTGAGCACTCTTCCTTTTATATCTTCTGGAAACACTTTTTTAAAAACCGTATTACTTTTATAATAAAAGTAAAATCATATTAGGTTGGTGGTTGGTGCAAAATTGTGGTTTTTGCCTTTTTTTTTTTTTTTTGAGACGGAGTCTCACTCTGTCACCCAGGCTGGAGTGGGTGGCTTGATCTCAGCTCACTGCAACCTCCACCTCCCAGGTTCAAGCGATTCTTCCACCTCAGCCTACCGAGTAGCTGGGACTACCAGTGTGCACCAACACATCTGTCTGGCTAATTTTTGTATTTTTAATAGAGACCACGTTTCACCATGTTGGCCAGGCTGGTCTTAAACTCCCGACCTTATGATCCACCCGCCTGGCCTCCCAAAGTGCTGGGATTACAGGCGTGAGCCACTGCACCTGGTCTTGTTATTACTTTTTAATGGCAGACATTGCAATTACTTTTGTACCAACCTAATATATTTATTTCCAGGTGGTGTATTAACACCATCTCTTCCAGAAGTCTCGATCCACCATCTTTCTCCTGACACACTGGTTTAGGGTGACTTTTCACCTGTGGTTATGTGTTCAACTGCCAGGTCCCACTGAAGTTCCATATCCCAACGCTTATCCTCCCCTGGTGCCATTTCTCAAGTGGTCCCTTCATACCAGACTCTGCCAACATGATATCCTCCTCCAACTCCTCTTTCCAACTGGTTACCTTTCAGAAGACAAACACTATGTCCTAAGTCTTATTTATATGTGCATCCCCTCTCTGTGCCCGGGTTAGGACCACACAGAGAAGATGCTCTATATACTTGCTTTCTGACCCCAAGGCCCTTAGGCTACCAAAAAAAGAAGTTGATAATACAGCATTTACTTATTTGAATTGTCTACTGGACTCATTTTTCCTGGAGGGCAGCGCTTGATTTTTACACATTCTCAAGCCATTAGAGACCAATAGATGCTAACAGACAAAAGCCACTCAATACCTGTCTGTGAAATAAATAAATCGATGAATGAGTAAATTCAGCAAAGTGGAAGAACAGTCACTTAGAATTGTGTGATGGGGTCTCACTATGTTGCCTGGGCTGGTCTTCAACTCCTGGACTCAAGTGACCCTCCCACGTTAGCCCCTGAAATGTTGGAATTCATCTAGAATTAAAACTCTTCACTACTGCAGAAATTATCCAGTAGCACTCTTGCCCTCAAATTGTATTTTTCATTAACTTTGACATTAAACATTGAAATGTTTCATCTGCATCTGTCATTTTCAAAAACTATGGTATTTAAAAGAGATCTTTGCTGGAGACCTCTACCGCACATACATTAAAGTCTTCATTTGGATCTGGATTTGTCTAAAAAGGGAAAAAGAAGTCTAGGTTTGTTTTGTTTTGCTTTTGCTTTTTTTTTTTTTTTAAATGCTTCAATTAACAACACCAACAATATCAAGAGCAGCCAGCATGGCTCTCTCTGTCTCTCTCTCTTTCTTTCTCATATACACACAGGACATGCACACATACACACACACGTGCACACACACACTCACACTGTCCATCATTCAGTCTCTTGAATCCCATTGAAAGCCCTGAAGATCCATCAGGCCTCATGAAAGATTTCCTTTGTGCAGGTTTTCTCTGAGATGACTCTAAACCCTTGAAATACTTCAGGCTAATAGTTATTACCGGTGTTGAGTGCAGCACTAACTACATCTTAAAGGCCTTTGACATTCCAAGAAGGAGTATTACACATTGCCTTTGGAGCTAGGGTAACCCCCAATGACTGGCAGATGCTATGAGAATATGACAATGAAAATATGCCAGCAGCTTCTACTGTATTCGTTCAAATATATTTCCTTGGCTTAGAGCTTGCAACAACATCCCATACTCAATCTGTCCGATAATGCTTTTTCATAACCTCAGCAAAAAGGCTGATAGGCTGGTGTGATGGTTAATATTGAAGGTCAACTTAATTGGATTGAAGGATGCAAGGGCTGGTTCCTGGGTGTGTCTGTGAGGGTGCTGCCAAAGGAGATGAACATTTGAGTCAGTGGACTGGGAGAGGCAGACCCACCCTCAATCTGGGTGAGCACCATCTAATCAGCTGCCAGTGTGGCTAGAATAAAAGCAGGCAGAGGAACGTGGAAGGACCAGAGTTGCTGAGTCTTCCAGCCTTCATCTTTCTCCCATGCTGGATGCTTCCTGCCCTCAAACATCAGACTCCAAGTTCCTCCTCTTTTGGACTCTTGGACTTACACCAGTGGTTCACCAGGGACTCTCGGGCCTTTGGCCACAGACTGAAGGCTGCGCTGTCAACTCCCCTGTTTGTGAGGTTTTGGGACTTGACTCGGAATTGCTTCCTTGCTCCTCAGCTTCAGATGGCCTATTATGGGACTTTTCCTTGGGATCATGTGAGGCAATACTCCTTAATGCACTCCCCTTCATATGTACATCTATCCGCCCCTCTAGAGAACCCTGGCTAATACAAGTGGTCACAGGTTCTCGCCATTTATCAAATATTTATTCTAGGTCCAGAGCTGTACTAAATATATAAGGAACTTAAGACAGTGCTCACACACAGCAAATGTCACCCCTAAACCAGAGATGACCCCATTGGTGAGCATGTGGCTGGAATACTGGAACACGGGATGCCTGTCAGCTGGCCACTGGCTTTGTGGTGGCTCTGTCCGCTTGCTTATGTTTGACACTGGAAGAATCAGGTGTCCGGTTCCCAGCATCTGTTCATGATCTGGACAGCGTTGAGGATGTGGAGGAGGGAAGGTATCCTCCCTCACTGGCAAATAAATGGGTATGGATATGAAAGAAAGATAAATCAGGTTCAACTCTTCTCCACTGGAGTTTCAAGCAATGGACTCCAATTCACAAAAAGTCCTTGTGCAATGAGGAATCAGACACGTAAGGGAGTCACCACTCTAGTTAACTTGTTCCCAGGGCCCCTCGTCTGCAGACTCTCAGGGTACCTCCAATGGCCACGCAGACCATCAGAGTCGACCCTCCGTGCTCCAGAGCCCTCCTGCTTTCCCTCCTTTCCCTCCTCTCCCCCAACATTTTCCTTTTTTTTTTTTTTCTTTCATGGATGCCATCATTTTTGTTCTGCTTGATAAAGAGAGAACATTGGAGCCCTG
Organism: Trachypithecus francoisi; assembly: GCF_009764315.1. Taxonomy (NCBI): domain Eukaryota; kingdom Metazoa; phylum Chordata; class Mammalia; order Primates; family Cercopithecidae; genus Trachypithecus; species Trachypithecus francoisi. The sequence goes on along the minus strand of NW_022681469.1, from coordinate 120,645,033 downwards.
GGAGAGGGAAGAGGAAGGACGAGAAAAGCAGCTCTGAGGTCTCCTCTGGTTGAATCTTCAGGTTGAATACCTTTGGGAAAAAAATACTCAAAATCAGATAAACTGTCATGTAAAAGTTTATCTTTTTGTCAGAGTCCTCAACAAAAAACCCACAATTAATAGAAGATATAGATAGATAATAGATAGACAAGATAGATGATTAGATAGATGATAGATAGATGACAGATGATAGATACATAGATGATAGATAGAAGATAGATAGATAGATGGATAGATGATAGATAGGAAAATAGGGAATTACAGTAACCAAGGGTAAAGGTATAAGCAAAAGAATGGCAGGTGCAGCCAGTTCTAGGCCAGATTAGGCAGCACACAGGCCACACCCTCACTCCTGTGATAACAAGACAGAAGTCTCCATTTCAGCCTCTGATTGACTGTGGTATGCATACTGAAAGTACCCATATGTCCCTATAAATAATTTTTAGGTTTTCATCTAGCTCAAGTGGGTTCCTACGAATTGCAACCAAAGAGATCTTTAAAATGCAATGGCCAATACATATACATATATATGCAATGGCTGTTATGGCTCAGTGCTGTAGATGTGTTACCTCCAAGACGTGGTGGACAGAGTACAGGTGCCAAGGATGTACAGAGGACAAGGGATCCCTTCACCTGATAGCAGAGGGAGACTTTTCATAGACATAGGCTTTGCAGGGTGCCCAGGAATTGTCCAGCAGAGGAAGTAGTCCAGGCAGCAGGAACCACATTTTAGATTCCTGCATTTCTGCAAGATTAACACTGAGCTGACTGGCACTGGCAAGGGTTTTTATCATTCTTGGGCCAAAAAACAGCCAGCCTGGAAATAACACCGCTGCCCAGTTGCCATATTAAATGGAGCCAGGCATTAGAGATAGAGCTGTCCCGGATCCTCCTGTTTCCAAAAGGAAGCCTTAAATTATCTGCCAATGGAAACCACATCTATTGATTCCCAAAGCAAATCGATTCCCCTGACTGTGTGTTGCCATTCAGACACAGACACCGAGAAACACTACCTCCTAATTACAAGAGCAACATTCGAGCTGCACAAATATTTGCTTTGTTTCTCCACACTCCACCAATTAAGCTAAAGTATAGAGTAAAATTGCATTACAGCGGATTGAACAAACAAATCGCTATGGTTAGCGGGCACCTCAAGGGATGCATGGAAATAGGAGATAGGTCTCACGGCTTGACAATAGGTTTTCCCCTTGCAGCCCAGGATAGGATAACACAAGATGTTTCTTTTAAGTCAATGTATACATTTAAGTCAATGGATACATTTAAGTCAATGTATATCTTTTAAGTCAATGTGTATCAGTGTCTATATTGCAGGCATATACTCCTGCATGCAACACCAATTGATGTACGTTTGTTTTTGTTTGTTTGTTTGTTTGTTTGTTTGTTTGTTTGTTTGTTTTGAGACAGCGTCTCACTCTGTTACCCAGGTTGGAGTTCAGTGGTGCCATCTCTGCTCACTGCAACCTCCGCCTGCCAGGTTCAAGCAATTCTCCTGCCTCTGCCTCCCGAGTAGCTGGGACTACAGATGCCCGCCACCGCACCCAGCTAATTTGTTTTGTTTTGTTTTTTTCAAGTAGAGACAGGGTTTCACCATATTGGCCATGCTGGTCTTGAACTCCTGACCTTAGGTGATCCACTAGCCTCAGCCTCCCAAAGTAGTGGGATTACGGGTGTGAGCCACTACGCCTGGCCAACTGACTGTTCATTTGATACAAATGTCCCACAAATAAGCATCCTTCTCTTAGCCTAGGTCCGGAATCCTTGGATCCATTGCGTTCTGCTCTCAAGCTATTTCTCTTCAGCATTTCCTCTGCTTCTTATTCATTCGCCTCTGTTTTTCTTTTTTTTCTCTTGCTCCGTCTTAGTTGGGGGTCTCGTGGGAGAGAAGCCTCCTGCAGAAACAAGAAAGAAAGGAAAACAATAAAAGCATTTTCCATGTGCTGGTGACACTGGGGGAAGAAAAGGTTTTTAAAAGATTGTCACGTGGTTTAATTTTATTCTAGGGTCTCTCTTGATGCTGACAGTCCTCCTGGCCCCTGGCCAGTGAGTTTTGTGTCCTCAGGCTGCTAGGAAAGGCATAATAAGCGGATTAAGAGCCCAGACCGGGACAGCGCTGCTCAGGCAGTCTGGCGGCTTTCATTAGCGTCAAACTGCAGGAAAACCACCTGGTCTACCCTTGTACATAACCAGGAATTTTGAGAAATTCTAATCAGAAAGAAGAGGAGGAATGGGACCGGAAATGACTACTCCCTGCCCCGGGATGCCTCTGTGGTATCACAGAGCTCTGGTGATGGCCAGGGGATCCCCAACGATTCACTGGCATTATTCATTGGCATCTGTGCTAGGCCTAAGAGCTGTAGAGATGAACAAGACACATATCAGGCTTTGGGGTTGGTTCAGGCCTGGACACAGCCTTGAAGACTGGGTTCCTGTGAGGCTACACAAGGCAGGCAGAACACATCGTACCACACTAGAGTTAGCCTGGAAGACCCTTGAGGGTGAAGCAGGTCAGGAAAGAGAGAAACGATTTCGGGGAAAAAGAAGAGCATGAGAAAGTGGAGAGGCATAAATACAACATGGTTTGCTGGAAGAAACCAGCAGGAGGATCCCAGATTGTTGTCGGACCCAGTGAGACTGAAATAGATTGGCCTGGGAAAGAATGGAGTTGACTTTGTATCCTTACAATACCTTGTCTCCTATGTGTGAACGTGTCTTTGACTTTAATCAGGGTTTGTTTCTGTTTTGTCTTGTTTGGTTTTGTTTTTTGAGATGGAGTCTCACTCTGTTGCCCAGTCTCACTCTGTTGAGTGCAATGGCGCAACGTTGGCTCACTGCAAACTCCGCCTCCCAGGTTCATGCGATGTTCCTGCCTCAGCCTCCTGTAGCTGGGACTACAGGCACACACCAGCATGCCCGGCTAATTTTCGTATTTTTAGTAGAGATAGGGTTTCACCACGTTAACCAGGCTGGTCTCGATCTTCTGACCTCGTGATCCACCCACCCCAGCCTCCTAAAGTGCTAGGATTACAGGCATGAACCACCGTGCCTGGCCTGTTTTTGTGTTTTCGTTTTTGTTTTTCTTTTGCTCAGGCCTTGCAAGAGCTGGGCATGCAGCAATGACTAAGACATGGCCCCTGCCTTCAAGAGTGCCTATCTAGTAAGAGAGACCCTGTGCTCACGCAAAGACACAGCACGTGCAGGATGAGTACCTAACACTGACATGGCTCCAGAGATTCAGAACAGAAAGAGATCCCCGAAGACTGGAATGCTCATCGACTGTGGGATGGAACCCTCCAGGGGAGGAACAGTGAGAGTAAAACAGGCAGAACTAGGAAGGGAGGTGTGAAGCAGTTGGTAATAAGACAAGCCCAGCCTCGTATGCCAATTAGTGAAGCTTGGCCTTCAAGAGACTAAAACGGACCAGACGCGGTGGCTCATGCCTGTAATCCCAACAATTTGGGAGGCTGAGGCAGGTGGATCACTTGCGGTCAGGAGTTCGAGACCAGCCTGGCTAACATGGCAAAATCCCATCTCTACTACAAATACAAAAATTAGACAGGCATGGTGGCATTCACCTGTAATTCCAGCTACTTGAGGAAGCCGAGACAGGAGAATCACTTGAACCCAGAGGCAAAGGTTGCAGTGAGCCAAGATTGTGCCACTGCACTCCAGCTTGGGCTACAGAGCAAGACTGCCTCAAAAAATAAATTAATTAATTAAAATGATGCAAAGGCTCCGGCCAAAGCGGAGTGATGTTGGCTCCATCCCTTATGCAGGTTTCAGGTGCTTCAGGGAACAGGAAAATCAACCTAAGAAACCTTCCCACTTGTGCAGAGTATGAGATGACAGCAAGGGCCTCCCAGGATGTGGAGAGCTTGGTTAATAAAATTAAGACATGGCAGATGAGATTGGATATGTCTAAAATCATCTCAAGAGACAGACCCAGGCAGAAGGCAAGAAAAAGATGGCTTATCTGAGGCCCAATCAATGACATTTGCAATATCCTAAGAAGAAATGGGTCAAGGAAATTGATGGCCAGCGTGGATCTGGGTGACCTTGCTCACGACCTATCCACTGGGAGGAATTCTCAGAGCCCAGGGTGCAATTAACATGATGAGATGGTTTGGGAGATGTTGTTTCCAAGAGTAGAGCTGGATGCATCAGGCTGTCATGCTCTGACAGCATCAGTTGTAGAGATGGTCTCGCCAAATCCCTCAAAAGGAGATGGTTTTCTGTTTGGATCATTTAAGACGTTTTTATTTCCCATGACAGAAAACCCAGCCCAAACTGGCTGAAGCAGAAAAAGAGGGATTTCTTGGCTGAAAGACTAAAGTGTCCAGGACAGTACCAGCCTCGGGCAGTCCTGTGCGAGGGCACAGGGCTGTCATCAGGAACTGGCCTAGCAGGTGCCACATGCTGTGCTGAGTATTGAGGATTTAGGAGGAATTAAAAGAAGCTCAGTCCCCTCATTGGCAGAACTCCTCTCGCAGCAGCTGTGTCCATGGCAGACTTTTTTTTTTTTTTTTAATGAGACAGGGTCTTGCTCTGTTGCCCAGGCTGGAATGCAGTGGTGCTGTCATAGCTCACTGCAGCCTTGACCTCCTGGGCTCAAGCCATTCTCCTGCTTCACCCTCCCAAGTAGCTGGGACTACAAATGCATGCCACCATGCCCGGCTACTTTTTACATTAGAGAGAAGGTCTCACTATCTTGCCCAGGTTGGTCTTGAACTCCTGGCCTCAAGAGATCCCCCCCCCACCTCAGCCTCCCTACTAGCTTAGATTATAGGCTTGCACCACCATGCCTGGCTAAAATTTTAAAATTTTTTTGTAGAGACAGGGTCTCGCTATGTTGCCCAGGTTGATCTCAAACACCTGGCCTCAAGTAATCCTCCTGCCCAGCCTCAAAATACTGAGAACGTGTAGTATTTTGTTTTCTGTTCCTACATTAATTGGCTTAGGATAATGGCCTCCAGCTACATCCACGGTACTGCAAAGGACATGATTTCTTTCTTTTTCATGGCTGCGTAGTATTCCGTGGTGTGCATACACCACATTGCCTTTGTCCAATCCATCCTTGATGGAAACCTGGGCTGATTCCATATCTTTGCTCTTGTGAATAGTGTTGCGACAAGCAAGCATATGTATATCAATGAAGCTTGGACTTACTGGGTATATATTCAAAGGGAAATAAATTGTTCTGTTTTTAGTAGAACAATTTATTTCCCTTTGAATATATAACCAGTAATGGAATTGCTGGATTGAATTGTATCTCAACTCTTCATTGAGAATCTCCAAACTGCTCTCCACAATGGCTGGGCTAATTTACATTCCCACCAACAGTGTATATATGTCCCCTTTTCTCCCAACCTTGCCAATAGCTGTTATTATTTTTTTACTTGTTAACAATAGCCATTCTGACTGGTATGAGATGGTATCTCATTGTGGTTTTGATTTGCATTTCTCTGATGATAAGTGATGTTGGGCATTTTTCCATATATTTGTTGGCTGCTTATATGCCTTCTTTTGACAAGGGTCTGTTCATATGCTTTGCCCACTTTTTAATGGGGTTGTTTATTTTTTGTTTGTTGATTTGTTTAAGTTCCTTATAGATTCTGGACATTAGTTCTTTGTCAGATGCAGAGTTTGCGAATATACTTTCCCGTTCTGTAGGTTGTCTGCTTACTCCTTTAATAGTTTCTCTTGCTGTGCAGAAGTTCGTTAGTTTAATTAGGTCCCACTTGTCAATCATTGTTTTTGTTGCAATTCTAGCAGATTGTTGAAGCTGGATTTGAACACAGGCTTCCGGACTACCCTGAGGGATGCTGCCTGGGGAGCCAGCCAAGTCCCCTGTCGAATCTCCATCCTGTCTTCAAATCACCACAGAAATATGAAACCCAATGACAGAATTTTAGAGAAAATTACAGCATTTTCTAAAGTGCTTTAGCTTTTTATCCAAACTCAAAGAGAGGAGCTAAAATGAATTAAATTATAATTGGACAATACGGGTTTTTTTACTTGTAATTGTAGTAATTAATTTACCATCAATATAATGCAAGGAGTTAAAAATAATGGATTGGAAATGGTTGGAAGTCCATTGAAAATGTAATATGTACAAGAGAAATACTCATCTTACATATAAAGTACTTAACCAAATATGACATCCTCTAATAAATCTTTCTCTTATTCATTAGGGGCTGCCTGTGGTACAGTTCACAGTTGAGCTTATCAGTCACACATAAGAGCTGGTGCATTTATTTATTTATTATTTATTTATTTATTTTGAGATAGAGTTTTGCTATTGTTACCTGGGCTGGAGTTCAATGATGCAATCTCGGCTCACTGCAACCTCCACCTCCCGGGTTCAAGCAATTCTCCTGCCTCAGCCTCCAGAGTGGCTGGGATTACGCACCCGCCACAATGCCCAGCTAATTTTTTTGGCCAGGCTGGTCTCAAACTCCTGACCTCGGGTGATCTGCCTGCCTCCGCCTCTCAAAATCCTAGCATTACAGGCATGAGCCACCACGCCTGGCCACAACTGCTCTTTAAGTCTCTCTCAAATCCCCTTTTAGCATCAGAATAAACTTCACGACATTTCACTCTTTTAAAGCCTCTGCTTGTGAGGCTTGGGCATGCATTCTTGCAGGAGTCCTCTGTGCAGGGTCCAGAGCCAGAGGCAGCATCAAAGATCCTGGAAACATCAGCTCTGGCAGCAGAGTAGAGAGAATCAGCAAGAAGAAAGGCACTGTTCTGGCATCAGACAGAGCTAGGCTCAAATCTCATCTTGACCACCCTGAGCTAAGTGACTTCTAACCTCTCTCAACAACAGTTTCCTGATTTTTAAAACGTGGATAAGTATATTACCTTCTCAAAGGGCAGCTGTGAGAACTTAGAGTAAATTACAGGTAATGCATTAGCATGGTGCTTGGCATATAAGAAGCACTGTTATTCACTTAAAATGCTTTCTTAATATTATAATCTACATAAGTATACACTAGAACCAAATGCAAAATCTCTGTGCATTTGTAGGAAACATGCCACCTTCCTTCTCTCCCCAAAGGCCACTTTTCAAATGCCCATATACAGATTGGGCTAGTGGCCAGGTATGGTGGCTCACACCTGTTATCGTAGCTCTTTGAGAGGCCGAGATGGAAGGGTTGCTCATGGCCAAGAGTTCAGGACCAGCCTGGGCAACATAGCAAGATCCTCATGTACACACACAAAAAAAATTGAATTAGCCAGGTGTGGTGGCAAGTGCCTGTAGTCCCAGCTACTCAGGAGGCTGAGATGGGAGATCTCTTGAGCCCAGGAGGTCAAGGCTGCAGTGAGCTGTGACCGCACCACTGTACTCCAGCCTGGGTGACAGAGAAATACCCTGTCTCTAAAAAATAAAAAATAAAAGTAAATTGGACTAGTCCTAGGGAGCTCACACAACCATTGATAGGATTACAATTATCATCAAATATTCACTGATGCCCTACCAGGTGCCAGGAGCTGTGCTAGGGACCTACACAGAGCAATGAATACAACCAGGTTCTTGCCTTCAGAGAGCTAATAGTTTAACATGGGACAGAAAACTAACACACTTCAAGAACTGCAGGGAGATGAATGTGTGTAGTTTCCAGCTGCAGTGTCTGCTGGAAAATCAGGGCTGCTTCTCCCAGAGAGGTAAAAGCCCTATGCCCCAACAATCATGCCCTGTGCCCGACATTCTAGCCCAGTGTGACCACCAGAGAAAGCTGGATTGATGGCACAGGTGCTGGGATGAGCAAGCCACAGCTTCAGAGAAGCCACAGAGCAGGCTGGTTTAGGAACTGGAGAGCATCTGGAATCCTCAGGGTCTGGATGGACCCCGACCCCAGGCAAATTGAAATCAACATTTGGTGGGGAGAGGAAAGTCAGAGCTGAAAAGGAAAGCCATTCCTGAATTCCAGGCCCTCCAGAAACAAGGCTGAGGGCAGCCAAACTAGCTTCAGGCCCCACCTGCTGGTGCAGCTCAAATATCACCAGAATGAAAGCCACAGCAAGACTCACTTTCTGCTGCCAATGCCCAAAATAAATCCATGTCCCCCAGGTGGGAATTGCAGAAGGGAAAGCCTAGTTTTGTGCTAGGAAGGAAGAAAGGAGAAGCGGAGGCAGGAAGGCAGGAGGGAGAGAGGAAGAGAGGGAGGAAGGGAGGGAAAGAAGGAAGGAAGGAAGGAAGGAAGGAAGGAAGGAAGAAGGAAGGAAGGAAGGAAGGGAGGGAGGGAGGGAGGAGGGAGGGAAGGGAAGGGAGGGAGGAAGAAAGAACAAGTGAAGGAAGGAAGAAAGGAAGAAAAAAGAAGGAAGGAAGGAAGGAACAAAGGGAGGGAGGGAGGAGGGAGGGAGGGAGGGAAGGGAGGGAGGAAGAAAGAACAAGTGAAGGAAGGAAGAAAGGAAGGAAGGAAAGAAGGAAGGAAGGAAAGAAGGAAGGAAGGAACAAAGGGAGGGAGGGAGGGAAGGGAAGGGAGGGAGGGAGGAGGGAGGGAAGGGAGGGAAGGGAGGGAGGAAGAAAGAACAAGTGAAGGAAGGAAGAAAGGAAGGAAGGAAAGAAGGAAGGAAGGAAAGAAGGGAGGGAAAAAGGAAGGGAGATAGGGAAGGAGGAAGGAAGGGAGGGAGGGAGAAAAGGAGGAAGGAAGGGAAGGACAGTGGGAGGGAGGGAGGGAGGGTAGGAGGAAGGGAAAGAAAAGGAAAATTCAGGGCTGTCTCCAGAACCCATGAGGACAACACGCCCAGCGAGCTGTGCAGACGACGCTGCCAGGGCTGCTGGAGGTGGCAGCTGCTGCTTTTTATTTCAGTTTTGCCACCAGTCTGGGAGATGCTGCTTTGCTCTGAACAAATCCGCATTAAGATGAGAGAGATGTCTAGACACACTTAATCCAGAAAATCCCTCTTTCTGAAAGGAAATCACTCTCTACTTGGTAGAGATATCAAGAGGGAGTTGTAAAGGGATATAAAAAGCATGGATTTGGGCATCAGACAGATCTATGTTCAAAACCCAAGCCTCACACTAGATACCTTTGTTATTGGGCAAGTCAGAATCTCTCAGAGTCAGATTTTCTGATTACAAATGTGAAGAAATCATGCTGACCTCACATGACTGTTGTCAGGGTTATCATTTCATATAATATTCACTGAGAGCCTCCCAGGTGCCAGGAATTGTGCTGGGATCCACACAAGCTAATGAATAAGACAAGGTTCTTGGCTGGGAGCAGTGGCTCATGCCTGTAATCCCAACACTTTGGGAGGCTGAGGCAGGCAGATCACAAGGTCAGGAGTTCGAGACCAGCCCAGCCAACACGGTGAAACCCATCTCTACTAATAATACAAAAATTAGCTGGGTGTAGTGGTGGACACCTGTAGCCCCAGCTCCGCAGAAGGCTGAGGCAGGAGAATCACTTGATCCCAGGAGGCGGAGGTTGCAGTGAGCTGAGATTGTGCCATTGAACTCCAGCCTGGGTAACAGAGTAAGACTCTGTCTCAAAAAAAAAAAACAATGTTCTTGTCTTCAGAGAGCTCATAGTCTACTATGGGCAGATAGCTAAGAACCACAGGCTGTCATGGGTAGCTGTGTCTACTTGTACAATGGAAAGTCTAAAACACAGGAAGGAAGAGGAGAGAAGGGAAGAGTCCCTGGAAGAAATGGAATAGAGTGTCTCAAAGGTTGAGTTCGAGTTTTCTGGTAGACAAGATGTCTCTGGCATTCCACAAAGAGGGGCTTGCCTGAGCCAAAGGCACAAAGTTAGAAGCAGAAAGTGAAATGGGAGACACAGCAAGAAGGGGACAGCAGAGGTGAAGGGGTGGACAGAGGCCCAGCTGAGGAGGGGCTCACATACTGAACTAAGGAGTTTGTGCATCCCTGTGCCAGCGCAATGCTTTAGCTCCAGCCTGGCCTGCTCCAAAAAGGCTTTAAAGAAGCCAGGACTGAACTTCATCCAAAAGTCATTGAAAACTTTGACTTAAAGAAACAGCATGATTGCCCGGCACAGTGGCTCATACCTGTAATCCCAGCACTTTGGAAGGCTGAGGCAGGTAGATCACTCGAGGCCAGGAGTCTGAGATCAGCCTGGTCAACTTGATGAAACCGTGCCTCTACTAAAAGTATAAAAATTAGCTGGGCATGGTGGTGTGCACCTATAATCCCAGCTACTCGGGAGGCTGAGGCAGGAGAATCACTTGAACCTGGAAGGCGGAGGTTGCAGTGAGATTGTGCCACTGCATTCCAGCCTGGGCAGCAGAATGAGACTGTCTCAAGGAAAAAAAAAAAGAAAGAAAAGAAAAGAAAAAGAGAGAAATCGTATGATTAATCTTAAGTGTCTTAGTCCATTTTGTGCTGCTATAAAGGAAGACTGGGTGACATAAAGAAAAGAGGTTTGGGCCGGGCGCGGTGGCTCAAGCCTGTAATCCCAGCACTTTGGGAGGCCGAGACGGGCGGATCACGAGATCAGGAGATCGAGACCATCCTGGCTAACACTGTGAAACCCCGTCTCTACTAAAAAATACAAAAAAAACTAGCCGGGCGAGGTGGCGGGCGCCTGTAGTCCCAGCTACTCGGGAGGCTGAGGCAGGAGAATGGCATGAACCCAGGAGGCGGAGCTTGCAGTGAGCTGAGATCTGGCCACTGCACTCCAGCCTGGGCAACAGAGGGAGACTCCGTCTCAAAAAAAAAAAAAAGAAAGAAAAAGAAAAGAGGTTTGTTTGGCTCATGGTTCTGCAGGTTGTAGAAAAAGCATGGTGCCAGCATCTGCTTCGGGTGAAGCCTCAGGGAGCTTCCACTCATGGTGAAAGGCAAAAGGGATCCAGCATTACGTGATGAGAAAGGGGAAAAAAGAAAGGGATGGCCGGGCACAGTGGCTCATGCCTGTAATCCCAGCACTTTGGGAGGCTGAGGCGGGTGGATCACCTGAGGTCAGGAGTTCAATACCAGCCTGACCAACATGGTGAAACCCCATCTCTACTAAAATTACAAAATTAGCCGGGCATGGCGGCCTATAATCCCAGCTACTCCGGAGGCAGAAGAGTCTCTTGAACTCAGAAGGCAGAGGTTTCAGTGAGCCAAGATCACGCCCCTGCATTCTAGCCTCAGTGACACAGCGAGATTCTGTCTCAAAAAAGGTGCCATGCTTTTTTTTTTTTTTTTTTTTGAGATGCAGTCTCGCTCTGTTGCCCAGGCTGGAGTGCAGTGGTGCGATCTCGGCTCACTGCAAGCGCCGCCTCCTGGGTTCACACCATTCTCCTGCCTCAGTCTCCCAAGTAGCTGGGACTACAGGCGCGTGCCACCACACCCAGCTAATTTTTTCGTATTTTTTTAGTAGAGACGGGGTTTTACTGTGTTAGCCAGGATGGTCTCAATCTCCTAACCTCATGATCCGCCCACCTCGGCATCTCAAAGTGCTGGGATTTCAGGCATGAGTCACCACGCCAGCCAGTGCCATGCTTTTTTTAAAAAAAAAAGCCAGCTCTCTCACGAACTAATACAGTGAGAACTCACTCATTACTGCAGAGACAGTGCCAAGCCATCACAAGGTCTACACCCCTGTGACCCAAACACCTCCCACCAGGCCCCACCTCCAAATTCGGGAATCACATTTCAACATGAGATCTGGAGGACACTCATATCTAAACTATATCAATAAGATCTGTGAAAGTGTCTGCCATCAGTAAGTGATCCGTACATCCTGGTTTCCTTCTGTGCACTGAGATGGGAAGCATTTCATTATCAGGACGCTTCTATCTTTCAAGTATGTATCTGGTGTTTTATTGCCTCGATGTCACCTGGAGGGTGGGGGGAACCAGATGGAGTTCATAGAGGAAAAGGAGAGAAGTTGTCTCAAAGGAGACCAAGCAAGCTGCTCTACAAATAAACCCTAGTATGCTGTGGCTTTGACAGGAGAGAAGCACACTTCTCTGCTCCATACCCTTTCAGAATGGGCAAGCAGGATCTGTGCCAGGGAGCCCAGGAGGGATCTAGGCCTTATCTGTGTCCTCGGGTTTGGAGTTGGTACAAGCACACTTCTCTGCTCCATACCCTTTCAGAATGGGCAAGCAGGATCTGTGCCAGGGAGTCCAGGAGGGATCTAGGCCTTATCTGTGTCCTCGGGTTTGGAGTTGGTACATGACCACACCTGCGTTTGAGCCACACAGCATGGAAACAGGTTCTTCCGCTCACAACCTATTCACCTGGACTCAGTTCTATGACCATGTGGATGTTGAGTTTGAGATGCTACCAGGTTGTCCTAGAGACAGCTAGAAATGCAAAACTTGAGTCTAAGAATGTGCAGCAGCCAGGCGTGGTGGCTCACATCTATCATCTCAGCACTTTGGGAGGCCGAGGCGGGCGGATCACTTCAGGTCAGGAGATGGAGACAGGTCTGGGCAACATAGCAAGACCCTATCTCAATCAGTCAATCAATATGAATAAGTAATAAATAAACCTGGTGACATGCCAAGCACAGGACCTGGGTCTCTAATCAAAATTCCTGTCTTACCGGGCACAGGAGCTCAAGCCTGTAGTCCCAGCACTTTGGGAGTCTGAGGCAGGAGGATCACTTGCAATCAGGAGTTCGAGACCAGCCTGGGCAACATAGCAAGACCCCATTGCCAAAAAACTTAAAAATTATCTGGCATGGTGGCATGTGCTTGGAATCCCAGCTACTCGGAGGCAGAGGTGAGAGGATTGCTTGAATTCAGGAGGTTGAGCTTGCAGTGAGCTGTGACCGTGCCATGCCACTCCACTCCAGCCTGGGTGACAGAGTGAAACCCGGCATCAAAAAAAATTTAAAAAATAAAAAAAGTGCAGGAGTCAGAGGTGATTCTCTTGAATGTATTGAGCCTGGAGTCCCTGATCTTACAAAATGTGATATTGGCTGCTGAAGGCCATGGTGTCAACAAATAATAAGGTGTCCCTGATTTAGTCTCTGGCTGCTTGCTCACTGCAATAACTTGGACAAGTTACTCACTGAACTTCTCTGAGACTAATTTTTCATCTGTAAAAATAGGTTGTGATGATGATGGTAGAAATCTAAATGAAATAAAATACGGAAAGTGCCTGGTTCATGGTGGGTCTATTGAATGCTGTCTTTCCTTTCTTGTGAACAATGCTAACCGACATGGAATTTGTGAGTGAGACTAAAGTCCATTCAAAAGGTTTAGGGTGGAGTGTGGGGGCACTGGAGTCTTTCTATCCAAGCGAATATCATTAAAGCTGGAAGCTACAGTAGAAGGTCAAAATAATAAGCAGTCAGAAGTCACAGAAGGCCCAGGTGCAGTGGTTTATGCCTGTAATCCCAGCACTTTGGGAAGCTGAGGCAGGAGGATCACTTGAGGCCAGGAGTTTGGGACGAGCGTGGGCAACACAGCAAGACTTCATCTCTACAATTTTTTTTTTACATAGCCAGGCATGGTGGCATGAACCTGTAATCCCATCTAGTTGGGAGGAGACAGGCAGGAGGATTGCTTGAGTTCAGGGCCAGAAGCTATAGTTGCAGTGAGTTATGATCTAGCCCCTGCACTCCAGCCTCTGATACAGTGAGACGCTGTCACACACACACACAGAAGAGGAAGTCACAGAAGTGAAGAAGACACTTGTCTTTCAGTCAACATCATTGAGTATCAGCAAGTGCCAGACCTCAGCTAAGCTCAGGAGACACATGGCCTGGTTGGAAAAGGGGTAGCTTTGGAGGGGACAGTTTTAGATTCGGTTCCAACTCCGCCACCCAATGACTGAGTGTCTTTAGGAAAGACACTACATCAATTTCACTTTGTTCATTCATAAAATATCACCTTGCTGGGATATTGGACAAGCTGCTGACAAGGTAAGTGATGGGCCTAAGTTGGAACCAGCACTTAGTAGGTTCACCTATTCACCTGGTTCATCCTATTCACCTGGACTCAGTTCTATGACCACGTGGATGCTGAGTTTGAGATGCTACCAGGTTGTCCAAGAGACAGCTAGAAATGCAGAACTTGAGTCTAAGAATGTGCAGGAGCCAGGCGTGGTGGCTTACACCTGTCATCTCAGCACTCTGGGAGGCTGAGGCAGGACAATCACTTCAGGTCAGGAGATCGAGACTGGTCTGGGCAGCATAGCAAGACTCTATCTCAATCAGTCAATCAATATGAATCAGTATAAACCTGGTGACATGCCAAGCACAGGACCTGGGTCTCCAATCAAAATTCCTGTCTTGCCAGGCACAGTGGCTCACCCTCGTAATCCCAGCACTTTGGGAGGCTGACGCAGGAGGATCACTTGCATCCAGGAGTTCGAGACCAGCCTGGGCAACATAGCAAGACCACATTGCCAAAAAATTTAAAATTTATCTGGCATGGTGGCATGTGCTTGGAATCCCACCACCCCACCCAGCTAATTTTTAAAATTTTCTTTTGTAGAGATGGGATCTCACTATGTTGCCCAGGCTGGTTTCAAACACCTGGTCTCAAGCGATCCTCCTGCCTTAGCCTCCCAAAGTGCTGGGATTACAAACACAAGACAGTATCATTTTGATCATGTAACTTCTGCCCTAAAGAAGCTCACAGTCTGCAGGGGAAACAGATGTTTGGGGCATGGGGTTAGAAGCATGCCAAATTTTCATCCTCCCTGGGAAAGTTCAGCAAGGAGGGAATCCTCTTGGAATAAAGCTGAGCTCACACCAAAAGCCACTTAAGCTCTTCTCCTGCACCACGCATCGGGAGGGGCAGCCCAGCCTGGAGTCCAGGGCTCTTGCACAGGTGGTGGAGTGGAGGAATGTATCCGGCCCCTCCAACCTCGCAGCTAGCTGAGTACAAGTCTCCATACACACAGGAGACGCGCAAACACAGGCTGCCTCCCTCCCAAGTTGTGGTACACGACGCCACCCTTCTGCGTGCACAAGCTGTCCTGGTAGCTGATGCCAGCATCTCCGTGGCAATAGAAATGTGTTCGGTTCCTCCTCCCCCTACCCCACTATGCCTGGCAAAAAGTTAACGGCGCTTTACTTCTCTTTGAGTCCATATGCCGCCTCAATTTCTGATCAGAGATGTTACAAATTACAGTCTGTCTCCGCAGAAAATTAAAGTAGGCTCATTTCTCTTTTTGTGTCAACACATTAGTTTCAATTGTTTGAGAGAATGTGCTAGATGGTGTTCTCTTCGTTTGAAGATAATTTTCTTTTCTCCGCTCTCCAATGACAGAATTCCTGGTTAAGGCGTTGGCCTCCCCTCCCCTTCTCTTGCCCCCTCCTGATTTAATCTGCTTGGGGCAGGCAGGTTGTTTTGCAATCAAAGTTTGCAGTCTAACAATTGGAAAAGAGATTAATTAAGGAAGAAAGGATTTTCTCTCTTTCTTTCTTGTGGGTTCAAAGGCTTCTTTAATAAGAGGAATCAATGGAAATGGAAATAAAAGAGCAGGAACTAGGTCCCTGAAGCCTCCTCCTTCCCCCACCCCCTCTCCAGGTCTCTGCCATCCGCCCCCAATGCACAAGGGTCTTTGACAGCCTTTCCTTATACCCCTCCATCTCAGATGCCCTCTGAGAAATCAATCACGTGCCCCTGCGGGGAAATGGACAGGGAGAAGTTTAAATGGGATTTTTATAAATTTCATCAATACTCACACAAAACAGAAGCGGGACAGCTTTATTGATTTAAACATTAAAATAACATGCGCTTTCTCTGCATTTTCCCAGAGGTGATAATGTTTCTTATTTTTAATCTAGATTGAAATCTCAGAGACTTTCCACAAGCCCCTTGTGGTGATTACCAAAGATTAGTAATAACATGTCTAATTAGTGTAGAAAGACAGAAAAATCAATGGCAGTGTGGGATGTTACACTGACTGACAGCGCTCGGAGGAGAGGCTGGGTGCCTCTCCAGAGATGGGGAAGTGCCCGGTGGGCCCTGCTCAGCATAGGGCCCTGGGGGTCGGCTTACACCTGTCGGAGGAGGCTTTCCAAGTTCCCTGATCTTTCTTTGAGCTTTTGATGTCTTTGTTGGAGGAAATGGTAAAAAGAAGAGAGCAGGATTCATTGGTGGGGGAACTAAGTCAATCCAGCAAATGCCCAGATGATCCATTTTGCTTTTCTGTCCAGTATTTCCCAAGGACCGGCAGGGAACAAATGCTGGGACAGGCACTGGAGGGACAGGAAGGAAGACCCAGCCCCCGGTCTCCAGAGACCCTGTCTACTGTTCAACAGAGTTGTGTCAATGGTGGAGGCTTTAGAGTCTCATCTCCAAATTTAATTCCCAATGATGTGTTTGGTTGCATCTGGGTAGGAAGGGAGGATTCCATTAAGGGCTTCATCACTTACAAGAGAGCCAAGTCTCTGCCCACTGTCCAAGGGCCTTACGGGTGGCCAGGACTAACCCTTTCCCTTCCCTTCACCCACTTGCAGATCCCCCTTTCCTCCCTCTTTTTCTCTCTCTTTCTCTCTCTCTTCCCCAAGTCCATGTGACCCAGTCCTGACAACAGAAAACAGCCCTGCAAACTCTCCTGAGAGACTCTTCCTCCCACACCCAAAAAGTTTCTTGAGGCCTCTTTTTCTTTCTTAGGGCTTCTGTTTCTGCTTAATTATATGGGAGGAGGGGAGAAGGAAAGGAGCCGGAGAATCGGAAAGAGGCAGATAAAAGGAGGGAACCACATAGGGACACACAGATAGAAATATAGAGATGATGCCAGGCACAGTGGCTCATGCCTGTAACCCCAGCACTTTGGAAGGCCAAGGCTGGGAGATTGCTTGAGCCTAGGAGTTTGGGACCAGCCTGGGCAACCTAGGGAGATCCTGTACCAGCCTGGGCAACCTAGGGAGATCCCATCTCCATGAAAAATTTTAAACATTAGCCCAGTGTGGTGGTGCATGCCTCTAGTCCCAGCTACTCAGGCGGGTGAGGCAGGAGGATGACTTGAGCCCGGGCACTCAAGGCTGCAGTGAGCCATGATTGTGCCACTGCTCTCCAGCCTGGATGACACCGCAAGACCTCGTCTCCAAATATATATATATATAGAGAGAGAGAGAGAGAGTGTGTGTGTGTAGTTTACATATAAATACAGCTCACCTTACAGGTTATGTAGGTAAAAAGACACACTGTCCTAAGAGGTAGAGTGAATAATCTTAGCAACGCAGATAAAGGAAGAATTAAGTCTTCCCCAGAGGCAAGTTACAGAGAGGGACAGCTAGGAGCTGGCTCTGGAAGGATGCAAAGGCGGGAAACAGGGAGAGAGCTCAAGGGAGGTGGGGTAAGGAGTGAGGGACCCATGGGGCTAGAACAGTAACTGTCTCCTCTCTCCAACCCTTCACCCCATCGCAATCTCGCTCCAACCCCATCTCTCTGCCAGTGCTGCTTCTGCCACCACCGAAGTCCAGATGGTCAAACCCAAAGGACAGGATCCAGTCTTTGTTTGGCTGGATCTGGCTGCTGCATTTGACTTTGTGGACTACTCACTTCTAGAAACATCTTCTTTGATTTCTGTAATTCATGGCCTATTGGTTTCCGTGACTTCTCTCGGTCTCTTTTGCTGGGTTTTTCTTTCTCTTCTCTCTTGATAACCCTGTGGCTCCATCCAGAGTTAATGCACTGGGCATTCTCCCTTGGGATGGTGCCATTCACACCCACGGCATTACCTCCATCTTTATCTTGGTAAGTCCCAAATCTCCTTGACCAGCCCCTATCTTCCTTTTCATCTCCAAACCCACAGGTCCTATGCTGTGCATAGAATTTCATCTGGGATGTAGCACACCCAGGCATCACCCATTTTAAGTGTTCAAATTCAAGCTCTTCTCTCCTCTGAGAATGTCTGGGCCATCCAGGTGGGTGCCGCCATGTTGTCGGGGCCATGTTTGTCCTCCCAGCTACCTCCATAGTACCTGTCCTTCTCTTTAGCCCCCTCACAGCCTAGAAGTCCTGAGCCTAGAAGATCATCCCTTCTAAACTCAATAGTCACAGGCATCTGTAAGGAATCCCTCTCCCTTCTCTGCAATGTATGCATCTAATTCTTTACTCATGTATGCCAGTGTAGACTCCTGGATGATGATTTTTACTCAATGTGTTATAACCTATGACTATCATTGTTTTTGGGATAGGTTCTTGCTCTGTTGCTGAGGCTGGAGTGCAGTGGTCTGATCATGGTTCACTGCAGCCTCCCCCTCCCTAGGCTCAAGCAATCCTCCTGCCTCAGCCTCCCGGTAGAATCCTCAGAAGAAACCAGCGAAGAAGAGCATCTCTGAAACACTGACAAAGATTATTCCATATGGAAGACCTTTTTGGATGATTGGTGTATGGTGGCCTTGGAATGCCTTCTCAGAAAATATCACATCATCATTGATGTAGTATTAATGTATTGGTTAGTAGGCCTAGAGTCAGGAGGGTAGCAGAGTTAGAATGAAATCATATGGTTAGGCTGGATGTTAGCAGTAGCACTGAAAGGGTTCCCATTAGTGGTCAGGGGCTAGGGTTGGCCATCTGATAGGCATGATTTTGGTGGGTTATTACATGTTGTCGTGGAAGTAGAGGCTTACTAGCAGTGTAAAGACACAGGCCTGAAAAAGGGTTACAGCAAATTCGAAGGTGATTAATAAAACTAGAATAATGAACGTACTTGAAGCTGTGGGTAAATTAATAGTTGATAATATTAGTATAGCTCCTCCAATTAAGTGCATTGGTAGGTGGCCAGTTGTAACTGGAACTAAAGGTGTGGGCCACCACACCCAGCTCATTTTTGCATTTTTTTTGTAGAGATGGAATTTTGCCACATTGCCCAGGCCGGTCTCAAACTCCTGGGCTCAAGCAATCTGTCCGCCTCAGCCTACCAGTAGCTGGGACCACAAGTGTGCACCCCCATGCCGGGCTAATGTTTATATTTTTTCTTTTCTTTTTTTTTTGTAGAGATGGGGTCTCACCATGTTGCCCAGGCTGGTATCAAACCCCTAGGCTCAAGCGATCTGCCTGTCTCGGTCTCTTAAAGTGCTGGGATCACAGACACAAGCCACCACATCTGGCCCATTATTTTACTTTGTTGGCTGAACTTGTCCCAAATTTGGCCACTGGGAGCTCCTTCAAGCTGGTTCCTGTGTCTTTCTGACATGCCACCATATTTTTGTTTTCTCAAATAGTTTCTTACTACTTGGCATCACAAGGTCTTCTAGGCTCAGGACCTTTTTGTCATTTGCCCAAATCTCAGCAAAAGCCTCCTGCTGTTCTCAGTGCCTCTCGCCTTAACCCGTCTCCGGTAGCCTCCAGACTGCTGCAGAGCTAACCCGCAACACAAATGCAATTACCTTATTCTTCTGGTCAATAGATTGCGAGGCTCCCTCTTGGCTTCAAGATGAAGCAAAAGCTCCTCCACTCAGCACACAAGATTCTATGTGACCCACCTTTCGCCAGACACTGTAGCCTTGGAAATTGCTGCTCCCCTAAACATCTCCCCAGCCAGATGGAGCCACAGGTTGTATTGTCACTAACTAATACATTAAGCTGTTTCATTAATTGATCACTTTTTTAAAGCTGAGACTCTACGTGGTCCTAGGCAGTGGGAATAAAGTCAACATTGAAGACAAGGTGCTCACCCACTCAGAGCTCACAGACCAGTGTGGAGAGACAGAAGAATAAAACAGAAAATAAACTAGAGGCCATGCGTGGTGGCTCATACCTATAATCCCACACCTTGGGAGGCCGAGGCAGGAGGATCACTTGAGCCCAAAAGTTCGAGGCCAGCCTGGGCCACATAGTAAGACCCCATCTCTACAAAAACAAAAATAAAAATAAAAATAAGCTAGACGAGAGCCAGGTGCTGTGGCTCATGCCTGTAATCCCAGCACTTTGGGAGGCTGAGGCAGGCAGATCACTTGAGGTCAGGAGTTTGAGACCAGCCTGGCCAACATGGGGAACCCCGTCTCCACTGAAAATATGAAAAATTAGCCAGGTGTGGTGGTGCACACCTGTGGTCCCAGCTACTCAGGAAGCTGAGACAGAAAAACCTCTTGAACCCGGGAGGCGGAGGTTGCAGTGAGCTGAGGTTACATCACTGCACTCCTGCCTGGGTGACAGAGCGAGACTCCATCTCAAAAAAAAAAAAAAAATTAGCCAGACACGATGGTGCACATCTGTGATCCCAGTTACTCAGAAGGTTGAGGTGGGAGGATTGCTTAAGCCCAAGGAGGTCTAGGCTACAGTGACCTATGACTGCACCACTGCACTCCAGCCTAGGCAACAGAGCAAGACACTGCCTCAAAAAAAAAAAAGAAGAAAGAGGATAAGGTCAAATGCATTCAGGGTGCGCTAAAAGAGACAGTTGTAGGAACACATTAGGGTGTCTTCGTTCAGACTTGGGGTCTGCATATTTGCTGCTCCCTCAGAGAAAAATGTCCTTCTTTCTCTTGTATATCAGCCGGTACTTTTCTTCTTCCAGGATTCAATTCAAGTGCCAGCTTCCACAGTTAGACGTGGTGAGCAAGGTTTTCCCGTCAGGTACCCACAGTACCCCATCCTTACAGAGGCTTACCTCTTGATTTGTTTCATGACGTCTGCCTTTAGATTTACAGTCAAGATCTTTTTATTAATCCCTGAAACAGAGCCCAGCCCAAAGCGAACACTTGATAAATATTTTTTGTAGGAAGTGAATAAATGAAGTGCTGCAGGGCTCAAATATTTTTTTTTTTCTCATGTCTAATGAGAGAGGGGACAGAAAGTCATACTGAGCTTGCTCCTGCCTCCCAGAAAAGCAGGTGTAGACACCTTGGAATTCCTGAAGAAGTGTTCCTTAGAGGGCTGCATCCCTACAGTCTCCCCTGGGAGCAGGACAGAGGAGCTAGGGTGTCTGTAGCGTCTTGAAGATGTGCAATTCAGAGAGGGAAGACAGAGGGTTCAAGGGCTGGGAGAGGCAGCACCAGTGCCCAGCCAGTCGGTTTCCAGGGTGAGCTGGTCCATCAGAGGAGACTCTGGATGTGAACTGAAGGGGCTGAGCCCTGAGAACGACGACCTCGGAGGATTCAAGCCTAGAGCGCCTTCGCCAAGCTCGGGATTGGGGGCGTGGCTCATCCTTGGCTATTCCCAGGGGCCTCTGCAGGGAACTGGATCCGCCAGGCCTGCAAGATGAGGCAGGACAGAGTGCTAACAGCGACACCATGTGGCCATAAGTAGCCATAGCAAGATTTGATCAAATCAGTAGTGGGTGGAGGGATGAAACCCACTCTTTTGGATTGAGATGCTTGAAAAAGTCAAGAGAGGGATGAGTTCCAAGAGGGAGATACTAACTTCCTAAAAATAAGGCATAGTTTTAATTTATTGTTTAACTTTTTTATGTTTTGGGGGATGGGGCAAGGTCTCACTATGTTGCCCTGGCTGGAGTGCAGAGGCACCATCACAGCTCACTGCAGCCTCCACCTCTCTGGCTCAAGCAATCCTCCCACCTCAGCCTCCCTAGTAGCTGGGACTACAGGCTTGAGCCACCACACCTGGCTAATAATCTTTTATTCTTTGTAGACAGGGGGTTTTACCAACTCCCAGGTTGGTCTCAAACTCCTTTGAAATAAATTCATACTTATTTCTAAAAGTTGCACCCACAATACAAGTAATTATCATAAAAACCCTTAGCAACTTTCTCTAAATATTAATGCATTTTACACAGGCACAATGCAGTCATCTACATTAGTCAAAGAGATACTGTAAATTAACCTACACACTTTTCTCACGCTTCTCCGATTGTTCCATAAACGGCCTTTATCTGATCCAAGATCCTATCCAGGATCTGATGTTGCCTTCATTTATTGGGTCTCTTTAAACATCCTCCTGTCTAGAATAGTTCTCAGTCTGTTCTTTCATGATCTTGCCATTTTTGAAGAGTACTAGCCGGTTAGTTTCTAGAATGTCCCCAAATTTGGATCAATCTGAGGTCTCCCCATATCTAAATTCAGTATTTGAGGGCAAAAGCACCACAGATGTGATGTCCCCTTCTCAGTGCATCAGGCCAATAGGCTCATGATGTCACTGTGTCTTCTCTTTAGCAAGTGAGAATCTCTAATCTGAAAATCTGAAATCTATCATGCTCCAAAACCCAACACTTTTGGAGTACAGGTGGAAAATTCCACACCTGACTTATGTGATGGGTTACAGTTAAAACACAGTGAAAACTTTCTTTTTTCCATGCACAGAATGTTTAGGAATATTGTAAAAAATTACCTTCAGTTTATGTGTATAAGGTGTAAATAAAACATAAATGAATTTTGTCTTTAGACTTGGTTCTCATTCCCAAGATATCCTATTATGTACGTGCAGATATTCCAAAATCCAGAAACATCCAAAATCCAAAACACTTCTGGACCCAACCACTTCCGATAAGGGATACTCGACCCATAGTGACCTTCAAATTTGATGACTTGATAAAATTGGGGTTGCTGGGCTCTCTACTGTAAAGTTACCATTTTTCTTTTTGTAACTAATAAGTACCAAAGGGGATATACTTTGAGATTATGTGAATATCATGTTTCTCACCACGATTTTGCCCACTCGTTTCCAGCATTCATTGACGATTTTTGCCTGAAGCACTTATGACTGTGGTGTTTGCCTATTTTCATCATCCCTTCTACATTTAATGGTCAGAATTCTACTGTAAAGAAGTACTTTCCCCGCTCTTCAATTTATTTATGTAATATTTACTCATGCATGCCAGTGTGGACTCCCGGATATTGATTTTTTGTTCTATGCATTGTAAAGCATGACAATCATTATTTATTTTGTTGCCCAACTTGGCCCAGATTTGGCCACTGAGGGCTCCTTCAAGCTCATTCCTGTGTCCTTCCGGCATGCCCTTCATCTTTCCCCCCAGCCAAGTAATTTACTTTTTGGCATCACAAGATCATCTAGGTTTATCCCATGCTTTCTCTGTCTCAGCCTTGGAATTAGACATTGACAAATGCTTTGACACCCAATAACCAGTCATCCCAACTGCTGTGGAAGCACTCTAAAACCAGGCCCTGTGGTAGATGTGATCACCGCTCCCTCTGCACAAGGCCCAGTGTTTGATCATTTATTTGCTCAGTAAATTACTGATTATTCGCTGAAAGAGATTTGTGGCATTTATTCATTGGTTCAGCAAGAATGCACTAAGTGCTTACCACAAGCTAGACCCAGGCTGCTTGTTGAAGATCGAAATTAATCAAACCTGAACCTCACCTCCAAGAGCTCAGAAGCAAGTGGGAAGGAAGACAGGCCAGTCCGTATAGTCAGAACATCGCATGAGGCTGAAACAAAGGCACTAAAGATAATAGTTATCACATTCCAAAAGAGATCCAAGACATGCACAAATGACATAACCAAATAGCTGCCTGAATTATAGCTTAATAACTCCTAAACCTTCCACCCATACCAAGGGTTAAGAGTTGGAAGATTGGGGAGGCCGGGCGCAGTGGCTCATGCCTGTAATCCCAGCACTTTGGGAGGCTGAGGCGGGCGGATCACGGGGTCAGGAGTTCAAGACCAACCTGACCAACATGGTGAAACCCAGCCTCTACTAAAAATGCAAAAAATTAGCCAGGCATGGTGGTGCGCACCTTTAATCCCACCTACTCCAGAGTCTGAGGCAGGAGAATCGCTTGAACTTAGGAAGCAGAGGTTTCAGTGAGCCGGGATTGTGCCACTGCACTCCAGCCCAGGTAATGAGAGCAAAACTCCGTCTCAAAAAAGAAAAAAAAAAGGGTTGGAGATTGGGGATGATTTCTGCAGACAGCTTCTCTGAAGAAAGCTGTACTTAGTCTCAACCGCACCCCAATCCCCACCTCCAAATAGAAGAGACACCTTCTGCCTGACCCAGGCTTGGCATCAGAGACTTCAAGGAAAGGAGACGGGAAAGGGTTTTAGGACTAGCTATTGATGTACTGTAACTCTTACTTCTATCAAGGGTGAGGGCTGCAGGGTGCCTGCTCTTCTACTTGAGCTCGGGGAAGGGGGCTTTGGGGCTTCAACAGAAACCCCCAAATAGATGCTTACTACATATCCTCTCTATTGGAAGATATAAAGGGTTGGGTCTATTTCCTACCCAAGAAAGGTGAAGGTGAGAGATTGGTTAGCTGGTTGCCAGCAGACAACACCTCAGAAAAGATGCTTGCATTAGAAGTCTTCCTGTTCCAGAACATGTCAGGACGAAGCATCCATGTGTGTCTCCCATGGACCAAGTGTGGTTTTAGACCTCATCCAGGAGGGCTGCAGGGAGAGACAGTGGACTTCAGCAGAGAAAAGCTAGAGGCATCCCTGGAAGTGAAGTGGCATCGTTGTCTAGGGTAAATACCCAAGGTTCGTTGTCTCATGGCCACAGAAAACTAGGACACGGACACACCATAGTGAGCTTAAGAACAGAAGTTGAATAGGCGAAAGAAAGAGACAAGCTCTCTCTGCTACCGAGAGAGGGGTCTTGGGGAAATGGGTTGTCACTTCTGCAGTGGAATCCAAGGGGGTTTATAGATGAACTTGAGGTGGTGTCTGATTTACATAGGGCACCAAAGATTGGTTGGACCAGATGTGCCATTTGCATAGGGCGGGAAAAACCTGGCTGCCCCCACCCTCATCTTTTACTGTGCAGATGGACTCTTTGCCTGGCCAGCACCATGTTGCCTGTTGCTTACTGTACACATGGTGACAAAGAAGAGGGAAGATAAGGCCTCCACGTCAAACATACCTGGCCCCAGGTAGCCCTTTTCTATGGGCACAGCTGCCAGCATTGGCCTGTGCAAGTTTCCAGCTTGCTTGTTTATGTTTGCAGCTCAATTTTTCAGGCTGCTTTTTGTTAGAAAAGAAATGATTTGGGGGTTGCTTGTCAAAAGGGAAATTCCACTGAGGACTCTGTTGCCCTTACTATCTGTCTAAATAGTTTCTTTCTATCTCCTGTATCAAAAGTTTAGGGGCCAGATAGAGTGAGAAACGGATCCAAGGAAAATGCACCAAGGGAACTACAGGTGGGAAGGCCTCAGAAATGGAAGACGGGTCTCCAAAGAATCAAAGCATCCACGGAAGTGTCCCCAAAAGGGGGCATCCAAGGCGGAGTATCACCTGATGGTCGTCAAGTTCCAGACACACAGATGATTGTTTCCATTTCACCTCCTCTCCCACTTCATAACCGCTTCCCATCAGGGTCCGAAGGTCCAGGTAGAAAGATCACAGAGGAGGAGGAAGAGACGCAAAAAGAAAAGAGAGGGAACAAAAAACGGCGCCAAGCCTAAATTCTCTGTCTTCACCAGCACAACAGGGAAGCAGGAGGCAAAATCAGCTTTAAATTACGTTGAGAAGTTTGGTTATCACATGAGACTGGGACTCTGTTTTATAACTTAGATTGGCTACAGGAGTTTTCCTTCCCTACAAGTGACCAGAGGAGTCCAGAGGCTTGCCCCTGGCCATGAAAAAACAATCCCCATGTAACCGCCCAGACAGAGCCCGTTCATCTTGCCGGATGCCCAGACAGAGCCGATTTGTCAAAACAGGGGAATTGCAATGCAGAAAGAGTAATTTACACAGAGCCGGCCGTGCGGGAGACCAGAGTTCTTTATTATCAAATCAGTCTCCCCAGAAACTCAGGGATCAGAGTTTTTAAAGATAATTTGTCAGGTATGGGCTTGGAAAGTGGGGAGTGCTGATTGATCCGCACTGACCAATAGATGATTATACGTGATTCCATCTATAGGGGGTCAAAGTGAGTTTTTCTTGCTGTCTTCTGTTCTGAGTGGGATTGCAGAACTGGTTGAGCTGGATTACCCGTCTGGGTGGTGTCAGCTGATCCATCCAGTGCAGAGTCTATAAAAAAGAAAGCACTGATCTTAAGTTTTACAAGAGTGATGTTATCCCCAGGAGCAATTAGGAGAGGTTCAGACTCATAGAGCCCAAGGCTGCACAACCCCTAAACTGTAATTTCTAATCTTGTCGCTGATTTGTTAGTCCTGCAAAGGCAGACGGGTCCCCAGGCAAGAAGGGGGTCTTTTGGGGAAAGGGCCTGTTATCAATTTTGTTTCAGAGTCGCACCATGAACCGAATTCCTTCCCAAAGCTAGTTCGGCCTATGCCCAGGGATGAACAAGGACAGCTCAAAGGTTAGAAGCAAGACGGAGTCGGTTAGGTCTGATCTCTTTCACTGTCATAATTTCCTGTTATCATTTTGCAAAGGCGGTTTCACCCACAGGAGCAGACTTAAGGGGACAGTGAGAGACACATATAGATTTGCTTTATGGTGACAGCCCATGCTTTGTGTTAAACAAATGCTGCTTGAGCAAAGCCATCTAAAACCCCAAGCGGGGAAAACTTCATTTCCTGGTGCTTCCGTGCCCTAATCTGAAAGCAGAAAGAAAGGAAGAATTTAGGATCTGGCTCTTTTTGAGAGTTTTAAGAAGATAATGAAGAATTTGGGAGGCCGACGCGGGCGGACGACTCGAGGCCAGGTCAGGAGTTCAAAACCAGCCTGGCCAACATGGTGAAACCCCATCTCTACTAAAAATACAAAAAAATTAGCTGGGTGTGGTAGCACACGCTTGTAATTCCAGCTACTAGGGAGGCTGAGGCAGGAGAATTGCTGAAATCCACGGGGCAGAGATTGCAGTGAGCCGAGATCACGCCACTGCTACTCCAGCCAGCACAACAGAGCGAGACTCCATCTCAAAAAACAACAGCAACAAGAAAGAAGATAATGAAGAAAAAGGGATATCTATATCTAGACTCTGGGCTAAGCCTCTTTCCCAGGCTGGAATATTTAATCAGTGCCTAAAAACAGAGAAATGCGGTGAGATGCCAGATACAATCAGATGAAAGAAAAGCATTTTTGTCTCAATGGATGTCCTCAGACTAGAAATCTTCATTTATTGCTCAGCTGATAGGGAAGAAAGAACAAAAAGGCCAGACAGAACTCCTGGATTCAATCAGCTCTCTCTTTTGTATTATTTTCTTTTTCTTCAGAAGCACTTTTCACCACCTGGCAATATTTCTCCTTTTAAGCCAGGATTTGTGCTTTTAAAGCTTTATAAAATGTGCAGTTCAGGCTTCATTTTCCTGGCAGGCAGAACTAGTCTGTATTCCCATGGCCCCCAGTCCCCTGCAGCAGTTCTCTCTGGCTGATGTCATCGTGCGGAGAGGCAGTGCCGTCACCTGCCCAGAACACATTCCCTGCAAACCAAGCCAGCAAAAGGCTCGTGGTGAACAGATGTTTCTGTTTAAGGCTGATAGGAAGTGCAGGAACCATTTTTCTCCCCGTCAGTTTTCAAGTGCAAGAAGCAGCTGTGTGCCAGGAACACAGACCTGGATTCTAATGAGGTTTGGGGCTGAGCTGGGCCCCCCCAAGATGGAGGCCCGACCAATAGTAGGATGAGGTTATTCACCAAACCCAGGAGAAAGCAGGTGACGGGCAATTTAAAAAGAGTCTGGAGGAGGAATGTCTTGTTTTCTGGGATGAGGCTGGATTTTTTGTTTGTTTGTTTGCTTGTTTGTTTGCAAGCATCATCAATGGGAATGGTTGACTTAGAGTAATCTCTGCCAGGGATTGTTGTGCAGAGGAGATGAGGGGTTGCTGATTTTTCCATCAATTGTTTGCCGCCCAGAGCACACTCTTGCATTGAACACGGCCCACACTTCCATTTGCAGAACCCTAACCTACAGCTTTTCAGAGACTGTGCCGGCAGGTTGTTGCAAAGTAGCCTGACTGTCAGCCCACGTAATATCGACTAGCTCAGGTTGGCACTCACTGCATTCTGTTATAACCTTGGGACAAACCAGGAGCCCTCACACCTCTACCTGTGACAACACTCCTTCCGGTGAAGTTCCCCAAGCCCCTTGAATTGGCAGAGTCAACACAGGCTTTGCAGAAACACTGGTGTATCCAAACAACCAAATATGACTTCGCACACTCAGATTCTAGCTCACAGGAGTTTCTGCTATGATCCTTATGGTAGCAAGAAAACAAGTTTCTGATGTAGTTTTAGAGTGAGGAAATTAAAACGGAGAAAATTCCTAGCCATTGACTTCAATTTTTCTACAAATTAGAAAAAGACTGCAATTATTCTTTAGATAGAAGGTTATAGAAACAAATCTTTCATTTTATAACGAAAACCCTACAGACATAGAATAAAATCCATCTGGGAAAAAAAAGACATTCATTTAAATTCACTGTAAAATACAACTGCTTAATATTACAAGCTCTCCTATGTGCACATGTGATAAGGGAGGGAGAGTGTACCAGAGAAAATTAAAGACATTGCATTTAGTGAGTGATTAATATGGATCAGAAAGCGTTCATATATATTATCCCATTTCATCTGCACTACAATTCTAAGAGGTCGATATTATTATGCAAATTTTACAGATGCAAAAACTTAGAGAGTTTGAGTAACTTGCCTAAGATAATAAAGCTACTAGGGCTGGGCACGGTGGCTCACGCCTGTAATCCTAGCACTTCTGGAGGCCGAGGTGGGCAGATCACCTGAGGTCGGGAGTTCAAGACCAGCCTAACCAACATGGAGAAACCCCATCTCTACTAAAAATGCAAAATTTGCTGGGCGTGTTGGCACACACCTGTAATCCCAGCTACTTGGGAGGCTGAGGCAGGAGAATCACTTGAACCCAGGAGGCGAACCCAGGAGGCGGAGGTCGCAGTGAACCAAGATCGTACCACTGCACTCCAGCCTGGATGACAGAGCAAAACACCTTCTCGGTAAAAAAAAAAAAAAAAAAAAAAAAAAAAAAAAAAAAAAAAAAAGCAACTAGTAATAGTGAAGTCTGGAGAATTTTTCAATTTAATAAATTTTATAAATCTGCTTCCATGAGTCGTATAATGGGAAATCTGCTTCCATGAGCAATATAAGAGGAAAGGAAACCCTGTATGTATTAGGCAGTATCATGTCTATATCACACATTATATTAGATTTCATACAATACCTTGTGTTATATAAAGTGTGTGTGTACGTGTGTGTGTATAAAACACTGAGAAGGAAATAAAATTTTCCTGCAATACTCAAAAGATAAATACTTTTCTTCTGTGTATATATGTGTGTGTGCACACACATTTAAAATGGAATTGTTAGACCAGGTGCAGTGGCTCACACTTATAATCCCAGCACTTTGGGAGACTGAGGTGGGTGGATCACGAGGTCAGGAGTTTGAGACCAGCCTGGACAACATAGTGAAACCCCATCTCTACTTTAAAAAAAAAAAAAAAATTTAGCCGGATGTGGTGGCGGGCACCTGTAGTTCCAGCTACTCGGGAGGCTGAGGCAGGATAATCACTTGAACCCAAGAGGCAGAGGTTGCAGTGAGCCGAGATCACACCATTGCACTCCAGCCCGGGTGACAGTGCAAGACTCTGTCTCAAAAAAAAATTAAAAAATGGAATTGTTACCAGTGCTGAATCCGTACAGGTCTGTAGCAATCTGAATTCCTGTCTCTTCAGAAGAAAGAATTCGACCAAGGGGCATAAGGGACAGGGAGGGACTTAGGTAAGTTTTAGAGCAGGAATGAGAGTCTGTTAAAAAGTTTTAGAGCAGGAATGAAAGGAAGTACAATTCCCTTGTAAGAGGACAAAACGGGTGACTTGAGAGATCAAGTGTAGTTTGACTTCAGACTTGGGGTTTTATAGGTTGACCTGCTTCTGGAGGGTTGCGTCCCTTCTCCTCTGATTCTTCCCATGGGGTGGGCTGTCCACGTACACAGTGGCTTTCCAGCATCTGGGAGGGACCGCGTGCATGGTGTGTTTCCTGAAATTGGACGCATGCTCACTTGAGGCATTCTTCCCTTACCAGTCAAATGTTCCTAGAGGAAGGTCATATACCAGTGAGACGCCACCATTTTGCCTCTTAGTGAGCATGCTTGAGCCCACTCACCCAACTCCTGAGGTCTTACTGGGAAGTTGATCACTCTGATCACTAGTTTGAGATTTTTCTATCTATTGGGAGACTGCCTTTCCTTGGTGCAGGCTGTGACCAATTATTATTTTAGAGAGAAAGTTTAACAACCACCTGACCACCACCTGATGGTCGCCTGACATTCCTGGTGGGATTGGGGGGCTCTCTCCCCTTCTCACTCCTGTCTGATTACCTACTGGAACAGAATCATACTATACATGCTATTATATCATCTGCATTTTCATTTTACATGCTCTAGTCGTGATCCTCCATCTTCCTATTTTTCATTGTCCCATTATACTCCATTGCATTCTTGTACCAAATTACTTTTAACCATTCCTCTATCAGATAGATTATTTCTAATTTCTGTTATAAACAATGATGTAATGAATATCCTTGGAAATAATATTTGCCTATACCCAAAGTTACTCTTTAGAATAAATTGCTACAAATGAAATTTCTAACTGAAAGAATAAGAACATTTTAAGGCTTTTTTGATAGGTATATTGCAAAATCGTACGTCAAAAAGTTGTACCAGGTTAAATCCGTGTGTACAAGTTCCCATTTCCACAAACTCTTACCAACACTGGCATTGCCTTTCCAAAAAAATGTCATTTTTTTCCCTTTGACACAGAGTCTCACTCTGTTGCCCAGGCTGGAGTGCAATGGTGTGATCCTGGCTCACTGCAACCTCCATCTCCCGGGTTCAAGCAATTCTCCTGCCTCAGCCTCCTGAGTAGCTTGGACTACAGGTGTGCACCACCATGCCTGGCTAGCTTTTGTATTTTTAGTAGAGACAGGGATTCACCATGTTGGCCGGGCTGGTCTTGAACTTCTGAGCTTGTGATCCTCCAGCCTCGGCCTCCCAAAGTGCTGGGATTACAGGAGTGAGCCACCACACCAGGTCCAAAAATGTCAATTTTATAGTAAAAATATACGCCTTGTTGTTTAAATTTATTTATTTACTTACTAGTAATACTGAGCTACTTTGATGTTTCTTGGCAATTTGCATATCGTCTTTTGTGAATTACCGTTTATGCTGATTTTTAACTAGGGCAATCATCTTTTATTGATTTGTAAACGTTGTTGATATATTAAGATCATCACACTTTTTTCCATAATATATGCTGCAAATAGATGTTCCAGCTCATATTAAGCTATTTTTCTCTTTTACAGTGGTAATTTTCCAAACTGCAACTTTAAATGTTTAGTTTGTCAAATGTATCAATCAACCTTTAAATTCCCATCTTTGATTGGAACATTAAAATCAACCCATGTATTATCCTAGCGCTCTTACGAGTTTTTTAAATCTTTAATGCATTCTGAAATTTAATTTTCAAACGGTAATATATTGACTAAAATCATTTATCTCACTTTATAAATACATTAGGTTATTACATATACTTAGGTCTATTTGTGTGTTTTTAGATTCTTCCTTTGATTTCCTTTGTAGGTTTTCATTGTAGGTGTACATTGTGTTTTCATATCCAGTCACTGGAAGCTACTTCTTTCTAGCCGCAAAGCCTACGTTTTTCCAATAGAGCCTATCCAAAGATTTGGGGAGAAGGCTATTACCATGATGGAGCCATTAGAAAAACTCTTATTGTGAAATTACTTCAACTCTTATTATGAAGTTACTTCATAATTTTCACCAGAGCTTGTCCTGGCCAGGAAAGTGAAATGAACAGAAGATTGACTGAACTGCAGATACCAAACTGAGACTATCTTTATGGAGTTGCAAAAGATTCATTCCATCTTGACAACATTAATGGAAATTAATGGAGGACTAGTATTGTGTGCTGAGAACTGTGCTAGATAGTGGAGACATGCGGATGAACAAGACAGAATATGTGAAGCCAGGCGTGGTGGCTCACACCTGTAATCTCAGCACTTTGGGAGGCCAAGGAAGGCGGATCACATGAGGTCAGGAGTTTGAGACCAGCCTGGCCAACATGGCAAAACCCCATTGCTACTAAAAATACAAAAATTATCCAGGGGTGATGGCACATGCCTGTAGTCCCAGCTACTTGGGGGACTTAAGGCAGGAGAATAGCTTGAACCCAGGAGAGGGAGGTGGCAGTGAGCCAAGATCGTACCACTGCACTCCAGCCTGGGCAACAAAGTGAGACTCCATCCCAAAAACAACAACAACAACAACAACAAAGTCACAATATGTGGTTTCCACAAGATCACAGATGAGTGACATGTATATGAAACCAGACACGTGTGTATCTGTACATTTTGCACCTCACCAGGGAACAGAAATAAGTATACTTTATTTTGACGTGGACAGTATTTTCTTTACAGGAATAGCCCATGCCAAGCAATATCCATCTTTGGCTTCATCTTGTCATGTTGTTGAGACAAGTTCTGGGTCCCATATCTGTGTCCATTGCTTCCGACCTCATCTCAGTGGCCATTGCTCTCCCCAGTAACTCCCTGCTGGGACCACCATCCCTGGGCTCAAGGCCAGTCCTGCCTTGACTTCTGATGAAGGAAACACTACCCAAGCTGACCATCCTTTCCTCCTATGGGGTTGCTATTAAATCAGATTCCCTAGGGCTTTCCCCAGGAACAAACAATGCCCCTTTCTAGAAGGCTGTATCTCTGAACAGTACTGATCTATCCTGAGGTCAAATGTCACCACAGCAGACCTTGCCATGCCAAGATCCAGGTCCTGCAGCTGAGGACCTCCAGGTCATCCCATGTATAAAATGCCATTTCCAGACTTTTTTATTTGGTTCTTATACAGACATCATTGGTTGACTAAACCAACCTCCTGTAATTCTGTCCCAAGTCACTTTCTCGTTGATGGATCCATGTTGAATTCTCTGACCCAATGCTGTTGTCAGTGAGTGGCAGATCCAGGAAATAAGGATCCAGGACCTTATTTGAAAGGTCCAGCTCAGGCCAGCCATGGTGGCTTACACCTGTAATCCCAGCACTTTGGAAGGCCAAGACCAGTGGATCACTAGAGGTCAGGAGTTCAAGACCAGCCTAGCCAACATAGTGAAATCTTGTCTCTACTAAAAAATACAAAAATTAGCTGGGCATGGTGGTGTGCACCTGTAGTCCCAGCTACTCAGGGGGCTGAGGCAGGAGAAACACTTGAACCCAGGAGGCAGAGGTTGTGGTGAGCCAAGATCATGCCACTGCACTCCAGCCTGGGTGACAGAGCAACAGAGTGAGACTCCATCTCAAAAAAAAAAAAGAAAGAAAGAAAGAAAGAAAAGAAGAGAAAAAAGGTTTGACTCAGCTAGAAACGCTCTACAGTTCTTCACAACTTTCCCTTCTTCCTGCCTGGAACCTAGATATGGTGGCTGGAATGGTAGCAACTATTTTGTGATGATGAGGCAAGAAGAATGAGTACAAAAGCATACATACTAAGAACAGTAGAGAAGAAGAGTAAGAGCTTGGATCCCCAATATCATTGTTGGGGTCATTATGGGTCACCCACCCCAGACTTCTGAGTGGAGAATATAAACCCCCATTTATTTAAGTTATCATTAATGTAATTTATATTAATATTAGCTGTACAGCCAAACCCATTCCTGATAAGATCCTCCTTCTGGGTTTCAGTAACATGACTGGTTTCTCAGTGTATCTGCCCATCTCCCAGTGCAGGCTAGAGTCTGTCCTACGTTTTTTTAAATTAAGGTAAAATTTCCATAATATAAAATTAATCATTATCCATTTGAATGTGTGTAATTCCTTGCCATTTAGCACATTCACAAAGGTGTGCAAACATCGTATCTATCTAGTTGCCAGATATCCACACCATCCCAAAAGAACATCCTGTATCCATTGCAGTCACTCCCCATATCCCCCATCCCCAGCCCCTGAAAACCACTAGTCGTTTTTCAGGCTCTATGGACTTGCCTATTCTGGACGTTTCACATAAATAGAATCATGTAATGGTGGGTTTCTGTGTCTGGCTTCTTTCACTTAGCATAATGTGTCAAGGTTTACCCACATTGTAGAATGTGTCAGTACTTCATTCCTTTTAACAAGTGAATAATATTCCATTGTATGGATATGCCCGTTGTAGGTCTCCATTCACCCGTTGACGGACGCTGGGGTTGTTTTCACCTTTTGACTATTGTAAATAATTCTGCTATACACGTTTGTGTACATGTTTTTATTTGAACCCCCGTTTTCAGTTATTTGGGGTACGTATTTAGGAGCAGAATTGTTGGGTCATGTGGTAATTCTATACCTTGGTTTTTGAGAATCTGTAGCCTAACTCTCGGCAGCTCATTTCCTGATAATCCTGGAGTGTATCCCCTGAATGCCAATTCACCAACAAGGGTTCTGCTCCCCAGGGTCCAGTCTGCCTAAGGGCTGTGTGTGCTGTTCAGCTAGGTATATCTACCTCTCACTGTGCTCCATCCACAAGTGGTCCACCCAGAACTTCGGCTTCAAGCCCAGAGCTGGCCACAGGCCACTCTCTTGAGCAGTGGTTCCTGTTCCTTTGGACCCCAGTGTCCTACCCCAGGTTATCTATCCCACTCCCTAGGGTACTGAAGAAAGAGGACTTCAGACAGGAGGAAAACCAGAGGCAGATGAATGGATGTGCCAAGCCCTCATGGGTAAGTGGACTCTGGAGGAAGTTTAGGAGCCAGAGTGAGGGTTGGGGAGGGTAAAACTGGAAGACTGTGGAGTCAAGGGAGGGGAAGGGTAGATCCAGGATAAAGCCAAAATGAGGAACCATGTAGAACACCCAGCCAAATTGCCAAACGCACCCTACCCAGAGGAAAGAAGCAAGGAAGAGGCAGAAGGGAGATCGTGGGAGACGCCAGAACTACGTGTCAGAAACTGAACAGATTCCCCAAGGGACTGCGTCCTTTTAGGATTTCTGAGACTCCTAGAGTGGAGTGCACTGCCAGAGGCACCAAAGCAGTCAGACAGCATGGCTTTGTCATGCCCAGAAAAGTGTGCCTCTGAACCTGAAACCATCCTTCAATCCTCCACCTGCACTTAGTCCTTGTTAAATTGTGTCAGAGACTTTAAGAAAGTCCAAATCCCTGTCCATCTTTTCAATGAAAGGCACCCATAAAAGCAGTAATATGTTCCTGCTGTGAGTGGATACGCCAGTGCATTTTTTATATTATAGATACAAGACTTCCAGGCATAGATCTTTGCTTTCTGCGATCCGTAAGTGCTCAGAGTGCTAAAATCTAGAAAAGGTTACACACATGGACATATTATCTCAAAGTGATGGAAAATGAAAAATCCAAAGTTTCATCTTCTCATTGTTTCCAAGGAGACTCACCGTTTCCATATCCCAGGATTCTATGACTCAAGAGAAACAGACACACACTTCCCCCTCCCCCATAAAGAAATACAGCTCATCCTTCATACGGAAGAGGATTTGAGGTCTACGTGCTCCACTTCTTGGAGTAACAGAATCACAGAGCAGGAAGCACCTGGGTAAGCAACCTGGTCCATCAACCACTTCGCAAATTGGAAAGCTGGCCCTGCAAAGTTAGGTGACTGTCAACGTTGGGCAGGGATGACAGCTTGGGTCTTATCACAACATAGTGTCTCCCTCCTTGCAGTTCCCAAGGACAGAAATTGATCATTGCACACCAATCAACCACAGGATCCCACTTTTGCCTTTGTTTGCAAGACAGCTGCCAAAATGGTTTGACAGTTCCATACAGAGAGCCCATGTCTCCCCATGGGAGCTCTGATTTTCTTCCTGTCAGTATAATGACCCATCTTACTCAGAGCTGTCCATCTGGCTGTGGGTGCTTGTGAGAACGTGGGAGACCAGCCACTCCAATTCTGAGGCTTAAAGCCCATAGGTTGAGGCTGTAACAAAAATAACACAAATAGCTACTATTCAGAGAGTGCTGCCCTTGTGCCTGGCAAGTTACAGAAACTGACCTCTATCAATCTTCACAATGACCCTGGCAGTAGATATGACCATTAGTCTCACTTGTTGTCTGAAGAAACTGAGGCACGCAGGAGGAAACGCTTGCTCTGTGCTACGTTATTAACAAACAGCAGAGCCCTCTAGTCTCTAGAACCCATGTCCTCAGACACTGCAGAACCTGGTTCCTATCCTAGGGCAGATACAGAGGGGAGTGGGTGTTTAAAAGAGGTAGGGTTGGGCCGGATGCAGTGGCTCACGCCTGCAATCTCAGTACTTTGGGAGGCCGAGGAGGGCGAATCACAAGGTCAGGAGTTCGAGACCAGCCTGGTCAACATGTTGAAACTCCGTCTCTACCAAAAATACAAAAAAAATTGGCTGGGAGTACTGGCAGGTGCCTATAATCCCAGCTACTCGGGAGGCTGAGGCAGGAGAATCGCTTGAACCCGGGAGGCGGAAGTTGCAGTGAGCTGAGATCGCGCCACTGCACTACAGCCTGGGTGACAAAGGAAGACTTCGTCTCAAAAAAAAAAAAAAAACAAGGTAAGGTTGGCAGTGAATGACTGAAGCACATGTGGAATGAGAGCTACACTTAATACTAAGTTCAAGGCAGAAACACACCTAACATTAAGTTAAAGACATGTGCACAGGTCTCCAGGCCAATCTTCCCCTCTTCCTCCCCCTTTGCAACTTCCAAGTGCCTGATTGAGCAGAAGAGTCAGAGGCTTATTTAAATTTAAAGAGTCCCATGTGGTTTGTGGGCACCCTACATTTCCTTGCCAAGCTTAGATAGTATTGCAAACCACTCCAAAGCCTTTTTTTTTTTTTTTTTTTTTTGAGATAGAGTCTCGCTCTGTTGTTCAGGCTGGAGTGCAGTGGTGCGATCTTGGCTCACTGAAGCCTCTGCCTCCCCGGTTCAAATGATTTTCCTGCCTCAGCCTCCTGAGTAGCTGGGAGTACAGGTGCACACCACCACGCCTGGCTAATTTTTGTATTTTTAGTAGAGACAGAGTTTCACCTTGTTGGTCAGGCTGGCCTCAAACTCCCCACCTCGTGATCCACTGGTCTTGGCCTCACACACCTCAAAGCCTTTTAAGCGACTTCCTACAACAGGAAGTCTCATCTTAGGAAAATCTAGATGTAAATCCAACCAGATATTAAGACAAAACAGGTTGCATGCTGCATGGAGTGAGATTCTGACATTATCTTCCAATTCTCTCTCAGTTGAGAAGACATGAAAACTCCCCAGTGGCTCACGCCTATAATCCCAGCACTTTGGGAGGCTGAGATGGGCAGATCACGAGGTCAGGAGATCAAGACCATCCTGACTAACACGGTGAAACCCCGTCTCTACTAAAAATACAAAAAAATTAGCCGGGCGTGGTGGCAGGTGCCTGCAGTCCCAGCTACTCGGGGAGGCTGAGGCAGGAGAATGGTGTGAACCCGGGAGGCGGGTTCTGTGGCTTCTGTGGCTGAGAATTCAAGAGAATAAAACTGGCATCTGATGCAAAGCCTTTCTCTGTATGTATCTACAGAGACAAATATCAGGTGTTAAAATAAGAGGTCTTTGTATGTCATATAAATTTGACAATGAACCAACAGTGATTGAATGTAGAATCTCAAATTAATGGTTTGGGATATGGACTCTGTATATTCTGACAATAATGGGTCAGATATCCTGCCTGAGGCTCCATAAATGCAGTGGCGGCGTTGAGAATGCAATTCCTGGTTATTTTCTGTTTCATCTGCAAAGCATTTAAGTATTAAGGAGGTTCACACTGGCAATTCCATTTCCCTTTGGAAGAGAATTGCAAGCCAGTCTGGGTTGTGGGTTCCTTTCTTGTTTCTGGAATTTATGATGATTTGCAAAGTCATCTGACATCTTTACTTAGCTCTGGGCTCAAAATAAACTCACCGTCCCTGCTCTTACGATCACCCCTCCCTCCCCAATATCACTCCTCTCTCTCTTTCTGCAGGTTCTTTTTCCTTCAGCTTATTAACACACTCCCATCTCTCTCGTCTTAAAAAGTATAAATAATGCCTCCCTTAATCTCAAGTAACTGTTAAGTTCAATTAACACTAACCAAACTAGACTCAGCCAAGGGGGAGCAGAAACCAGCTTCATGGATTCTCTTATGATTCCTTCCAGCCATTCTCCGGAACCAGCCTCCCTGTCCAAGATAATTTTCTGCAGGGTGGAAACGTTCTATGTCTACACTGGCCAGTAGGGTAGCCACTAGCCACGTATAACTTTCAAGCACTTGACATGCGGCTAATGAGACACAGAACCTGAGTCTTTCATTGTATTTGACTTCCACTAATTTAAATTTAAATAGTCCCATTTGGCTTGTGGCTACCGTCTGGGTCCTTGCCAACTTGGATGTCACTGCAGTTCCCTCCATGGCCTTACTTCTGTCACTTCCAGTAACTTAAAGTCTTGTGTTAGGAATTCAAATGTCTTGGATGGGGTGCGGTGGCTCGTGCCTGTAATCTCAGCACCTTGGGAGGCAAAGGCAGGTGGATCACCTAAGGTCAGGAGTTCGAGACTAGCCTGGCCAACATAGCAAAATCCTTTCTCTACTAAAAATACAAAAATTAGCCGGGCATGGTGGCGGGCACCTGTAATCCCAGCTACTCAGGAGGCTGAGGCAGGAGAATCGTTTGAACCCTGGAGGTGGTGGATGCAGTGAGCTGAGATCGCACCACTGCACTCCAGTCTGGGCGACAAAGCAAGACTCCATCTCGAAAAAACATAAAAAATAAGGAATTAAAATGTCTTGTCTAATAGCCAGTCACATAATTGCAGGCAGGTCTGGGGTGATATCAACACTCCGCAATGTTACCCACTTAGAATCCCTCCTCTCTGCCCACCCAGGCAGTTTTCTGGAGTGAGTGGAGTGTATTTGGGTGGCAGTAAGGGACATCTTCTTCTTATCTCCTATTCCACCTCCTTCTCTCTTTTCCAGCTTTGCTTCTTATCCTTCCAGGGTCAGCACAGTGGAGGAAGGAGAGGGCTGCCATCCCAGGTTCCCATGGACCACTGCAAGGGTGACCCGGTCTCAGGCCCTTTCGATCAGGGGACACATTTCCCAGAACACTCCCTGACACCTGGTGTAGGTTCCCAGGTTCACAAATAAGAACATGCCTGTTGTAAAGGATAGCTGGTGCCACCCCACAGCCTTTGGGTGCCGAAGACTGGAAGTGGAACCATGGTCAGAGCCAAGACCGGTAAGTGCCATTGCATGGGTTCAGGCATATGGCTCAGCCCAGGGGTGATGGTGGACCATTGGTCGTCCAGATCCCTGAACTCAACTCATCTTGCATCAGATAGGAGGGAGCATCATCACAAATCATCATGGCAACACCAACCTGACAGCCCAAACCTCATGAAAGAAACTCTGCACCAACTAGCAAGAGTGATCTGTGTGCCAGGTTGCCCCCCTGGGCCTGGCCACAGGACCTCAAAGTCACATCACAGGTAGAATTCTTGGAGCTACTCCAGGCATCTTGTCAATGCCACATGTGAAATAGAGGGTCAAAAACATCCTAAGGAGAAGAAACAGGGTCTGGAATCCATGTAAGACCCAGTCTGAACTTTGATGTCCCACTTGGATGGCACTGCTGGCCTTGGCCAGGTCCAACCACAGAAAAGAGGCTTAGATAATGTCCAGTAAGACTCTTTCCATGGCTGGAATCACTGGAACCAGGTCTGGGCTCGAGGCACCTTGCTCAAAGGGCACAGCTAGCTCCAGACAGACCCTCGTACTGGAGAGACTTAGGATATTATGAGGCTGACTCTCTGAAGCTTGAGGTCCTCTGAGACACAGGGCTCAGGACAGGGAGCTGGCTCACCTGGGTCTGAAGGCCGTGTTGCTCTCTGCCCTGCAGGAGCCCTAAACAACAGGGTGCAGGGAACAGCGTCGGGAAGAGAGATGCTGGAGAAAAGTGAGAGCCCCATTCCATTCACAGGCTGCTGCTATTGGGCTGGAAAAATGAATGAGAAGAAAAGACACAAAAGTTAATTGAGTACTGCGGTAAAGCTCCTGGCTGTGCCTTCTGTCGTGACTGGGGTCCACTTGGTGGATGCACTTCTGGCAGCCACTTGTGTGAGTTCTTCAGAGACTTCTGATGGAGATCTCCAAGGTTTCTCCCTTTGCTAATGGAGGCCACCCACTTCCCTGCCAGCCTCTTTTTTCTGCCCCTCTGCCCGTGCTCTGGTGGGGCTTTTGTGCTCTTTTCCCTGGGATCTCTTTTCCCAAGCAGGTCTTTGCCTCACCTCAAATCCTTTCAAGGTGGTGCCAGCCCAGCTATCCTCTCCAAGTCCCCTTGGCCTGTAGGGAGCATGTACCCTTGTCCTGTAGCTAAGGGACAGGCAGCTTACACCAACTGTAGGCTTTGTGTCTCACTGCATTTCCATCTTCCTGAAAATCTGGGGGACACTGTTTCCCCATACTTTTCTGCTCTGTTCTTGAAGCAGTTGGAGAAGCTCTCAGCCAGAGAGTCAGGTGGCAGTCTCCCCGTCTGGCAAGTACCCCACTCCCTACAGAGGGTGATCTCAGGGACCCTCAAATGCCTTAAATTTAGAGATGGAGATGAGAGGAGCACACCCTGCAAAAGTTGAAAAAAAGCCAGCCCAAGAGCACTGTATCCCAAGATGGGTGATGGTCTTGTAATAACCATCTTGTTCTTGCCCACTGCACAGGTATAGCCAATTCACTGAGACAACAGTGTTGCGGTAGAGAAAAGGTTTAATAAATGCAGAGCTAGCCAAGGGGAAGACGAGAGTTTATTACTCAAATCAGCTTCCAAAAACATTTGGAGACTGGAGTTTTTTTAAAGGATAATTTGGCAGGCATGGTGTTAGGAAACTGGGAATGCTGATTGGTTGGGTCAGGGATGAAACTATAGGAGGTTGGAACTGTCTTCTTGTGCTGAGTCATTGCCTGGGTTGGATCACAAGACCAGTTGAGCCAGTTTTCTGCTACAGGCCACCAGTCCAGGTGGTGCCAGCTGATCAGAATGGAAGATCTGAAAGACATCTCAAATACCAATGTTAACTTTTACAATAGCGTTGTTATCTATAAGAGCAATTTGTGGAGATTGTGGGTCTTGTGACCTCTGGTTCCATAATTCTAATCATGTGGTAATTTGTTAGTTTTACAAAGGCATTTTCAGTCCCCAAGCAAGGAAGGGGCTTGTTTCAGGAAGGGGTTGTAATCATCTTTGTTTTAAAATTAAACTAAAAACTAAATTCCTCCCATAGTTATCTTGGCATACACCCAGGAATAGGCAAGGACAGCTCGGAGGTTAAAACCAAGATAGAGTCAGTTAGGCCAGATTTCTTTCACTGTCATAATTTTTGCAAAGGTAGTTTCAGTCTCAAAGCCTTTGAGCCGGGCTGGACCACCATTCACAATTCCTGCAGAGGCAGCTCCAGCAGTTCTATTTGGAAGCATTGTTCAAGGTCTGAACTGACTCCCCCGCTCCCCCAGACTTTTAATAATTGTACACATTTGTTGAGTGCCTGCTAACCAGATGTCCCTTGCAGAATGCTTTGTAAGGATTGCTCCATTCAATGCTCCATTTAGCCCTTGAGATAGATATTGCTGCAAATTCCTTTACAGATGACCATAGAATACTCCAAGGGGTTGCATAGCTAATAAAAGACTGAACCCGGCAGTCTATGCCCTCAAACCACTGCACTCAGCTTCTTGGAAGAGGCTCCTTTTGCCCCGTAGGAGTCAAATAATTAATCTTACAGTAAATGGTTCAATACCCCTCTTCCCCTCCTCTCCCTTATGGTCAACAGCCTCTTATTCACTGCTCAACTTTCCATGTCTACTATCATGTTGCTTACATAGTAGGTGATCAGTCAGTATTTATGGAATTAATGAATGGAGAATTTCTAAGGAAAATGGGAGAGAAGTTTGGCTTTGCCTTGAACCACCTCCACACACACAATCAAATGGGCCAATTATCTCAGTTATAAGAATTTATAACCTAGAGTCAAATGGGCACAGTTCAAAAAGAGGAAACTCAGAAAAATGAAATGTGAAGACTCTTGTCTTTTTTTATTATTATTATACTTTATATTCTAGGGTACATGTGCACAACGTACAGGTTTGTTACATATCTATACATGTGCCATATTGGTGTGCTGCACCCATTAACTTGTCATTTACATTAGGTATATCTCCTAATGCTATCCCTCCTCCCTCCTCCCATCCCACAACAGGCCCTGGTGTGTGATGTTCCCCTTCCTGTATCCAAGTGTTCTTATTGTTCAGTTCCCACCTATGAGTGAGAACATGTAGTGTTTGGTTTTCTGTTCTTGCAATAGTTTGCTGAGAATGATGCTTTCCAGCTGCATCCATGTCCCTACAAAGGACATTAACTCATCCTTTTTTATGGCTGCATAGTATTCCATGGTGTATATGTGCCACATTTTCTTAATCCAGTCTGTCACTGATGGACATTTGGGTTGGTTCCAAGTCTTTGCTATTGTGAATAGTGCCGCAATAAACATATATGTGCATGTGGAAGACTCCTGTCTTACAAATGGCATCTGTAATTGGCTCCATCCTAAATTGCTGTGTGCCTCTTGGCAAGTCAGCTACCCTCTCTGCTCCTGAATTTCCTAATCTGTAAAATGCGTGGGTTATTCTGAGTATATCAAAAGACTCTCTCAGAAAAAAAAAAAAAAAAAAAGGCCGGGCATGGTGGCTCAAGCCTGTAATCCCAGCACTTTGGGAGGCCAAGACAGGCAGATCACAAGGTCAGGAGACCATCCTGGCTAATACGGTGAAACCCTGTCTCTACTTAAAAATACAAAAAACTAGCCGGGCGACGAGGCGGGCGCCTGTAGTCCCAGCTACTCGGGAGGCTGAGGCAGGAGAATGGCGTAAACCCGGGAGGCGGAGCTTGCAGTGAGCTGAGATCCGGCCACTGCACTCCAGCCTGGGTGGCAGAGCAAGACTCCGTCTCAAAAAAAAAAAAAAAAAAAGACTCTCTCAGCCCTGAAAATGCTATGAATTCGTAATAATGTAGTTCTAATAAGAATCAGATTCATGGGTAGTCTGACATGTAGGCAAAATTGGTAACAGCCTATGTGACCAATGAGATCTCTCAACCATGTAATATGACCACCCCTTAAAGATCTCTATCTATTCTCTTCCATTCCTCCACAATCTAGCCTAAGTTAGCTCTGAGCTCAGCGTTGAGGGCTCAGGACTCAGCGCTGCCCTCTTGCTAGGAATCTGTGAGTTCCTAAGGTTGTCAGAGGAGGAGTGCCTGGCCAGGCAAGTGGAATGATGCGGCCAGAGCATTGGAGTGAACAAAGGGCCTTTCAAAGTGTCGGAGGGGTGTAGCTCATGGGAAATAGCGCTTCATTCTCTTTAATCTTCCTGCTTCTTTC
This sequence comes from Trachypithecus francoisi, assembly GCF_009764315.1. Classification (NCBI taxonomy): domain Eukaryota; kingdom Metazoa; phylum Chordata; class Mammalia; order Primates; family Cercopithecidae; genus Trachypithecus; species Trachypithecus francoisi. The sequence goes on along the minus strand of NW_022681469.1, from coordinate 120,601,848 downwards.
CCAGAAAGGTAGTGCCTTTCAGAGGTTCAGAATATGTGTTTCATATAATAAAATCTGTCGTCTAATAAACGCTACTTTCTTCAAAAATTATCATCATTAGAAGCAACAGCATTTATTCAACATGGCTGTTATGAAATGGGCTGAAAACAGGAAAGGCAATGTCAGATCAATGCCATCCACACAGCCTGAAGATTTTGCCATGTGTTTTGCAAACTAGTGCAAAAGCAGAAGTGTTTAGACTGCGACTACACAGAGACCCATTGTCCTGGCTAAAACCCAGGGGCTTGAGTCAGGAGCAGTGGCTCACACCTATAATCCCAGCACTTTGTGGGGCTGAGATAGGCAGATTGCCTGAGCCCAAGAGTTCAAACCCAGCTTGGGCAACATTGAGAAACCCTCTCTTTACAAAAAATATTTAAAAATTAGCCGGGCGTGGTAGTACTCACCTGTAGCTCCAGCTACTCAAGAGGGTGAGGCAGGAGGATCACTTGAGCCCAGGAAGTCAAGGCTACAGTGAGCTGTGATCGCATCACTGCACTCTAGCCTGAGCAACAGAGTGAGACTCTGTCTCAAAAAGAAAAAAAAAAAACGAAACGAAAAAACAAAAAACCTAGGGGCTTCAGCTAATTTGAGATGAGCTACTGCTTACCGGATGTATCACATGCCTTCCCCGTTTATCTCCATCAAGGTATTCAGTTCCCGTTTCAGAGTGCAACAGGCTTCCTGCACTGCTGCAAGAAAATAACCACAACCTTGTCCCACTGCCCATGTCCTGATGGCAATGAACGCTTCCTTCAGCTTTACCCATTGTCACCTTGGCCTTGTTCAAAATATCAAATCATTGTGTCTTACTTATTCCAAGTCTTGTGTTAATAATAAGGAATGATTACCCAGCAAAAATGAAGCACTCATTTCTTCCCTTAAGTCTGCGACGACTTTGGGTCTGGAATCGCAAAGGTCAGCCGTGTTGTCCCCAGAGTTTAGAGATGATATGCTCACAAAAATTGCAGCCCTACTCAATAAGAGTGAGTAAAACAACTTCTGCATAGTCTTGTGGGAACACAGGAGAGTTAGCAACTGATCCCGCATTGGGGAGAACGCAGAAGTCTCCTTGGAGGAGGAAACATCTGGGCAGTGTCCTGATGTGGACAGGGTGGGGAAGGTTATTCTGGGAGAAGGACACAGCTTAGGGAGAAGCACAGAGTCATCACAGCAGCAGGTTCATCAGAAGAAACACAAGTTTCTTCTAGTTCCTGTGTGGCTAGAGCATGGAAGGATAGAAGAGAATGGATAGAGATCTTTAAGTGGGTGGGCATATTATGTAGTTGAGGGATCTCATTGGTCACGTGAAAAGTTACCAATACTGCCTGCATGTCATGCTAGATACAAATCTGATTCCTATTAGAACTACACTGTTATGAATTTATAGCGTTCTTAGGGCTGAGATAGTTTTTTTGATAGAAACAGAACGACCAACGCAGTTTACAAATTAGGAAATTTAGGAATAGAGAGGGTAAGCAGCTTGCCAAGAGGTCACACAGCAATTTAGGATGGAGCCAGTGATCTTGTGTTGGTGGCTTAGTAACTCGGGGTTCATAGAGCAGAAACACATGTAGCTCAGATCCTTAATTAGAAGATGGTTGGACATAAAAGTTATGCTCCCAAGTATAAACTAAACTGTGGCATCTCTGAGTGGCATCATTATGACTGGTTTTTATCATATTTTTATACTTTTCTGTATTTGCCAAAAAGTCATACAATGAGTATGCGTTACTTCTACAGCCAAAAAGTACATGGTTTTAAGAGAAGAAAGTAAGTCTTGTTAGGACTTGAGCCTGTAAGAGCAGTGTGAACAAGGGGAGAAGAGAAAACACGTTTAGTGAACAAGCTTCCATGAGGCAGGATCACAGTTAGGGAACAAGGAGGGAAGCGTGCTAAGAAGGAAATCATGACTTCTTCCAAATTTGTCTGATACTATCCAGCCATGCATCTTTTACGTAGGTGTGAGCACCCTGGGGGTACATATTTGCAGCCTCCATAAACATTTCCTTTGGAGTGTCACGGGTTCCCCTAGGCAACCTTTCGAAGGGTTCCCTGCTGCCCATGAGCAGGCGATCCATGCCTGCCTTAACTATTCTTCCATATTGGACTTGTCACCCGCTTCAAATGTAGCAAAAATAAGGCTTCCATGAATCTCTTTACAGGTCAACGCAATTCTTCGGAATCAGGTAGTGGAAGTGAGAATTTGTGCTGAGGATAAATAGAATCAACCCCAAAGGAGGCAGAGAATGGATGTTTTTAACACTCTTCATACCTATCGCCGAATTGCTTTTGTGCACAGAGTGTTTCCCTGGGGAATGTGGTTTGAACTGTTGCTCTTTTTCATGGCAACTGGCTTGGATTTCAGTTCTAGCTCTGTCATCCCGGACAGAGTCCCCTTTCTTCTATGTCCCTCAATTTCCAAGAAGAGGGGGATGGTTTTGCAGCTACAATGTTTATTTCTAGGCTCTTTGACTAATAAATCTGGGATCAAAAGAGTCTATGCTATTATTTTGAGGGATTATACTTGAAAACAGGATTTATTTTCAGCCTCCCTTCTCTGGTTTCCTTTTTTCAAGGTGAAACCAGGCAGGAGAGGAATCTATACGGCTTGTCTCCCTCACATCTGCACACAAATCTCATTTTCTGCCAGATTTCAAATGCAACAGTTACAGAGTGGTGCCTATTACTTGAGTCAATGTGATGTCCTCACCCAGACGTCTGGTCACCATTATATATAATTTATTAATCCAACCCAGAAACAAGGCAAAGGGAAAATGAACATGGACTTGAAGTGTCTGTGGTCATGAAATCGCTTTTCAGTTTGATGTCCCTACAAGTTCATGCTCATTTTCATTTCTCGATTTCTTCCCAAATTTGTTACCCCAGTGACTGACGCTCCAATTACGATTTCCTTCTCCAGTTTGCTCCCATGCTATCCAATAAATGTCATGGCCTTTCACTGCACCGTGCATTTATTTTCCAATTACTGTGGGTAAACAGGGATGTGCAAGCAATTGAATTGAAGCTTTTAACTCATTTGATTTGGTCCCAGGCGAAATTCAGAGATTGAGACATAAACATCAAAGCTATTCTCTACAGAAATGACAAGGGTCGGGATAAACTGCCTGAATAATCCCCTTTTGCAAAGAGTGAAAAGATGTCTGCTGGGACATCTTTACCCCGAAGTGACTTCACGTTCCAAAAAGACATGTTTCCAGGTCTGTCCAAGTGACGCTCTCATCTGTTTCAATTCTGAGCCAGCGCCGATCAGCCTCTTTCAATCTCCATTAGCAGGTTGGAAATTTATTTAGAAAGCCGATAGGTACTATTTGGGGGATTAATGACCGCTGATTTATGAATATTGAGTAGCATTTCAATAATCGGAGGCAGAGTAATCACTTGTGGCTGCAGCCAGCTCTCCTTGCCATTACAGCCTACAGCAATCACTCAAAGCCAGTTAAATGATTCTGATTTATGACCTTAACCTTCAGGGTCCACTCCATTTGCTCTCTCGGTGTGTAAATTCTAAAAATGCAATTCCCTCCACCTCCAGAGAGCCAATTTAAGTCAACATTATGCATGAGCCGAGAATGCGGGAATTCTCAGATCTCTTATTTCACTCATTAAATTTACACCGAACATCTTGCAATTAAAATTTCATATAGATTTCTTCTTATGATTGACATTTGGCCTTGATGAAATGGGTTCAAAATTTGGACTCTCAGAAGACTTAGAAGGAGTGAGATGTGGGTCTGGGCATTGTTTGGAGAAAGATGATGATCAGGCCCTAATACGTTGATTAGCATTTTGAACAGACTCGTCGGTGAAGGGTTGGCTCTACCCCACAGTGAAAGGCATTGGGGATCCAAGCCAGGAATGAGAAGCAAACCCAATCTGCTTTGAAAACTCTGCTCATTTAGTTTGTCAATAATAAAAGAAGAAACTCGTGGACTCTTAGAGCAAGAAGGAGCCTTGCAGATCTCATAGATCAAAGCCTCTGTGTTTCAGCCATAGAATCTAGTATCTAAAAGGAAAAGGACTTCCCCAACACAGCAGAGATGTGGGTACTCACCAATCTCTTCTTCCTTCCTTACACTGCTGCCTTGCAGTTTGGCCATGTGACCAAATTCTGATTAATGAAGTATTAAAGTAATGACTGTCATATCCAGGCTAGTTCATCAAACCTTTCCACACCCAGTCCTCATTCCATTTCCCCATCCAACTGCATGGACAGTCATACGAGTGAGAAATAAATATGTTGAGGCTCGCCACTGAATTTGAGGGTTGCTCTAGCAATTAAACCACTCTAACACACCCAAGAGCATGCTGTGGGTTAGTAAGGCAGCCCTTGAGCAATACATCCAAGGGCACACAGTGTGTCAGTTGGCCCACTTTTGACACCCAAGAACACACAGTGGGTCTAATATACTCAAGGACACACAGTGGGACAGTTGACCCACTCTTGACTAATACATCTAAGGGCACACAGTGGGTCAGTTGGCCTGCTCTTGACTAATATCCCAAGAACACACAGTGGGTCTAGTATACCGAAGAACACGCAGTGGTCAGATATACCCAAGGACATACAGTGGGACAGTTAACCCACTCTTGACTAATACATCTAAGGGCACACAGTGGGTCAGTTGATCCACTCTTGACTAATACACTCAAGAAGGCACAGTGGGTCAATTGGCCCACCCTTGAATAATACACTCAAGGGCACACAGTAGATCCATTGGCCCACTCTTGACTAGTAAACCCAAGGGCACACAGAGGATTAATTGGTTTACCCTTGGCTAATACACCTAAGAGCACGCAGGAGACGAATTGGCCTGCTCTTAAATAATACATCCAAGGACATGCAACGGACCAGTTGGCCCAGACTTCACCAGCAAATCCAAGAGCACACAGCGAGTTAGTTGTCCCGGCCTTGACTAATAAACCCAGAGGCACACAATGTGTAAGTTGGTTCACCTTTTACTAACACACCCATGGGCACACAGTGGGTCACTGAAGGAGTCAGAACTGAAGCCCAGACTTCAAGATTAGAGGCCCAGTGCCTTCTACTCCATTTGAAGTGCCTTGATTTTGGAGCATTTTTTGAGAAATCAAAGTAAAAATGTACACATCTAACTAGGTGTCAAGACTAGTCTCCCATGGCCGGGTGCGGTGGCTCACACCTGTAATCCCAGCATTTTGGGAGGCCGAGGTGGATGGATCATGAGGTCAAGAAATGAAGACCATCCTGGCCAACATGATGAAACCCCATCTCTACTAAAAATACAAAAATTAGCTGGGCAGGGTAGCACGCATCTATAATCCCAGGCACTCGGGAGGCTGAGGCAGGAGAATCACTTGAACCGAGGAGGCAGAGGTTGTAGTGAGCTGAGATCAGGCCACTGCACTCCAGCCTGGCAACAGAGTGAGACTCCAACTCAAAAAAAAAGAAAAAAAAAAGACTAGTCCTGAGGTAGGATTTATAAAAGTAACTCCCCCGTCCCATGTATCTGTTCAAATAGGTTAATACACACCAGCACCATTGCTTCGTTGTGTTGTGTTTTTGTTTGTTTCATTTGGGGCAGGGAACATTTTGACATAAGGAGGATAAAGAAGCTTAGTGGTACAACTTGTTTTTCTGGGTGGAGCCTGAAAGAGAAAGAGAAGAAAGATAGAAGTGCTGACATGTTGCCCATCTCTGCGGAGAATCAGAGGGACCGAACCGAGCCCCACAGCTGAAGGGGTGGAGTTGATGGAAGGCTACATGAGACTCCAGACACCCTAGACCCAGGGCAGAAAATGCAACAGAGAGCAGGCAGTGGTGTGTCAATTTTCAGGAGCAGGCTGGTGCAGAGGGGTTCTTGATAGGTAACAACTACCTGTTTCCGTAGTGTAAATACTCCCATCATAGTCAATTTCAGGCTATCCACATGATGTCATTAACCTCAGAGATGGGATGAGATGCACACAACTGACTCTGAAAAGCCAGTAGTGAGGTAATAGGCAAGACTTGATTCAGGAGGTATAGGGTTTGGATACCTGACCATATTGAGGACCACCTAAAACAGGGATGGGGTGGAATCAGCTTTCCATAAAACGTACCCACAGAGTGCCATGTCAGTTTTCCATTGCCATGGCAACACTTAGAAGTTACTGCCCCTCTCTGTGGCAATGACCTGATGACTCAGAAGTTACCACCCTTTCCCTAGAAATGTCTGCATAATCCACCCCTTCATTTGAATGTAATTAAAAGTGGGTATACATGTGAGTGCAGCACTGCCTCTGAGCTGCTACTCCAGGCACACTGCCTATGGGGTAGCCCTGCTCTGCAAGGAGCAGTATCTCTGTTGCTGCTGTGCACCATGGCTTCAATAAAAGTTGCAGTCTAACACCACCGGCTGGCCCTTGAATTCTTTCCCGGGCAAACCCAAGGACCCTCCCAAGATAAGCCCCAGTTTGGGGGCTCACCTGCTCTGCATCAGTAGAAACCAGCTCCAGCGCACCACCAAGAGAGACCATGTCTCCCCTACTATGCCACAATAACTCAGTATGGCTTCAGCATCCCGCAGATTTGAGAGGGCTCCAAAAACAGCAGAGCACAAGGAAAAACTGCAGAGCCCCATGGGAGCAGACAAACATGAAAGACACCAGCAACAGGGTTGGGAGTGGCCCCTCTCCTAGGTGATCTGTGCACAGCAGACTGCAGATGGGGAAGGAGAGATAGCATAAAACACATGGGTACATTCTTAAGCACAGAGACCTTGTTAGAAATAGGGGCAGGCTCAATATTGCAGAGCTGGTATTTCATGGATTGGGGAGAGAAGGTAGCATGGTTTCTGCACTCCTGTAAATACATCTTCATCTTCACTGACAGGCTAGTGAGACCCAGACCATTTCAGAAACACAAGAGAGACAGTGCTGATGGTTGGAACAAGAGAATTGCTCAGCCTAGAAGTCTCTAATATCTACCAGATACTTGGAGGAAAAAAAAAAAAACAAAAAGAAATAATGCACAAAGCATATTGCTAGAAAGTATACTAGAATTTGAGTGAAAATATCCAATTCTGGTCTCAGTCCTATCACTTCACATCTCAAATTGAGTTTTTTCAACTGTAAAATAGGAATGAAACTCCCCGCATTTCACAGGTTTCCTGGAAGAGTTCAATGAGCCAGAACGTGTGACTGTGCCTCTCACCCAGGAGCGATCTCTCCAACACCCAGAGAACACGGGCTGAATCTGATTCGGAACCAGAACAACAATTGCCTCTCATCTGGACTAAAGACTGGCCTAGGATGGCTCTCCTGACCTCAGAGCCAAGTTGCAGGGAGAACAGAATTTGACTTATCCACCTTCCCCTTGATTGGCCCAAACCCAACCAAAACCATCCTTTCAAGAGCATTTCACCGTTAGCCAGTCAGCTTCGCCGATTCACAGCCAACTGTTGTTTATCGTGTTGGTTCCAAATGCCAGGCAGCCCTGCACCGAGGACATGGGCAGAATTCAACAGGCAAAGACCCATCAGGCAGACAAACGTGTTCGGAAGACTCTCCAGCACGGCAGGTGGAGCCCCGCTCCCTGGGAAGCCAGTCCTCCACCTGGCACAGGAAACTCAAGTCTATCTATCCAGGCTGTAGCAAAGCCAGCCCCAGGCAAGTCTGAAAAATAGCAATGCATTCCCATGGAGCGTTTCTTCTCAATGTCTAATGCTTCTCTCGGGATATCACCCCATCCTCCATCTCAGCAAGCAAAAGTGGACATAGTCATGGAGCAGAGGAGGGTTGATATGAATAAATGTAAGACTTGGCATCCTGCACAGCACACGTCAACCATTTCTTTCATTTGCTCATTACTAAGTGAGCATTTGGTAAATGTCTGGGTCCCAAGCACAGAGCTAGAAACAGTGGATACAGGCACAGAACTAGAAACAGGGGACACAGACACAGAGCTAGGAACAGGGGACACAGAGCTAGGAACAGGGGACATAGGCACAGAGCTAGGAACAGGGGACACAAACATAGAACTAGGAACAAGGAACACAGACACAGGGCTAGGAACGGGGGCCACAGACACAGAACTAGAAACAGGGGACACAGACACAGCACAGAGCTAGGAGCAGGGGACATAGGCACAGAGCTAGGAGCAGGGGACACAGGCACAGAGCTAGGAGCAGGGGACACAGGCACAGAGCTAGGAACAGGGAACACAGGCACAGAGCTAGGAGCAGGGGGCACAGACACAGAGCTAGGAACAGGGGACAGAGACACAGAGCTAGGAACAGGGGGCACAGACACAGAGCTAGGAACAGGGGGCACAGACACAGAGCTAGGAACAGGGGACACAAACATAGAACTAGGAACAAGGAACACAGACACAGGGCTAGGAACGGGGTCACAGACACAGAGCTAGGAGCAGGGGCACAGGCACAGAGCTAGGAACAGGGGACACAGGACATATGAAACAAGGTCTCTGCAACTCAGTAGCTCAATTTGGGAGGAGTAGGGGGGCAAGAAAATAGGCCCTGTTTGTTTGTTTGTGTGTTTGTTTGTTTGTTTAAGACAGTTTTGCTCTGGCCCCAAGCTGGAGTACAGTGGCACAATCACGGCTCACTGCAGCCTCAACCTCCTGCACTCCAGGGATCCTCCCACCTCAGCCCCCACAGCAGCTAGAACTACAGCTGTGCACCATCACACCGGGCTAGTCTTTGTTTGTTTGCTTTTGTAGAGATGGGTTCTTGCCATGCTCCCCAGGGTGATTTCAAACTCCTGGGCACAAACGATCCTCGTGTGTTGACCTCTTAAAGTGCTTGCATTACAAGACAGACCTTTAAATACATCAGAGCAATAAGACATTACAGATGCTAACACATTGCCTAGACAGAGCCTCATGAGGACCCAGAAGGGACCCAGTGGGGACAGTGGTGTTCAATTTCACCCATTAGAGCTCCCTACAAAGTGCATCCCTTAAGCAGAGCGGGTATTCATGAAGCAGCCCTGGGGAAAGGGCTCAGGGCAGCCTCAACCAATCAATGCTCGAAGGCATTGATACACGACATAGGATGGTAGTTCTGGGGAGTTGCTGGTAACAATTCAGTTAGACCGGAGTTCTGAGAGCAAAGGGAGCTTCCATGAGTGACAAGGCTGGAGAGGTAAGCACAGGACAGATTGGGGTTAGCCTCACTTTGACCCTTACTGACAGGCACCCCATATTTCTGCAACCAGCACAGCTTCCAGCCCTTCCTCTGTTTATGGACACGGCTTGAGAATCAGGAGCATCAGGAAGGAAGCAGGAAAGAGGGGGACATGCTTCTCCAGGCATAGGGTCACGCAAGGATGCTCGTCTTTGCAAATCCACTCTGTCCTTACAGGGAGAGAAGGTACAAAGTACACGTTCCAGGAATCGATGACTCAGACCACGCAGCTGTCTGTAACATGATATGGTAACAAACATGGCTCCAGCTCCTGGATGCATCTACAGGGCAGCACTAGCTACTGGCTTGCAGGAAACAGCATAGATAATCACAGCCCTTCAGCCTCCAACAGCACTGTCTGTAAAGTCATGTTGTCAATGACATCAATCATTTTTTATTCATCCACCAATGTTATCCACTTTGCGGGATTCAGTAGTGCCTCTGAAACGCTTCCCTGCATTGCATAGTCCTCTCCCATGCTCTAGAGAACTGCACCTGCCATCCTTCCAATGAGGATGGGATGGGGAGAATAATAATGTTTGTTGAGACAGGGTCTCACTCTGTCATCGAGGCTGGAGTGCAGCAGCACCATCCTGGCTCACTGCAGCCTCGACTTCCTGGGCTCAAGTGATCCTCCTGCCTCAGCCTCCTAAAGTGCTGGGACTAATTACAGGCATGAGCCACCACACCCAGTGGAAAATAATAATTAAAACGATGGTACAATTACTCTGCATTCAGGCACCCCTTTAGACTCCTGAAGCACTTTTCTGCATGCTCCTTCAGTTATTCTAGCTTCTGGGTGACCAGCTGGCACTTGCTCAAGTCGAAATCTTTGCGGTCAGAATCTTTGCAGTCAGAACCCTGGGGGTCTTCCTAGTCCACCTCTCTGTCCATTGCAGATGTATCTCTTCCCTAGTTGAGTTGAGTGCTTAGCATTTAGTATGTTACCATTTTACAGATAAGTACCACTCTAATGATAATCACAGTAATAACATCTAGTGTTAATTAGGGCACTGGGCTAAGCCTGTGAAATGAGGTCAGCATCATTGTTAGTTCCCATTTTACAGAAGAGGAACCTGAGGCTGAGAGAGGCAGATTGCCCAAGGCTCACAGTGAACAAGTTTGAAAGTAGAGACTCAACCCAGTTTTCTGGAACATTGTCTCTTAATAAGCAATTGGTGATGATTGCTAAATACATCATTGCTGACTCTCAAACAGAAGCATTGCATCGCTGCCTCCCGGGTGTGGTCTCCTTATAAATAAATGCCTGGGCTGAGAGACTCTAAAGAGAACACACCAGCCCTGTGAGTGCTCTTATGCAGGGCTGAGCTAAGCCACCCAGACCATCAAGGAGAAGATTATTAAATAACTTTTTCAAAGTCCAATAACCTTCCCTCTCTGGAAGTTCTTTATGGACTCAGAGAAAGGTGTGTGTGTGTGTGTGTGCGTGTGTGTGTGTGTGTGTGTGTGACAGAGACAGAAACAGAGAAAGATACAGAGACAGAGGGAGCCCTAGAGAAATCAAGAGAAACAGAGGGCAACATCTCCAGCTACAAAATAATATTTGGGACTCACTTTTAAGAATCGCAACATACCTTCCTCAAGCAGCAAAATATTGGAGCATCTCAGAAACAATTGCGATCAGTCTCCCCATTCTAATTCTCGGGGCACATTTTATTGGGGTTACAGCTCTAACTGTATTCTAGCTGGCATCAGATCACATCATGTACAGCTACGCCAGCCTATCCGGTCGGTAGAGCAATTCAAAGCTTATTCAGAAAGGACAAGGGTTCCGCCTTGTACAACACCCTATCCATAATGCCAGGGATATAATAACTGTTTGACAAATGTTTGTTGGCCAAAAGATCACATTCCAGAAGGGATAATTTAGCATGTTGCCATTTTATATTCAAGCAAATAGGTTTGGATGTGGCAGTTACCACTGTAACAGAAGCAAAGACAATGCATAAAAATTGACCAGAGAGATGCTTGTACACCGGTGTTCATGGCAGCATTAGGCACAAAAGCCAAAAGGTAGAAACAACCAGCATACCACCAATAGATGAATCAATAAACAAAACATGGCATACCCCTACAATAGACTATGATTCAACATGTATGAGCCTTGAAAATATTATGCCAAACAAGACAAGCCAGTTACAAAAGGACAGACATTGTATAAGTTCACATAATGAACTATCTAAAAAAGGCAAATTCATAGAGACAGAAAGTAAATTAGAAGTTACCTTGGGCCGGGCACAGTGACTCATGCCTATAATCTCAGCACTTTGGGAGGCCGAGGGGGAGCGGATCACTTGAGGCCAGGAGTTTGAAACCAGCCTGGCCAACATGGTGAAACCCCGTCTCTGTTAAAAATACAAAAATTAGCCAGGCGTGGTGGCTAGCACCTGTAGCCCCAGCTACTTGGGAGGGTGAGGTGGGAGAATCACTTGAATCCAGGAGGCAGAGGTTGCAGTGAGCAGAGAAAGCATCACTGCACTCCAGCCTGGGTGACAGAGCAAGACTCCATCTCAAAAAAAAAAAAAAAAGTTACCAGAGTCTGGGATAAGGAGGAATGGGAAGTTATCCTTTTTTTCACCTCCATCTCTCAGGTTCAAGTAATTCTCCTGCCTCAGCCTCCCAAGTAGCTGGGACTATAGGCATGAGCCACCACCCCCAGCTAATTTTTTGTATTTTTAGTAGAGATGGGGTTTCACCATGTTAGCCATGCTGGTCTCAAACTCTTGACCTCAGGCGATCTGCCTCCCTCGGCCTCCCGAGGGGCTGGAATTACAGGCATGAGCCATGGCACCTGGCCTGGAAAGTTATCCTTAATGCATATGAGTTTCTGTTTGGAGCGATTAAAAGATTTCAAAACCAGGTAATGGTGATAGTCAGAGAATGAGAGGAGAGAGAGAATCAAGAAAAATAACGAATGGGTACTAGGCTTAATACCCCAATAAAATAATCTGTACAGCAAGCCCCCATGACAAGTTTACCTATATAACAAACCTACGCCTGTACCCCTGAACTTAATAAAAGTTAAATTAAAAAAAGAATAGTGATAGTTACAATGGTGATTGTAATAAATGCCACTAAATTTTACACTTTCAAATAGTTAATAGGATTTTATCGTAATCTTTTCTGCATCTATTGAAATAATCACATGATTATTTGTTCTTAATTCTGTTTATGTGGTGAATCACATTTGTTGATTTCTGTATTTTGAACTATGCTTGCATCCCAGCATTAAGACCTAACTGACTTGTGATGAGTTAACTTTTTGATATGCCCATCAACAGTGGATTGGATAAAAAAGATATATATACTTGTATATATCTATATATCTATATATTTATAGATATATATCTATAGATTTATATATTTATATCTATATCTATATATCTTTATATCTATATAGTTGTATATAGATATATTATAGATATATATCTATATATAAATATATAGATATATTTTATATATCTAAATATATAGATCTATATAGAGATATCTATAGATCTATATATAGATCTATATATAGATCTATATATAGATCTATATATAGATCTATATAGAGATATCTATAGATCTATATATAGATCTATATAGAGATATCTATAGATCTATATATTTAGATATATAAAATATATAAGATATATTTTATATATCTAAATATATCGAGCTATATAGAGATATCTATAGATCTATATATAGATCTATAGATATAAAATATATAAGATATATTTTATATATCTAAATATATAGATCTATATAGAGATATCTATAGATCTATATATTTAGATATATAAAATATATCTATATATTTATATCTATATCTATATATCTTTATATATAGATATATATCTATAAATATATAGATATATTTTATATAAATATAAATATATCTATAAATATATAGATATATTTATAGATATATATTAAATATATAATATATATTTAATATATAATATACATATAAATATATAAATAAATAATATATCTTTATATATAGATATATATTTAATATATAATATACATATAAATATATAAATATATATATTTGGCAATATACAAATATATATTTTATATATTTCTAAATATATATACAGTATATATACAGTGGGATACTATGTAGCCATGACAAAGACCAAAATCATGTTCTTCGCAGCAGCATAGATGCAGCTGGAGGCCACCATCCTAACCGAATTAATGCAGAAACAGAAAACCAAACACAGTATGTTCTTACTTATAAGTGAAAGCTAAACATTGGGTACACAAGGACATAAAGATGGGAGCAAGAGACACTAGGGAATACAAGAGTAGGGAGAGAAATGAGGGAGCAACTATTGAAAAACTACCTACTGGGTACTATGTTCACTTCCTGGATGATGCGTTCAATCATACTTTAAACCTCAGCATCACACAATATGCCTTTGTAACAAACCTGCACATGTACTTGCAGAATCTAAAAGTTGAAAACAAATAAACACAATAAAATAAAATATGTTGCTTTATTTTTCCATACTATAAATAAATAAAAATATAAGCATTAAAATAATTCATAAATAGGGCAAATGTTATTTGCACACACAGACACACACACACATATACACACACACATATGTATAAATCACCCAAAGAAAAGGCCAAAAAGGCCGGGCGCAGTGGCTCAAGCCTATAATCCCAGCACTTTGGGAAGCAGAGATGGGCGGATCACGAGGTCAGGAGATCGAGACCATCCCGGCTAACACGGTGAAACCCCGTCTCTACTAAAAAAAAAAAATACAAAAAACTAGCCGGGCAAGGTGGCAGGCGCCTGTAGTCCCAGCTACTGGGGAGGCTGAGGCAGGAGAATGGCGTGAACCCGGGGAGGCAGAGCTTGCAGTGAACCCAGATTGTGCCCCTACACTCCAGCCTGGGCGACAGAGCAAGACTCCGTCTCAAAAAAAAAAAAAAGAAAAAGAAAAGGCCAAAAAAAGTAGTCAGGGATTGATTGATGGATGACATTGGCAGTTGTAGCATCTAAGTGCTGAGCATTTAGAAGAAAGACAAAAATAAAAAAGTGGACAAGCATTCGTTCATTTCAGGGCATCAGAGAGGGCTTCTGTGAGGAGGTGATAACTGAATGTGCTGTCAAAAGCATTCATTTGTGCAAACAAGTAGTCATTCCAAGAGCAGAAAAAGCACATGAAAAGTGTTGCCTCTTTCAATTCTTGGCAGAACCAAATGAGATCTATCACCCGCACAGAGGCATCTCCCTCTCTGGGTCCCAGGAGAAGAGCCATCCACACCCACAAGGGAATCTTATGATTCCCTTGAGTGGGTGATAAGAGGGGAGAGACCTCTTATCACCCACTCAGAATCTGCAAGATTCAGCTCAACTCCTCCACCATGAAGCCTCTCCATGTTCCCAGCCAACATGGACTCTCCCTGCTCTGAATTCCGTTGTGCTCTCAAGCTGTTCCATACATCCTAAGAACTTAATTACACACGGCTTTGTATTGCTTCCTAATTCAGGGTCCCCAAAGCCATTCTGTGGTTTACTAATCCCCTGAAATTCTCTGTGAACAAGAGTTTCCATGGTCAAATAATTCTGGGAAATGTAGTCAACAATATCTGCCTTTTGAACATCACAATGCATGTGAGCTCATTAAAGACTCCGAGAAGCCCAACAATTTTTAATTTTGTTTTGCCCAGTAGGCTCTGCAAAATCCTTTGTCCTTGTCCCCACGACTCTGTTTTTTTTATTATTATTATTATCACCAGTTAATATCTTGCAATACTCATGTACTCCTGCTCCTTAGGGAGGGAAATGCTGACCTAATAGATTTCCAAACCAAAGCCTTGTCTCCCCCAGAAGAATGTAGGCTCGTGGAGGGTAGGGTATGCATTTGCAATTTCTTTTATCCCATCCCCTCACAGTGCCAAGCGCAGCACCTGATTACGCATCCTAATGGATCCTGTTGCCTTGACGACCAGCTCGGAGTTGCTATTTCAGGACTTTCTCTCCATCTTTGGAGCCCCAGGAAAGCGGCAAATGCCATAAGGCATTAGTCTGAGTGTGCTGCATTTTCAGCAAAGTGGCGTTAATAATGTCCTGTGCATCTCATCAGCCAGGGCTCTGCAAGACAGGCAGTACACGAGGCTGCCAGTGACATATCACCGAAGCCACCTCCTCAAGCCCCCACTGCTCACAGTAACGCTCAATTCTTGTTGTTTTTGTGTTTTTTTTTTTAATTTTTCCAGCTAATTTGGTAGGTGGGAAGTGGCACTGCATTGTTTACAGCCCCTCGTTCTTGGAAGTAATATGACCCCTCCAGTGAAAACCTCCCATCTGGGTAGCCCCATCTGTTTCTGTCACCGTGAACAGTTCCTCTGTGCTTGTGGAGCACTTTATGGGGACATCAAAGCCCAGGGTTAGTCTCTGTGCCTCTAATCATAAGAAGAGCACAATTGCTACCTGGTCCCAGGGAAGAGAAGCACAGACGAAGCTTCCTCCCTCCTCAGCTAAGTGCCAGTGGCAGCTCCCAGTACCAGGAATCCCCATCTGTCTCCCTTCTGGTCTGTCGTGAGCCCACAGGCCCTGCCTGGGATTGAGAGAGGCCCAAAGCTCTTCCCTAATAGCACCAATCTGCCAACAAAGCTGAAAGAGACAGCCTTGGCCTATGAGTGAAGCAGGGATCTATGGGCTGGTTGAGCTGAAACAGAGGAAGAGTTACACTGGACAGATAGCAGTGTCTGTGACCGACTTCCATCATGGGTTGTGTTTACTTCTTCAGTGACCTTCCTCATTTCTAGTTCACTGTTGGTGCCACTGTGCATACTTGTTCTAGTTAACTGTTGCTCCATAACAAATTATCCCAAAACAGAGAGGCTTTAAACAACAACCATTTGCTTTGCTCACTAATGTTCAATGTGGGCAGGGCTCGGAGGGGATGGCTCATCTTAGTTCCAGGAAGCATAAGGTGAAGCAGCTCCACTGGGGCTGGAGGATTCAAGATGGTGCACTCACTTAGCTGGCAAGATGGTGCTGGTTGTTGGCTGGTATCTCAGCTAGGGCATTCATCTGAGGGCCTTGGTTCCTTTCCACATGGGCCTCACAGCTTCCTCATAGCATGGTGGCTGCTTGAGCTTCCTCATAGCATGGCGGCTCAGGACAGTCCAAGTATTCCAAGAGCAAGGAATGAAAACTGCTATTCTCTTAAGACCTGGGCCTGAAAACTGGCACAGCATCATGTGCACATATTCTGTTGTTCAACCAATCACAGAGCCTTCCCAGATACAACGGGAGGTGTCACAGACCCCAACTCTAAACAGGAAGAGTTTCAAAGAATTGTTGTCATCTCTAATTTACTTCAGTGCTTGACACTGTCAGGTGACTTGTAACAAACTCTTGCTTTGGTCCATGTGAGCTAGTACAAACCAAAGCTGTGTTGTTGGTTCTTAGCACAAATCTCCACCTCTCAGCAGGCAGGAAGGAAGGAAGGAAGGAAGGAAGGAAGGGAGGGAGGGAGGGAGGGAGATCACCAAGTCGCCTTAAAGTCAACACTTGTCCCTGTCTCTGGGGATGCCCCATAATCTATCAGACTGCCCAAGCCAGGGTCCTTAACTCCTCCCTCTCCATCAACCCCACATCTCACTAGGTACCAAGTCCAGCCAATGCTACTTCCTCTCTCTAGAATTGTAACTGCCCAATGAGTTCACCTTGCCTGCTGCCTAGAAAGAGCAAGGAGAGGAATCGCTGAGGAATTGCCGGGCACACTGGCTCACGCCTGTAAGCCCAGCACTTTGGGAGGCCGAGGTGGATGGATCACGAGGTCAGGAGATGGAGACCATCCTGGCTAACATGGTGAAACCCCATCTCTACTAAAAATACAAAAAATTAGCCGGGCGTGGTGGCGGGCGCCTGTAGTCCCAGCCACTCAGGAGGCTGAGGCAGGAGAATGGCGTGAACCTGGGAAGTGGAGTTTGCAGTGAGCCAAGATCGTGCCACTGCACTCCAGCCTGGGCAACAGAACAAAACTCCGTCTCAGGAAAAAAAAAAAAAGACACACGAATTGCAATAGAGAAAGAGCGATTTACACAGAGTTGGCTGTGCAGGAGATCAGAGTTTTATCATTCCTCAAATCAGTCTCCCTGAGCATTCAGGAATCAGAGATTTTAAAGATAATTTGGCAGGTAGGGGCTTGGGAAGTGAGGAGTGCTGATTGGTCAGGTTGGAAATGGAATCACATTGGGTAGAAGTGAGTTTTTCTTGCTGTCTTCTGTTCCTGGGTGAGATGGCAGAACTGGTTGAGCCAGATTGTTTGTCTGGGTGGTGTCAGCGGATCCACCCAGCACAGTCTGTACAATATCTCAGGCACCGAGGGTTTACGATAGTGATGTTGTCCCCAGGAGCAATTTGGGGAGGTTCAGACTCTGCATAGCCCCTAAATGGTAATTTCTAATCTTGTAGCTAATTTGTTAGTCCTGCAAAGGCAGACTAGTCCCTAGGCAAGAAGGGGGTCTTTTCAGGAAAGGGCTATTATCAACTTTGTTTCAGAGTCAAATCATGAACTGAACTACTTCCGAAAGCTAGTTCAGCCTACACCCAGGAATGAACACGGACAGTTTAAAGGTTAGAAGCAAGATGGAGTCGGTTAGGCCTGATCTCTTTCACTGTCAAAACTTTTTCGGTTATAATTTTTACAAAGGCGGTTTCACAATCAGACCTCTAGATTCCATCTCCACGGCCACCACCTTTGTTCTCAAGTCTTGTCATCTTTGGAGCCAAGTTCCTCTAAAAACCCTCACAGGGTTCCCTCTCCACCATTGCCAGCTACCTCTTGCTAAACGACCAATATGATCATCCCATTCCCAACTTAAGTCCATCAACAGCTCTGTTACAGGAAAGGGGTCCCAATCCAGACCCAAAGAGAGGGTTCTCGGATCTCACGCAAGAAAGAATTCAGGATGAGTCCATGGAGTAAAGTGAAAGCAAGTTTATTAGGAAAGTAAAGAAATAAAAGAATGGCTACTCCACAGATAGAGCAGCTCCAAGAGCTGCTGGTGCCCCTTTTTTATGGTTATTTTTAAATTATATGCTAAATAAGGGGTAGATTATACATGCCTCCCGTTTTTAGACCATATAGGGTCACTTCCTGACGTTGCCATGGCATTTGTAAACTGTCATGGCGCTGCTGGGAGCGTAGCAGTGAGGACAACCAGGGGTCTCTCTCATCGCCATCTTGGTTTTGGTGGGTTTTGCCCAACTTCTGTACTGCAACCTGCTTTATCAGCAAGGTCTTTATAACCTGTATACTGTGTCGACTTCCTATCTCACCCTGTGACTAAGAATGCTTTAACCATCGGGAATGTAGCCCAGTAGGTCTCAGCCTCATTTTAGCTCCTATTTAAGATGGAGTTGCTCGGGTTCAAACGCCTCTGACAGCTCCATGTCAGATTTAGGGACAAATTCCAAAATCTCCATGGCCTGGACCTTGACCTCTCCATGGCCTGGACCTCTAGCCTCCTGATCCCCTCACTAATTGCTCAGTGTGTCCACCCCGCCTTTGCTCTTGCAGTGGCTTTTACCAGAAATGTCTTCCTCCATGTCCTCCAACTCCTCTCCCCTTGCCTCCTCCTGCTTTATTGTTAATCACTTTCTCAGACTTGTAACAAAAAGAGTAGCTCCTCCAGAAAGGCTTCCAGGCTGCCTGCATTTCCTCTATCCTGGCTCAGTTATGCTGAGTGACCATCTGCTTAGGTATACATCTCCCAAAGGAGACTGAGTCCCTGAGAGCAGAAACTACCCATTGCGTATTATTGCACTCACAGATGTTCAGTGAAGGTCAGAAGTATGAATGAAGGGATACAGGAACACAAGAAATCACATGCAATCCTGCAATGCAGTGGGGACCTTGCCATGAAGACTCATCAACCTGTATTAAACTGCCTTAGCCAACATTACAATAGCAAGAAAATTGTGGCAGTGAAAGAGATCTGATTTAACACACTCCCATCTTGGCTTTCCCTTAATTATTTTTGGGCTTTTAGGCCTAGCTGACTTTGAAAGACATTTAGGTTGAAGTTTAAATGGTAATAGGCCTTCCCTCAAACTCAATTGCCTCTGTAAAGCTAATGAAAAGCTGCCAGGCTAGGGGGAGAAGAGGAGCCCAAATTCTGCTAAGACGTAGACATAGGTTGCCAAAATTTCCTGCAGACAACACCACTATTGTAGATTGGCCTTTTGAGATACCTTTTGAGGTTTTTTGCACGTCTGACACTATGGCTCCACTTGGAATAAAGGACTCCCATGGCTCCACATGGGAGCAACTCAACTCAAAAAGACAGTTTCAAACCCCTATGGTTTCATCTCCACCCCAACCAATCAGCAGAAAGCACCTATTTCCTAGCTACCCCCACTCCTTCTCCAAACTGCCTTTGAAAAACCTCTAATTATGAGCCTTCAGGGAGATTGATTTGAGCAGTAACCAGTCTCTCATGTGGTGTGACTGGCCTTCTGTCAATCAAACTCTTTCTTTACTGTAATGTCATGGTCTTTACTTGTGCAGCAGGCAGGAAGAACCCAGCAGACAGTTACATGTAGAGGTAAAGTTGCTAATGCCTCCTCCAATCCCGGTAACCTTGTGAAGATTCTCCCTTGTTTTTAGCTCTTGTCTCATTGTTATTTCTCCTGGCCACTATTATGAGCCGGGAAGGGACGGAGAGGAAAACATAGCAGAAAGTGTCAGTCACTCCTCTCCTCTGGAGACATTTGCTGCAAAATGGCATTATCACTCCCAGTTTGAGCTTGTTTGCCTTAGTTCAGCATGTCTAGGGGCAGTAGCCTTGAAGGGAAGCCCAAGAGACAGATAAATACAAGTCCTTCTTCCCAGAGATGCTCTAAACAAAAGCATCTCTCTCCCTTTCAATCTCTCTCTCTCTTTCTCTTTTTCCTCCTCTCTACTCCAAATGGGAACCAAGAATTCCCTTCTGGTCTCTCTCTGGCCCTATTAGAGGCAGGAAGCCCACATTTATTTTGCACTTCCATGAACAGGCACCCAAATAGGCATTGTCCGTACCCTGAGTCATTTCTCCTCACAGGATACTTTTTTTTGTAAGACAGGGTATCACTTTGTCACCCAAGCTAGAGTGCAGTAGAATGATCATAATCATTGCAGCCTCCAGCTCCTGGGCTTAAGGGATTCTCCCACCTCAGCTTCCCAGGTAGTTGTGACTACAGGCATGCACTACCATTCTGGGTTAATTTATCTTTTTAGATATGGAGTCTTGCTATGTTGCTCAGGATGGTCTCAAACTCCTAGCCTCAAACAATCCTACTGTCTCAGCTGCCTTCACAGGATTCTTAAGAAGCAGGGATCCTGCTTTGAGAGTTGAGCTGAGTTTCAGACAGATTGTGTTATCTTGTTCAAAGTCACAAAGTTACAGGGTGGCAGGTCAGGCCCAGAAGCCCAAGTTAAGCTACTTTTCAAGCCTACACTCTGCATTTCACCTCCTAAGTCATACCTCATGTAACTGAACCATCTCACGCTTTTTCAACCTCTGAGTTCACTGAAGTCACTTTAATTTTTTTTTTTCTTTTTGTTTGAGATTGAGTTTCGTTCTTTCACCTAGGCTGGAGTGTAGTGGTGCGATCTTGGCTCACTGCAACCTCTGTTGGTTTCAAGCAGTTCTCCTGCCTCAGCCTCCCGAGCAGCTGGAATTACAGGTGCCTGCCATCACGCCTGGCTACTTTTTGTATTTTTAGTAGAGACAGGGTTTCACCATGTTGACCAGGCTGGTCTCGAACTCCTGACCTCGTGACCTGCCTGCATCAGCCTCCCAAAGTTCTGGGATTACAGACGTGAGCCACCGTGCCTGGCCCAGACACTTTAACATTAATGCCAAAACACTACTTCTCCTAATCTCTGCTGGCTTTCATGGTATCCCAGAACTGACCTCCTAACAATCTTTCCAAAATAAGTCTGAAGTTTGCCATGGGACTGGGGGGTGTTAGAAGCAGATTACCACCAGCATCCAAAACATGATGCTGCCACACCCAACTCTTTAAACATGGTGCCATCATTCTACAGGCCAACGTGGATCTCTGGACAATCTTTGACATCTGGGAGGCTTGGGTCATGGGCAGGGGAGGCTGAAGTAAGTCAGACAGGTATTTGAATTCCAATTCCAGCTGTTCTCAGGTGCAAATCACAGAGATTAATTGAGCCTTAGTTTCCTCTTCTACACAAGGGTTGTGACAGAGGTGTTCTAACCAGAGTGACTCCGTCTTGAGTGAGGGCTACGAACATGAGGCTGGGACCTGCTGGGCTGCATTCCCAGAAAGTCAGGCATTCCTAGCCTCTAGATGTTTATGGTTAAGGGAGCAAATTAATAATGTTTACTAAACAGACCCAGACTTGGGAGTGCCCAGATATCCTGATATCTGGAAAACAAAAGCATTTCCTAATTTTGCTTTATTATTAATATTAATTCTTGAAAAATATAGTAATTAAGAAAATTTAGCCTTTATCACAAACCCTGGTAGCAGAGAATATCTCCCCATACATACGAGTATTGGACCTAGGGTGGACGCGTTCCTCCTCTTACTTTCAGGAACACCCTACTCTGTCTATGGAGTAACTGTATTTTCACCACTTTACTTTCTTAATAAACTTGCTTTTACTTTGCACCGCAGACTGACTCAGAATTCTTTCTTGTGTGAGATCCAAGAACCCTCTCTTGAGGTCTGGATTGGGACTTCTTTCCTGTAACAGTTGGGTATGGGAGCAATAATAACACCTCCTTCTAGTTTGCAAAAGACTAGTGCTGTGCCTAGAACATGGTACAGACTAAGTAAATAGGAACCCTTATTTTAATTATTATTACCTTCATTGTTTCTATTAAATTACAGGAAAACAGGCAGAGGTACTAAGGCTGTTTTTAATATATAAAGTAATCGGCCCAGATGTGACAATGCTGTGTATATGGCTGTGGTTTGAGTGCATTTCTCCAAAATTCATGTGTTGGAAAGTTGGTCACCAACACAGCAGTGTTGAGAGATAGGACCTTTGGCAGGTGAATAGGCCATGCATAAGGACAGAACTCTCATGAATAGATTAATGCATTCTTGAATTAAGAAATTAATAGGTTAATGGGTTATCAAAAGAGTGAGTTACTTGTCACAAGAGCAGGTTTATTATAGAAGCCACTTTAGTCCTCTTTCGTGAGCCCCCTAACCTTGTGATGCCTTGTGCTGCTTTGGAACTCGGCAGAGTTCACACCAGCAAGAAGGTTCTCACAAGATGAAGTCACTCATCCTTGGACTTCCCAGTCCCCAGAACTGTAAGAAATAAATTTCTGGCTGGGTATGATGGCTCATCCTTGAAACACGGTGCCATCATTCTACAAGCCAACATGGACCTCTGGACAGTATTCCAAATCTGGGAGGCTTGGGTGGTGGGCAGGAGAGGTTGAAGTAATTCAGACAGGTATTTGATTTCCAATTCCAGCTGTTCTCAGGGGCAAATCACAGAGGCTCACTGTAATCCCAGTGCTTTGGGAGTCTGAGTTAGGAGGATCACTTGAGGCAGGAGTTCCAGACCAGTCTGGGAAACATAGTGAGACCTCATCACTACAAAAAAGTTAAAAACAAAAAAAAAATAGCCAGATGTAGTGGCATATATCTGTACTCCCAGCTACTTGGGAGGCTGAGGCAGGAGGATTGCTTGAGCCCAGAAGTTCAAGGGTGGAGAGAGCTATGATCACACCACTGCACTCTAGCCTGGGCAACAGAGAAAGACTGTATCTCAAAGAAAATGGAAGAAATAAATTTATTTTCTTCATAAATTAGCCAATCTCAGGTGTTTAGTAATAGCAACAGAAAACAGACTAAGACAGATATCAAGCCATTACCAAACTATCCTGCATTGATCAAGTGCCCCTTGTTAAAACAGCATTTTTCAGAATCAGGCAGAAGCAGGAGGGGGTGGCTCACTGGTCAGTTAGGATGTGTAAATACATTGAGCTGTTCCCACTGCTCACTTTGCTGAAATTCAGTGCCTGAAAGTGTAGGTATAAGT
Source organism: Trachypithecus francoisi (assembly GCF_009764315.1). Taxonomy (NCBI): domain Eukaryota; kingdom Metazoa; phylum Chordata; class Mammalia; order Primates; family Cercopithecidae; genus Trachypithecus; species Trachypithecus francoisi. The sequence continues at coordinate 120,578,558 of NW_022681469.1, read as the reverse complement.
TGCTGGCATTGCAGCTGTACTCAGTCCTTCCAAGTCTGTAGTGATGACCTCCAGATTTGATAACCACCAATTTCGAGCTCATCCCTGCCTTGGACTTCTCTCTAATACAGCCAATAACCACAACTCACAGTTCTGATTCTTCCTTCCTTTGGGAACCTTCTATTGATCGCCCTTCTTTGCTTATGCCAGTCTCTCCTCTGCTTCCAGTATCCCCGTTCTCCATGGATCTAATTCACCTGAGGAACATAAAACATTAAGAATATCCCTAATATGAACTGAATCAGAGTCTCATTAGATGGACTCCAGGATCTGGTCTCAAGAAGCCCTCCTTAGCCTACCAAAGTTTAGGGGCCACATTTATAAACCCAGTCCATCTTTTGAGAACCAGTTGAAGTCTCACCTCCTTCAGGAAGCCCTACCTGATTGCAGCGGGCTGTCTCCTTGTTGCATCAGAGAACAGGCAGTTGTATTAGTCTATTCTCACATTGCTATAAAAAGCTACCTGGAACTGGGTAATTTTTTTTTTTGTTGGGGGGGACAGAGTCTGGCTGTGTCGCCCAAAAGCTGGAGACCAATGGCATGATCTCAGCTCACTAAAACCTCTGCCTCCCGGGTTCAAGCAATTCTGCTGCCTCAGCCTCCCCAGTAGCTGAGACTACAGGTGCGTGCCACCATGCCCAGCTAATTTTTGTATTTTCACCATTTTGTTTCACCATTTTGGCCAGGATGGTTTAGATCTCTTGACCTCATGATCCGCCTGCCTCAGCCTCCCAAAGTGCTGGGATTACAGGAGTGAGCCACCAGGCCCAGCCAAAACTGGGTAATTTATAAAGAAAAGAGATTTAATTGACTCACAGTTCCACAGGACATACAGGAAGCATGGCTGAGGAGGCCTCAGGAAACTTTTAATCACGCATAAGGCAAAGAGAAAGCACACATGTCTTACATGGCTGGAGCAGGAGGAAGAGAGAGCAAAAGTTGTTGGGGGGTGTTACACACTTTTAAACAACCACATTTCATGAGAACTCACTGTCACAAGAATAGCAAGGGGGAAATTCTCTCCCATGAGTCTATCAGCCCCCACCAGGCCCTTCCTCCAACACTGGGGATTATGACTGGGCATGAGATTTGGGCAGCAACACAAATCCAAACCGTATCAGTAGTCATAACATGAAGCAGTGCCATAAACGTTACTTATGTCTGCCATGAGAGAAGAAATAGGGGAATAATGTCTCCCACACCACGCATCTGTTATTCCTGGACTAGGTGATCACTATGGATCTTTCAGGGGTGGTTGTGTGTGTGTGTGTGACAGAGAGAGAGAAAGAACACTACTTTATCTTCCCTATTAAATACAGCCTGAACCCTGCCTCAAAATATTTCAGCTGCCATCTATCATTGTAGCCTTATTTCTTCTTATCTTACAAACTTTTGGTCCTCTTGAATCCTAGACTACAATACGAAAATCCTCAATAGGTATCACAATCTGACCTTTTCTCAGTTAATGCCAAATATACCCAGTTGAGTGAGGGCCTCTCAACTCATTAGCACATTGCTATGGACTGAATTGTCTCCCCACCACCCCCAAAAATTCCTATGCTGAAGCTCAAACCCCCAATGTGACTGTGTGTGGAGATGAGGCTTGTAGGGGGTAATTAAGGTTAAGTGAGGTCATAAGGGCACAATCCTAATCCTACAGGGTTGGTGATTTTATTAAAACAAAAAGAGAGAGCTCGTTATCCCTTCTCTCTCTCTCTCTCCCCACTAGGTAAAGACATAGCAAGAAGGCAACTGTTGGCAAGCCAGGAAAAGAGTCCTCACAAGAACCTAACCATACTGAGAAACCTCAACTGTCTTCCAGTCTCCAGAATTGACAAAAAAAAAAGATGACTTTCTATTGTATAAGCCACTCTGTTTATGACCCCTTCTTTCCCTGGGTTGTAGGCTGCTCTTTTCACATAATGTCATTTAATTTTATAATTTTTGATTCTGCTTCATATAATAAAACAATCTTGTTCATGTTTTTAAGGTGGTCCTATTTGTTTTACAACTTTAACCTTGTATTTGATGCTAAACTCTTTCTCTCCCCTCTTGGTGCCAGCTGGACTGGAGACTTAAGAGCTTTGGGGTGGCAGGGGTTCTGTTCTCTCAGATGGGCCACCATCTAGCCTCTTGCTGCTGGGGTTTCCTTGTCCTTAGGTGGCCCCAGGGGATATTGGTATCACCATGACATCTTACCCTTGATTACGGGGGAATCTCATCCCTGCCAGGCCAAATGGCAAGACTGCCACCACCCTCCACACCGCTCCTCCGGGTGCTCCCTGCTCTTCTGCTTTCTTGACTTCCTCTCTCTCCTTGTCCCATAACACCAGGAGGCTTTACCAGTCAGCAGCTGGGCAGGTAAGAGACAGGTTCTAGGCTCTGCCTGAATGGTGGGAGGTAGTTCATACACCCAAACCACACAACAAGGGAGATCAAGGGCAAGCCCATGGGAAAGTGACTGCCCTTCCCCCAAAACTTTCTGTTCTCCCAAAAGACTCCATCCTCATGGCAATGGCTGGGGCCTTCACAGGGTTGGGAGGCTAGAGACTCTGCAGGAGGCCAGTACCCTGCCCCACTCAACTCCCAAATCAGAGTGTCTCTGGGTCTTCTGGCTAGAGTGGCCTTGAGTATGTGTATTAAAGAAACTTAAATTTGGCTGGGCACAGTGGGTCTTACCTGCAATCCAAAAACCTTGGGAAGCCAAGGCTGGAGGATCACTTGAGGCCAAGAGTTCAAGATCAGCCTGGGCAACATAGCGAGACCTCATCTTTAGTAAAAATAAAATAAAATAAAAATTAGCTGGGCATGATGCCATGAGACTGTAGTCCCAGCTACTCAGGAGGCTGAGGCAGTGGGATCACTTGAGCCCGGAAGACCAAGTCTGAGGTGAGTTATGCTCTCACCACTGCATTCCAGCCTGTGCAATACAGCCAGACCTTGTCTCAAAAAATAAGTAAAGCCAAAAACCTTGCAAGAAAATCTAGAAGACCACATGTACGATTTGGGAGTTAACCTAGACTGGAAACCCAAAAGCTGCAAAATAAAGACATACATGTTTAACTATGTAAAACTTAGAACTTAAATGTGCAAGAAGAACCATAAATTAAGTCAAGAGACAATAGATCTGGAAGAAGCACTTTCCCAGGCCGGGCACGGTGGCTCAAGTCTGTAATCCCAGCACTTTGGGAGGCCGAGACGGGCGGATCACGAGGTCAGGAGATGGAGACCATCCTGGCTAACACGGTGAAACCCTGTCTCTACTAAAAAAAAATGCGGGCTGGGCGCAGTGGCTCAAGCCTGTAATCCCAGCACTTTGGGAGGCCGAGACGGGCGGATCACAAGGTCAGGAGATGGAGACCATCCTGGCTAACATGGTGAAACCCCGTCTCTACTAAAAAATACAAAAAAATAGCCGGGCGAGGTGGCGGGCGCCTGTAGTCCCAGCTACTCGGGAGGCTGAGGCAGGAGAATGGCGTGAATCCGGGAGGCGGAGCTTGCAGTGAGCTGAGATCTGGCCACTGCACTCCAGCCCGGGCGACAGAGCGAGACTCCGTCTCAAAAAAATAAAAAATAAAAATAAAAATAAATGCAAAAAATTAGCCAGGCGAGATGGCGGGCGCCTGTAGTCCCGGCTACTCAGGAGGCTGAGGCAAGAGAATGGCATAAACCCGGGAGGCGGAGCTTGCAGTGAGCTGAGATCCGGCCACTGCACTCCAGCCTGGGTGACAGAGCGAGACTCCGTCTCAAAAAAAAAAAAAAAAAGAAGCACTTTCCCAATGTCACACAAAGGATTAATATCTGTAACATACAAAGAACTCTTGGGAATTTACAAGAAAAGATAAACACCCTAGTATAAAAATGGAGCCAACCATACATGCATAGACAATTCATATAAGAGCAAATCTACATGGCTGTAAATGTATGAAAAGATGCTCACATTGGCTGCTAGTCAGAGATATGCAAATTAAAGTCACAGTGAGCTATCACTTTACACCCCTCAAAGTGGAAAACACCAGAAAGGGTGACAGCACCTAATGCTAAGGGAAGGCATCACCTCTAACATGAGAAAAGCAATCCAGTAACGTTTACCACAAAATTAATTTATTTATTTGTTTATTTATTTATTTTGAGATAGAGTCTCGCTCTGTCACCCAGGCTGGAGTGCAGTGGTGCAATCTCGGCTCACTGCAACCTCCACCTCCCAGGTTCAAGTAATTCCCCTACCTCAGCCTCCCACATAACTACGATTACAGGCGTGTGCCACCACGCCCAGCTAATTTTTTGTGTTTTTAGTAGAGATGGGGTTTCACCATATTGGCCAGGCTGGTCGCAAAGTCCTGGCTTCAAGTGATCTGCCTGCCTCGGCCTCCCAAAGTGTGGGGATTACAGGAGTGAGCCACTATGACCGGCCTATTGCAAAATTTAAAATCAGGTATCTGGTGATCAAGATTTCTACTGTGAAAATCTATGCCAGATAAATGGAAGCAGCAATCAGTCAACTGTAGCCTTCTTCGTATGACAGAAAGCTGGACCTAGAATGGATGTCCAGAAATGCAAGGAGTGCTGAATAAATGACAGTTTATCTACACCACAGAATAGTATGCAACCATTAAAAAGAGAAGATCAGACCAGGCATGGGGGGTTATGCCCATAATCTCAACACTTTGTGAGGTTGAGACGGGAGGATCACTTGAGGCCAGGAGTTTGAGACTAGCTTGGGCAACACAGCAAAACTCCATTTCCGGCCGGGCGCGGTGGCTCAAGCCTGTAATCCCAGCACTTTGGGAGGCCGAGACGGGCGGATCACGAGGTCAGGAGATCGAGACCATCCTGGCTAACACGGTGAAACCCCGTCTCTACTAAAATATACAAAAAATTAGCCGGGCGAGATGGCGGGCGCCTGTAGTCCCAGCTACTCGGGAGGCTGAGGCGAGAGAATGGCGTAAACCCGGGAGGCGGAGCTTGCAGTGAGCTGAGATCCGGCCACTGCACTCCAGCCTGGGCGACAGAGCGAGACTCCGTCTCAAAAAAAAAAAAAAAAACTCCATTTCCATAGAAAAAAAAAAAAAAGTTAAAAACTAGCCAGGCTCAGTGGTGCATGCCTGTAGTCCCAGCTACTCAGAAGGCTGAGGTAGGAGGATTGCTTGCGTCCAGGAGGTCAAAGCTGCAGTAAGCCATGATCATCCCACTGCACTCCAGCCTGGGCAAGAGAGAAAGAACTGTCTCTGAAAATAATAGAGAAAAGATCAGAGTCATAGCAGATGACTTAAAGCAGTGTTTCTGAATCTTTTCTTCATAGTCACCCCCTCCATGAAATTTTAATCCCACAGATACACTGCACATCTGTTTATTTCCTCAAATAGAATTGAGCCTTGAGAGACCACAGGCCATTATAAAACTTCTTTCACCTCCCAAGAAACAACTATCATAACCTTGGGATCAATGTTGCCCCCATTGAGAAAGCATAGTTTAGAGGATTTTCACAAGTCTCTATAGAGTGAGACTGAAAATCACTTACAAAAAGATATCATTGGCCAGGTGCAGTGGTTCATGCCCGTAATTCCAGCACTTTGGGAGGCCAAGGCAGATGGATCACAAGGTCAGGAGTTTGAGACCAGACTGACCAACATGGTGAAACCCCATCTCTACTAAAAATACAAATATTAGCCAGGCATAGTGGTGCATGCCTGTAGTTATAGCTACTCAGGGGGCCCAGGCAGGAGAATCACTTGAACCCGGGAGACAGAGGTTGCAGTGAGCCAAGGTCACACCACTACACTCCAGCCTGGGTGACTGAGAGAAACTCCATCTCAAAAATAAATAAAGAAAGAAATAAATAAGTTATTATTTGTAAAATAATGATTTGAAAAGCCTGTAGAAGTTTGTGTGTAAATCATCTGTACAAAATTAGATAAATACAGACCCTTGGAAGACCACATATGGGTTAGTAAGGTCAGGGTTGTAAGAATTAAAGAGGAATGAAACATGAAAGGTGGCTCGCCAATCAAGACAGGTTTATTTTAGAGAAAACAAACCTGAGAGGAGCTTTTGGTTGAGTTAGGTCAGAGGCACACTTTCTTACAGACTAAGAGTTTTTAAGGATTCAAGGCATGAGAGTTTATCAGTGGCTTGGATTGCTTCTGTGTCTCTTTTTATGCTTATTTTGGGAGGGAGAGTTGTGTGTTTGTTTCCATACATTTTCCTGCAGCTGCAGGCATACCCCCCAAGTCTGCTTTTAGCTTCCCTATCTTAGTGCACCTGAAGGGAAAGGAATGGGCTTAGTAAGACCCACTATTTCACTGGGGCCCACTGTATGAGGGTACAGTTTGGCTGTTACCCAACAGACTTCCCCCCACCCTCCTCTGTGCCTGAACTGTCTTATCTGCATTTTACTGTGTGCTTTTTCTGGCTGCTTGTAGTTAGAAGAGAAGTGATTTCCTTGAAATGCATGCAGCTACATTCTTTTTTATTATTTCATTTTACTTTAAGTTCTGGGATACATGTGCAGAATGTGCAGGTTTGTTACATAGGTATGCATGTGCTATGGTGATTTGCTGCACCTATCAACCCATTATCTAGGTTTTATGCCCCTCATGCATTAGGTATCTGTCCTAACGCTCTCTCTCCCCTTGCCGCCCACCCCGCAACAGGCCCTGGTGTGTAATGTTACCCTCATTGTGTCCATGTGTTCTCATTTCAGCCTTGAACATTCTTTAGAGAAACTGCACATGTAGCTAACTTAAAGTCACCTGTGGTCTAGCTGTATCTATATCTCTCTGAAAAGAAAGAGGAAAGAAACACAAAAGGTGGCTCACCAGTTAAGGCGCATTTATTTTAGAGAAAACAAACCTGAGAGGAGCTTCTGGCCGAGTTAGGTCAGAGGTACACTTTCTTAGTCTACTCTTTCCTAAATAGCCTACTCTTCGGTAGTCTACTCTTTCCAGAACTCCATGCCTTTATGCACCCTGTTTCCTTGCCTTCGAGTCTGTGATGGTTGAACTGTGTCCTGCAAAGTGCATATGTGGAAGACCTACGAATGACTTAGTTTGGAGAAAGAGTCTTTGCAGAGGTAATCAAGATAAAATGAGGTCAGTAGGCTGTATCCCAGTCCAATATGACTAATGTGCTTATAAAAAGGTGAAATTTGGACACAGAGACAGTTACAAATTCAGGAAAAATGATGTGAAGACAGAGGGAGGACCCCTAGTGAAGACTGAAGCTCTGCTACCACAAGCCAGGGAAGGAATTAACTGCAGCCAGGAGAGATCCCTGGACCACCATATCCCTCCAGCCTGGTGCCTTCAGAGGGAGCATAGCCCTGCCACCATGCTTGATCTTAGAATTCTAGATGCCAGAACTATGAAACGATTAATTACTCTCTCTCTCTCTTTTTTTTTTTTTTTTTCCAAAGACAAAGTCACACTCTGTTGCACAGGCTGGAGTGCAGTGGTGCAATCATGGCTCACTGCAGCCTTGAACTTCTGGACCCAAGTGATCCTCCTGTCTCAGCTTCCTGAGTAGCTAGGACTATAGGCACACACCATCATGCCCAGCTAATTTTTTGTTGTTGTTGTTTTGTTTGTGTTTTTGAGATGGAGCCTCACTCTGTCACCCAGGCTGGAGTGTAGTGGTGCAATCTCAGCTCACTGCAACCTCCATCTCCCAGATTCAAGCAATTCTTCTGCCTCAGCCTCTCAAGTAGCTAAGATTACGGGCATGTGTCACCACGTCTGGCTAATTTTTCTGTTTTTAGCAGAGCAGAGACAGGGTTTCACCATGTTGGTCAGGCTGCCCTCAAACTCCTGACCTTAGGTGATCCACCTGCCCTGGCCTCCCAAAGTGAGCCAACATGCCTGGCGTGAGCCAACATGCCTGGCCTCATGCCCAGCTAATTAAAAAAATTTTTTTTTGTAGAGGTGGTATCTCACAATGTTGCCCAGGCTGGTCTCAAACTCCTAGGCTCAAGGGATCCTCACACCTCGATTTCCCAAACTGATGGGCTTCCAGGCATCAGCCACCATGCCCAACCATGAGACAATACATTTCTGTTGTTTAAGCCACTAGTTTGTGATACTTTATTACATCCCTATGAAACGAATACCTTTTCCTTCTTATCTGGCTGGCAAACACCTATGCATCCTACAAGACCTATGTAAAATTTCATAACCTCGCAAAGACTTCCTGATACGGTTTTGCACTGTGTCCCCACCCAAATCTCATCTCGAATTGTAATCCCCAGGTGTTGAGGGAACGAACGACTGGTGGGAGGCGATTAGATCATGGTGGTGGTTCCCCCATGCTGTTCTCATAATAGTGAGTGAATTCTCACAAGATCTGGTGGTTTAAAAGTTCTCTCTCTCCTGCCACCACGCAAGAAATACCTTACTGTCCCCTTCATCTTCTGCCATGATTGTCACCTCACCAACCATGTTGAACTGTGAGTTAATTAAATCTCTTTCCTTTATAAATTACCCAGTCTCTGATATGGCTTTACAGCAGTGTGAGAACAGGCTAACATGCTTCCCAAATTAATCACCTCGTCATCTTCTGTGTTTGGATATTTTGCTCATGCCCAGACTCCAATACTGACATCTCTGATTTATTCCTTTCATTTTATCCCTTTTCTACCAGTTCTTGACCCCCTTGAAGGCAAGGACCACATCTGACTTGCCTTCACATCCTCCATACCCTCAGCACTGAGCACAAAGTAAGTGGTTCGTGAATATTTGCTAAATGAATGAAAAATCAAATCTAAAATAGACCTTCCAACTTCATCACCTCAAAGTAGGAGGAGTCAACAGCAACCGCGGGAGGCTCTGTGGACAATAACTTTTCTGTCTTGGCAAAGCTCTTCAATGCTAACAAATTGACTTAATAGTGAAAATGTCTTTAATGGGGGCAATATGGCAAAAAGTAATTAACTCTCTAATTGAAATCTAGAACTCAGAAAGTAATTAATGGAAGGCCAAATTGTCCTTCACAGCAAGAGTGCTGGAATAAGCCAGCCGGCAGTGGCTCTGCAGCAGGGCTGGAGGAAGGTGTCCTCTGAGCAACCCACATCACATCAGAGGGCAGGGCACGCACATCCGGACAATGAATGTTCCCCTTAATCAACGCAGAGATGCCATCAACCGGGGCTGGCACGTGCCACTTTGCTCTTTAAGAAGGAACTTTTTTTTTAATAGGCGGAAATTTCCATCACGGTTTTCTGCTGGTGCTCGGGACTTACAGGAAGGGGGAGGAACTCCTCTTTCTGAGTCAACGAGCATGACGCAAGTGCCCGGCTAGTCAAGAATCACAGAGTCTTGGAATTCTGGCAACATTCCATCATCTTGAGGCCCCGGAGTCCCACCCGACTGCAGGATTTTTCCCTGGCTTCTCACTGGCTGAAGGCTGTATGGAGGGTGTGCCTCCCCCTCGAGTCTCTGCAACCTCTCCTCCTTGCATAGAAGGAAGTAATTGTTAAGTGGGTGATCAGTGATAACATATTGCCTGGCAGCAGATGGCATCTATATTTAGAGGCCCTTCTGAGGAAGGATTAATGCCATTAAGAACACATCACAAGCCAAGAAAATGAGAATCAAGTGTTTCAAATAACTCCTGAAAATAAAAATTTTTTAAAAGCACCTCCATTTGCTCCCTGTTATGAGCTTCATTGTGACACCCCCCTGACCCCGGGCCAAAAATAATTCATATGTTGGAGTCCTAACTCCAACATAAGGAGGAGGGAGTAAGATTTTTCTGGCACTGGGAACATGATGGACAAGGGTCAAGGTGGGAGAGCAATGGGGCCCTTGGGGAGCAGAGACAGACGATGTCCTGGAAATGGGAGGTGTCTGCAGTCCTTTAGAGGGATAAGAGACCACATATTGGGTACAGTGTATACTGCTCGGGTGACGGGTGCACCAAAATCTCAGAAATCACCACTGAAGAACTTATCCATGTAGCCAAAAACCACCTGTTTTCCAAAAACTATTGAAATTAAAAGAAAAAAATGTGACTGTATGTGGAGATCGGGTCTTTAAAGAGATGATGAAGGTAGAAGGAGGTCATGGGGTGGGTACAAATCTAATCTGGCTGGTGTCCTTATGAGAAGAGATTAGAACAGAGACACACATAACAGGTGACCGTGGGAAGACACAGAGAGAAGATGGCCATTGACAAACCAAGGAGAGGACTTAGGGGAAACCAATCCTACTGACACCTTGACATTAACCTTGACCTTGACATTGAACGCTCCAGAAGTGTGAGAAAACCAGTGTCTGTTGTTTAAGCAGCCCAGTCTGTCGTACTTTGTTATGACAGCCGGAGCACACTAATACATCCCCCTGCTCAGAGGACAAGATACAGTCACCTTAGCAAGGTACACATCGCCCCTGGCCAGCTGACCCCACTTACACTCTCAGATCCCCTTCCCACTGTCAATCCTCTCCTCCAGACATGTGACCCCAAACACACCATGAGCTTTCATGCCACAGGACCTCAGTACATGACCGTCTCTCCATAGGGATCACTCTCTTCACCCTCATAGTCCTCTTGGAAGGTCCTGTTCACTTTCCAGGCTCAATTTAAATGCCTCATCCTCAGAAAGGATATCCCCAAACCTCTCACCCCTCCCCACACTAGAATTCTTGTTCAGTGTTCCCCTTACATTCTCTTGTTACTTCCCATCTAGCCGGAAGTCCTTGGGGGTCCAGACTGTGTCTTTCTCAGCTTTGAAGTCCCACATGTAACAGTCACTCAAGAAAGTTCCGTGGAATGAGGGAATTAACACGATGTCTTACAAGAGTCATGCAGTGAGAAAGAGGAATCCGCCAAGTGGCCAAGCAGTCTCCACTGCCCGAAGAAGCCCCGTAGATGTAACAAACAGAACTGCTGATGTGGAAGTGAAGAAAAAGGTCTGGGCTCACAATTAAGAATCCTGTGTTCTAGTCCTACTTACTTCTGGTGCTGATTCAGCACGTGACGTTGATTAAGTCACCAGGTGACATTGATTAAGTCACCTACTCTCTCTCCGACTGAAGTTGGACCAGTTCATCTTTAGTTCTGAAATAAACAAAAACAAAACTGAGTTTGTGACTCCATAGCATTGGACACAATAAAGTAAAAAGACCTTTTGCTCTTCCACCCATATATTTATTCATGCATTAACGTATCACACATTTCTCAAGCACCTATAACTTGCCAGGAGAGTGAGAGGCTGCTTCCAGAGGAAGCAACATTTGAGCAGGATCTTGCAGAGGACTTGGAAATGAGAAAATAGCATTTCCATAGCAATTGAATTTCCCAACTTCAAAGAATCCTTCCAACTCTTACAAATGTTATGCTGTGCCATTCCAGAAACAGAAAAGTACTTCTGTTAAGCATGAGTAGGTGGAAGGAGGAGGGAGTAAGATTTTTCTGGCACTGGGAACATGATGGACAAGGGTCAAGGTGGGAGAGCAATGGGGCCCTTGGGGAGCAGAGACAGACGACGTCCTGGAAATGGGAGGTGTTTGCAGTGGATGAAGAAGACGACACACTTTGGTTGTGGATGCACTTGGAAGAAGGTTTTGTTCACCCGGCGTCTCTTCCGAATTCAGTAGCAATAAGAAGCCCACAAGTGTCAAGATAAAGCAACTTCATCTTGAATAGCAGCTGGGTAAAATAAGGCTGAACCCTACTCAGCTGCATTCCCAGACCATTAAGGCCTTTGAAGTCACAGGATAGCATAGGAGGTCAGCACAAGATACAGGTCATAAAGACCTTACCGATAAAATAGCTTGCAGTAAAGAAACTGGCTAAAACTCACCAAAACCAAGATGGCGACGAGAGTGACCTCTGGTCGTCCTCACCGCTACACTCCCACTGGCACCATGACAGTTTACAAATGCTATGGCAATGTCAGGAAGTTACCCTATATGGTCTAAAAGAGGGAGGCATGAATAATCCACCCGTTGTTTAGCATATCATCAAGAAATAACCATAAAAATGGGCAACCAGCAGCCCTTGGGGCTGCTCTGTCTATGGAGTAGCCAGTCGTCATTTCTTTCCTTTCTGAATAAACTTGCTTTCACTTTACTCTATGGACTCGCCCTGAATTCTTTCTTGCATGAGATCCAAGAACCCTCTCTTGGGGTCCTGATCTGGACCCCTTTCAGGTAAGACACAAGGGTGTGTCTGAGAAGTGACTGAGCAGATTTGCACGTTAAAAAAAATACTTGTTGGCAGGTGCTTGGAAGTGGGATGGAGATGACGATACTAGAGGTGAGCACCAGTTAGGAAGCCCAGAAATGCCTCAGAGACCTATGATGAACCCTGCAACCAGCACAGGGGTGGAATGGAGAGAGGGCGGTAGAGGTTTGCCCAGGATTGCTCAGCTATCCAAGGCCCCAAGTCTCTATCCATGGCATTCCGCGCCCAGTAGAAATGATAATTTCATCAGATCCTAAATTCCCCATAGAAATGAAAGAGCTTTAAATTCAATCATCAGTTGGAATGCATCTCTTCTCATCAACGTCAATCCATTATCCCCACCGTGCAAGTGCATGCAAGCACACACGTGCACACGCGCGCACACACACACACACACACCCCCCTTTGTCTTTTCATGGGAAGCCAGCGAGTTGTGTAGCCTATTATTTAGTTTAGAGAAGATCTCTGTGGTTTAAATTGGAGGCTTCAGACAAATTGCATTTGAAATTGAAAAGGGGTGAAGTAGCCAGATGTATCATCAATTTAGGAAGATAACTAGTCTATTCGATTGCTACCAGAGCCCATTTATCCCACTGTTACTTAAAATAAAAGACCACAAGCTGGGCAACTCTAAATTTCTCAATCTGGGCCTTTGACAAGAAACTGAAGGATTCGTCTGTAGAATTCTTTATTTCTCATTAAGACCCAGGCCTTTTCTTTCCCAATGAATGAAGATGATGTGTCTGAATCACAGGCTGGACTTCATTCTCTTCCTACCCTCACAGCAGAGTCTATTTGGAAAACAGTCGGTTAATTAGGTTTAGACGGGTTGGGGAGGCTGGGCTGGGGGAGGAGGGGAGGGCTGTGACAAACTGGAATTTCTGAGAACAGTAGGTATAGAAGAGTTCTAGGAGATAGCCCTAATCTTCCTAAAAAAGGAAAATAAAATATCTAGGAATCTAAATGAAGGAAATAATGTATACAGTAGTTCATTTCCAAGACAAAGTTCCTTAAACCGGCTTAGGTCACCAAACTGCAGAAAAAACAGGATATACTAGGCCCCTGCTTGGATAGGCAAGGCCTACTTATCCCCCCACTTAGCTGCCCTCACCAAAACCAAAGTTGTTTAGTCTAAGATGAAGGTTTACTAGCCTGCAAAATAGCCCACTTTGTCTGTTCTTATCAGTCTGCCCAGCTACTAAGGTCATAAGTCAAAGACTTGAAGAGCCCATGAGCTAACTAGGATTGCAATGCATTGTGGGCTACAACAAAATGCAGCAAGATAACCCTAGAGAAAACACGTGAAGCCCCTACCCAACAGCCAATAGGTGACATCCAGGAAGATTGTAACCCCATATTACTCAGACTGTGAAGAACCAGGAGAGGGACCTGCACACTAGGGGATAAATTGCTTGTTGAAAGTGTGCTGGGTGTGCCTGCCTATCAGACACCCAATCTTGCAAGACTGTCATTAAAAGTCTCAAGTTTGCTGTTCTCCAGGGAATCTATTCTTTGGGTTTGGATGGGTGAATTTGTTTCTCACATTAAGAAAGCACTGGACTCTTGGAGCTCCTTGAGCCAAGGACAGCCTCTTAATGTCCTTTAATATCTGTAAAAACATCTTAGAATCTGTCAAACAGTATACAGTATTATAAGGTATGCTGTACTATTATGAAAATTTAGGAAGGGACCCCTCAGAATGATGGGGCCTGAATTTTGCCCAAAAACTGAATAAAAAGGGACTCCCCTCTCCGAAATGTCACCATTTAAACTTCTACTTCTATACAACCTGAATTTCAGATCTCCCCATATGTAAGATGTTGGAGTCTGAACTGTAGACTCACGCAACACCAGAATCCTGGCACCAACACTTAGGCACTGCATGACCTTGGCCAGGGGAAGCACCTTTCTGAGACATGAGTTCCTCCTTTGTTAATTGCAGTAATAACGGCATCTCCATCCTCACACTGTTGTTTTGATAATTAAATGAGATGGTGAATGCAAAACGTTGAACATAAGTCCTACATAAAACCATATATATATGCTCAACAAATCATAGCTATTACTGTCATAGCTATCTCTTTTTATTAAATTTGGAAAAACCAATTCAGAATCTCACCCTAGTCTCTTAAAAAAAAAAAAAAAAAAAGCTGGAGATAGTCCTGCTTTCAGTTCTAAGTGTTTAAAAATATTTCAAATGAAAGGCAGACGGGTTGGAAAGGGGGAGGGAAGACTGTGGTATCTGGGAAGGGAAGACATCACAGATGGGCCATCAGGAACTTCACAGAGTGTCACATCCAGAGGTACCTGCCAGCTCACCCAGGGATGAAGCTTCTATGAGGACCAGATGCTACTAATTGGCGAGGAATCCTGTGGCTGCCACCCAAAGAAGGGAACGAATTCTTTGTCACCACATGGTTGTTTTTCCTTTCCAAGCGGAATGTGTTAACTCTTTCAAATAGTAGTACCAGCTTCAGTCTCCAAAAATACATGTCTACATTTAAGAAATTCTTAAGAAAGATATTGAGGCATTTGTTTCGTTGGCTCTGATTCTCTGCCCAATGGGCAATGCTTGGTTCTATCTGGTCATTGTGTCTCTGGGCCAGCAAGAGCCATGGATGGGGCCAGGCATGATGGCTCATGCCTGTAATCCCAGCACTTCGGAAGGCTGAGGCAGGAGGATCACTTGAACCCAGGAGTGTGAGACCAGCCTGGGCAACATGGTGAGACCCTGTCTCTACAAAAAAATACAGAAATTAGCTGGGTGTGGTGGCACATACTTGTAGTCTCAGCTACTCAAGAGACTGAGGTGGGAGGATCGCTTGAGCCAGGGAGGTTGAGGCTGCAGTGAGCCAAGATCACGCCTCTGCACTCCAGCCTGGGTGACAGAGTGAGGCCCTGTCTCACAAAAAACATAATAAAGCACCATAAATCATACCCTATGATAGGACTTCACTTAAAGTGTTCTCATATGGGACTCAGAAGTTCACTGCCTCCACACTCTGCGCACTCTTACTCTTTTACCATTTCTTTCTAGGTCTCTCTCTTCCTTCCAAATCGTCTTTCAAAGACAATAACTGATCTTCACCTTCTGCTGGGTGCTCTCAGAGCCTAGCAAAGACCTTGATCCATGGTAGAGCTTTGCTCAACAAGTAGACCCATGATGACTCAGGCTCCAAATACATGCTCAGCATCTTCTGTTCTCTCAATTCCCAGGCCTCAGATTAGCACCATCTGCCCCCATCTCCTCAAATTCCTCTCCATTCTCTTGAAGCCATCATAGGCTCCCACACATCCACATCCTCTTACATGTTTTTCTTTCCGTCTAGAGTCCTCTCCAGGATTGCGCCAGACCCCATAAAAGGAGGCGATTTAGAGCAGGGACTGTCAAAACTCTATCCTGTGACTACGGCCCACTGCCTGCTTTTGTAAATAACATTTTACTGGAATATATCGATGTCCATTTGTTTATGCATTGCAATGGCGGCTTTGGCACTATTATGACAGGGTTGAGGAGTTACTGCAAAGATTTGATAGCTTGCCAAGCATAAAACATTCTCTTCCTGGCCCTTTGCAAAAAAAGTTACTAACCTCTGTTTTACAGGCAAAAGCACAGCCTGAAGAAAGAGACAGATCTCAATTTGTGTTGTTTTGTTGGCTTTTGTTTTGTTTTTATTTTTATTTTTTATTGATACATAATATTTGTACATATTTGTGGGGCGTGTATAGTATTTTTTCACAAGCATAGAATGTGTGATGATCAAGTTAGCGTATTTATGATATCTATAACCTCAAGTATTTATCATTTCTATGTGTTGGGAATATTTCCAGTCCTCTCTTCTAGCTATTTTGAAATATACAGTGCATTGTGGTTAACGATAACCACCCGACTCTGCTATTGAACATTAACACTTATTCCTGATCAGCTGCAGTGGCTCACGCCTGTAATCTCAGCACTTTGGGAGGCTGAGGCGGGCGGATCACAACGTCAGGAGTTTGAGACCACCATGGCCAACATGGTGAAACCCCGTCTCTACTAAAAATACAAAAAATTAGCTGGGCGTGGTGGCGGGCGCCTGTAGTCCCAGCTGCCCGGGAGGCTGAGGCAGGAGAATGGTGTGAACTTGGGAGGCGGAGCTTGCAAGACTCCGTCTCAAAAAAAAAAAAAAAAAAATACAAAAATTAGCCGGGCATGGTGGCAGGTGCCTGTAGTCCCAGCTACTTGGGAGGCTGAGGGGGGAGAATCACTTGAACCCAGGAGGCAGAGGTTGCAGTGAGCCGACATAGCGCCACTGCACTGCAGCCTGGGTGACAGAGCAAGACTCCGTCTCAAAAAAAAAAAAAATACAAAAATTAGCCGGGCATGGTGGCTACTTGGGAGGCTGAGGGGGGAGAATCACTTGAACCCAGGAGGCAGAGGTTGCAGTGAGCCGACATAGCGCCACTGCACTCCAGCCTGGGTGACAGAGTGAGACTTCTTCTCAAAAAAAAAAAAAAAAACACACATTCCTTCTACCTAACTGTATTTTTGTACCCATTAATGAGCCTCTCATTCACTACCTCCCACCCTTCCCAGCCTCTGGTAACTGTCATTCTACACTCTATTGTCCTGAGATCAAAGTTTTTAGCTCCCACATATGAGTGAGAACATGCAGCATTTGTCTTTCTGCGCCTGGCTTATTTCACTTAACAGAATGACCTCCAGTTCCATCCATGCTGAATTCTGGCTCTACAATGATCATTAAGTAGCCATGGGAAAGTTTCCTCACTCCTCTGAACTGCTGTGGGGGTTTCCTCTCCAAAAAGGAGATACTAAAACCTATTTTAGACAAGGTGATTGTAAAGGCAGAATCAAATATACGAAAAACATCCTAGAGGCCAGGTGTGGTGGTTTATGCTCGTAATACCAGTGCTTTGGGAGATCAAGGCAGGAGAAGCATTTGAGCTCAGGAGTTTGAGACCAATCTGGACACGTAGCCAGGCCCTTTCTCTTAAAAACATTTTTAAATTTAGCCAGGTGTGGTGGTATCTACCTATAGCCCCAGCTATTTAAAAGGCTGAGGCGGGTGGATCGCTTGAGCCCAGGATTTTGAGGCTGCAGTGAGCTAGGTTCGTGCCTCTACACTTCAGCCTGGACAACAGAGTGAGAACCTGCCTCTAAAATTAAAAATAAAGAAAAATATCCTAGTGCCCGTAGCCTGCAAATAGGATAAATGCTCAACAAATATTTTCTTTTCTCTTCTTTTTTCTCTGTCCTCTTCTTTATTCACTTTCCTTTTTTGCCTCCAAGTTTCTTGGAAATCCACGAGCATTAGGCTATATTACAGGACCCAGTTCTTCCCACTTCCTTATTTTTATCCACTGTCTTTGCCATGTAATTTTGCATGTCCCCTCAGGAAAATGGCAGAGCACACTTCCCTGTCCCTTGACTTTGGGTTTGACCACGTGACTTGCTTTGGCTCAACAGAATGAGGTGGAAGTGGTAGGGTCCCACGTGCAAGCCTAGGCTTTAAGAGGTCTCAGAAATTCCCACGTACCCTCCTGTGTCTTTGTCATCGCCATGAGAGCACAATGTAGACCAGCCTGCTGGTCCGTAAAGCATACACACCTTACTTGAATCCAGCCTCTATCAGTCAGTCCCCAACCACCCCCAGGGAGACTAGTGGAGTCCAGCCAAGATCAGTCCATTTCAGCCAACCCCAGGCAGATCCACAGGTCTATGAGAATAAATGTTTGATTTAACAAGAGGCTCTGGGTGGCCTGTTACTCAGCAATTCTGTGTCAAAAACTAGCTGGTACACATCACTCATTCTTCAAGATACAACTCAAGTACCACTTCATTTGGGTTAAAATCCAAGCTTTCCCACTTTCTAGCTATGTTGCTTTGGGCAAGTGAATTAGCCTCAGTTTACTACTCTCCAAAATGGAGATAATAACACCATCATTACTGTTCTGAGACTTAGGGAAGATGACCATGGTAGATATTCAATAACTGTTTATTTCCAGCCAGGCTCAGTGGCTGTGGTCTGCAATCCCAGCACTTCGGGAGGCTGAGGCAGGTGGATCACTTGAGATCACGAGTTTCAGAACAGCTTGGCCAACATGGCAAAACACTGTCTCTAATTAAAAACATAAAAATTAGCCAGACGTGGTGGCCCACCCCTATAATTCCAGCTATTGGGGAGACTGATGCAGAAGAATCACTTGAACCCAGGAGACGGAGGTTGCAGTGAGCCAAGATCGCACCATTGCACTCCAGCCTGGGCGACAGAGCAAGACTCTGTCTCAATTTAATAATTAATAATAATAATAACTGTTTATTTCCTTTTCCTCATATGCCAGGAAACCTTTCCAGAAATGCTGGGAGAGAAGCGGTCACCTCTTTGTACACAATATTTCTTGCTGCCCTCTGTGCATAACACAGAGTCTGCCAGGTCTGCTCCTGTCACTAGTCTGTGCAGGGATTCCCAAAAAGCGGTATCCATCAGAATCACCTGGACACAATTTTAAGCACACCAGTGAACAATCTTTGCTCCAGTCCTGTTAAATATTTTTGTTTGTGAATAGATCGATAGATAATTAGATGGATATGTTACCAGAAAGGGGTCCTGATCCAGGCTCCAAGAGAGGGTTCTTGGATCTCCCACAAGAAATAACTCAGGGTGAGTCCACAGTGCAAAGCAAAGCAAAAGTGGTGCAAGAACAAAGAGCTACTCCAGACAAAGTAGGGCGTTTTCCCAAAAGTAGGAGGAGGAACACGTCCACCCTAGGTAAAATATTCGTTTATATATAGGATAAACATAGATGATGGGGAGATGTTCTCTGCTACAAGGGTTTGTGATAAAGGATTAATTTTCTTAATGACTATATTTTGCAAGAATAAGTATTATTAGTATTATTATCTTTAAAGCAAAATTGGGAATGTGTCTGTTCTCAAGATATCAGGATATCAGGACACTCCTGAGTCTGGGTCTGTTTAGTCAACATTATCAATCTGTTCCCTTAACCGTAAACATCTAGAGGCTAGGAATGTCTGACTTTCTAGGAATGGAGCCCAGCAGGTCCCAGGCTCATTTTCCTAGCCCTCACTCAAGATGGAGTCACTCTGGTTCAAATATCTCTGACATATTTATAGATAGATAGATAGATAGATAAAAAGACAGATGATAGATGGATAGATCATAGATAAAGAAAGATGCTAGATAGATAGATCAAAGACAGATAGATACATAAAGAGATAAGAAAGATGGTAGATAAAGAGATAGAGAGGAAAGATGATAGATAAACAGATAAAGAGAGATGATAGATAGATAATAGATTGATTGATGGATAAGATGTCTCCACCTACAGAGTCATTTCCCAGCCTCAGAATATAGGTGCAGCCATGTGACCATGTCTGGTCAACAGGATGTCAGAAGTGATGGCAGCTATGTCCAGTCTTGGCAGTTGAAAACCTTACTCAGCATTCTCCACTTGTCACTGTGATTATGAAGACCATGCATCCCGGATGGCATAGCTACCCGGATCCCCAACGAGGCAGAGACTTGCCCTGGAGGAGTGTAAGACCCGCATCAGATGACATCAAGAGCAGAAATAAACATTAATTCTGTTGAGCCATTGAGATTGCAAGGCTTGTTTGTTATTGCAGCATGACATAGCATCTCTTGTCAAAGGCAGCTCCCAATCACAGCAAAAACGGACCCACAAATTCAGCTCAATTCCACCTTCTAGGTACTCCATTCCCTGAACATTGATATTGAATCAGTTATTTCACAAGTCATAGTAACGGGCACATGGTTCACAAAAGAAAATGTTACAGTCCAACAAAAGGAAAAAGATAAGCAAACATCTACAATAGACAACAAAGTAGAATAACTGCCCTAAGGGAGAGACAAAGGTGCTATTAGCAGACTTCTGGCAATGGTATGGACTAGACTGAGCAAATCCTAACCACTGTAAAATGTCTAAAATGTTGGATAAAAGAAGAAAAATCTTCAATGCATTGTCTAGCAGTCCAGAAAGTAAATAAAATCTCTCAAAAACCAGACAATGAGGCCAGGTGCAGTGGCTCAAGCCTGTAACCCCAACACTTTGGGAGGCCAAGGCAGGCAGATCACTTAAGTTCAAGGAGTTCGAGACCAGCCTGGCAAACATGGCAAAACCCCATCTCTACTTAAAAGACAGAAATTTAGCTGGGTATGGTGGCACATGCCTGTAGTCCCACCCACTTGGGAAATTGAGACATGAACCCACATCTCAGTGAAAGAGTCATTCACTGAGACATGAATTGCTTGAACCCAGGAAGCAGAGGATGCAGTGAGCCACAATCATACCATTGCACTCCAGCCTGAGCAATAGAGCAAGAAGCTGCCAAAAAAAAAAAAATTAGCCAGGCATGGTGGCGCATGCCTGTAACCCCAGCTACTCGGGAAGCTGAGACAGGAGAATTGCTTGAACCCAGGAGGCAAAGGTTGCAGTGAACTGAGATCACAGTACTGCACTCCAGCCTGGGTGACAGAGCGAGACCCCATCTTACAAAAAAAGAAAAAAGAAAAGAAACAGCTAAAGAAATAATCAGCACATTGGAAGGTAAATTTGAACACATTACCAAAATGTTGCCTAGAGAAGCTAAAATGTGGCTAAAATGACCTGGGATAAAGACCTGAAAGACAGACTTGGCTTGGTTGGAAGAGGAGTCTGAACTCACTTGATGGCAATGGGAGGGCACTGAACATCCCAGTAAGAAGACATGGTGATCAGAGCCGGGCTTTAGGAAGACAGAGGTGGCACAAATGGAAATGCAGAGTTGCATGAATGGAAATGTGGAGATTTACATGAATGGAAATGCAGGGAGACCCCAACCACTTACCTTGAGTGTTTCTGATGAGCACACAGAGAGAAAACAGAATGTTCCAGACTAGAATCAAGTAGCAGACACAGGCTTTCATGAGAAAATGCCCCAGATCAAATGGAGCACTTTATTTCCAGAGCATAAAGGGAGGGTTGAGGAGAGGCTGGACTTCTGCATCTTTCCTGGAGAGCAAAGTCTTCTGCCACTCTGAGTGAGGTCTTCTGTATGGTACTCTCACCCTGTTGAGTTCTCTTTCCTTCTTTTTTAAAATTTAATTGATGCATGATAGATGTACACAGTTTCAGGGTACACAGGATAACTAATGCATTCATATAATTTGTAAAGATCAAATCAGTACATTGTGATATCCATCATTGTATTAGTCTGTTCTTATGCTGCTAATAAAGGCATACCTGAGACTGGGTAATTTATAAAGGAAAGAAGTTTAATTGACTCACAGTTCCATGTGGTTGGGGAAGCCTCACAATTACCGTGGAAGACAAGGAGGAGCAAAGGCACATCTTACACGGTGGCAAGCAAGAGAGCTCGTACATGGGAATTCCCATTTATAAAACCATCAGATCCCATGAGAACTTAATCACTACCATGAGAACAGTGCAGGGGAAAGACCTGCCCCTAGGATTCAATTATCTCCCACTGGGTCCCTCCCACAACATGTGGGAATTATGTGAGCTACAATTCAAGATGAGATTTGGGTGGGGACACAGCGAAACCATATCCATCATCTTAAATATTTGTCTTTTCTTTATGGTAGAAACATTCAAATTATTATTTTCTGGTTATTTTGAAATGTGCAACAGATTATTGTAAACTACAATCACCCTACTGATCTATCAAACACTAGATCTTATTTTTCTCTATCAATCCATATATTTGTACCCATTAATCAATTTCTCCTCATTCTCCCTCCTATTAGTAAGGTTCTGTCAGTGTCTTCAATGAGGGCTTTTCTAAACATGCAGAATGTGCTATAGGAATATCAAACCCATGGCAATCCCAGGAGACAAGGAGGAGATTCAATACTGGAACCAAGTGTGAAGGTTGAAAAGGAAGTGCCAGGAAATGGACCAGAGGTCTGGAGTAGTGTCCCTAGTGGTAGTAGGAGTATCACCTGTAGCAAAAGAAAATCAGAAAGGTGGGAACAGTATCTGGAGGATGGCCCCATCGATAAGAAGGAAGAGCTCACTCACAAGTTGTGGGGTGCACAGAGCCAGAGAGAGAGGTCAATGCCCTTGGTCAACCACTGTCCTTGGTCCAGCGCAACAGGGACGTGGGCTGTTCCAACCAGCACTGGTCTGTTCATCCTCCTCTGTAGCACCAAATACAGAGGGGATAGAGAAATGCAGCCCACCAACAACTCGATGGAAATGAAAATATCAACAAACTCACTTTTATTGACTTTGGGTAGAACATAAACTCAGAACTGTAAAATAAATAAGGCTAGCAAATGATGAGAATGAATTAGCCAAACTCTTTCAAACTGAAAAGAGAGAGAGAAAGATATTTGAGTTGCAAAGTGGCTAAGATCTAGAGTAAATAGTCAGCTTCACAAAATTACCCCTTTCAGTTTTAATCTTTTGTGCTTTAATCATTCCCAGCTGTGGACACGGTTCTTGCCGTGAAGACAAGGGCTCAGAATGAACACAAGGATAATGAATGTGAAATACTATTATATTTAATACTATAATATCATTAAGGCAACTATAGTCAGAGATCAAGGACTTTTCAAATTAATTATTTCTTGTTCCAACACACACCATGAAATGGGCTTTCTAAATCAGAATGACATATCCCAACCTTTTCTCTACTAAGATAATTCTATTTTATTTCTTGGATCTTTGCAGCCTAAGCCAGTTTTATAAATATTTAAGAGAAAAATTAGGAGGAAAAATACTGGATAATACATGAATAGCAATCAGTTGACTGAGATAGAGCTACACTGAGAACCAGCTTCAGAATCTTCCTGCCTTTAGTACACAAATTCTGCACATCTGTTGTAGGAGAATTAGCAACCTTGTAAGTGCACTGAGAACCTCTGTTTTTTTTGATATGCATTTTCCGTTTTATTGCCAGATTAAGGAGAGAAAGTTGCTGCCTGAAATATGCTCATTAAGTTCCCTCCAAATTGAGTCTTTATGGTCAGCAGTAAAAATTAGGTAAAATATTGATAACTTGCCTTATTAATGGTCTTTCCAGGGTGGGCCCCTGATGGCTTGAGTGGCTAATCATCTGCAGAAACTATTTTCAACCTCTGTTTTGGCCTCCAAAGAAATCTCTAAGAATGCATGAGGATCGAGTTCCTTGAAAATATCTGAGGTACTCATTACCTGTCCACACAAAGTGACCCATGTGGTGTGGCAAGGGATCGATTCCATTATGAGAGTGACATCCGCCTTAGTGGCTTATAGAGCATTTTATATGAGTGCATTTGCTGAATTCCAGGAAGACACCATCAGCCTCCCGCACCAAGGTATTTCTGCTCTCCGTGTGGTTGGACAGCTTCTTTGAGGGAAACACTTTCTGTGAAATGCCTCCCCAGTTGATGCTTCACAGTTGACTAATTGCCAGGATAATCGGTTCTAACCATTTACCTTCTGAAAGCATCACTCTTGACTTGATCATTTAATTCTCAAAATGCGTTTGACTGACGGGAAGGTGTGCTATTTTACTTGCAAATCTGATTGCAAATTATTTTCTGATTG
The DNA here is from genome assembly GCF_009764315.1 of Trachypithecus francoisi. Taxonomy (NCBI): domain Eukaryota; kingdom Metazoa; phylum Chordata; class Mammalia; order Primates; family Cercopithecidae; genus Trachypithecus; species Trachypithecus francoisi. Next base: position 120,554,768 of record NW_022681469.1, on the reverse strand, counting down.
CAAATTTATTTTGTTTTTGACAAAATGTTTCCCACTAATTGCTAAAATAATCTTGTAGGAATGTGCCATTGAACATCTCATTTATTAACCCACTGTAGTTTCTTCCTAATCCTTGTTTTCATCTTTTTAGTTATTTTAAACACCTATTTACAGGATCATTAATCCTCATCAATATTGTCTGGAACCCTCAAGCAGCTACCTGAGCTGTTTCTGTGAAAGAAAACCACACAGTCAGTGAAACTCAGCACTAAACTCTCTGCCCCATTCCCCAGCCTTTCTTCTGGGAGATGAGGGGCAAAGAGAAAAGCCCTGATGATAGGCAATGGAAAGCAACAGAAGTGAATCTTGTTGGCCAATAGAGGAATACACATTCTTCATTTGCCTCTGGTCAGCCAGATAATTAAAATTTTCCGGGCGCTGTGGCTCACGCCTGTAATCCCAACAGTTTGGGAGGCCGAGGCGGGCAGATCATGAGGTCAGGAGATCAAGACATCCTGACTAACACGGTGAAACTCCAACTCTACTAAAAATACAAAAAGTTAGCCAGGCGAGGTGGCTGGCGCCTATAGTCCCAGCTACTTGGGAGGTTGAGGCAGGAGAATGGCATGAACCCAGGAGGTGGAGGATGCAGTGAGCCGAGATCATGCCACTGCACTCCAGCCTGGGCGACAGAGCGAGACTCTGTCTCAAAATAAATAAATAAATAAATAATAAATAAATAATAAACAAACAAACAAACAAACAAAATAAATAAAAATTCCAGATTCTCTTCTTCGAACAGCCACAGGTAGACAGAACAGTAAGACACTGTTTAGAAAATATTCACAGCCTGGGAAACACAGCAGGACCCCATCTCTACAAAAAATACAAATATTAGCCACACATGGTAGTGTGTGCCTGGGGTCCCAGCTTCGTGGGAGGCTGACGCAGCAGGATTGCCTGAGCCCAGGAGTTCAAGGTTATGGACGAGCTGTGATTGTGCCACTGCACTCCAGCCTGGGTAACAGGGTGAGATCCTCTTGAAAGACAGAAGAAAGCTGAGAAAGAGGCCAGAAAGAGAAAGAGAGAAAGGAAAGGAAGAAGGAAGGAAGGAAGGAGGGAGGGAGGGAGGAAGAAAGAAAGAAAAAGAAAGAAAGAGAGAGAGAAAGAAAGAAAAAAGGAAAGAAAAGAAAGAAAGAAAGAAAGAAAGAAAGAAAGAGAGAGAGAAAGAAAGAAAAAGAAAGAAAGAAAGAAAAGAAAGAAAGAAGAAGAAAGAAAGAAAGAAAGAAAGAAAGAAAGAAAGAAAGAAAGGAAGAAAGGAAGACAGGAAGGAAGGAAGGAAGGAAGGAAGGAAGGAGGGAGGGAAAGGAGGGAGAGAGGGAGGGAAGGAAGGAAGGAAGGAAGAAAGGAAGGAAGGAGGGAGGGAAGGAAGGAAAATATTCATTAAATTTCAACAATATTCTCATCTGGGTAGCATGCTTTAAAGATATTTTGACCTAACATTAAGCAGGAAGAAGATAAATTTGGACTTATCAGACCAGAAAGCATGAGTGACAACAGCGCCTGTTTCACTTTTGGCTGACAAAAGTGAACCTGTTACAGTTCACACATTATACAAGTGAGGAAACTGAGGCACGGGGCAATTGAGTTAGAACTGGGATTGATGGAGACAAGCCCACTGCAGTGCCGTTATTTGGATTCAGCCTCTATCCTCAAGGTTTTCTTTGGATTATTGTGCATTTGAGATGGAAGTAAATAGTATTGCACATAAGTTTCATTTTTCTAGGAGCTCATGCCCAATTACAGAAAATAATTGACTTTCTCTAAATGCCCACAGTGGAAATGACAACGTTTTATTTCTTTAAATGCTGCTGAGGGTTAAAGCACATCATGCTGGAACCCAAAGACCGATCCTGTAGGTTCTCTTTTGTGGACAGATTATGACAAATGTCACTCTATGCTCAGCACCAGAGAACCTTTTCAAACACTGTCTGTCTTCAACTCAAAGCTCAGCAGAGGGAAGGCACTCAGATTTTTGGTTGAATAAATGACTGCATGACAATTTCTCTGGGCTTTGTTATGAGGCAGTAATTCTCAAGAAAGGACTTTAATCTGACTCTAATTTTTCCAGCTCTGCTTGGCCAAAGTTCATGTCAAGTTGACCTGAATTCATCCACCTTCTTGGATATGCTTCAAGCTCAGCCACATTAATCCTTCTTTCCTGGTGGGCTCCTGCACTCACTGAAAACCCCTTTTTCTGGATCTGGCAGAGAATTGCCTATAATTACCCTTAATGTACTCCTGGAGCAAAGATATGCATGTTAAGAGCCAAAATAGAAGGTTAACTACAAACTGTGCAGTAATGCAATTACCTCTCAATTATCCCTTTCAACACTTAGGGAATGAATAGGAGACATTAAGCCCAAACTTGCAGTAGAGTCCCTGGTTATTGGAGGCACAGTGGAGTTAGGGAGAGGCAGAAAAATAAGTAAGTCTGCTTTGGGTAGAGAATGCCAGGGAAGGCTGACGACTCCTTACTGGATTTTTTCCTGTTGATATTGGAATTTCTTTCTAATTCTTCTGATTGCTGTACTCTGCAGAAGGTGGGCTGGATTAGTGAGCATCCCATGTCTATTTGATTAAAACCTTCTATTTATCCCACCCATTTGCAGAGGGTCCTGCAAAACAAGAGAGATTGGAAAAAGGTGTTTAATCAAAGCAGAGTAATTGTGAAGCCAAGAGGAAAGATCACAGTGCAAAGACAGATGGGGCAAGCACTTAGAACTAATTCCGTCTAAGCCGGGCGTGGTGGCTCACGCCTGTAATCCCAGCACTTTGGGAGGCCAAGGCCGGCTCACGGTGGTCAGGAGTTCGAGACCAGCCTGACCAACATGGTGAAACCCTGTCTCTACTAAAAGTACAAAAATTGGCCAGGCTTGGTGGCGCGTGCCTGTAATCCCAGCTGCTCAGGGGGATGAGGCAGGAGAATTGCTTGAACCTAGAAGTCGGAGGTTGCTGTAAGCCAAGACTGCACCACTACACTCCAGCCTGGGTGACAGAATGAGATTCTGTCTCAAAAGAAAAGAACTAAGCCCATCCAGGGAATGCTGGCATTCCGCTTGGGCCAGTGCATGATACAGGGGCTTGGAGAGGACTCAAAGGGGCAATAAGAGTCAGGGAGTTGAGGCCATCTGTGTGCCAGCTTCACAACCATTCATTCACATCCACTGATGCCACACATGAGGTCACTCTTTATCAAGCAGGACTTTATCAGCTGCTGCCAGCAAACCGGTATCCAAGACATCATCTTCACTTCTTCAATTCCTTCTTGTTCTTTTTCATCCAATTAGCAGACTGCTTTTAATCTAAATTCTGTCTTTTGTGATCACGTTGGGTGATGTGGTTATCTATTGCTGTGTGACAAACCATCCCAAAACTTAGGGGCTTCCAACACCAACTCTTCAGTTTATCTCATGGCTCTGAGGATTGACTGGGAGCAGAGTTGGTTCCACCTCTCTCAAACTGTCTCATGCAATTGCAGTCAGACAGCAGCTGGGAGTGCGGTCATCCAGAAGCTGTCCTGAGCATCGTATCTAAGGTGATCTGTCCATGTGGCTATTGATTGGGAGCTCAGCCTGGACTGTGGACCAGGGTACCTATATGTGACCTCTCCATTAGCTTGGGCTTACCCCAGCCTGGCAGCTGGGTTCTGACAGGCATTGTCCCAAAATAAACATTCCAAGAGATCCAGGCAAAAGCCACACCATTTGACCTAGCCACAGAAATCCCAAAACATTGCTTTTGCCACATCCTGTTGGTCCAACAAGTCACTAAAGCCAGCCCAGATTCAAGAGGAGGATAATCACACTCTAGCTCGTGTGGTAAGGAGCACCATGTATATATAGAGAAGGAAAGACTTGGTGGTGGCAATCTTCAGCCATAGGAAAATCCAAAATCATGTGCCTTTAATACAATGGAAGTTGATTTCTCATGTAAAATTTGTCCAGTGGGGGAAAGCTCTGGGCAGGTTTTTATGAGCTCTGCTTCACAAAGTCCCCAAGGATCTTGGATCCTCTTACTAAGTTGGTGCAAAAGTAATTGCTGTTTTTGCCATTAAAAGTAACAGCAAAAAACTACACTTACTTTTGCACCAACCTAACAGTTCAACCCGCAGCCATCTCTAGGGCATGACCCTCATACTGAAGGTCATAGACAGCAGCACCTGCATGCCAAGCAGAAAGATGGAGAAGGAGGTAAAGAAAAGAAAGAGTCAAGATCTAAAGCCAGTTTCTGTTACAGCAAGTTCCTATAATCTGTCATGCAATACTCATGCTCGCATCCCATTGGCCAGAACCTAGTCACATGCTCAGACCCAGTTGCAAGGGAAGCTGGGAAAAATTAACCTTTGTTCTGAGCCACGATGTTCCAGGTAAAAGTTTCAGGGGCTTGTGTTCTAAAAGAAACAAGAAATATTGACTGTAACGGGTCCATTAGCCCTCTTTGGATACCCCTAAGTCATCATGAAAATCACACATTTGATATTTCCCCTAATATTCTGATACAGTTCCTGGAGGGAGCTCCTCCCACTTCCTTGAGAATCTCTGCCCCCCTCCCGTATCCGTATCCAAGACGTTTTGGTCGAACTTAACTACCCATACTTTCTATTAAGAAAGTAATAGGCATTTTGCATTTCCAACCATAAAATTATATCGTAATATTTAATGTGCCTTTCAACTGTTTCTTCCCTCTCAGATATTCTTATGAAACCTGGCCACTGCTTCCAATACACACACTGTGCTAATTGAAAGGCATTCCTTTAGGCCAAATATAGCAACAGATTTCCATCTGACTGCTAACTCAGATGGGAAGTGGCTGCCTGGGTGGTGAGACTACTGCATCTGGACTCAAAGGAAGGCCTTGGGTTCCTGGGTAACATCCAGTTGCTCCCACTGGAAGAGAATGTCTATGACGAACCGTCATTAATGGGGCTGGGGCCATAACATTCTACTTCACAACTGTTCTTCCCTGTCCCATATCAACACAAGTGTACCAAGTCCTACTGGTATTGTGCATTCAACTTCTGACCAGTTCCTTTGGGGTCAGTCCTACAGCCAAGTCAGGTTCCCAGATTCCCAACCCATACCCTGCCTGATTTCCAAGCTTCTTCCTCTTCATTTCCTCCTAAGAAGCTGAGTTCCCAACATGCGTTGCAATGCAGTACCCGGGAGGAATGGTCTCTAAGGGCTAGGTTTTATGAAAATAATGATTCAAACAGAAATTCCGGCCAGGCACAGTGGCTCACGCCTATAATCTCAACACTTTGGGAGGCCTAGGCAGGTGGATCACCTGAGGTCCAGAGTTCAAGAGCAGCCTGGCCAAAATGGCAAAACCCCACCTCTACTAAAAATACAAAAATTATCCGGGTGTGGTGGTGTACGCTTGTAGTCCCAGCTACTCAGGAGGCGAGACTGAGGCACAAGAATCACTTGAACCCGGGAGGAAGGGGTTGCAGTGAGCCAAGATCGTGCCACCGCCTGGGCAACAGAGCAAAACTCTGTCTCAAAAAAAATAATAGAAATCCTGAAAAGAGTTATCAGTGCAACTGATACTTCTCAACTCCCATTAGAGGGGAAGGCAGATTATGGGTGGGGAGTAAATTGATTACCTAAAGAGATCAGAAATTGACAGACAGGGATTATGACTGGATCCAAAGGAGGATGCTAGAGAAGTTATATCAATTGTCAGAGGCCGCAAATAGAAGACAAAAGCTGTAAGTTAGAAGCCAGGTAAGCACCAGACTGATGGGAAGTGAGGAGCAAAGGTGGGAGTTGACACTAGCTGACCACTCCTAATGTGGACGGGACCAGGGCATCTGAAATGCCCTCCCCTGTGCCACTGAGCATGGGACAAGGGGATGTTCACCCTTGTCAAAGGGCAGGGATCAGGACAAGCTCTGTATTCCACCAGGGCCTGACTGGGAAGGGGAAGAGAAGAGTTTATTCCAAATGAGCCTCCACTAACTTTGAAGAGCGGAGACAGCCGGCAGCCACGTTCCCACTTGAGATGGAAAGCTGCCCAGGCGGCATCGAGCGCTTTTTCCAAGTGCAGCCCCGGGAAGCCACGGCTGCGGCTGTAACAAAGCCAGCCATGCCCCCAGATAAGCCTTTTATAAGGCCGGTTGCTCCATTTTTGTTTCACATAATTTATTGCTCAGTACATATCGATAATACAATTGTCAGCCCAGCAGACATGTTCGATTTTAATAGTTCGCATGAGATACGTTATTGATCCTATGCCACTAAATAAAAAACTCATTTGTCAGGGGAACACGAAATGGCTTTTAATGGACACAGCCAAACACCTGCTACTAGTTAGGGAAGAAAAATAACCATCCTGCCACAAGGACGTTTGGAAGCTGCCCTGAAATGCTTTGGTTTAGGGATTAGCAGGTCTCTTGGAAAACAGGGGGTACCTGATCCAAATATCCCAAGGCTGAGATTCTCATTGATGGTAGAAAAAGCTGACATTGGCCAGAGATCTACTGTGTGCCAGGCATTTTTATTTTCTATAATTTTTGTTTTTTTTTTGAGATGGAGTCTCACTCTGTCACCCAAGCTGGAGTGCAGGGGCATGATCTCAGTTCACTGCAGCCTCCACTTCCTGGGTTCAGGTGATTCTCATGCCTCAGCCTCCTGAGTAGTTGGGACCACAGGTACATGTCACCACACCTGGCTAATTTTTGTATTTTTAGTAGAGATAGGTTTTCACCATGCTGGCCAGGGTGGTCTTGAATTCCTGACCTGAGGTGATCTGCCCACCTCAGCCTCCCAAAGTGCTGGGATTACAGGCGTGAGCCACTGTGCCTGGCCAGGATTTCTATCTGAATCATTATTTCCATAAGACATAGGCTAGGGAGGGGAAGTGAGAAAGGAAAGAAGGAAGGAAGGAAGGAAGAAAGGAAGGAAGGAAGGGAGGGAGGGAGGAAGGAAGGAAGGAGGAAGGAAGGAAGGAAGGAAGGAAGGAAGGAAGGAAGGAAGGAAGGAAGGAAACATCCATGACCTCAAAAGCTTCTTAGTGCTTCTGTGTTAATTCCTCCCTCACGTTCTGTTCTTTACCCAGGCAACCATCGATGTGCTTTCTGTCCCTACCAGTTAGTTTTGCATCTTCTAAGCTTCACATCAACAGAGTTATACAATGTATGTTCCTTTTTGTATGACTTCTTTCATTAGCATGATTATCTTGAAATTCATCTATGTTGGTGCAGAAACTTCCAACACTTCCTTCCTCTTTCTTGCTGAATACTAGTCTAATGAATGGTGCTATGGTATGAATGTTCATGTCCCACCGAATTAATGTGTTGTAACCTAACTCCAAGGTGATGGCATTAGGAGGTGGGAACTTTGGGAGGCGATTAGGTCATGGGGGCTCCACCCTCAGGAATGGAATCATTGCCCTTATAAAAGTACTAGAGGGAACCTGCTCGCCCCTTCCACCCCTTTCACCGTGTGAGGACACATAGAAAGTAGCATATGTGAGGAACAGGCCTTCACCAGACACCAAATCTGCTGGCACCCTGACCTTGGACTTTCCAGCTTCCAGAACCACGAACAATAAATACGTTTAGAAATGACCTAGTCTAAGTAAATAGAAATAGTAAATACCTAAGGTATTTTATTATAACAACTCAAAAGACTAAGACGAGTGGTTCTACCAGGATGCCAGTAGACACTATAGACAGTGGAAGATAGGAGTGGACCAACTGAGGCATGCTGGGTCAGAGAAGTTGACCTTCAAGTCACCCCATCTCATGGAAATATTCAGGAATATGCATGAACTGTCATTGCTTTGTATCCTTTTTTTTTTTTTTTAATCAGCTGAGCAGGCAGGCACTTGGCCAGAGTCACCAAAATTTGAGCGGAGCAGAGAGGGAAGGTGGCCAAAATGATACTAAGAACTCTCTGAGCCCCTCTAGCAGAGGCAAGTTTCTTGTGCCTTTAAGAGTCTTCATGCCACACAGATGAAATCAGCAGCAGCTGCACCTGCCCGTGAGGGCTGAAGGCTTAGGAAGCTCACCTCCATCTGGAAGCTTGCTGTGTTGTCTCCTGCTTTGCATAACCATTTCCATAAGCCCCTATCTTTTTTGTCATTAAAGAAATTGTACATGTGGCCAGACTCGGTGGCTCATGCCTGTAATAGCACTTTGGGAGGCCAAGGTGGGAAGACTGCTTGAGCCCAGGAGTTTGAGACCAGCCTGAGCAACATGGTGAAACCCAGCCTCTACCAATATATACATTGGTGTATATATACCAGTGTATGTATATACACACAAAAAAATTAGCCAGGCATGCTGGCACATGCCTGTAGTCCCAGCTACTTGGGAGACTGAAGTGGGAGGGTTGCTTGAACCCAGGAGGCAGAGGTCACAGTAAGCGACGATTGCACCACTGCACTCCAACCTGGGCAACAGAGCGAGACCCTGTCCCCACCAAGAAAAAGAAAGAAAATGTTGAAAACAAAATTTGAACCAAAGTGTAGCTGACACTAAACCTGCAACTCTCATGTGTCCCTTAAAAAAAAAAAAAAAAAACTTGAGTGAGTGAGTGAATGTGTGAATGGGTGAAAGGGAGTTTATATTAGACTGTTCTCACGCTGCTGATAAAGACATACCCAAGACTGAGTAATTTATAAACAAAAAGATGTTTGATGGAGTCACAGTTTCACGTGGCTGGGGAGGCCTCATAATTATGGTGGAAGGCAAAGAAGGAGCAAACATACACCACACATGGCAGCAGACAAGAGGACTTATGCAGGGTAACTCCCATTTATAAAACCATCAGATCTCGCGAGACTTATTCACTCTCACGAGAACAGCATGGAAAAGACCCATCCCCATGATTCAATTACTCCCACCTGGCCCTTCCCACGATACATGGGAATTATGGGAGCTACAGTTCAAGATAAGATTTGGGGCTGGGCAGGTAGCTCACGCCTGTAATCCCAGCACTTTAGAGAGGCCGAGATGGGTAGATCACTTGAGGTCAGGAGTTCGAGACCAGCCTGGCCAACATGGTGAAGCCCCATCTCTACTAAAAATACAAAAATTAGCCAGGTGTGGTGGCAAGTGCCTGTAATCCCAGCTACTCAGGAGGCAGGAGAATCACTTGAACCCAGGAGGAAGAGGTTGCAGTGAGCCGAGATCATGCCACTGTACTCCATCCTGGGCAACAGAGTGAGAAAAAATAAAAGAGATAAGACTTGGGTGGGGACACAGCCAGATCATGTCAGGGTTTGTATCTCACAGTTCTTCACAAAATGGCCCTTCTCATTGCGTCTTTAGAATTGTGGGGTAAACGCTTCCTGAGGCAACGTAAGGAGACATGAGTGAGACCAATCTGGGGCACAAATGGTGCTGGTTCAGATGAGGTAGACCAGATGCCTGGCATGAGGTCATGGCCAAGCAAGGTCTGAGCTTCCTTGGATGAGATAGATAAGCAGCTTTTATATGCACTGCATGCACAGTCCAAGGATAAGCCCTGGTGAAGAAGGCACCCACCTCCTTTATTAAGTCATTTAAAGTGTAATTACATTCAGCATGTAACCAGGGAGAAGGAAGCGCTGCCCTTCCATGTGATTGTGGGTCCTTGACAGTGATGAAATGTTCGACCTGCAAGCAATTACTTAAATAGTCAGCGCTTTGCATGCATGACTGGATCAGGACTGTAATCAGAATCACAGCAACATGAAATTTTGGAATCAGGGGGACTTTAGAGGCCATGTCATTCAACCCCTTGATTTTTACAAACAAGGAAATGGAAGCCCAGAGGAGTTCTCTTCTTTTCCTAAGGGAGAGAATGCAGTGCCTCTCATTCCTGGCACTGTATAATTTTAGAGAACAGAGCTTGGAGAGCTGACTTTCTGCTGCAGGGTCACTGTTTAACCTTATGCAATCATCTTATAACTGAATGCAAACATAGATTTGCCACATAGATGTCCACATCATGAGTTACACAGCCATGATTCTATACTTCAGAATTTATAAAATATCCCAAGGACGATGTCTATAACCATGAGACCACAGAATGCTTAATTTTTACAAAATCTTAGCTACCTGGAGTATGTAACAAAATGTAAACAGTTAATATGCCTTTATGTTTCACAGAAACTTACGTCTTCCTATCATAATAAATTATTCCTTTCCATTTCTCTATATTTCTGTTCTCATGACTTCTGGCTCGCATGCATTGGGGAGGATGCTGGTTGAAAGTCAGTAGACATAACCATGACAAAGAAGAACAGGACAGCCAAGTACAGTGGTTCATGCCTATAATCCCAGCATTTTGGGAGGCTGAGGAGGGAGGATCACATGAAGCCAGGAGTTCAAGACAAGCCTGGGCAACAAGGTGAGATTCCGTCTCTACAAAAATTAGAAATTAAAAAAATTAGCCTACCATGGTGGCATGCATCTGTAGTCTGAGCTATTCAGGAGACTGAGACAAGAGGATCTCTTGTGCCCAGGAGGCTGAGGCCATAGTGAGCTATCTATGATCATGCCATTACACTCCAGCCTGGGTGACAGAATGAGACTCCATCTGAAAAAGAATTTTAAAAAGAAGAAGAGGAAAAAGAAGGCTCATCATTTATCAATGATTATTAGCTCATAAACACACAAAATTTTCTTGGGATAGGGTCATATATTATGTTCAAAAATAGACCTGTAGACTTAATTAATCAAGGCAAGAAGACTGATTTATTTCAGCAGATGTGCATCAGCTCTGCCAAAACGTTTTTTTCAAATAGTAATACACTGTTATTCAGAGTGTGGTCAAATTGACATGCTCATATCCTGCTAATGAAGGTATAAGTTGGGAGTTGGGTGTGGTGGTGAGCACCTGTAGTCTCAGCTACTCAGGAGGCTGAGGCAGGAGGATTGCTTGTGCCCAGGAGTTCAAGACCAGGCTGAGCAACATAGCAAGACCCTATCTCTACAAAAAAATAAAAAAAAATAACTGGGTGTGGTGGCACATGCCTGCAATCCCAGCTACTCAAGAGGCTGAGGCGGGAGGATTGCTTAAGCCCAGGAGTTCAAGACCAGGCTGGGCAACATAGCAAGACCCTGTCTCTACGAAAACATTAAAAATTTTAGCTGAGTGTGGTGATGCACACCTGTAGTCCCAGCTACACAAGAGGCTGGTGCAGGAGGATCGCTTAAGCCCAGGAGTTCAAGAACAGGATGGGAAATATAACAAGATCATATCTCAAAAATAATAATAAAATAAAAATAAATTTTAAAAAGAAAGTGTACATTGGCAAGTCTACAACAATATACTATTCCTGGAGTAGGCTCCATCAAGGAAGACCTATTGGAAGGGGTGGACTTGAATCCATGACTCAAAAAAGATGAAGGAGATGCAACTGTAGTCCCAGCTGACTCAGAAGGCTGAGATAGTAGGATCTCTTAAGCCTAGGAGTTGGAGGCTGCGGTCAGCTATGATCACACCACTGCACTCCAGCCTAGGTGACAGAGCCAGTCTAGGTACTCAATCTAGCTGACAGAGCCAGACTCCTTCTCTTAAAAAAAAAGAATGTGGTAGCAGAAGAATGACTTCCGAAGATGCCCGTGTCCTAATGCCTCGAACCTGTGAGTGTTACCTTCAGTGGAAAAAAGGCTTCACAGATATGATCAGCTCTGGATTGTACAGATGGGCCCAGTGTGAACATCAGGGTCCTTCATTTATGGAAAGGGAAGGCAGAAAGTCTGAGTCAGACGGAGATGCAAAGCTGCTGTACCACTCTCGCTTGAAGGAAAGAGGGAGGACCAAGGTCAAAATGGAGGGAGGTAGAGGCCTTTAGCAAAAAGAGATTGCTCAATTCCCCTCCCTCCAACTTCAGAGTCAGCGGTACAGCAGCTTCGCATCTCCATCTGACTCAGACTCTCTGCCTCCCTCTTCCATCATTGAAGGACCCTGATCATTGAAGGACACTGGGCCCATCTATACAATCCAGAGCTAATCACATCTGTGAAGCCTCTTCCACTGGAGGTAACACTCACAGGTTCGAGGCATTAGGACATGGGCGTCTTTGGAAGTCATTGTTCTGCTACCACATTCTTTTTCTATTTTAAGAGAAAGAGTCTGGTTCTGTCAGCTAGACTGAGTGCCTAGACTGGCTCTGTCACCTAGGCTGGAGTGCAGTGATGTGATCATAGCTCACTGCAGCCTCCAACTCTTAGGTTCAAGAGATCCTACTCTCTCAGCCTTCTGAGTAGCTGGGACTACAGGTGCATGCCACCCTGCCTGGCTAATTTTTTAATTTTTTTAGAGATGAGGGCATCTCATTATGTTGCTTAGGTTGTCACCACAATTCATAATCAACCATGTCTCCATTTCTTCATCTGTCTCATGAGTTTGGTAATATGGTATCTACTTCATAGGGTTGTCATGAGGATAAAATGACGTAGTACTTCTCAAGTGCTTAGACAGTGCCTGGCACATGGTAAAAACTCATAATTGTGGCTACTTCTATGGGCCCATCTAAAAAGACAGGTAGAATTCCTTCCTCCACCCCTGGATTTCTTGGGATAGTCGTTTTCCAATATTCCTGGTAGTAAGTCACAATAAAAAACACACTTGAGGCAAGGCGTGGTGGCTCATGCTTGTAATCTCAGCACTTTGGGAGGCTGAGGCCGGCAGATCACTTGGGGTCAGGAGTTTGAGACCAGCCTGGACAGCATAGACCCCTGTCTCTACTAAAAATACAAAAATTACCTGGGCATGGTGGCGGGTGCCTGTAATCCCAACTACTCGGGAGGCTGAGGCAGGAGAATTGCTTGAACCAGTGAGGCAGATGTTGCAGCAAGCTGAGACGGCATCATTGCACTCCAGCCTGGGTGACAGAGCAAGACTCCATCTAAAACACATACACACACACACACACACACAGACATGACAGCATGATCCAGTACACCCAGTGATTTATACATTTACATAACTAAAATAAATGTTGCACAAGCAAAACTTAACTCCAATCTGTGTAATGCATTTTGATATATTTCTTTTTATTCTATTTCTTTCTTTTTTTTTTTTTTTTTTGGAGTCTTGCTCTGTTGCCCAGGTTCTAGCGCAGTGGTGCGATCTCGGCTCACAGCAACCTCTGCCTCCCAGGTTCAAACAATTCTCCTGCCTCAGCCTCCCAAGTACCTGGGATTACAGGTGCCCACCACCGTGCCTGACTAATTTTTGTATTTTTAATAGAGATGGGATTTCACCATGTTGGCCAGGCTGGTCTCAAACTCCTGACCTCAGATGATTCACCTGCCTCAGCCTCCCAAAGTGCTGGTATTACAGGTGTGAACCACGGCACCCGGCCCTCTATTTCAATTTTTTAATGCAATGAAATAAGCCAATGGTGGTTGAGTTAAAACTTAAACCCTGACATCCAAATTCAACCTTTTTTCTTTTTTTCTCTGCTTGACGCAGTCAACAATCGGCAAACATTACGCCAGACAGCAGAGACCTTGCAATTTACCCAGTCGGCCCTGTTTCACTGAGATGAGCATGATTAACTGAAAGAAGGAAAGGAGGAGACACTTTGGGAGGTCAAGGTGGGCACACCATCTGAGGTTGGGAGTCCAAGACCAGCCTGGCCAATAACATAAAACACCGTCTCTACTAAAAATACAAAAAAATTAGCCAGGCATGGTGGCGTGCTCTTGTAATCCCAGCTACTTGGGAGGCCAAGGCAGGAGAATCGCTTGAACCTGGGAGGCAGAAGTTGCAGTGAGCTGACATCATGCCACTGCACTCCAGCCTGGGTGACAGAGTGAGACCTTGTCTCAAAAAAAAAAGAAAGAAAAAGAAGGAAGGGAGGAGAAAACAGGAGCTGTAACTCCTGCTGCAGAATTCTGCCTTCGTATATCTGCACTCAAATTTTTTTGGTCATTGAGTGGCCTTAAGGACGCTGACAAGCTTTAATTTGTAAACCTTCCCGTATTAATGATGCAGAGCATCTAATTGCCCTGTTCTCCTTATTCACACCATCTGAGTATGGTGAAGATGCCCCGGCTCGTCGGCGCCCACAAGGTTTCCGTGACAACTTCTCTTGTCCACGCATCACCAAATCTGGAGGGACTGTCATTCGATTTGACAAACCAACAAGACAAGGCTGTCAACCTCTCAGACAGGTGAGGAACTACAGTGACTGACACAATGCAAGGGTCAGTATGAATCTGATCGTGACTGTGCTCAGCTGCTGACAGCTGAGAAAGCTCTCCTGGGATGGTTCAAAGCCTACACATTTTTCACCTCAAGTGGCCTGAGAAATATAGGAAGGTAACTGACAGGCATATGTATTTCACTCGGATGTGACAGGCCCAGCAGAGGCTTTTGAAGACTCTTCTTGCTACCACTAAGGAGGTGGCCAGAGGTATCACCGCTGAAGCTTACTTCTGGCTCCCCGGTGGCTTTCCGGTGGCTTGAGGAAATCTGTGACCTTCCCTGAGTCACAGACGCGTGGGATGATAAATCTAAAAAGGTCCTTAGATACCCTTTAACCCAACTCCAGAAAGGAAAAGTAACACTCAAGAATAATCAAGAGTAGAGGCTACAGGGTAAAAGACACACTTAACAATAATCCCAAATTTTTTTTTTTTTTTTTTTTTTTGAGACAGAGTCTCGCTGTCACTCAGGTAGGAGTGCAGAGGTGGGATCTCGGCTCACTGCAACCTCTGCCTGTAGCTGGGATTACAGGCATGTACCACCACGCTCGGCTAATTTTTGTATATTTAGTAGACATGGGCTTTCACCATGTTGGCCAGGCTGGTCTTGAACTCCTAGTCTCAAGTGATCCGCCCACCTTGGCCTCCGAAAGTGCTGGGATTACAGGCGTGAGCCGCCACACCCAGCCCTGGATTATTGTTTCATTTCATAATCATAATCATTTTCAGTTGCATCATGTCAACATTGGTAGTTCTCGACTCTGGCCATGCACAAGAATCCCCTGGGAGCTTTTAAGAAGTTTCCAAGCCTGGGTCCATCACCTGGAGATGCTGAGGTGGTCTGGGGTGGGGTGTGGAATTCAATATTTTCTTAATAGCTCCTAGTGCATTAAGTAGTATGGGCAGGGTTAAGAAGTCCCCATAGGCCAAATGCAGTGGATAACTCTTAGAATCCTAGCACTTTGGGAGGCCAAGGCAGGTGGATCACTTGAGCCCAGGAGTTCGAGAGCAGCCTGAGCAACATGGTGAAACCCCATCTCTACAAAATATATATATATATATATACACAAAAATTAGCCAGACGTGGTAGCACACACCTGTAGTCCCAGCTACTCAGGAGGCCAAGGTGGGAGGATCACCTGAGCCCAGAGAGGTTGAAGCTGCAGTGAGCCATGATTGCACCACTGCATTCCAGCCTGGGGGACCGAGTGAGACCCTGTCTCAAAAAAAAAAAAAAAAGTCCCTGGAGTATGACAGCATAGGTCCCAATTCAGACACCATCATTTACTTCCCAGGTACCCTTGGGTATATTACTTAATTTTTCTGGGTCTCCATTTCCTCATCTGTAAAACTGGGACTGGTGATAATACCGACCTTGTCGGATTTCTTAGAGGCTTAAATGAGTTATTAGACAGAAGGCTTTTAATATATTGCCTGATACAGAGTACGTGATGAATAGATGTTACTATTTCTGTTATTTAAGGACCTGCAATATTTATAAAGGCTCAAAGAGAAGATTTGATGAAATCACGTAGCATTGAGCTTCCCCTCAGAAGGTGACTCTAGGTCCTTTTTTTTCTAATATGGGGTGTGAGAGAGAGAAGTAAAAAAGTAACTCTGATGTTTTGGGTCTAAGCAACTGCAAGAATGTTTTATTCTACTGCATTTTGTCTTGTTGTTTAATCCTTGCAACATCTCCATTATACAGATTTTTAAAACTGAGGCTCAGAGAAGTTCAGTCATCTGCCCAAGATCGGGAGATCCAGGGAAACAGCCAATTCAAGAGTCTAATTCCCACATTCATGCTTTCTTCCCTCTCTCTTGTATTGAGTCCCCAGAAGAATTTGAGTATGATTTTTTTTTTTTTTTTTTGAGACAGAGTTTCATCCTTATTGCCCAGGCTGGAGTACAATGGTGCGATCTCAGCTCACTACAACTTCCACCTCCCAGGTTCCAGCAATTCTCCTGCCTCAGCCTCCCAAGTAGCTGAGATTACAGGCACCTGTCACCAAGCTTGGCTAATTTTTTGTATTTTTAGAAGAGATGGGATTTCACCATGTTAGTAAGGCTGGTCTTGAACCCCTGACCTCAAGTGATCCACCCACCTCAGCCTCCCAAAGTGCTATGATTATAGGTGTGAGCCACCATGCCTGGCCTGTGTATGATCTTAAAGGAAGTAATGAATATGGATGACAGGTGATAAAAGAGAGAAAACACCACATGGCTGGGAGTTATAGATGTGAGAAGGTGACTCTAGGTCCTTTGTGCCTGAAAAGTCTATGATTATGTTAAGGAGATGTTGCTGTACCAGGACAACATGCAGGCTGGCCTGGCTAGAATAGAGGGGCCTCACACATGCAGGGCCCCAGTGCTAGCACGTAAGGAGTCTGTATGGTGTGCAGTAAAGAAACAAATGTGTATCTCCATTGAAAACCCTTATGAATCCTGTTTAAGTGTGTTGTCTTAAGTGATGCAAACTGCAAAGCCACAATATGAGAGACTATACAGCATGCAGGTTCCATTTTCTTCAACAAATAAGTTACAAGAAGAACAAAAAGAAGGTGGAGAAATTGTAGAAAAAATACCAAATGTTATGCGTGGACTTTGAGTTTTGTAATGCATGGATATTCTGATTCAAACAAACTAAAACACACACACGTACACACACCCACACACACATACACACACAAACACACACACTGAAAAAATAATCTGGAAAAGGCCAGGCATGGTGGCTCACATCTGTAATCCCAACACTTTGGGAGGTCGAGGCGGGTATATCACCTGAGGTTAGGGATTCAAGACCAGCCTGGCCAACATGGAGAAACCTCGTCTTTACTAAAAATATAAAAAATTAGCTGTGCATGGTGGCGCAAGCCTGTAATCCCAGTTACTCGGGAGGCTGAGGCAGGAGAATCACTTGAACCTGGAGGCAGAGGTTGCGGTGAGTCGAAATCGCACCACTGCACTCCAGCCTGGGCAACCAGAGCAAAACTCTGCCTCAAAAAAAAAAAAAAAAAAAAAAAGTAAGAGAAATAATCTGGGAAATGAGGATGCTTGCTAACTGGCTATTTGATGAACTAATAAATTCTTACTTTGAGTACACTGTAGACTAATAAGCAGATATAAGAAGATAAGTCATATATCTGAATTATAAATTATAAGACAAAAAAGGTAAGGAGTAATAAGCGTTCCAAGAAGAAACATTAAAATGCTACGATGGTTCTGAAGAGGGAGTTGGTGTCAGTGCAAGGAATTAGGAGGCTCAAGTTTGCTGAGGAGCTACTGAGCAGAGTGAGCCAGGCCCCGCCCCAAGGCCTTTTATAATCAGCACTGGATTTCAAACTGTGATTGGCCAAATCCTGGGGCTTCTCGGAACCCTGCCCAGGGTTACCTTGAGGTACACATATTGGAGAGTTAGTTGAATGGTACAATGTCTTCTTTAAGTAGAACATATCAGCTTTTTAAGTGTCCAGGGAAGATTTCAGCTGGAGAAAGTATAACTGAAAAGAACCTTGAAAACTCCTAATCTATGGCTTTCCCGGTCCTCTCCCCTCAGTGAACTGTCTTTACTCTTTCAGATGGTCAATTGTACCAGTAAGGACTTTAGCTGAAAGTAGAA
Organism: Trachypithecus francoisi; assembly: GCF_009764315.1. Classification (NCBI taxonomy): domain Eukaryota; kingdom Metazoa; phylum Chordata; class Mammalia; order Primates; family Cercopithecidae; genus Trachypithecus; species Trachypithecus francoisi. Next base: position 120,536,955 of record NW_022681469.1, on the reverse strand, counting down.
ACAATTCTGCTTTTTTGTGAGCTGAGCACAGATACCAGCGCCCAACCGCAGCTGAGTCAAAATCCTGACTTAAGTCACCAAAACACGTAAAACTAGAGTTGTGCCATCTCCTTTGCCTTGTTAAAAGGACACTGGAGCAGATAAATTTTATCACAATAAATCTCACTGTTAACAAATGGCAGTCATATATCTACATGATAAATCTGATGATTATAGATTGTTTCTACTATTTATTGGACCAATGAAAGAGATGTGTTTCAGAGCCAAGAGCTGCAGCCAGA